>NC_133834.1:15228888-15839166 GCF_047830755.1 Zonotrichia albicollis | reverse complement strand
CTTCATATTCCTCTGCCACACTACCCAGCAGCAAAGGAAGTAATTCTGGCCTCACCCCCAAGAAACCCAGCTCTTGGGAGAAAGGCCAGGACCAAATGCAGGACCTGGCTGGGCCCCTCTCTCAGCAGCTGCAGCACAGGGCCAGGGAGCTTAGTGGCTCCCAGGGGATGTGGCCCATCTCCTGAGTTATTGGCTTGAAGAGTGGAAGAGCTCTGGAGGTCACGTTCCCTCCTGCTGGCTCTGAATGCAGGAAGGACCTTCCACACAATGCAGATTTGCCATGTCCTGTTCTTGCCACGGCAGTCCCCTGAGCCTCCTGGATGGGGGGATGGCATCAGCCCTGCCATCCCGTGGGTTGTGCTGTGCCAAAGCCAAGTCCTCCAGCCCCAACCAGCCCAATGCCATGACCAGGCAGGAGGAGGGGGTCCCTTGACTGTCCCCTCTCCCTCTAGTAAATCTTTACAGGATGACTTGTGGTTCTCTCTGGGGAATAAAGCTCTGCATGACCCAGCTCAGTATCCTCAGCTCCAGCCTCCACCTACAGCCCCCGGGCCACTCCTGCCTGTCCAGCTGCCCCCTCTGGCCAAAGGAGGCTCCAAGAAGAACCCATTTCAATGATGCAGGACCTTTTTTTGGTTTGTTATTCCATTTTGCAAAGAAAAAGGGGCCATGGCTGTGGAAGAAAACAGCCTCTCCAGGCTGCCAAACCACTGATGAGGGGAAGCTCCTCCCTGCCCAGCCACGCTCAGCCCAGCAGCCACTGCCTGTGCTTACCAAGGCAGCAATGGGAACAGGGGTCTCAGCCCATCCTGGGATATCCTCCCCAAGGCAAAACCTGCCCCTGCCACTTCCGTGCTGTTTCCTCATTGCTTAATCCTCTGCTGATGGAAAAAGAGATGTGAAAAATTGGCAGCTCCCTTGGTGGTCCCTGCATCACCTCAGCAGCACAGTTCCAGCTTTACCACAATGCTGCAGAGGACATGTTTTTGGGGACTTGCCAGCCCATGGCTTGGTGTCTTGGCTGCCAGCAAGACAAAGGATACTGTCCCTGGAGTACCCAGAGCATTGAGAACGCATTGCTTGAGGAGTGTGGCTGCAAGATTAGAGACTGCAGAGATGTAGCAGCCACCACAGCACAGGAGGTGCCATGCCATGAGCACCAGGCAGTGAGGAGCATTCCCCCACTGCAGGCAGCCTCCAGAGCCCTGTTGGGACTTCTGGCCCCACTGCAGGCAGCTGCCTCCAGGGCAGGAGATGAAGCTATGGCTGCTGCCAGACCCTGCATCTGCTTGTTGAGCAAAGGCTGCAGCTGGTGAAACCCCAACACAATCCTGACAGGATGATCCCCAGCGCCTGCCTGGTGCTGAGCAGAACACAGTGGGCACAAAGCCCTGCCAGCCCCTTGGCAGAGCCCAGCTCCTGAATTCTCACCCAGTAAAGGGGCTGCTGATGGACCCCCTCAATGCCTGGTGAGACCTGGCCGTGCACGTACCCACAGAAGCCAGCACAGCACCTTCAGCCCTGCCAGCCCTCTCCCCCTCCAACTGCACGTCCCACAGAGGGCACACAGTCAGGTGCTGCAGCCATCACCTCCCATGCCACCACCCACAGGGCAGCACTAGCAGGGACACAACCCTGTGGGAAAACCTCTGCACCACGAGGAGAGAGGAGAAACCCCCAGGGGTCCTCAGCAGCCGCATCCATCCACTCCAGGGAGAATCAGGATGTATGGAACAAGACATCTACTAAACCCTGCCAACTAAGAGTCTCCTCCACCTCCTCTCTGCTATGCGGCAGCAAGGTGACAGGAGTAGGGACATGCTCAAGAAAAGGTCTTTTAATTTCCTCTCCGGTGAGACACAAAGGTATGGGGAAACCCTTGTCCAGGGGAAAGTGACAGCATCTCTGGTAGCCAGGGGAGAGGCCACAGGTGAAGCTGTTATGAGCACTGGAGCAGCAGGTCTAGGACCCAGGATTAGGTTACGACTGGTTTAGGCAGGCACGGGGGCACGAGCATCTCTTGCTCATCCTCTCTGCCCCAGTGGGGAGCTTTGCCCCTCCTGCCAGTCTTACCAAAGCACAAGTCCCCAAGGTTCAGTGTCAGAGTTTTGGTGGCTCTGCTGCCGGGGAGCAGCCACCGGGGAGCCAGCAGTGGCTCAGCAGCACATCAGCATTGCGGAGGCAGGGCAGGAGTGGAAATCATTATCATCCGCAGGACCACACACAGGCACGCACGCTCCGTGCTCAGCTCACCCCATTATCCCCCTGAAAGAGAGCTGGGGCCAGTGGTCTCCGTGGGCCTCACCTCCGTATTGGAGAGGAGGGCAAGCTGCAATCTGCTCCCTTTCATGCATATTCAACATGACCCTGGACTGCCGGCAAGCTGCCAGAGAGGCCTGGGAGTGGGTATTTCTCTCCCTGGTCCCCATCTGCACCACCCCTCCCTTCTACTTCCCATTTTTGCTGCCCCTGGTTCAGACCAAATGGAGACACTGCTGACTAAGCAGAAAGAATTGAGATGATCCCTGGGTGCCGAATCCAGCCCAGCTCATTCCTGGAACCGGCATGAGGAGGGACATGGGCAATGGAGCCCCTTTCCCGGGGACAGCATCCCGAAGGTGCCCCCAGCGAGGCTCTCGGGTGGCTGCCAGCTCCCTGCCACCAGCAGCAGCCATGGCCCGGGGCAATGCGGGCTCACCCTTCCCGAGGAAGCGGCTGTCCTCCAGCTCCTCCCCAGAAGCGGCTGCATTTTTGAGGTGGGCGATTTCCTCACTCCTCCACCCCGGGAATGCTAACAGCCGTGCGGCTTGGAAGGAAGTCATGCTGCCAGAGCGCTTCAGAAGTGCTTTAAAAAAAAATGAGCTTCCACATCCAACACCTCCACACCCCTTCTCTCTACAACCACACACTTCCCAGAGCGATCAGCAGTGTTTCCCTGCCTTGTGGGAGACTTGTCAGGACAATGCTCCAGGCCACTGTGGGCTTCTTTTCCATCATCTTTGCAGAAGGCAGTGCCACTGAGGGTGATCCTGGGTGCAGATGCATGCCTGGAGCTCTGGATCTCCCGATGCTGAGCCGTGGGGTAGGTGCTTAGTCCCCAAAACAGAAGGATGAGTCAAGTGTAGCAGGTGAGGCAGAGCAAGGAGAGCAAACTTCCCACAATGTGGATGCTGGTGCCTACAGCAGGCCCAGGATCACCACCTGGCAGACCGGGGCCACAGCAACTTTGCTGAAGTAATTACAGGATTAGGTAGAACAACACAGGGCAGGGAGGGAAGCAGGTTAACCAGATTTGATCCCAGGACCTTTGCAGCACAGGAGCAGCCCTCTCTAATTAAGGTGGAGGGGAGGGCACGAGTGGTGCTCTGCTGTTGGAAAAATGTGGGCTTACAGGGCAGGTGATGGCTAAAGCTGAGCAGCCAGCACTGCCCTGGAAAGGGATGGGAGAGCCCCAAGGAATGACAGGGGAACGGTGCTGCGCTCCTGCCAGGGACCTCTGCTGCTCCCCATGTTGACGCCCCTGCGCTGATGCTGCTGCCATGCTGCAGCCCACTGCATTTCTCCTCCAGGTCAGGACAGCACAGTGCGTGGGGGAATTGCACCACTTGAGGAAAAGATGTGGCCTCGCTTGGAACTGGTTGAGATGGGAATGACTGGTCCCCGTGAGGTGCTGCATTGGCCTGTGCGCAGAGATCAGGTCCTGGGTGCAGCATGGGGCAGGGATAGGGCCACCCACACATATGAGGCACAAACACACAGCAAAATCCATGGATCAGGAGGCAGAGATTCCTGGGCAAGGACCAAAGGACCTGAGTACTTGAGGGGGTCCAACAACTAAGACTCTTGGGTAAGACTGATCCAAGAGGACTGCTCGCTCCTGAGCTGTGTCATCCCCAGTAAAGCCCACCAGCACCTCAGATGTCCTCTGTGAAGGAAGCCACTGGGAGGATGGGACAGGACCCAAAGTAGAAGAGAAATTATGTGCTCAGAGAAGCTGAACCAGGCACAAATGACCAGAGCATGTCCCTTAACCAGGGTGTATCTGCTGCTACAATCTGCACATTTCCACCTTGTTACAGGCCCTTTGTAACGAGGGCATCTGCACCCCCTTGCCACATGTGCTGTGGGAGCCACCCTGTGCAGTTCTGCCCCAGCCCATGAACAAGATCCATCCTGGGGGGCTGCCAGGGTCCCTGGATACCCAGTCCCTCTCCCACCATGCCGATGCCAGCTTTAGGAAGCTTAATTCCTCCAGCCAACAAACAGAATCAGGCCCAAACTCTGCTCCGGCCGTGGATAAATCATTCCATGTGTTTCTGGGATATAAAAACACAACTGAGAAGTATTTAAAGTGAAAGGAAAAACTCCATGGAGCCAAGGTACTGGTCCGGCTCAGCTTTCCAGAGGGAGGGAGTGTGTGCTGGGAGAAGCTGGAGGGATGCAGTGTGGCTGGGAGTGCTAATCGCCTTCCCAGCCGCTAATGGAGCAACTGGTGCCCACTTGGGACACGGCTAATGGCACAAAGGAGATGCCTCACTTTCCTTTACAAGCTCCCTCATCCCTCCTGATATTTAAGTATCAGAAGCTTCTGAGTGCTTATGGCCCCACATCCGCAGGGCTGCCCGCTCCGCGCAGCCCCTCGGGCACAGCTCAGGGGGGCAATCACACAGCAGCATCTTCCTGCAGCAGGCCCTGCAGGTGATGGATACTGCAATGCACTCTTGGCAGGTCAGAGCCAGAATTACACAAGCCATACGATACCCCGGCGGTGCCAGGAGACGCGGACAAATTACACTGCACACAGGAAAGGATGGGCCAGATTCTGACCTCAGTGCTTTGGCATCGGCCCGAAGTAACTCCATTCACATCGGGCCAAACCAAGACGTAAGCAGCTCCATTCAAATTTACACTGGCATACCTGTGGTCAGGATCTGGCCTGGCTTGAATTAGTTGCAGCCTGATGTTACAAAAGGCAGCAACAGAGCCTGGATTTCCAAGGTTATCGAAAACAATCAAAAAATAAAAGAAAAAAGAAATCCGCCATAAACAAACAGTCCCCAGGCTAGGCTGCTACGCGCATGGAGCTGTCAAATGCAGGATGCTCAGACACATCCCCGCTCACCAGTTTCTGTGACTCATAAGCCATGCTGACCACAGGAAGGAGGGACCAACGCCCAGCATAGGTGTCCTGCCGGCTCCCCCATGCCCACTCTGCTCACCACTGGCCCCTGGATAGAGGTGGTCCTGCTCTGGGGCAGAGGAGGTTTCAGCTCAGTATCACTCATATGATGCGAGCCTGGACCCATTTTGCTGCAACGCTCCTTGCACCCCCTGGCTACTGCAAGCTGGAGATCTCCTCCTAAAGTTCCCAATGCAACAGCAGCTTAAGGAGGCATTTGAAGCCCTTGATCTTGCAGGAAAAGCAGTCACTGCCTGGATGCATTTGGACTCAATAGTCCTTGTGGGTCCCTTCCAACTCAGGGTATTCTATGGTTTTTTCTACCCCATTAATTAACTTCTACTACGTCTTGACCAGTTAAGTGTTTTTTTTTCCTCAACTCTAACCCCACTGCAGCCTCCCGAACCCTGTTGCACATTCCTACCACAGCGCTTGGTTCTGCTGAGTGGTCTCAGCAACATCCCTCAAGGTGCAGAGGGTTTTCCCAGCGGATGCAAGTTGCCGGTGGAACTGGGGAACTCAGAGTTCCAGTCCAGAAGTCCTCATTGCTTCCACTCCTTTCCACTCCATATGAGAATAAAGTGATCTGGTTTCCATAACATCCCTCATTGCATTTTCACAACATGCCGGGCACAGATGTTGAAAATAGTCTGGATGAATATTTAAAATGGTATTCAGAAATGACAACATTTGGCCAGCCTTGAAAGATCTCTCACATTGGGCAGAGGATGGCTCACAACAACGGGCTGGAAACACACTGCACTTTGACATCTCATTTTTTTCTACCCCCTCTCTGATTATTGGTACGATATTTCATGCCCCTGGTGTCCCACAGTCTGTTATTGCTTGAGTGCCAGCCAAGCCTGCAGCATTAGGAAGAAGCTGTCGTGTACGTTTTTAAACATCACGGGGCAAAGTGGAATATGGAAAATCTGTCGCATTTCCATACCGAGTGCAAGGCTCAGGGAGGGGCTCCAAGGGGCACAAAATAATTGCTTCCTTATGGGGCAGGGCCTGGCTAACCAGGGTGGGGGAACAGGAGGCAGAGGTGCTGCACAACACCCTCGAGATGCTGGGCTGCTTCCTTGCTGAAGACATCTCAGCACACCCCCCAAGGTGTGCACTGGTGCTCACCTCCTTCTTCAGGGCTGGGGAAAGCTCCTCTCAGAGTCACACTCTGCCGGCAGCCAGCCAAGGTGGGCCCTCCATTCCATCCAGCCCAGACTGAAAACACAATTGTTCTGGTGCTCAGAGAGTGGTGGAAATGCTCCTCAGCCTGGATGCCTAGCAGCTTGCATTTCTGGTGAGCATTTTGTGCTCAGCTGCATCCTTAGGCCAGGCTTCTCTCTTCCACAGCCTGCAGACACACATCAGCTCCTTCCCAGCCTGGCATTACACCTGCCCTCCTCTCTGCAGGGACCTTTCTTCCACGCACAGATAGAAGAGGAAGGGGTGTTGGGACCCTTTCAGCCCACCCTGCTCTTGGACTGCTAGATCTCTTGTCCCCTCATCAGCCCTCTCCAAACAGGTGTCAGAGCAGCACAGCAGCTCCCTCTGTTTTGTAAATGGGATATTGCAGAAACACAGAAAAAAGTTGCCCTCCATCCATCCATCCAAACACCTTGGAGGCTGTTTCCAGCACTCGGCCGAAGCCACATCCCTCTCCACGGGTTAGAGAGAGCTCCAGCCTCTCCCGGCTCTGAGAGAGAGGCAACAGCAAACCTGGCCGGGGAAGAAGGGTCTGTGGCATTTCCAGTCATGCAGGATGTGCACATCCATGTCTGCACTCAGATTTTTGTCAGCCTGGCTACTGGTCCAACACAAATGGCATGGATGGAGGTGGGGATGCTCAGTCTGGCTTACATCCCATATGCTCATGGGATGAGCTCCCTTGAGAGAGGAGTATTCATGCCCATGTGCTGCCTAGATGAGCATCAAGCCAGCAGGACCCAGCCCTGCCAGAGCAGCTCGTTACTCCTGCCCTTCCTCACCCTCCCTGCTTGGTGACACAGCAGACTGCCAAGCACCACGTCCCCATCACACCAGTTAGCCCTCATCCCAAGAAAAGTATTTCCACCCACCCACTCTCCAGTGGGCCAGGGAAACTGCAGGATAGTGTTTTGAGGAAATGAGATTTCAGCAGCTCCAAGAGAGGAAAGCAAAAGCAAACCCACCAAATGCAGCTCAGCTTCCCTTCCCGTGAAGCTTCTCGCTCCCACATTCACTGGCCGGAACTCTCACCCCAGCTGTAGTTCAAGGGTCAGGTGCTCGGAGTGCCGAGGGTCTCGCCCAGTCTGGCTCCAGAACTGCCGTGGAGCAGAGCACATCCCACGGGAGCCGTTTCCGAAGGGAGCCGACCCAGCCCGCAGGGAGTCTCGGGGCAGCCGTGCTCGGAAGGGAGCAGCGATGGACCCGGCCGGGGACGGTGACAGGAGCGGTGCCGCCCGCCCAGGTGGCTTTGTGCCGGCGGAGCGGGGCCCGCGGTGGGAGCGGCGGGCAGGGGACCACGTGCGAGCCTCGTGCCCGGTCAGCCGGGGCTGGCACCGCGGGCTCGGCCTGGCGGGGCTCCCGCCGCTGCCCGCGCCGCAGCTCAGGGAGCGGGGCCGGGGCTGCGACACTGCGGGCTCCCTGCAGCGCCGAGAGCAGCCGGGCCGGCTCTGCGGGCGGCGGTGGCAGCGAGCCGGGCCGGGCCGGGCCGGGCCGGGCCAGAGTGCGGAGCGGCGGCGGCCGGAGCTGCCCGGGGACGGGAGCGGGCTCGGCGGCGGGCAGGCGGCCCCGCTGCGGGGAGGTCCCGTTTTCGGCGGTGAAAGGATGGAAAGGGAAATAAAGGGAGGGTGAGTGCGGGGGGAGAAGGAGGAATAAAAGGCAACGAGGGAGGGAGCGGTGGGGAGGAGAGCGGGAGCCCGGAGCGCCGGGAAGTTGGGAGCGCAGCTTACCGCGGCCAGGCAGGTAGCGGGGCCGGTCTGGGCGACAGGTCCTGGAGCGGCGGCGAGAGGAGCCGGGGCCGCGGCGGGGCGGACGGCGGGCAGGGGTAGCTCCTTCCCGGTGCTGGCCGCAGCACGAAGAAAGGAAAAAAAGTGAAGAAAAGGGTGTGTGGGGGGAAAAACAATGATAACAAATTTCCAGGGAATCGTGCGTTGGGGACGAAATAAGGCGAAATAGTGGAAAGCGGGAGCGCTGCTCCCGGCGGTGCGGGCGGGTCCCAGCGCCGTGCCCGCAGCCGGCCGCGCTCCCGCCCGCTCCACCGTACCGCCCGCGGCTGCTTCGGCTGCGGGAGGGAGGGGGAAGCGGCAGGGGAGGGCGAAAAAGGAGAGGAAGGGAAAAGAAAAAACACCCCTTAAAAAAAAAATAAAAACGAAAAGAAAAGCAAGAATTGGAGAAACTGAGCCCCGACCGCCGCCTGGACGTGGAGTAAAAAGACTCCAATAAATCCCGGGTTGAAAAGAAGGGAAAAGTCACCTCCCCGAGGAAATCAGAAGCAGATTTCGAGCCATTTAATCACATGCAGGGAGGTGTGTGCGTGTGCGCCGCCCGCCGCCGCTGCCAGCCCTGCCTCCGCCCTCCGCCCCGCCGGCAGCCCAGCGGGCAGGGCCGGGGCCGGGCGGGAGCGGGGCCGCCCCAGCGGCGGGCAGCCCTCCCCCGGCCAGCCTTCCCCGCGGGTCCCGGGGGCCGCGGTCCCACCTGCTGCCCGGCCGGCCCCGCCGCTCGGCGGGAGCTCGCTCAGCCCACGGCGGGTCCATCCCCGCGCAGTGCGGGTGGCTGCCGGCCGTAGCCCACCGCGCCGAGGGCTCAGCGCTGCCGCAGCCAAGGCGGCCGATTATTCTCCCTCTGCTTCCCAAAGCAAATGAGGCATTTACCAGGCGGAAGCAGCTCCTCTTAAGGAGAGAGCTGGAGCCTCCGCTCCATCCCGTGATGCAGGGGCTTTTCACGCGCTGCTGCACCAGAGTCGCCCTTGGTCTCTGATTTTTGGGGAGGGAGGGAGGGAGAGAAGTGGGGCACTTACGTACCCAGCGCAGCTGCCTCCGGGCTGCCCGCGGGGGCTGCTCCACTATCCCCAGACCACCTGCGAGCGGGCCACGAAAAAGGTGAAACTAATTCAATCAGTTTGTGCAAGGCAGTGGAGGAGAGCAGGAAACTCGGACCTAGATTCTCTCTCTCACTGGGGCCGTGTTCACAGCCCTGCGGCCCCCACATCTGCCAGCCTGGCCTGGTGAACATCCTCTTGCAATTGCCCTTGCAATGGATGTGAAGACTGCAGCACCGGAGGTGGGAAGAAGGGCAAGGTGCCAGCACAGTGCCCACCCGTTATGTTCAAAGCCCCCACCCACCATCTCCCTGCTCCCGGGGACCCCCGGTTTCCCACATCCTGTTGCTCTGGGGCAGCAGGTTGCAGGAGCAGCTTCCCAGCCGGCTGGCAGATGCTCGCTGCAGGAGCAGACCCCAGCTGGCCGCGAGCCCCAGGGGAATTGCTGTTTGCTGCTCTCTGCCTTGTTGCACTAAAGAGGATTCCCCTCCTATTCCAGCAGCAGGGATGTGGATAAACAAGAGTGAAGTCACCAGGACAGAGGAGACCTGTGCCATGAGCAGGGAAACATCACGGCTCTAAGTCCAATGCTATGGGTGTTTTGTAGCCCCCCCGTCTCTCTCGTGGACACTTGTGCATTTGGAGAGCCGGGCAGTCAAGCCAGAGGCCATAAAAGCAGCTCCAGTGCAGATCCCAGATAGGATGCTAGTGCAGGGCCAATGTTTGCTTCGTGTGGGATCACATCACACTGTGGGACAGAGCAAGGCCCAGCATTGCCAGGACAGTGTGGCACCAGGGACAGGCTGGGATGATGAAGGCAATAAGGCAAAATGGGGCATGGCTAGAAGATCATGAAATGACACAAAGCAGGAATTGTCCAAGGGATGGACCTGAAGGCATTTTCTTCACCAGGAAACACAAGGACAACCATGAACAGGAGCTGTGATACTGACCCAGCCTGGCCTGGCTGCTCCAGGGTGGTTCTGAGCTGGGGGGCTGCATCACCGCAACCTCAGTGCTGCTGTTTTCACACCCATTGGACCCCCGGCCTCCCGTGACTCAAACATGATGTTGGAAGTGCTGGCCACCATATGGAAAAGTTTTGGGACTGCTCTCCACAGGCATTACTTCAGTGAAAACCCAGTTGAGATGGGCAGAAGCTGTTTCATGAACCCCTGTTTCCCCTGTTCCCTCTTTATACGATGGAGAGCCTGAGAGAAAGATGTGAATCTGGGTTTGGCAAGTGGGAGTGCTACAGACATCAGCAGGGATGGAACACTCACTGAGGTAGGAATCAGACTGAGACCCAGTTGGTGTTCCTCAGCATGCTGACATCGCCGAGTGTTTGCTGCCTTCCTGGGCAGGTCTGGCAGGACAAGAGGGCAAGCACGCTGTGTTGTTTGTCACCTTGTGGTCTGCAGGAAGCTCTGCCTGTTGCAAGCTCCCATTCTGCATCCATTCCTGTTCCTTGTGCCTCATGAAACCACAGCATCTGGTGCCAGCTAGGCCTCCCAGTCAAAAAAGGATTGCTGAAAGGACACAGACATCCACAAGCTGTTGGAGCAAAAGCACCAGCACCAAGTCAGGTGGGGCGGATACAGAATTGTCAGATGGGTTGGAGGGACCTTAAAAGATCATCCAGTCCAATTGCACAGCAGGGATATCTTTCACTAGACCAAATTGCTCATTCAACCTATCCTTGAGCACTTTCAGGCATGGGGCAGACACAGCTTCTCTGGGCACCCTGTGCCTGGCCCTCACCACTCTCACAGGGTAGAATTTCTTCCCAATACCCCATCCATCCCTGCCCTCTGCCAGTGGAAAGCCATTCCCTGTGTCCTATCACTGTAAAGACCCGCTCCAGCCCTTTAGGAACTGGAAGGGGCTCTGAAGACCCCCTTGAACCATCCGTCCCCCGGCCTGATGCCCTCTACTACCCTCTGTACCTCACCCCCCCATTCCCCCTTCTCCTGCAGCACACACTCAATGCCAGCCCAGCCCTGCCGAGGATTCCCCTGGCCATTGCCTTGTGCTCACAGAGCGGCTCGGACCCAGCACTGGACCGTGGAGAGTGGACAGTAGGCAGCAGAGAGCGGGCAATGGAGAGCAGACAGTGTAGAGTGGAGAGCAAAGAACACAGAGCGGGCAGCGCAGAGCAGAGTGGGCAGAGCAGAGTGGGCAGTGCAGAACGGAGAGCACAGAGCGCAGAGTGGGCAGCGAGCAGTGGGCAGCGCAGAGTGAGGGGCGCAGAGCGCAGAGTGGGCAGTGCAGAGCGGGCAGAGCAGAGCGGGCAGCACAGAGCGGGCAGAGCAGAGCGGGCAGCGCAGAGCAAAGAGCGGACAGCGAGCAGCGGGCAGCGCAGAGCACAGAGCGCAGAGCAAAGAGCGCAGAGCGGGCAGTGAGCAGCGGGCAGCGCAGAGCACAGAGCGCAGAGTGGGCAGAGCGGGCAGCGCAGAACGGGCAGCGCAGAGCGGGCAGCGCAGAACGGCAGAGCAGAGCGCAGAGCGGGCAGCGCAGAGCGGGCAGAGCAGAGCGCAGAGCGCAGAGAGCCGAGCGGGCAGCGCATAGCGGGCAGCGCAGATCTCTCGAGCCCCGCTCTCCCCGCGCCCCCACGGTCGGTGCGCGGCCCTCTTGCGCCCCCTGCCGGCCCCCCCGCCCCGCGAGGAGCCGCGGCCGCGCAGGGCCCCGGTGCTCCCCCCGCCGGTGCGCAGTGACGCCGGGGCCCGGTTCCCGCGGCTGGCTCGCTTACTGATGAGCCCAGCTGTAATCCAGTGCACAGCCCGCTGAGGAAGGAGAACGTGTCACAGCGGGCAGCACCAGCCCCATCCCGGCTTGTTGGAACGGCTCCTTGAGGCGAAGGCTCATGTTTCCAGACAAGAAAGGAAGAGACCCTACCTACTGCCTCGCCACATCCTTCTTCAGCCTCCTCACTAGAGAAGGAAGAGGTTTTCTGCTAGAAGGGAGGACACTCCTTTGACTGGAAAGGGTCTCAGAGGCCCCTCTCCCATTGCACTAAGAGAAGAGGATCCCGTTTCAGCCACTGGGTCATCCTCAGGATGAATCCGTAATTCTCATATTTCTCTTCTTTCTGTGCTATTTACTCTTCCAAGGGCACCTTATCTGCCTCCCTTTGGGGACTATCAGTCTCCTGACAGACACATCTGCCTTCCCACCCTGTGCTCAGAATTTGTCCCCACACATGGTTTCTTCTGGAGTGCAGGTTGCAGTATCTGTTGCCAGGAACTGAAATGTGACCTTGTGGGGAGGTACAGACGCCTCCTGCCATACTTTGTCACACCAGTGGCTTGGGGCTCACCTGAGCCTCAGCAGCCCTTGGGAGTCTGTTCCCTCCACCTGGGGAGGGTTCCTCTCCTGCTCACCAGCAGCCTTCCCGCAGGCCCCTGTGCATCCGTGATGCATTTGGGTCCTTCCTCTTGTTCTGCACAGCTGGGGAACACAGATGTCCTGGGCTGCCTGCCCAGCCTGGGGTCCAGGTGCTGGCAGCACTCAGGGTTTGAGCACTGTGGGGATATGGAGGCAGCCCATTTGGGTCCTCCCTGGGAACCTGTAGCCCTGCTCTGGGCCACAACAGCTCTTCTCTGCCACCCAGAAAGGTCAGTAGGGGCTGTTCACCCTGGTGGAGACAAGGTTTGTTTGTTGAAAGATGTGCAGTGAGTGTAGCCTGGGGAAATGGAACCCAGTGTATCACCAGCAAACCCAGCATACAATTCCATATAACACATATAACCACTGCAGTGATATTACGTGGACTTTGCCCTGCCCTGCCCCTGCTCACCCCAGCATGAACATTGCACAGTGCTGGAGCTTCAGCCTACAGCCTCAGGCCAAGGTGGGGCAGCACAAGGGACCACAGTCTGCTAGCAAGGCTGGAGGGATGCTGAACCCGCAGCAGTGTGTGCCGAGGCCATGTTCTGGTGTCATTGCCATTCCCAGTCTTGGACTGGAAAGATGCTGCAGAGGATGGGGACAATGTGCAACACAGCCCTCAAACACACTCCATGCCCCCAGGAAGTGGCAGTTCTGCCAGCACTCCAGGTCCTGCTCTTCTAGCCCATCTTCAGCTCTATGTTATCCCCCTGTGGAAACGTTTAGCTCATGGCAAGGGGATTTGCATGGCGTTGCTCACAGTGAAAACATTCCTGGGCAATGCTGAATGTGATGAGCACGTCCCAGGTCACCCTATCCAGCAAGCAGCTGGGGTCAGGAATTCATTTTGTGCCTCTCTCTCATCAGCTTCCTGAGCTGCAAGACCTAGCCCTGGCCCTTTTCCTGAACATGCTTTGGTTCATCTTGATCTAATCCCATCCCCTCATCCCTGCCATGGCGGTGTGTGCAGACCGCTCAAGAATGTCACCCCTACACCTTACGCTCCTGTCTGTGCCCCCCTGCTCTGCAGTGACTGCTATGACACCGATACGCTCCTTCCCCAGGGCAGGCAAAGGGACACGCGTGTCCCCAAGGGCGCGACCGCAGCGGCCGCGGCACCCGCCAGTCCCGGCGGGAGCGGCGGGTGCGCCCCTAGCCCGGCCCGGCCCGGCTCGGCCCGGCGGCCGCGAGGTGGAGCCGTTCCCCCGCAGCTGCGGCCGCGGACCTCGGCCTGTGCCGGGGAAAGGCTCCGGCGGCCGCGAGCGGGGGATTGGAACACCGGATAACGCACCGATCCCACGGACAGCTGAGTGTGCGTTCCCATCGGCGGGAGGGATGCCGTGCTCGCCATCAGGGGAGGGATGCTGTGCTTGTCACAGGTGGGAGGACGCAGCTCGTGTCTCGCTCGCCTTGTGCCGCGGCAGGAGCCTCGGCATGCTCTCGGGGCAACGGGGGCCTCTCAAGGATGCACAGCAGCCCACCAGCGGCATCTCTGCTGAGCCGCATTATGTGGCTGTAGAGTGAGGGTTTCTCCTGGGAAATATCTCTCCTGAGTTTTAAGAGCTGTTTTCCAGGGGCCCAAATGCTGTTCACGGGCCTGAAGTCAGAAGCAAAGCTTAGCTCTAGCACAAGGGGCTCTTTAAATAAACCTCATCAGCTAGCTCAGCATCTTCATGTGCTGAGGACCCCGCTCCCGTCTGCTCTCATTTCCCTGCTCCAAGCCTTGTGCAGGGCTCGGGAGGAGTCGGGCGGTGCCCTCTCGCACCGGAGGAATGTGAGCCCTGCCGGCTGCAGATAGCATCTTGTCCGCAGCGCTGGAGGAGCAGGTGGGACGGCAGGGAGATGTGGCAATCGGAGCACAGCGTGTGCCTGGTGCTTCAGGGACGTTCCCAGCGAGACACCAAGGGAAGAGGTCACAAACCTGCCCGGCAGATGGAGGCCGTCCTGTGTGAGCCGGGAGCAGCTTGCTACCCTGACTCTGGCGTGGCTGTGGTTGAGGTTTGGCTTGTGTCTTGTTTGCTCCAAACCAGTTCAGCGTTTGGATAGATTTGGGCTGGTATTCCAGAGAGCCTCAGCAGCCTGGGCCATGCCTCTGCTGCTCAGTTGGGCACAGCACAGGGGACCTTGGCTGCCCAAGGGCTGGGGGCCCCAGCCTGCTGCTGGGACCATGACTACAGCACAGAGATGCCAGCCCAGGTCTCCAAGGCAGTAGGGCCTGCTGCTGCTCAAACTTGCCTTGAGCAGCTCCTGTGGCTCCAGAGCCTGCTCAGTTGCAAGCAGCAGCAGCCACTGTGATATAAACAAATCCCTGTTTTTTGAAGTGGTCATGGAATTGAGGTGCCTGCCTCCTTGTCCTCCTTGGGAGTGCTGGTACATGAGCAGGCCTCTAGGGATGAAGGCAATTCACAGCCCCAAACTGGCCAGAGCTCCAGAAGTGTTTGGACAACGCTCTCAGCTACACAATGGGAATGTTGGGGTGTCCTGTGCAAGGCCAGGAGCTGGGCTCGATGTTTGAGGGTCACTTCCAGCCCAGGAGATTCTGTGATTCTGTGAATTCCTGTGAGGCAGCAGGAGTGTGAGCACATGGTCAAATGCATGCGGCCACACTTTTCCAGTCCTCCAGACTGTCTGGGGAGGTCATCCCTTCACTGCCTCTGCTGATGATCTGGGGCTGAGCTCCCAGTGAGGCAGGAGCCCAGGGGGTCCTTGGTGTAGCCATGTCAGACTGAGCAGATGGCACAGGCCTTGCTGAATCAACTAAAGACTTTTGTCTGTCTCATTTTTGTCCTGAAAATGAGTCTTTCTGAAAGGTGGTGGTGGTATGTGGCTGGCAGCCAGATGGTTGGGGGAAGAAGGGATATTGAGGAGAAGGGCTGGGACAAAGGGCTGGGAAAGAGGGACCAGAGTGAACACTGAGAGAAGGAAGGCAGGAGAGGAGAGGTGGGAGGGAGGGAAGGGAAAGAAGCTCATAGGAAAACATGGTGTGAAGAGGGAGAGAAGAAAGATGGTTTGGGGGGTTGGGGGGAAAAGAAACACACAGAGAGTTTTGTAACAACTTAAATTCATTCCAGACAATGTCCAAGGAGCCCTGGCAGCACGGGTTGAAACTAACCCTGCCTTTGATTTTATGAGTTCATTATATGTTGTTTGGGACAGTGATTCATGCATCTTGGCTGCTTCACATTTTCCCTTGTGTCACAAATGAAGAGGGGACCATGAGATGGATTCTTTGGATGGAAAGTATTCCCTCAATTGTTAGGTAGATGTCTCTGTGCCATGCAGAGATCCCAGGAGAGTGGTTTCCTGGGCTGCCCCAGCTCCCTGCACAGCACACACAACCTCTGTGCCCCGTGTCTTGCTCCTTTTCTTAAAGGGAAAGTACTTGGATGGCTGGGCAGAAGGATGCCCAGTGGTGGCCATGTATGTTCTGTGCCTGCTCTTTGCTGCAAAGCCCAGGTGGGCCAGAGGATGGACAGCTGGGAGAACTCAGACCTGTGTGGGGAGCATATCCAGTCACCAAGGATGGTCCTATGTCCAGTGTCCCAGAGCCCATCTCTGCAGACGGTGAGGGAAGGTGACCCCAGAGCCACAGTCCCAGCTTGGGGGCCATGCTGAGATCATACTGCAGCACTGCTCTGGGTGTTCCTCACCTCCATCCCCACCCCAAGACCATCACTGCACTTACAGGTTGTCACTGCTCAAAGGTGGGGGCACTAGATGAACTGCAGGAAAAACTGTTCAGGAACAAGTTAGTGGCTTCTAGACCACTTTGGTTGGCAATATTTACAACCCTAATAACAGGCCCTGGTCAGAAAAGTAACAAAACCTGCCCAAGACAGCATCAAAGTTTGCATTAGACCTTACTGAAAAACCCCAATGACTTGGTTGGGTATTGTTACTATTTTTAGCTTTCTCTGTCATTTCAGGCTTTCCAGTGAAAGAAAGAAAAAAGTCTCACAGATTTTTAAACACGTTGGTAGAGAAAATACAGGCCCCCAAAACTGGACACCAAATGCTCTTTGACTGGCATTTTCTGGTTTTGATTTAAAGTCTCTTCCAAATGAGACAAAGTTCAGCCTGAAAAATTTTGACCAGAAAGGCATTTTTCAGTGTGTCCTAGCCTGAGCCCTATAAATGATAGTGCTTCTACACTGGCTGTGACCAGCCTGCAGAATGTCCCATGCTTCTGTACCTTATACTGACCAGTGGGAAAGTGCCTCGAAGGTCCACACTTATTGGGGCATGGAAACCTCTGCAGAGGCCTGGAGTAGTTCGAAAGGAGAGCTGAGGTTTCCTTACCAGCTTGCACTAGTGCCAGATGAGCTTCACGTGGACTCCCAGGTGGAACCACCATGCAGAAACCCATCTTGAGATGTGCTGTGGTGAAGAGGACGAGAAGCACTGAAGAGGGGTGTCTGAAAGCTCGGGGTGTGGCAGGGGGCGACCAACAGTCCAGCCCTGCAAGCCCCAGTCTGCCCTGCTCCAACTGAGTTCCAGAGACCCAGGTAGTACACACTGCCTCCTTCCTTCAGGCCTGGGCTCAGGCACTGCTGTTCCTGTGGGAAGCCTCTTCTGAGAATGCAGCACTCTCATTCTGCTCGGATTGCAGGCCAGCATCTTTCCCCAGCAAAAGCTTCACTTCAGGAAAATGAGGAGGTTTTTTTCTTTGAATGTTGTTGTTTTTAAAGAGAATTCTTAGGAAAAACACTCGCTGAGACGGATCAGTTCATGTTCGAAGTTATCCTGAGGCAAAAGGCAGAGGGTGTGGGCTGTGATACACACCCACATCTGTACAATGAGGAAGGCAACAGCACAAAGCAAAAACAATTGCATGAAAAGCTTTCCAACAACAAAGTTTGCAAACCCACAGAGCCCAGGCTATTTCTTGTGGTCGGTGGGTAAGAGTTCCCAGATAATAGGGCCTGACAATGGAACAATGGGGGCCGAAAGACTCGGCTCATGATTAGGAGTTATATAACAGTGGCTGGCATTTATTAATAACACTCGTGTTGGGCTTCATTTTCTTAGTTAGCACTTTTCAGGTTCAGAGCACTTTATAACCTCTGGCTATTCCATATTGGATGCTCAGCATGAGGTGACCTGGAGCAGTAGGAATAAACTTCATGCCTGCTTCTCTTGCAGACCTTAAAGTGGAGAAAGGAAAATGCCAAGCAATAGGCTTTCATTGGCTATTTGGGACCTTTCTTGTACCCCACAGTCATGGTGGGGTAAAGACCCCAAAGGAACATCATTTGGGAAAACAGAGTTTTCTGAGATGTGTTACTGAATCTCAATATTTACAAAGTGCTCCTTTTCATGGAGAGCAACAAAAACTGGGACTTTCACTGACACTCAGGAATAAGTTTGGGTGTGATCCAAAATGGGAACCAGCTCTGGAGGAACAGTCCCACAGCCAGCCTGCAGTGATGGCATCTGCCTCCTGGCACAGTTCTGGGAGCAGGAGTGAGACACCCCACAGAGACAACACCGATGGGTGCCTACCCCATCCTGGGATGTGCTGGCTGGAGCAGCAGGCACGGCTGCTCCCGGAGGATGCCCTCAGGCCAGGCTGGGCTCTCTGTGTCGGCTCTCATGGGACCCTGGCGCGGCGCCGCAGTCATCCCGCCAGCGCAGGGGATGAGCGGTCCAGTCTGAACAGGTTGTCTCCTTCTGCTCTGGCTATTTATTGCTCCTCTGACTGTTGCTCATGGTATGTGCTGACCGCTCAGCCTGCTTGTGAAAAACAAGAGAATTCCCGTCCAAGCTCTGATGCCAAGCAGGCAGCGACGCTTTTCTTCTGAGCAGGCCTGAGAACCTCTCCTCAGCCCTGGGAGGCAGATGTCTCAAAAGCAGCTCAGACCTGGGAAAGCTGTGGTCCAGGATGAGGCGTTGGCCCCAAACACCCAAACAGCTCATCAGACAGTCAGTAGTCTGCTCCAGAGGCAGAACCAGCGCAGGCAGGAGAAAAACCTGCCTGTGTTCATGGAGGCAAAAGCAAAGGGCCTCATGGCCCCACAGCTTCACTCCTAACCCAGAGGCATGGGAGAGCTGCAGATTCTCACAGGAGAACACTACAAGGAGAATGAGGCAGGGTTTGCACCTACAAGGGATAGGACCTTGTGCCTATTTCCACTGGTTCTAGAAGTGCATGTGGTCCCATAAGCAGTCCAGAGGTATGGAAATTCACACTTCCAGCAGCTCCTCTTATAGGAAAGGCCAGGAGATTCTAAGCAAAGCCAAGGGCAAAGAGCCACCCCAGGGACAGGCCTATGACAAGCCCCAGGAGTCTTGGGGAGGTGCCTGCACCTGGCTGGAGGCACAGGACTGTGATACTGAACTGATTCCCAGAGTCCACTGAGCAGTAGCCGAGCTGATGCATCTTGTAGGAGGAAATACCTTTTTTTGGTAAGATTGAAATCATTCACATCTGTCCGATGTGAGTGCACAGATGTGCCAACCTGCATAGAAGAGATCTTGAGATAACAGATACCATGACCCTGCTTTTTTTTCACATTGTCTTTCAGAGATGCTGGCAGCACCAGGAGCAATTTTAGCATTTGTAAACAATCCTCCCACATGGGAAAAAGCTTCCCACACCATCAGCTAATGCTGTCTGGTGGACAGCAGATTGCACTCCAAATGCCAGAAGCATTGATGGTTCAGGGGCTCTGCTCACTGGCAACCATCTGCCAGTCGACGTGTGATCAGCTCTTCCTCCTCAGAAGTGTCTGGGGGCTCACCCTGCACACTGGTCCCTGCGCATCTTCCCTGCCTGCATGCCAAGTGCTTTGCAGGGCAGGGACAGCACGATTCCAGTAGCTCAGCATCCTCTGCAGTGCAGCAAGTACGGGTAGGGCTGCGAGCATTGATGACACAGAGGTGGGGCTGGGTTGCCCTCAGGTCTTTGGCTGCAAAATGTATTGCTGATGGTGTCAGGGCAAACCAAGGTGTTTCCTGGGGTTCACATCTCCTTGTGGGTCTGCCTCAGGCTTGGGAAAGGCAGTGATGGGGCTTCGTCCTGCTCCTCCTGTGCACCTTCCTGCACAGCTGGGGTGAATGACAACCAGGCTGGATCAGGGGGACCCCACACAGCATGGCCGTGGTCATGCCATGTGACATGGGTGCTACAGGGGGAATAGTGCCCCTCAAGGCCCCAGCCCAGGACATCTGGCCCTATGATCTCTGGTGGACTGCCCAGGGCTACCCAGCATATGGGATCCAGCTGCCTGTGCCTCACTCCAGGTGAGGCGGGATGAGGTGAGACTGGCTGGATGAGATGAGCAGCCAGGCGAGATGATGAGAGTCATTTCAGACCTTTTAAATCAAGACTTGGATGTGCCCTTTGCTGCTGAGATTGAAATCAGGACCCTCCTAGCTTCAAAGATGGTGAGCATAAAAGGTCGGATTTCTTGACTGTACGTCCCAGGTGAGAGCTACAGCCAGAACTGTCTAACAAGCACAGTGTTCCAGGCAGGAAAACCCTTTCATTATGTGCCCTGAAGTGCTGAACAGAAAAGGCTTAAATACAAATTAGTTTTTTACAGGGAGAAATCCATACTGACCCAGGCAAGCTGATGAGAATTAAAACATTCTCCTCACATTTACCGGGAAAGGATAAAATTCACCATCTGGCCTGGTTCTTTTTTGGCACCCAAATCTGAATGCACAGAGTCTAAGAGTTCAAAGTGGGTCAAAAGGCTCTGGTACTGTCTGGGGGAAACCTCTAAAATCCCATCATTACTTTCCCCCTACAATTTAATTTGTTGGAGAATTGCACAGGCAGAAACATATAGTTTCAATGTAGGTTTGGTCTAAAAAAGTTTCCTTTTTGGCCAATGCCAAATGCAGTTCCTGGGGCTGTTTCCTTCTAGCATTTGTCTCTGCACCCATCTTTCATGCCTTCCCACCACCAGATGAGGTGCATTTAACAGTATGGCACTGGCTTAATGACAGACGGTGCCAAAGCTGGTATCTCTGGATCTTAGTGGCAGCTACTCAATGGCTTATCTTTGTGTGTTTCTCCATCTGCTCTGCCTTGCTTGAGGTTTACCCTGTTGGAGGTTGGGGTTTTTCTGCACTTTTCCTTCTGATCATGACTTGCACCTTGAAGATCAAATTGAAGAGCTTTTAAGAGAGAAGGAAAAGAACTTCATGTTCTCTGAATCCTTGCCCTGGGCATTCCCTGGCTGTACTCCAACAGCTCTCAAGGCACAGCAGAGCCATCCTCCCCCCTCGAGCTCAGTGTCACAGAAGAGGAAAGGAAGAAGCAGGGAAGCCATGTTTGGAACTTTAAGTCCACAGGTTTTGTTAGCAGGAATTTGTGCTTTATTTACCAGTGCACTCCTCTATGCCCAGTGTTGTCCTCACATCCCGTGTTTCAGCAGGCTTGCCCAGAGCATGTGAACAAGAGCTCTTATTCTCCTGAGTAGGCATCCACAGTCACCTCCTGTCTGTGCTGCACGGGGGGAAGTTTGCAAATGGTCTTTCTTAGGCAGATGGGCCACATAGTCTGTGACAGCAGTTTTTAACAAAAAATGGCATAAATATATAAAATGTTGATGAAGAACAGGGGGAAAAAACCTGACTGAATTTTCACAATTCCTTTCCCAATTCCTGTCTCACTTCAGTCAGTTGAATGTTTCTAAATTCAGCTATGCTTCAAAAATTTCTGACCAAAAAACATAAGGATGTTTTTAGAAAAACGTTTCTCAGTTTTTCCCTTCTGGTTTGGCCATGTGTTTGACTCACTGAGAGGAGACTCCAGTTGGTTTTTCTGACTAGAACCACACTTTAAAGAGAACAGCCATTCCCTTAATTGCGGCTGATAAATCTCGTGGGCACAGATGAAGATAAATCACATTTTGAACCCAGAGTACAAATTCTCAGGGTTTAAACATTTGTGTGGTATTTGTTAAGCAATTTGAAGTCTTATTGAAGTAACTGAGCTGGACAACAGGGTTGGACCTGGCCCAGGACAACAACTGTGCCCAGACACTAGGCCTGTGTGGAATACGGATAGAGGGGCCTGGATGAATCCCACTTCACTCGGAGCACTCATGGAGGATATATCCTTTCTTCTATGCAGGACATCTTTGGTTGTGCTTCTTCCACTGCTCCCTTTGGGAGGATGGAGGAATGCTCTGTCAGCCCCCGTGGGCAGCATTTATATTCCAGGCATGCTAAAACTCCTCATGAAGAACAAATTTGCTTCAGCCCAGAGGAGAGTCATGGAGGACTTTGGACTTCTTGTGTCTGCTGATGCAGGCTCCAGAGGAAAAAGAGGCTCCTGCCACCCTGGGGTGGCCCGAACGGGACCCCAGAGTCAGCAGTGGCTGGGGTGAAGCTGGAATTCCTGGAAAATTCCTGGAATTCCTGCTGCGTGTCCAACACGCGCCATCCCACCGGGGCACAAAGCCCCGGCACTGCAGCCTCGGACTGCTCCACAGGACGGCACAGCTCGCTCGGAGGGACGAAACCCTCCCCGGCACCACCTCACTGCGGCTGCCCTGCCAGAGGCTCTTTCATGGCCGGATGGTGCTCGAGGCGGTGCATTCCCCTGTGGGGGCACCTCGAAGTGCCCCGAGCCGTGCAGCGGTACCGGCCCCTCGGGCTCCGAGCCGTGTAGCGGCACCGGCCCCTCGGGCTCCGAGCCGTGTGGCAGTACCGGGACCCTCAGGCTGCGAGCCGTGTGGCAGTACCGGGACCCTCAGGCTGCGAGCCGTGTGGCGGTACCGGGACCCTCAGGCTGCGAGCCGTGTGGCGGTACCGGCCCCTCGGGCTCCTAGCCGTGTGGCGGCACCGGCCCCTCGGGCTCCGAGCCATGTGGCGGGACCGGCCCTCGGGCTCCGAGCCCCACGGTGGTACCGAGAAACCCGGGCCCATCGGGCCCAGCCTGCCCCTCACGGCCGCCAGGTGGCGCCGCCCTCCCGGGTCAGCGCGGGGCCGGGGCCGGGCCGGGCCGCGCTCTCGGGGCCGGGGCAGGGCGGACAGACAGCAGCCCCGTGGGGCTCCGTGAGGACACTGCCGCGCCGTATCTGGCCAGTGGTCCTTTCACCAGCCTCCTCTGGGACCCCCAGAGCAGTGTCCGAGAGCAGGCAAAGCCCTCGTGCTCCCGCTGAGAAGCCGCGTCCCAGCCCGGTCCAGCAGCCTGGGCAGAGGGCACCTCCCAGTACAATTCAGCCCAGGGCCCTGTTGGGTACCACAACATCGCAAACACCACCACATGTCCTTTATTAGGATCCTTCTTTATCCAGCTTCAGGGCGATGCGTTGACCTGCACGCTGCATTTGCTGGCTCAAAGAGGTGTCCAAGAAGATCGCTGGCTGCAGTTCCCGGGTGGCAAGGGGGGAGACAAATGTAGGCTCTTTCCTAAAATATGGTCGAAGAGCAGAACACCAAGTACAGCTCAGTGCTTAATCTCAGCTCCAGGATGAAATACAGTCTCTGCCCCAATAAAGTAGATAAACTGAGCCAAGGCTGGAGGCTCAGTCCTTTGTTAGTACCATCTCCTGGAGAGAAAGTGTCTTTTGGCAGCAAATGTGATGGAAACAGACTGGACAATGCTTGAGGACACAGCCAGCCTCTAAGGAAATCTGATGGCTCTTGCAAAATCCTCCAAGAAGCTTATGGACTCAAATACCTGTACATGATTCAGCATCCATGACAAGGAACTTTTTTCTCTGGCACAGCTGTTCTATTTCCCACCTTGGAGCTGCCTCTCCAAAGGCTGTCCTGCCACAGCATCCAGGGATGCAGCCTTTACTTCCCTTCTCAGCCTTCCTCTGCTCCACTCTGCCTGCTGCAACGTCCCCAAAGGCAGCGCCAAAGCACCCAATGCTGAAGTAGAGGAGCTGCAAGGAGCACTGGATACGCTGTGCTCACTGGCTGGAATCCTGGAAACCCCAGAGTCCCTGCTGTGGACCCCCAGCAGCTCTGGCAGCACTGGCTCCAAAGCTTCAGCTTCTCTTAGTGTCATGCAAGACTCCCCCTGGGGAAAGGTTGAGATCTTACCTAAAATGGGGGGGTCAGTGACCTTGGCTGTCCATGGGCCATGTTCACAGGGGACAAAGCACTGGATGTGGCTGACCTAGTCAGGTTGTCTAGGAGCAACCATGTCCTATATCTGGATATCCTTCACTCCCAGCTTCCAAATATAAGAAGGAGCCTTTCCCATCACATGCTCTGTCATATTGCTGGGACCATGGGCTTTTCTGAGGACTCCTCTCCCTTTTTAGGACATCAGTGTGATGCTGGAGAGCAGGGTCTCCTACCATATCCCAGCGGTGGTCCAAGGGTCCTTGGTGGTCTGTGTCCCACTCCAGGGTGCCCGGTAGGAGGCCAAGGTTCTTTGGGCAGGTCATTGAAACTCCTTGGAAGGAATGGTGGGGGCTACAAAAAGATGGGCAGAATCAGCCCACTGAAATTCACTGATGGGCAACAGCCACATCCCACACATCTGTTTCAGGGTTTGGGTCAGACTCATGCAGATGAAAAAAAAAAAGACTGTTTTGCTGTTTGCAAACAGGCCTTGCCTTTTTTTTTTTTTTTTTTTTTTTTTTTTTGTGAATGGATTCATTCACCGTCCTCCTGAAAGGGCGATTTTAGCCAATGGCCGGTTCGCAAGTGCTGCCTCCCAGCTCCTCCTGATTTGCTCTTCGCGGCTCTGCCTCTCTGATTGGGCTCCCAGTGCCACATGACGCTGTCCCTTCTCCTTGACAGGGTGTCTGACACTTTTAGGCAGAATACCAAATAGCTAACGCCGAAGAGCAGCCATGTCCCTGGGATGCTGCTGCTGTTAATGTTTGGTTTTAATCACTGGGGAGGAGGGGAAGCTGGTGCACGGCTTTTGCAGATGAGCCAGCAGCCCTTCTGACACCTCTGGAGTGTCACTGAGGAAAGCCCTGCACTCCCTTATGGAGAGGGGCCAGGGTCCTGCTCTGCCGAGCAGCAACTGGGCACAGTTGGGTTTGGTATACATGGACACAGAGAAGGAGAACAGCACGGGGGTGGAAAGGAATCCTGGGTCCTGCACAGAGAAAGCAGAACCCCCACACTTGCACCCAGCAGCCGTGAGGAGATGGTGAGACGAGCCCAACTCTGCCCACCCTGCAGGGCACACGTGGTCAGCACAGGATCACTGAGGTTGGAAAAGACCTCTGAGATCACTGAGCACACTGCACCCTGGCACTATTAACCTCAGCAGTGTGGCTTGATTTTCATTGAGGTGATGAACAAGGAGCTGGGGGTGCCTGAGGAAGTGGGTCCAGCTCAGCTGGAGCTCCTGACCAGCAGCAGTCAGCAGGATGAGCTCACCAGAGACCTGCTGCTAGACCAAGCAGGGGCTGCAGAGGGACTGGCTTTCTCTGATAGCTCCTGGTGGCCCTGACAGGCTGTGAAGGAGATTGACAACAAATGCTTGGCCTGGAGGAGGAGATGAACACAATATTGTATCCTGAGAAAAAGTTTAGCTTGGGCTTTAAAGGTTGAGGAAGGCAATTATTGCCTCCAGTCCATTCAAATGCCTTTCTAGGAATGATGAGTGATGGGCCTAGGTCATCACCTGGGCCTGAGTCAGATATCTCAAGAGCTGGCACTGAACATCTGTGAGCTCTGGCCCTGTGAATCTGAGTTACCCTGGCAGAGCCAGCGTGCTGACAGAAACTGCATTCCTGGACAGTGGCCTTAGTTGAGGGGACATGAGCTAAACAGGGAGAGGCAGGGCAGAAAATGGGGATGAAATAAGCTTTGCCAATGAGACAAAGAGTTAACCTGCTGCTGGTGTCAAAACCAAGCTGGGATGTGAAAGAAGAATGGAAAGCTGACTTCATCCCATCAGGTCAAATGTCAGGAGCCATCCTGAACTCATTTTCTCTCCCAAGAGAATCTGGATAATCTAAATCTGGGATTCATGCATGGGAAAGCAATTCACCAAGTGACAGAAGGGCCTTGACATGTAGAAGGAAAAGATAGAGACCTCTGCGAACCTGAGAGAGGGGCTCTTTTCTTCAGTCAGGCTTTGTAGGGACAACAAGGAAGAGATCCAGCTGTGATTGAGCCAAGGGAGCTGCTCCTAAACAGCACGTGGTGTTGGAGCAGGTGAGCTCTGGCCAGTGACAGCTGTGGAGAGGAAAACTGCCTTTGCTTTCCTGTTGTGCCAAGGGACATGTGCCTGCAGGGCATGGAACATCCACTGGGTCCTGTGGAACCTCCTTCATCGCCTGTGCTCTGCCCTGCCTGAAGGAAGGAGTGGTTAAAGGGCTGATCCTTCAGATGAACACCTTCTAGTTAAGCGTGGAAACCCAGTGTGGAGAAGGGACACTGCAAAGCGTGGGGCTCACTGCAGCTCCACAGGGCATGGGGATGGTTCCCCTGGCAGCACCAGGGCAGTGGAGGAACAGCTGGGTGCCCAGGAGTGGGGGTGCACAGCCCTGGCAGTGAGTGCCTGTGGCCGTGCACAACTTTGGACAGTGCAATGACAGGAGGGACCCGAGTGAAAGGATGGTGCCCACCCTCAGTGTTCCAGCCCTTTTCCCAGGCCATGACCCCAGAACGCACTGGGAAAGCCCATGTCTTCAGAAGCTGGCACCCACCACATCTCAGGGTCCTGCCAGTTCTGCCTGTTCTGCCCCTTTCCCCCTGCAGCTCATCCCTTAATCACAAGCAGCTTGGGGAGACAATGCAATAACCACACCAAAGAATCAGGCTCGTTCCCCTTTGTCTTGCTCTCCTTTGAGGCTCGGCAGTTGAGGCGTGCCATCACGCCCACGGCCCGGCCGTCACACGTCCGACTCACCGCCTGCCAGGGCAGCCAAGCTCCTCGGCACGAGGGCAGCGTGCCACCAGCACCAGGTGACCGTGGCCCAGCGCTGTGGAAGGTTGGCAAAGCAGAGCTGGGTGGGCTGGCACGTGGGGCTGCCCTCTGCTCCCCAGCTCTGGCCCTCACTGAGCACCTTGGCTCTCAGCTCTCACACTTTCACCTCCAGACAAACCATCATCTCAAGCGGGACCACTGAGTTCTCCCCAGAGACGGAGGCAGCCCCCCTCCTCCCTCCAGCACATGGCATGGAGGCTTTTAGGCTGGTTTTAGCTGAGTTCACACAAATCTCGCCTTCCCCTTTCCCAGCCCCCCTTCCCCGCACAACTGAACTCAGCCATTGAGCCCAGCGAATGGTTTATTTCCCAGGTTAGCACAAAGCAGGGGTCTCTGTGTGCCCCTGGAACCAGCAGAACAAAACGCACAAAGACGTTAGAGGGCCATTTGTAACCAAATCCCAACACACCAGATACTGTTGGGATTATGTCAGAAATATTTTCCCAGAATGCCTTCCCCCCATGCTCCCTCCTGCAGATGTTCGGCCTCCACACCACAGATGTTGTTCCTCTTGCAAAATGAGCTTTCCCCTTTCTCTCTGAAATGCCCCTGATGTTTTGCACATTGTCTTTGCCGAAGTCTCGTTTTCACCCTGCCCTCTGCATCTTCCCCTTCACCGATCCCTCACTGACAAATGTGGAAAGGCCAACCCGCCTCCTCAAACGGGGATGAGGGGATGGCAGCAGGGCTCTGCAGGGATGTGGGCTATGGGATGACACTGTCTATCTTGCCTTGTCCCCACCATGCCCATCTCAACAACCCTCTCCCTTCAATGTGTGACCTCCAGGCTCTGCAGGCCTGCTTCATGGGACTTGCTGGACCTCAGTTCCCTCAGACGATGATGGAGGGATACAAGACAGACCCCTTGGAGGGTCCTGGTGCCTTCCCATGGGCTTGGTGTCATGCTGATCTCCTGTGCTGCATGCTGAGCTAGAGGGGGGGCAGGGTCTCCTTGCTGCTCCACAGCTGCTTTTGGGGGAGAACATCTCTTCACTGGCCAGGGCCTTTGGCAGCAGGGATTTTTCCTCAGGGATGAGGGCCCGTTTTGGGCACGTTTCAGACACATTTCATTCACCAGAGGGAATGGTCAGACCTTCCCCTCCAGCACCAGCAGCCCACGCAGAACATGCAAGGCAATGGCCTGGCAGCCCGTCAGGGCCGTGCCCCAATCCCTGTGACCGACCGACAGACAGACAGACAGATCTCCGTCGGCAGCGGGCTCACACTGCCAGCGCCCTCGCTCTCCGGCGCCGGGCTCCTCCCCAGCCCGCCCGTGCGGAGCCGTCCCGTTCCTGCCTAGCCCCGGCTCCGTGAGCTCCGGCGGGAGTACGGGCGCTGCGGCCACGGCAGGCTCCGCTGACCCCGCACAGCCAGCGGGCAGGGACGCGGGCTCCGCTGACCCCGCACACCGAGCGGCGCTGCAGCCGCCGCGGGCTCCGCTGACCCCACACACCGAGCGGCGCTGCGGGCAGGGACGCGGGCCCGGGGCTCCGTCGCGGCACCAGGTAGGGGCGCAGGGCTCGTCTCCATCCTTCCCTCCTCTGCTAGTAGCGGCAACCGAGAAAAAACATTTGTTCCGACACACGCGGGGCTGCCAAGCTGTGTCAGGCGCTTTGGTGGCCGGGGCAGCGACCTCGACCGCTTCCTCTGCCAGCAGGACGGCCGAATCCAAGAGCCGCAGAGCGCGGAATCTCCCAAGGACTTCAGGTGACACCTCCAGTCCGGGCCATCGCAGCTCTTTTATGCGTTACGAGACATTTCTTTCCCGTCGGTGCTTTTCTCTCTCCCCAACAGGTTAGAGTTATACACGCAAAGAAATCCCAGAGCGGAATCCCGGAGAGACAGAAACCGGAGGAGCTGTCCCGACTTTTGGGGCATCTCATGATTTACACCAGCGTGGCCCAGGCAAAGCCCTTTACTCAGCACCTGCTCTGAGTAAGAATCCGAAATTCTGCCGGTCTCCCAGAGAGCTGGAGTGCAGCATGGGGTTTTTCTTCAAAGATAGAGTTTATTGCTAAAAATGTTTTGATCAGTGATAGCTCATATTTACATTGATATGTTTTTAAAGGAATATTCAAGTAAACATTTCCAATAGTTTCTGGCATAATCTCTAGCTTTTTTTTTTCCTATACACAAACGTTAAAAATAAATAAACTGTACACAGAAAATTTCCTTTAACATCTCTACACCACTATATGTATTCCCACACAAAAAAACCAATTCCACTCTTTCATAGATTTGTACTTTTCTTTAAAATTTCCTTCTTAATTAATTGTTATACACTTAAAAAAAAAAAAAAACACTAGAGAGCTTGGCAAATTAGTTCAAACATCAGTGACAAGGTCTGAAGAAGATAAAAAAATACAGCACAGAGAAACAACCACTCAGGGATGCTGCGGTTCTTGTTTTTCTTTTTTTACACCCTCCGCCCCTTTTCTCCTTTTGATAAAGACATCTTTACAAGAAATTTCTGCCCTTCCCTTCGGCAGGGAAGTGCTTGGGTTCTGTGGGGATGGGTTTAAAATGTGGTCCTATGTCTTTAAAATAATAATAATAACAATAATAATTATAATAATAATAAAAAAACAGCTGCAATTTTCCCCCCCCCTTTTCCTTTAAAATCTCTCTATTTACACGGCTGGTAGGTTTTTTTTTTTTCCTTTTTTTTAAGTTTTTTTTTTTAATTTTCCTTTTGTTAGAAGGCTATATACGTATAAAAATAGACATCTGATTGTAGTGCTTTACTGTGCCTTTGGCCTGCCCTGCAGTTCCTGGGTTCGCTTTCCCCCCTTTTGAATAAAATAATATTAAAAGAAGTCCAAGTGAAAAAAAAAATTAACAACATAAAATAAAAAAAAGAACAACCCCCGCAAAATTAACAAAAAGAAAAAAATAAAAAACAAAATAAAACAAAACAAAACAAAACTCCAAAGCGGTTCATCTTCTCCCACTTCGCTCTGGCAGGTGGGGAAAAAAAACCACCTCCCAAAAAAACTATCCCAAAAAAACCCACCCGAAAAAGCCCCCCCCCGCTAAAGTCATCCGGAGGAGGAGGGCGGCAGTGCAAGGGGCCGGGGCGGCTTAGCAGGAGCACTTGCACTCGGAGATGAGCGGGTACTGCACGGGGATCCAGGTGCAGTACTTCTGACTGGACCAGCCCTGGCAGTGCCAGCGCAGGAAGGTCTTGGTGACCGACTTGACGGGCTTGCAGAACATGCCCTCGGGCAGCGAGCAGGACTTCTCGGCCAGGCAGTTGCCCTCCTTGATGTAGCGCGGCCAGAAGCGCACCCCCAGGTCCTTCCAGGCGTAGAAGACGGGGCAGTGGGTGTGCGCCCAGAGCCACTGCAGCACCTTCCGCCGCGCCTTCTTGCCCAGCCGCAGGCGCGGGCCCCGGGGCGGCCCCAGCTCCAGCCGCCGCAGCTCGGCCGGCAGCGCCGCCCGCCCCCGCCCCGCCGCCGCCGCGGCGCCCGAGGCGTTGGCCGGCCCCGGCACGGCCACGGCCATGAAGCCGGGGTCGAAATGGCTGCCCAGCTTCTTCCTCAGCGTCCTCTCGTCCAGGTCCTGCTCCTTGGGGTCGTACTCGGGGTCCGGGTGCTCCACGATGTCCTTGACGGGCAGGTTGTCGCTGGGCGAGGGTCGCAGGCGCAGGAAGGGCTGCCCGCCCGCCGGCAGCCCCAGGCAGAGGCAGAGCAGCAGCGCCCGGATCGCCGTCATGCTCCGGGCGGGCCCCGGCGCTGCTCCCGGCGGCCTCGGCTCCTAGCGCTGCCCGGCGGCGCCCGCCGGCTCCCGGGGGCTCATAAATAGGCAGAGACACCAGTGTCCGGCGGGGCCCGTTACTTTAAATAGCGCGGCCGGGGTTGTGTGACAGCCGCATCTGAGGCTCGCCCCGCGCCCGCGGCCGCTGGCTCCCGGGGCTCCCCGCCGGGCCGGCTCCAGCCGCGGTCGGCAGCGCCGGGGGGTCCGAGCCTCCCCCGCGGGGGAGGGCAGGGCACAGCGGCGGCCGAGCCTTCCTCCTCCTCCTCCTCCTCCTCTGCCGCCTCCGCTCTCGCTCGCTCCCCCCCAAAATTCACAGCGGACTCGTCTCCATCGCCATGGTGACAGCTGGGCCGAGCCCCACGACAGCTCGTCTAGACGGTGTGACAGGGTTTGGCGTGAGACCGGAGCCCGAGAATAAAACCCTCCTTTATAGCCGGGCGCGCCGGGCGAGGGGGCGGGAGGAGGGTCACGGCGCCGGGGCGCTCGGGCGGCCCCTGCGCGGGCACGGCCGGGGCACGGGGCTCAGGCGGCGGCGGGCGGCGGCGGCAGCGCCCGCGGCCCGGCCGGGTTCCTCCTCATGGCGTGCGGCGGGGGCGGCCCGCGGGCCCCCGGGGCATCCTCGGCGTGATGGGGCTGGGAGGCCGGAGGGTGTCCCCAGCACCGGCGAGGCGGCGCGTCCCGATTCCCTGGCGGCTCCTCGGCGGGGACGGGCAGGGGCGGGCTCGGCCGTCGCTCAGCAGCCTCGGCGACCCATGCCGGTGCCGCTGTTGCTGCCGCTGCTCCGGGGAGCCGGTCGTCCGCGCCGCACTCAGCGCATCCAGCCGCGGCGCCGCTCCGTGCCCTATGCTGCCTGCTCGGCTCGGTGCGGTGCAGCCAGGCCCGGCTCGGCTCGGCTCGGCGTCGCCCGGTGTCACAGCGTGCCGCCCGCCGCCGCCTCCCGCCCGCCGCGCTCTGCCGCGCCGCCGCTGCCGCCCAAGTTAAATACGCGCCCGGCGCGGCCGCCCCGCCCCTCTGTCACTTTCCCCGGCGCTGAGTGACAGCCGGGTCCTGCCGCCAACCCCCGGAGCCGCCCACCTCCCTCCGGAGCCGCGTCCCACCTGCGCTGCCGGCCCCGGGCTCCTCGGGAGCTGCCACCCCAGCGGCGGGAGCCCCGGAGCCGCGGGCACCGCGCGGACCCCCGGCCAGCGGGACCGTCACTCTGCCTTTGCCTTCCACGGCTGCTTTGCTGCCCCGTGTCTGCTTCTTCACAAAAGCCCAGCGGCCACCAAACTGCCTTCCAGCTTTACACAGAGCTTTAGTAGAACAGGGTGCCATGTCCTTAGAGGCCCTCTGGGACAGCACACCAGGGTAGGACCGCTCCAGCATCAGAGTCTCAGCACCCTCTGCAAGGGAGCCTGCAGCCCTCCAGGAGCATCACTCTCACTCGGGAGAAAGCGCCCCTGCATCCCTCAGTGCAACATGGTGTGATAACCAACCAGGTAAAAGCACTGGCTCTTCCTTCACCTCCTTCTCAGCTGTGTGGGGCTACATCTTTTTTTTTTTGAGAAGAGCTGGACCCGCAGACTTTGAGGCACAGAGACTGCCAGCCTAGTGTGTGTCAACAGTGGGAAACCCCAAACCCTCCTCACCTCCTTTACCTCCACATTGCTGAGCGCTGAGCTCACACTTGAACCATATCCAGAAATTGGACACACAGCTGGTTCCTCCAGGCTGACAGCGTGTAAGAGCATTCCTGCCCATGCCAGTCACTCTCTCCCAAAGCCATGAGATAACCAGTTACCCACTGGAGCCAAGGCAGGGTGCAGAGGGACTGAGGTGGATCGTGGGGCCAGTTCCTCACCACAGTGTGCTTCTGACCTAGCAAAGCGAGGGGCTGCAGCGACAGCTCATCCCAGAGCATCCCTCTGGCACATGCTTGGGGCTGTACAGGGCTGGCTCCACTTGCTAGGCTAAGTAACAGAGCATCTCCCCTGGCTTCTGTCTCTTTATCATTCCAGAAATGCCAAATGTTGGGTTCAGACAGGAAACATAAACAAATCCCCCTAAAACAGAGCGGCTGGACATCCAGCCCTGAGTCTGAATAGAGTCAGAGCATCTCCTGGACACTGGGGAGACAGAGCTGCTGATCCCAGAGCATCCCAGTCATTTACTGTGTGCAGGAGTTTCAATGTCTCTAGCCTTTCTTCCCTCACTCTGTATTTCTGCTTTCATGATTCCAGCTTGGTTTGCTGAACTTGGAGCTTTTCTTTGCTCATTTGGCTCACACATATTCTGCCATTAGACCCATGGAACTGTACCGTTTCTGAGCTTTTTCACCATCAGCTCTCAACAATTTGCAAAAGAGATGGGTGTTGCTATCCCCTGAAGCTGAGAATTATCTGTGAAATGTTCTCATTATCTATTTTCTGACCCCGATGCACATGCAGTGCTTGAAGTGAAGGCAACCTGAATGTGCAAGATGTGCTCTGCCATCTCTCGCTGCTGGGTGGGAAAATGCAGCGCTCGCAGAAGTGTCAGAACTAAAGCAAACACAGAAATGAGAAGCAGCTCAGGGCAGAGACACCCAAGAGTCAGGAAGGGGGCAATTACTCAGCAAGATGTACTGCTGTTGGCACTGCTGCCTGAGTAAATCCTGGTGGGGTGATTAACATCTGACTGTAATTGTAATAATAAAATCTGACATGTATACAGCATTTTTCATCCTGAAGGATCCCAAAGCACTCAAGTAACTTAACTCCTTCAGCTGTCTTCTGGACTTTATAAACAAGCTTCTTAATCGTCCTGCCCAGGCAAAGATGTCTTTGCTCTGACCACCCTCACCTTGCTTCAACAGGTCCCCCATGGGAGAGGAGAGGCTCTCCAGGGTGGGCTGGAGAAAATTTCTCCTTCTGGAGGCAAGATTCCTGGCAAATGGTGCTTGGCATGTTCCAGGGTTGGCGAGGGAGAAGGCACCAATATCTCCAGGGGCTTCAAAGACTGCAGTGGGCTAACTGCTCTGCTTTTCTGCTAGCCACCGTGAAGCATCTCACTTGGTCTTCTTCTGAGCTTCCCAAGGGGGAAAAGGGAAATGAAGACGACTCCTAGGCAGGAAATATAAAGCTTCATTCTGTTTGCAAGGTCCACCATGAGAGCCAAAGGCTCCTTATTCCCTTCCCTTCCCTTCCCTTCCCTTCCCTTCCCTTCCCTTCCCTTCCCTTCCCTTCCCTTCCCTTCCCTTCCCTTCCCTTCCCTTCCCTTCCCTTCCCTTCCCTTCCCTTCCCTTCCCTTCCCTTCCCTTCCCTTCCCTTCCCTTCCCTTCCCTTCCCTTCCCTTCCCTTCCCTTCCCTTCCCTTCCCTTCCCTTCCCTTCCCTTCCCTCCCCTCCCCTCCCCTCCCCTCCCCTCCCCTCCTCCCTCCCCTCCCCTCCCCTCCCCTCCCCTCCCCTCCCCTTCCCTTCCCTTCCCTTCCCTTCCCTTCCCTTCCCTTCCCTTCCCTTCCCTTCCCTTCCCTTCCCTTCCCTTCCCTCCCCTCCCCTCCCCTCCCCTCCCCTCCCCTCCCCTCCCCTCCCCTCCCCTCCCCTCCCCTCCCCTCCCCTCCCCTCCCCTCCCCTCCCCTTCCCTTCCCTTCCCTTCCCTTCCCTTCCCTTCCCTTCCCTTCCCTTCCCTTCCCTTCCCTTCCCTTCCCTTCCCTTCCCTTCCCTTCCCTTCCCTTCCCAAACCTTCCCTTCCCAAACCTTCCCTTCCCATTCACATCCACCTTCCCTCTTTCTGCTCCCTGTGGGCACACAGCCCAGCTCCCAGTCTAGCCCTTAATTAAAGGATTTCAAGTTGGAAAGGGTACATATCCCCTATCAAAATAATTCTGTGTAAGAAGAAAGGTGTCATGTTAAAGGCACTTTCTGAAAGGCTAAAGTGGTTTTCAGCTGCTTATTTTTGCTTCTTTTCCATATCTGGCATCCCTTTGTCAGCTAAAAAAGACCTGGAAGATTTTGTGACTAAGTGTAAGGGCATTTTTAGTTCATGTTTGAAAGTGTTCTCACTGGAAGGCTGTCAGCAGGTAAACTCCAAGTACCAGCAAAGCATCAGTGATGCTCTCTTACCAACAAAGTTTTTCATCTGACAAAGTGTTTTATCTTTTAGCTTGTGTTGGACAGAACAAATTGAACTCGAAGCCAGATGTAAAGATACCAAGCAAAACTGTGTTTGTTATAAAGTCATTCCTATTCCTTCAGCTGTAGGCACAGAAGCTTCACATCCACACCTGAAACCCTGGAAAAGTCTCTTGCCAGGTGTGGCACAGGAAGCCCACACTTCAAAAGATGAGACTGAGAGAATTGAAGGGAGAAAGAGGAGGAGAGAAAAAGAGAAGAAGAAAAGAGAAGAGGAAAATAGAAGAGGAGAACACAACTCCCAGCCAAATGTATTTTGTCACTTTTGGTTGTATTTTTCATGCTGCTTTCTGTGTGTTTAAGTTTTCCAGGATTTCTTTATGCTTGAGAAATAATGGTGATGGGCTGGCATGGCAAATATGAGGAAAGGCTTGGATCTGACAAGACAAAAGCTCTAATTTTCACTTAAAGAACCAAAAAAACTCCCAATGGTGCATCAGGTTTTCATTAGAGATATGTTTATTTTCCAGTAGAAATACATTACCCTTCTCTCGTCAGTGAGTCTGAAGGAGCAGTTCTCAAAGTCTGCCACGGCAAGTGGCTGGCAGGGCTCCAGGGGAGCCTGGGCAGCAGCTCAGGGCTGGCTGGCTCCTGCTGTCTGCTGTGGGCAGGGCACATCCAGGGCCTGACAGCAGCTGGCAGCCCGAGGCCTGGTGAAGGCAACAGGGACAGCAAAGGCCACACAGCCACAGTGTCACCGTCAGGGTCAGATGAGTGGGACATGCACACACAGACACACAGAGTGTCCCTCGTGTTCATCACAGAGGTGCTGAAGTTTAATTTATGTCAGTAGCTCAATAATCCCAGTTTTAATGAAGTTGCTCACCAGTTTCTCTTCAGGAGAATGTGATAGGATGAGATATAGGATGGCAAGAAGGTGGCCCCAGTCACCTTCTGCTAAAATCTGTGTAGGTCTTGGACCTGCCCTGTTCACCCTCACTGTCTGCTCCTCAGCCTTGGGCCACCAGCCCCAGCAATCCTCCCCTCCAGCCCCGGCTGCCCACAGTGCTACCCTTCCCCAGTGGGACCAGGAAGGAGCATCTGGCAAGTCTCTGAAAGTCAGGCCTAGTGTCCCAGTGGAACCCTCCAGCTGTGCCTGGGAGCTCAACACTCACCCTGCACTGAGTTCCAAAAAGATGATGGGGAAAATAGCACCCCTGAAGCTCCAAGGAGGAGATTATGTGGAGTTTAGGAGATTAACCCTAATGTTAACCCTCAGAAATAAATTTTCTCTATCTCAAGTAGGGTGGTTTTTCTATTCTGAGCCTTTTTTGCCCTTATCATGACACCTTTTTCTGTTTTTCAAGCTCCTTGTGACTTTCTCCCTTGTGGCATCATGATATTGCGCCCCATCTCTCTCTGTCTCACCCCTTTCCAGTGGTCACTATCCCTGGAAGTGTTCAGAAGACATGGATATGGCATGGTTTAGTGGTGACCTTAGCAGTGCTGGGGTAATGGTTGGACTTGATTACCTCAGGGGGCTTTTCCAACCTAATGGAATCTATGATTCTATCACTTCCCTCCAAACTTGTTTCTTGCCATACACCTGGCCCAGTATTTCCCTGTTTTCTGTGGAGCTGTACCTTCCATTTCCCTTCAACTGCTTTGAGCTGGTCCTTCAGCATTCTCACTGTGATTCCTGCTCTCTGCACCGGCTGCAGCACCTGCATCTACCATACCTGACACAACTCATTTCAGTGCCCCATTTCCCTGTGGTCCCTGAGACTTCTAAAATTACTCTACCAGTTCCAGTTAACAGCCAGCCCGATTTCTGGCACATTTTTAGTAGTGCCTGATGTTATAAATGCTTTTAAAAGACCTACCCTATCACCATTTTATGGGAAGCAGTCCAAGGTGGTGGTTTCCTCCCTCCTCTCTTAGAGCTTGGAGTTGGTTACATCCAATTTACTATGGCCTACAGCCTGGACAACTGGGAGAGGTGATGCCCAGGGTGGTGGAGAAGGCTGGTCTGAGCCCAAGGTTGGGTTGCTCTCAACCCATTCCCAGTGACTGCAGATGCTGGGCCGTCCTGAGGAGGCCGTGCCTGCACACAGCACAGCAGGAGCTGCTCCCCTGCAGCCACCAGCACTGTGAATATTCACACACATCAGTCATGTGGTCCCGTGCTTGTGGGAAGGAGATCTCACCCTCCAGCAAGGGAATCTGCACAAGCAAAGTCCCTGGTGCAGCAGTTTGATCTTCCTACCCTCCCTCAGCCCAAAGCATCCATCACATATCCTGGGGGCTGGGAAAAAGTTGGGATCTCAGGATGGATCCCTCTAAAACTCTCCTCTTCCACGGGACCTGGAGGAACACTGCACAGTGCAGAGACCAGGAATGATCCCTGGACATCAGCCAACATTAAAAAACAGCAGCATGGAGCTCTGAGGTTTTACCCTCTTGTCATACATCTGCCACCACGTGTTGGCACAGAGCAATGCTGCCACGTCACGTTGTACGTGGCACTTGCTGTCAACACCAGTTCAGGGCAGAGAGAACTGCTCAGGGCAGCTATTTTTTGAAAATGTCCTGAATAAAGGGCTGGACCAAGCCTTGGGGACACAGCCAGCCATTAAAGGTGGCCATGCTGGGGAGAACTCTGGCTCGAGGGCTCCTGAGACATGGCTCAGGGATAATGTGTGCAAACCAAAGACAAATGACCAGCCCCAGGCCAGCCCGGTGACACCAGGCTTTGAAAATTTGTGACCCCTTCCTTTCTGCTTGGACATGCCTTTTGCCACTCTGGAATACAGGAAGACCTGGTGGTGAGTGTTGGGAACTCTTGCCAGGCAGATTAATAGAATCATAGAACCATTAAGGCTGAAAAAAACCTCTAAGATCATTGAGTTCAACCATTAACCTGGCACTTCCAGGTCAACTGACAAGGCATAGCCCTGTACAGCACATCCAGCCATTGCCCAACTCAAATGGGAATCTGTAAGGACTCTCCTCCAAGAGCAGCTGGACCAAAGATCCAGCTACAGCCCACCCCCAGCCCACTTCCCATCCCAACAGCCATCCCTCAGCAAATGCTGCTGAAACACTTTCTTTCTGCTGCCTCTTCTCACCTGTCCTCAATGCTGGTGAAGCTCCCCTTCCTGCAGGGCTCTGGCAGGTTGGTCCCTTCCCCAGACCACTGCTCCAGGCTCCCTCCTGGGTGCAGGGCCATGTCCCAGCACAGGGATCCCATCCCAGCTGAAGGAGCACCACCGGTGATGCTCCCAAGGACACCAGGCTGTGGCTGGAACCGAGGAGGGATGGAGGGCAGGGCTGTGAATTGCAGGGACCTCAGGGTGCTCCAGCTTAGCTGACAGCAAGGACAGGACACACAGGGCACATCCAGAGGTTCAGTCACCTGCACTCAACCCCTCTGCCCTTGCACCCCCCAGTGCCCTGCTTACCAGGACACCTCGTGCTGAGGTTCCATGGCATCTGGCTGACCTGCCATGTTCCATCTGCCTCTGCAGCTGCCTCTGCTCCCCAGTCTGGCACCCCAGCACAGCCCATCTTACCCTGCAAAAAGGGCTGTGTCTTGGGAGTTGCGCTGAAGGCAATTTTTTTTCATCTTTTTTTCCACTTTAAGGTCCTTTTTTTTTAACCTTTAAGGAATTTTTGATATTCTTTGATTTTTTTATCTTCAAATATTGCCCTGGTGGGTGGCCTCTAGAGGCAGAGAGGTGCTCCATGACCACCCTGGTGTGCTGCCTGTGGGACTGCCTTGCCAGCTGCCACGGTGGGTGACTTGTGCCCCTGGCTCTGGGGACACTGTGGGGACTCAGAGCACCTTGCTCCAAGCTCACACACATGCACAACCCTCGCTGGGTCTTTCCTACAGTGCCACTCCAACCTAATCACTAGCTTTGGGAAGCTACATCTCAGAGATTCTCCCAAGGAGAGGGGTCTCCTCCTTCCAGCACTGCTCCCCTCCATCATCAAAGCATCAGAGGAGGGAAGGGCCAGGAGGGTCTGACAGCTTAAACCACCAGGAGACAGGGGAACGTCAGTGACTTTGTGGAGCTGCACCCAGTGCCCACTAAACCAAAGTCTGTGGAGGCCAGAGCAATTTGAGGAGAGTGTGTTCAGGGGTCAGCACTGCAAATCCTGGTGCCTCTCCTGTACAAGAGACAAAGGTCAATTCTGGGGTACCTGAGTTTGCTTCCTCCTGTTTCATGTAGCTCCAGCAGGGACATTTCTCACTGCAGTGACATGGGTCCCTGACCAGGAGAAGCTAATGGAAAGCAGCAGGAGGCATGAACTGACACAGGATGGAAAACAGGATCCTATGTCAGCATGTGGCCTCATGCTGTCCCTGAGGAGGTCACTTTTCATAGAATCACCTGAATGGGAAGGGACCCTGAGGGATCATCCAGTCCAGCCCCTGTCCCTGCACAGACACCCCAGCAATCCCACCCTGGGCATCCCTGGCAGTGCTGTCCAAGCTCTCCTGGAGCTCTGGCAGCCCCGGGGCTGTGCCCATTCCCTGGGGAGCCTGGGCAGTGCCAGCACCCTCTGGGGGAAGAACCTTCCCTGAGATCCAGTCACATCTCCCTCTGGTCCATTCCTTGTGCTCCACAATGCCAACAGAGACGGCTCCATGCTAGAAGCTGGAGGGAAAATTCCTTTTCTGTTTAAATCCTAGGGAAGTTGGCTGTGCCACTGAGAGTGATTAGCACTGAGTCACCTCATCCCTCAACAAAGCCATCCCAAAGCCAGGAGGGGCAGAGCAGGAGATTCTCCTCATGGAAGAGATTTCTTTTCACCCTTTTCACAGTCTAAGGAGGGAAATCGGTACCAACTCGGAGCAACCTCTGCAGCCCAGCTCTGAGTAGCCTCCTACCTTTTGTTTTCTCCCACAGGCTTGTTCTTAGACAAGGAACAGGAATCTTGCCTGTTGCAGATGGTTCATCTGGAATTTTTTCTTTCAGTCTGAAAATTCAATTTATTTCAGCTGCAGGAGACAAGGTTATACATTTGACAAAGATCATTCTAACTCAAGACACAGAGTAGCATCCCAGTTTTCCTGTGTGCAGGCTGGAAGTCCTGCTACCTGCTTCAAAATCTGTGGGAACAACAGCTTTCCAGCTTTCCTTGGGCTTTGGTCAAATCCCTGGGGGAGTTTATATTGCACCCATGCAGCCTCCTCTCAGCTGTGTTCTGCCACTCTATTTGTTTTCTCTTGACTCAGCTCCAGCTTTACTTGTTGTCATGGTTTAAGCAGCACACTTGTCCCTGAGATGCTGTGGAGATGTAGGGAGATAAACAGGGAGTGAGGTGACGCAGGGACCTGGCAGGAAGGGAGCTGGCACAGCGAGGCGGTGGGTGCCAAATCCTCCCTAAATTCCTCTTTGAGAAATTCAGCCTGTGAGTAACAATTCAATGCAATAACGTCATCTCTGCCTGGTTCTAGCTGTCCTGGGAGCCCGAGGAGCGGCCGGAGGGGAGCAGCTGTTGTGGAGCAGGGCAAGGAGCACACAGAGCATCCCGGCAGAGCCCAGGCAGGCCCTGCAGCACCAACAGCCACCCCAGTGCCCACCCAGGGCTCCTCATCCCTCTGCTCCACACAGGATGGCTTGGGTGGGAGCTCCAGCCCCGCATGCAGGGCCTGCTGACACAGCAGTGGGCAGGGCTGTGCTGGGTGCTCTGCCTGAGCTGGGCTGTGTCGGCCTCCCCAGGGCAGCCGGCACGGCTCTCAAGGCCAGAACCTGAGAAGGCATTTGCATTTTAGCCCAGATTTTCCCAGTTAATCGGGACCCTTCAGTCTAGTCGCTTGCTTATTTTTTTAAAGCAATGAAAGAGATTTCCCAAATCCAGGCAGCTCTAGGATTACACGCAGGCAGAGACACCATCAGTCTCTGTCAGTCATTCGCTCTGGCTGCAAAGTTGGCGGCAAAGGAGTTCAACTGCAGGAGCAAGGGAGCTGAGCCTGGCCCCAGCCCTTGTGGGTGCCTGGAGCTGCTGCTCTGCCCTGTGACATCTCAGTCTCCTTCAGCCCATGCAAATAGTTGCAAAAGATGCTGATTTGCATCCAGAAGGTCGTGGGTCCTTGACATGGTTTTTGTCCTGATGGACATTTCAGAGTGCATCAGCAAAGGAGGAGCAGAGGGAAGGGATAACATGAGAAGGAAAAACATCAAGCTGTGGAGAGCTGTGAAATGTCTGCTTCAATGTGAGAATGGGTTCTTCAGTGCCTTCCCACTAAGCAGAGAAATCCCTTCTGTTCACACCACCCTGAACGGGGTGGTATGTTGGTATGCTGCATTTAACAACAACAATAACAACAACAACAAGTGATATAATACTCCTGTAAAAAATTTGATTCAGCACTGTCGAGACTTTCTCGCTCCAGCATCTGGCCCCCTGCAGGGAATATGATTTGGAGAGTGGAATTGAGGAAGGGTTTGAAAGGTGACCCCTTGCAGCATGTGGCATCCAAGGGCTGGGAAGGCAGAGTGGTGCAGACAGAGAGGATGTGAGTTCCTTGTTGGAGAAGAGTGAGGAAGGCAGCACTTGCTGCGGGAGCACATCCTTTCCCTCCATGCTGATACACAGCCCAGACCTGAAGCTGCTCCAGGTCACAGCAGTGGGTTGGCAGCTTTATTCCAGTGAGGAGTCATTTATTGACGTTCTGCACCAAAGGACATTCCTTGTTATTCAAGCCAACTTTCATTAACCAAGTCATACTTACAGTCCTTCTTCTCAGTGCTTTCAGACATCCACAGTCCTCATCCCATCCCCTCCTGGTCACCACCAGGGCTCCTGCTGTGTTCTTGCACTCTTGACTCCTGCACCACGCCAGAAGCAATAGTAGCACAAGTAGGAGACAACATAAACCTGATGCTTGTTCCAATGCCAGGAGCACTGACTCGACCTGGCTAGGAACTGGCCATGCTGGAGCTGGCTGGAGCCAGGCTCTGTGGGTGTGTTGAATGGGATAATCTACTAAAATTAAGTATTTTATTCTGTAGCTCATTACCTTGTCTGTCTCGTTTTGTAACTCTTCAGCCTAGCTGGAAAGGTTTGGGTGCTGGTTGTTCAAGCAGCACTGTCTGATGTTGGCCCGTCCCCTTGGCTCACGAGACACCACAGTGGGACACAGCAGCAGTGATGTCAGAGAGGGGGGTTTACATCTGGGCTAATCACAGAACCACTTCCAACCCACACTGGCTTGGAAGACCCTCAAAGCTCTTCTTGTCACTCCCCTGTCACAGACATGGACACCTTCCACTATCCCAGCTGCCCCAAGCCTGCATCCAGCCTGATGAACACTGCCAGGGATGGGGCAGCCACAGCTTCTGATTCTCAGCTATCAGCAGTCGACCTCATATGAACACATGCACTGTCTGGCCATCCCAAAGCAACCCACCTGGACCAGAGCAAGCCCTGAGGGCACACATTGCTACCTTCTTCCAGGCAGCCCTGCTCCAGGCAAACACGGCAGCTGGTACTCCAGGTTTTGCTGCTACAGCTCTGCTCAGCTGCAGCCCTGTCACAGCCCACCTGCCTGTCTTCTTTCAGTGATCCTGCTTTGCCTCAAGGCTTCCCTCCTGTGTCACACACTCACTGAATCCTTGCCCCAAGCTTCCCATCTCCAGCTGTAACACAAGATGCCCCAGGAACCTCAGTGCCCACAAAACTCTTGATTTCACACTCCTAGGCCCCATAATACATGTCTCCCAGGTCTGCTCCCTGCTATAGCAGGCTGGCAAGGAGTGCCACCCAGCACAGACCCTCCAAGATCCTCCATTCTCATTGGGCACAAGCATCCTGTTTGCTTTCAACTTGAGGGAAGCTTCATGTCACTTCCAAGGGATTGGCTTGAAGCTGTATCAGGGGAGATTTAGGTTGGATACCAGGAAAAGGTTCTTCCCCCAGAGGGTGCTGCCACTGCCCAGGCTCCCCAGGGAATGGGCACAGCCCCGGGGCTGCCAGAGCTCCAGGAGAGCTTGGACAGCACTGCTAGGGATGGACAGGGTGGGATTGCTGGGGAATCTGTGCAGGGACAGGGGCTGGGCTGGGTGATTCCTGTGGATCCCTTTGGACTCTGGAGATTCTGTGATTCTGTAACTCCCCATGTGTTGCACTGAGCGGCAGCCCTGGCTGCTGCCTCCAGAGCTTCCTCCAGCTAAAAGGGTGCCAGTCACAGGAGTCCCAGCATGTTGCTGACTCATTTCCAGCAGAATCAGGAAGCTGGGGTTACAGGGAGAAGTTATGAATGAGAGGAGCTGGCGCTGGGTTCCACGCAGTTCGAGGGCATTGCTGTCCCACACGATGTGTAATTAAATTGTGGAGCTCATGGCCACAGGATGCCACGTGGGCTAAAAATACACACGGCTTTGAAATGAGATTAGACAAATTCACCGAGGGCAGGCTCGTGGTGGCTGTTACACACACGCCACTCCTGGCTCAGGAAATCGCTAAGGCATCAATTGCTGCAGAATGGAAGGGTATCACAAGGGCAGATCTCCTGCTCTATCTGCCTGCAATTTGTCACCGTTGCTGGCTGGGGCTGAGCTACCTTGGCTGACCCAGTCCACACTGCTGCTCTCCCTGTGAAAAGGATGGCAGTGGCAATTTTGGGGGTCCTGGCACTCTGCCTGCTCCCATCTGTGTGCTCTCCTCCATTGCCTCAGAGCTGCCTTACCCAAACCTCTGAGACCAGGGCTCAAACCCCTTCTGCTGCACACAACCACCCAGAGATGCTGCTGCTGCAAGGTGAGCAGCTCCTGGCCCTCTGTGCCCTGATAAATTCACAAACCCACGAAACCTTTGGGCTTGTCCTGTCTTTACACTCTGGGGAGCTCTTGTGATGGAGGAGCACCAAGTCAAATCCCTACCTGCCCCACTGAAACGGGAACTGCTGGGTGTGTGCTCTTCCCAAATCCCAGAAACAAAATCTCTGTCTCTGCAGGTGTCTCACCAGCAGTGTTGGGGTGCTGCTGGTGCAGAACTGATCCTTGCGCTTTGCCAAGGTCTGCTGAGATCATATCCTGTCCTGGCAGGCTCCCAGGGCAGGTGATCCAGATAGGGCTGACAGCAGGGTTCTGGTCCCAGCACTGGGAAGCCACCTCACACCCCACCCTGTGCCCCAGCTCGTGCTGCTGCCCCTCTCCATCCCCACTGGGCTCAGGCTTTGCACACCCCAGGGATTTCTTCAGGCTCTCTCATCTCTCTTCCCTGGTGCTCTGTCCTCTTTCCTACACTGCCAAGGCCTCTCAGGTCCACTGCACTGCAGCTGTCAACTTCAGGAATCTTGCTCTGCCGTCAGTTCTTTTGGCTGGAGTCTCCACTCTTGATGCCTTCTTCTCTGTGTCCCTACAGCATCCCTTGGCCTGGATGAAACACACTGGAGTGAGTCCAGGGAAGGGAACAGAGCTGGGAAGGGTCAGGAGCACCAGGAGGGGCTGAGGGAGCTGGGAAGGGGCTCAGCCTGGAGCAAAGGAGGCTCAGGGGGGCCCTTGTGGCTCTGCACAGCTCCTGACAGGAGGGGACAGCTGGCAGGATCTGGATCTGCTCCTAGGACAGGGACAGGAGGAGAGGAAATGGCTTTAAGTTGTGCCAGGGTAGACTTAGATTGAATAACAGGAAAAATTTCCTCCCTGGAAGTGTGGCCTAGGCATTGGAATAGGCTGCCTAGGGAAGTGGTGAATTCACCATTCCGGGAAGTGTTAAAAAAATTATGGGATTTAGGGACAGGGTCAGTTTCAGGAATCTTGCTTAGGGACAGTGGTGGCCTTGGCAGTGGCAGGGTGAAGGGTTTGACTCAGTGGTCACAGAGGACTTTTCCAGCCTTAGTAATTCTGCAATACTCTGAAGGAGTCCACAACTGAGGCCCATGCTATCACACCTTGCCAGGGTATCCATGATTCCACGATCCAGACCTGCTCTGGTGCCTCAGTCTCTTGTTTGTCTGGCTGCACCCTGCAGCCTGAACCCTGGATTGTGCCCGTGGTCTGGTTTAGGATGCTGGGCAGGGAGCACAAAATGCTGGGCTGGCCCTGCTGCCATGCATGGGGACAGCTGGAGCTGGGATGGGGCACAGGGTGCAGCCTCCTCTCCTCCTCTCCCAGGAGTTTTCTTCACCCTCCCTGGCACGGGCATGAAGTGCTGGATTCTCTATGGAAAGCAAAGAAATAAAATTCTGATAAAGACTTTGACTCTGGGATTTGTTTATGGTTTTTGATAGATCATAATGAAAAAAAAAAAGATAAAAAATTAGTAAGTCTTTAGAGGAATTTGGCCCAAAGCTTGGAGCAGCTGAGGAAGAAACCATTGGGAAAATAGTGTTTCTTTATATAAAACAGGAGAGGGACTATGATCATGTCAAATCTGAATTTTTGTGGGTTATTTTGTAGACATGAAATGTTGTCACCTGAAAGAGAGGGGGACCTGAAAGAGAGGGTGGTTAGAGAGGTGTGGCTTGAGAGTATCTGTGAAATACTCAGTACTGAAGAAATTGAGAAAAGACACAAGTGACTGGAAGGCCTCATGTGCTCACAGGCTTGTGCTCCAGTGCTGCCCAGATGACTCTGCCTGAAAATTGAACATTGGGAGAACACAGCAGCTGCATGAAGGTGTTTGAAGCAGGAAGGATGCAGGTGGTGTAAACCCAGGAGCAGCGCTGGCAACTTGCAGTGAATCTGGGACTGGTCCCTTCTCCACAAGCCTGCCTTGTACATGCCAGGTAGGTGGCCAGGCCTTAGGGACTGAGCTGGATGCACTCAGTACACGGGCTGGCACCTCCCCTCGCTATCCCCTGCCCAGAGGCAGCACAGGCAGCCCAGACTCTGGGAACCTTTAGCTGGGGGGCAGCAGGACCTGGAGCAGCCAGTGGCCTGTGACACAGAGCGATGGCAGCACATACATGGCCATCCCTGGGTTCCCTCTTTTCTTTGCAGCAAGGCTCACCCACGTTGTTCTGAGGTGGGAGAGGTGAGTCTCACAAGGGACAAGGGAGCAGTGCCCAAGCCGTAGTAAGAAAGCAGGAGCTGGGATGGGAGCAGGGCCATGCAGATACACCCACAGCTCAGGGGCATCTCTGACTCTGGTGCTGCTGGGACAGGTGAGGACCACACAGGGGCCCTGGGTGCACTCATTTTTTATTTTTCCCTTTTCAAAGGAGTGACTTTTAAATCACTTCCAAAACACCTAAATTTTCTGTCTGCTCACCTCCTGTACAAACGTTTCCAGGACTCTGCTCACTCCTCCTCTGCCTCACCCCATGCTGCCTCTCCCCATTACACGCTTCCCCCTCGTCCCCCTCCCACCTCTCCGTCCCTCCTCCTCACCCGCTCCCGGCCCGGCCAACCCGCCCCTGCCCCCTTCCCAGGCCCGGAGGTACAAATGATTAGATTTTCAGCCCAATTAAGGCAGGCTGTCTCCTGGCTGGGACAGAAAAGGTTGGCTCTGGAAGGTGGGAAACAAGCTTTGACAGGTCCTGGCGTCCCCAGCGCCCTCCGATGGCTCTGCCCGCTGGGCCCCTTTGTGCTGCTGCAGGAGCGGGAGCAGGGCCCAGCTGGAGGCCGGGGGTCTCCTCTGCCCCTCCTCTTCCCCAGCCCGGCAAAAAGAATAGCTAATTAAGAGGTCTAAACGCAGGCAAAGCTAATTCCCTATTCAGAGCTCTGAGGGGCAGCGGGGAGGGAGGGCAAGGCGGCAGGCGGTGAGCTGGGGAGCGTGGCAGCATCTCCTGTAGGCGCAGGAGCCGGGGCAGGGTTAACCCTCTCCTCTCTGCCCTCCGGGGCCCTCAGCCGAGCCAGGCCCACCGTCCCATGTCCCCATGTCCCCTGCTCAGGGATCCCCAGTGCTGCTGCTGCTGCCTGGAGCCAGGCTTAGCTCCACCCCAGAGAGGCTCTGTGGGATCTGCCACAGCTTTCCCACCCCTGCTCCCCTTCCTTACCACACACTGGCAGCACCAAAGGCCTCATTGGTGTCCAGCAGCCCCGTGTCCCCCTCTGCCTCCCCACACAGCTGCCCTGTCCCTGTCCCAGTGCTACCTGTCATGGTGCCGGCCTTGAGCCACCAGCCCCCTCCCAAGGCAGCTGGGGACAGGCCTGAAGAGCTCAGCCGCCTGCTTGTCACTGCATCCTGGCATGCAGGGTTAGCTCCTCAGCCACCAGCTTGTCACTGCATCCTGGCATGCAGGGTTAGCCAGGGCTGCTCCTCCCCTGCCCAGCACAGGGGTCTCTGGGCAGGGCCCACTGCCCTCCCTGCTCCTCAGAGCCTGGCCTGGGCCTGGCACGAGGCCTCTGACCTGGAGGGGAAGGGTTGAAGATTCCCTGGAAGAGAAGACAGAAGTTTGGCCAGCCCAAATGGATGCTGCTGGGATTTAATTTGCTTTGGGTAAACAGAACCATGTCCACTCAGGTGACACAAAGGGGCATGAGGTGAAATGCAGCGCTCTTGAGCACCTGTGCAGGGGATTCCATGAGTGTTCCTGCAGGCAGGGTGCACAAACCATCCTGTCTCTCCAAAGCCAACTTCCCACCCAGCCCCGAGGCTGGGCTGCTGAGCCATGACCTGGGCACAGCACTAGGCAGAGCTGGGCGCTGCTCCTGGGTCCCCATGAGAAGGCACGGGGCATGGAGAGGAGCAGGATTTCTCATAATGTTTAAAAAACTCTTCCAGAAGTCTGTCCCTTTGGTGTTCTTGGGGGAACTGAGCTTCCTGTAGACTCAAGTCCTCTTTGCACTAAGATTGTCCCCAAGGTGAGAGAAGAAATACCATGCAGTGCTATTCCTCCCTGCAGTGGCACCCTCCTTCCCTCCCTCCCTCTGGAGGATTCACATGCCCTGGGTATGAACATGTCTGGGCTCACGTTGGCGTGAGGACATCCCCATCCCAGGTATCCCTGTCCTCAGCCACCTGACCTCCCCCTCCAGAGGAGGGATGCTCACCAGCTATGGACCAACAAAACCTGCTCCATTCAGGACAGAAAAGTTCATGCCAAGAAGCTGGTTAGGAATTACCAAACCCCACCAACTTTTCCATCTGTGCCAGGCATGGCACACTCAGAAGCTCTGGCTCTCCTTGGGCAGGGGATGCTGCTCCTGTGGCAGGAGCGAGTGCTGCCCTCTGAGCTGCTGCTTCCCAGGCACTGCCTGGGCCAGGACTGTGGACAGGCTTCTCCATGTCACCACTGCTGCAGGACACGGATGCCACCTGCGTTGGATTGAGTCCCGTGGGTGATGGCAGGTGATGAATGGGCAGCCCCAGTCCATCCCAGAGGTTTTCTGTGGAGGGATGGGGTTATCCCACAAAAATGAGCCTCCCAGAAAGAATCACTGCCCTGCTGGGAGTGATGAACAGTGCCAGACAGCAAACCCAAAGCTTTTTGCTGCCAGAGAGCTGGGAACATTCGGGCAAACTGTGCTTAGGAGGAGACTGGAATCTCTGTCTCTTCTCAGCGCTGCTTGGAAGCAGCCATGCTCCATCTCCCTGGCTGTGGGTGTCCAGGGGAGCTGGAAGCAGCCACAGGCTTGTGCAGAAGGCACAAGGATTTGTTCCTAATGCTCTTCACCATCCTAAGACATGGTTGGAACAGGACTCCACTCTGAGCAGCAGGCAGGGCTCCAGCAGCTGTTCCCATCACAAGCCTCCTTGTGCTTCTCAGCACCTTTAGGCTGCTGCAGACTTTGCTTCTGCCTAGCTTTACTCTGCTCTAGGAAGGGTTTTCCCCATGAGTTTCCAGTAAATTCCTGGGGTATTCTATTTTAAAAAAGCTCAGTGTGGTCTTTCCCTGCCTTCAAGTGAAGCACGGATTGCAATTTCACTTGTCCTTTCTGAAAGAAGGCAGTGTCCAAGGCCAGGTCGGAAAGGGCTTGGAGCAAGCTGGATAGTGGAAGGTGTTCCTGTCCATGGCAGGGGGCTGGGAAGGCAGGGTCTCTAAGGTCCCTTTCCAGCACAAACCATTCCAGAGCTCTGTGATGTCTCATTCCATGGCCTGGGCAGTGTGGAGCTCTCAGGTCTCACAGCATTGTCCATCTCACTTTCCTGTGCCAAGGATTACATTCACTGGCACCACCCAAGACAATGCCCACACTGGGCCCCACACACCCACCCTGGTGAATCTCCTTCAGCCAAAGGGCTAAGACAGAGGGTTGGGCGGAAAACATAGGTCTCCTCAATTTTTCATTAAAACTGAATTATTTTCTTTAAAAGAAGATTGAGGGAAAGCATCAAGAAAAATCTGGAGAATTTCTATGAGGTTTTACAATGACATGTCTTTCAAAGGGATTCCATGAAAAATATCAGCCAAGTGCTTCCATTACTGTGCAGACCTGGGGGAGATGGTCCTGGGTGGTGTTAGGTCTTGAAATCTTTGGGTGACTTGACCTAAAGCAGAGAGAGGAATTCAGAGAAGGAGCAGAAATGCCAACCAACATCTCCAGCCCAAATTTCCCCAGTCCAGCCAGGGTGCCCAGGTGGCCAAGGTGGGCTGGGCAGCCCCATCCCTGGCCAAAGGGTGCATCTGCCAAAGGGGATTGTGCAAGCTGGGCCGGAGGGAGGGGATGCTCAGGGCGCCTCGGGAGAACCAGCCCTCTTCCTGCTCAGGCTCTGTGGTGTGGCCATTTCCTTGGTCTGGGCCCCAATTAAAAGAGCCAAATGGAAATTGCCGGAGAGAAAGAGTGAAAGAAACAACATTTCCTGCCTGAGGAGATTAACTCTCCAAATTACATGTGAACAGAGGGGGAGGCAAGAGGGGAAAAGGAAACCCAGTTTCCACCCCAATAAAAGCCAGTTCATTTAATAAAGGAGGAGCAAGGAGGGGGAAGGTGGCTGAAAGAAAATGAGGCTGGGGGGTGTGGAATTAGCCTTGTCAAACAAGGGGCTTTGCTGTCCCAGAACTACTTCTTTATTGTTCCAATTTTTCATGCTTACTTAGCTCTCAATGCTGCACAAGACAACAGCTCATTATTGGGGGGGGGGACAGGACGGGACAGACACGGCTGTGGCAGTACTGAGAAGTGGAAGGAAAATAAAATTTTTTAAAAAGGAGTATTTTCCCTGGGGCTTCAGCCTCTCCCCCCTGTGTGGAGCTACAGACATTGTGGCTGGGGAGGATAAGGCATTGCCAGGATGGGAAAAAGGGTTTTCCACCACCTTTGGCACCAGTACTGGGACAGAAGCAGCTGACCCTGAAATGTCATCCTATGGCCTGGTGAGGAGGAAGGAAGGGTGACTGAGGGTGACACAGAGGGCTCCCCCATCTTCTTAATTCTCCTGAAGCCTGTCCCAGTGGCTACCGAGGGAAGAGGGGCTGAAACAGGGCCAGGGCAGGCAGGACTGTGGGGACAAAGCCCCCTCTGCCCTGTGGCCAGGCTGCTGAGCCCTTGCAGATCAGCCAGCCAAGGCACATCTGTGGCATCACTGTCTACTAAACAACATCTGCTCTGACTCTGGAAAGAGACTTCCAGCCTCCTCCCCAGCCTCCTTGTTTGTTTTCTCCCCAGGATTTTCCTGATCAGATTGGCTTGGCTTACAAAGCCAAACTCACACCAGAAAGGCTATCAGGATGTTTGTGGCTAGGGAGGTTATGCTCCATATTAGTGATGCTGCCTTATAAAGCCCTGTTTGCACAGGCTCATAACTCTCCGAAAAATGCTCCCTTTTAGGATCAGGGGCAGGGACAGCTCTGAGAGGCAGGCAGCACTGGGAGCTGATGCTTCCCTCTGAATCACCTCCCACCCCCATGAGAGCAGCACCGGGGACAGGGGAGCTGCAGGGCACCGGGGGACAGAGGAGCACAGAGCAGGACAAGAGCAGCTGTTGCCAGGCTGGATGGTTCTCTGTGGTCCTTGGCAGAAACCAGTAAACAAGGGTGCAGACTGACCTTGCAGGTAACAACCATGTGGAGATGCCAGCCCCCAGAGGTGACTGCCACAGGGGATCAGTTAGGGACACTCCTGGCCCATGAAGAGCACCGATAGCTCCAGCCAGGACTTGCTTGGCACCTGCAATGGATGGAGGATGCACCATTTTGTTTTCAAATATTTTTTGATATTTGCTATCCACAGCTTAATCCATCATGAGATGCCCAAGTACTCCTATGCTGAAGCTGCTCACAAGTGCGGAGACCCAGCTGTGCTGTTTCTCCCAGTAAAATTTGTGGAAGGCTTCCCCAGATGGAGATGTTGGACTTGGAGATTACTTGTACCCACATTCATATGCTACAGGTTGAGTTACCATTTCTAAGTGGAAGATGGTCAAGCCTTCCAAAGCAGAAGCCTCTGCAAATGTATGTGTCCAAGAGTGGAGCTAAAACATTCCCCCATTCTCCCACTCTGGTCGAGTTTTCCAGTTACTGGATGCAGCTCCCATTTGGGAAGCTGTAAGTCCAGTGGGGTCTGTTCTGGAGGCAGGAGAAGTGAGGGTTCCTCAGGACACCCTGAAGCTCCAGGGCATTTCCCCTTCACCAGGCACAGTCTGCTCAGGCGCACAGTGCCGCCAGCCAGAGAGGAGTCACAGAGGGGGCACATTGCTTTTGGTTCCCAGGGAGCCTTTGTGGCCCAAGCAGCTCCTGATGCGCTGGACCCAAATCCACTCTGGGTATGGCAGGGGGTGCACCCAGGCTGTGGCCATCCCTGTGTCCCTCTGCTCTGTGACCAGGGCTGGCGCTGGCTGCCTGCTCCAGAGCGAGCCCTGCTCTCACAGCACTGTGATAGAAATGCTGGAAACTTCTCAACTATTCAAAAACAGCTCCTTTTCTCCAAAAAATTTGAGGCATGCCGCACTTAAGAGAGCTGCATTCCATCCCTCCCACCATGGCAGTGGCCACATGGGGCAGCTTGGGCTGCAAGCCTTGGGAAAGCCCACCTGAGGGGGAGGCTGCAGCCCATGGATTATAGCCCTGCTGTCACCGTTCTTCTGGAAGTGTCCTGGGTCTTTTCATGCTTGGGAATACATCCCAGCACCCTCCCAAACCTCTGCAGCTGCAAAACCTTTTTTTGAGACAGGAGATAGAGGATAAACTGGACAATGAATGCCGCAGTGGCCTGTGCTGGGGTACCCTGGTGGCCTTTTGCATTGATCCCTGAGTCTGTTGGGCTTGTGGCAGCAGCTGTGGGCAGATTGACAGTCCATGGGATAGATGAAAACGAGTTAATGCTGGAGCTGAGTTTGACTTGGTTTGGCCTCTCTCACCAGCCTGCACAAGGCACAGCAGGGATGGGGCAGGCTGGGCCCCTCTGTCCCACTGCAGGGCAAGGGGCAGCAGTGTCACTGGGCCCCCCTGCCCTGCCTGCAGCCCTCCCAGCCTCTGAGGCTGTCCCAGCTCCTGAGGACACCACTGGGCTGGTCCTTGGCTGCTCCCAGCAGCAGGTGCTCAGTGGGACCAGAGCCCAGCCCCTCGTCAGGTGCTTAGCAAGGCAGGATGGACAGACAGACAGCAGGAACCTAAAGCCAGGCTGACACCTTGCATCACTGCTCAAAGTCTTGCAGGATGGTGATCCCAGCCTCTCCATGAAAAATTCCTTCTCTGAGAATTTTCCCATCGCTGCTCAAGTGTGAGCTCCAGAGATGCTGCACATCCACCCGGGGCACAGTTTGTGTTGGTGCTCATCTTCCTTGGGGACTGGCACCTTCTTTTCTTCCCCCCTCTCTTCTCTGCACTCTCCTCCCTCATCTCTGCCTTCAAACAGTAAGGAACAAATTCCAGGGATTTTGCCTGGGGGCCCACGGAGCGGGGATGCGAGCTGGTCTCCATCTGACTGCGACTGAGTCTCTCCCCCTCACTGGAAATTGAAAGCAGAAGCCGTGGAGCGGTGACAAAAATCTGCATTACGTTATGGCAACTGGATTTTTTTTTTTTTTAAGATTTTATAATACATCGTTTTGAAACTCTGCCAGTGATCATCATCAAAGGGAGAGGAGCGCCTTGGAAAGAACAATGGTGGCGCAGGGTGGGAGCAGGGTGCTGGGTATTGATGTGTAATCCTTTCTAAAGCCGGCTCTAGAGACAGCATGGAAGAGGTTTTTTGTGTTTTCTTGAAGTGCAGATAAAATTTAGTCTCATAAGGGCAGGCAGCAATGCCAGAGCTCTAGATTAGGGTGCTGGATTGCATTAGGGCTGTGGAGCAGTCACCCCCCCCACACTGCCTCTGGCCCCAGGAGGGCAGGGAGGGCAGGAAACACAGAAAGGTCCAAAACAGGAGCTGGGAGAGGAGAGGAGAGGAGAGGAGAGGAGAGGAGAGGAGAGGAGAGGAGAGGAGAGGAGAGGAGAGGAGAGGAGAGGAGAGGAGAGGAGAGGAGAGGAGAGGAGAGGAGAGGAGAGGAGAGGAGAGGAGAGGAGAGGAGAGGAGAGGAGAGGAGAGGAGAGGAGAGGAGAGGAGAGGAGAGGAGAGGAGAGGAGAGGAGAGGAGAGGAGAGGAGAGGAGAGGAGAGGAGAGGAGAGGAGAGGAGAGGAGCAGCAGCTTGTGTTCTGCCAGCCATCTCTTGGGCTCTGCCAGTGCCCCTGGCCACCCATCTGCCCCTCCATCAAAGCCCAGCCAAGCTGGGGGAAGATTCCTATGGCCCCCAGTGCCTTGACATCAACCCCTTGGCCTGTGTGCCACCTTCTCTGCTTGAGCAGTCATTCCACTGCCCTCATTTCCCTTGCTCCTTCTTCAAGCCAAACAAAACAAGGGACTTCTCCCAATCCCTGCCCACCGAACTCCTCGTGCTGCATAGGATGAGGGGAATGACACAGCACAACACATCCCAGTGACAGCAACTGCTGAGAAACCCCTCAGGCTCAGAGACACAGCCTGTCAGGGGTGCTCAGGTGCTCCCCAGAGCACAAGTCTCACTTATGTTCTTCTGGGTTAAAAAAAGAAAGGCAAATCCCCAAAAATCATTCACAGTAATTTTCCCTCAGAAGCACCTATCACTTGGTACAAACTCATAAGGATAAAGCTCATTATTTTGGCATCTTTGCAACATCAGATCACTAGCCATGCCAGTTGCCCAGGTGTGGGACCTCATGGGAGATTGCTGACCAGGTGGGAAGAGCCCACAGTGCCACGGGACCGTTTTGCATCACCTGCTGCTGCTCAGGAGTCCAACAGCCCACAAAGCCCTGGCCCTGCTCATGCTGGCCCAGACATATCCATCCAGGCTGCCAGGCCTGGCTCCTGCTTGACCTGTTCCAGGCTTCATCTTCAGAGGCTGCTCCTTGGCAAATGAGGCTGGGAGTTCTCCTCTGTCCTCCTTTACCAGCAGGGTCCAGCCCTAAGGCATCTCACTCAGGCTCTCATGTTCCTATCACTGAAGCACGAGTTCCCACACCTTCATAGTTTTGTGAAGGACAGAAAAAATTCTTCCTTCCTGCAAGTGACTCACAGAAAGTGCCTGTCCCCAGTGAGCCCAGTGCCCAGCTTGGTGCTGCAGCTCACAGGGGAGCTCAGCTGCATCCCACAGATGCAGATCTGGGAGCAGACCTCATCCCGTGCATGCCAGGCTGGAGCAGAGCTCAGGGAGGCAGGCAAAGGGCTGCAGCACGTCCAGGGCAAGGCTTCAAAGCCTCTGAGACTCTTGGGCCAGGCCTTCAGAAGATGACAAATCAACTGGGCTTGCTGCTGCTCTGTGCCCAGAGAGTGAGTGAGGGCACCAGCAGGAAACAGAGCTCACACAGCCCACCCTTGCCAGGATGTGAGGTGCTCATCTCAGCATGCGCTGGCTATAAATCACAGAGTCATGGCACTGTCAGGGCTGGAAAAGCCCTCTGGCATTGCTGAGTCTGGCAGTTCCCCAGCACTGCCAAGGCCACCACAGACCCATATCCCCTCCTGCCACATCCACACAGTTTTTAAATCCCTTCAGGGATGGGGACTCGACCACTGTCCTGGGCAGCTGTGCCAGTGCCTGACCATCCTTTCTGTGAAGGAATCTCCTCAATATCCAATCTAAACCTTCCCTGGCACAGCTTGAGGCCATTTCCCCTTGTCCTGTCCCTGTTCCCTGGAGGAGAGCCTGACCCCCCGGGCTGTCCCCTCCTGTCAAGGAGTTGTTCAGAGCCAGAAGATCCCACCTGAGCCTCCTTTTCTCCAGGCTGAGCCCCTTCCCAGCTCCCTCAGCTATTCCTTATCAGACTGGTGCTCCAACTCCGTTCCCTTCCCTGGACAATGCACGCTAAGCCTGGATCACTCCACTCTCCAGTGCCACGTCCAGGTGCCCTCTGCCTTTTCCTTGCCAGATCACCTAACAGCAATTGCTCAATTCCTCACCCCATGGAGAATTGCAGTGCCCATCAGCAGCTGGAGATCTTTAAACTGCAGCCCACGTTGTTAGAAGCAGCAGCTCGGTGCTCCCTGCTAACGATGGGCTGATAATTGAGCCCACTCTGTCCCACCATCAGCTTCCCCTACCCGTTAATCCCAACAGCAAATACGGCTGATTGACTTTGCCCTGCTCTGTAAATGCAGGAGTGCTCTGTTCCAAGAGCTCCCTGCTGTCCTCTGAGAGGGCTCCCCCTGCACCCCGGGCTGGGGAGCGAGTGCCAAATGCCTCAGGGAGGTGCAAGCTCTGCTGGGCTGGGTGGGGAGCAGCCCCAGCTCACCGTGTGGGGGCAAAGTGGGGATGTTTGGGGTGGTCCAGGAGGGCAGAGCCAGGCTGGGAGATCAGAGAGACCCCAGCTTGTGCCCTGCTCTCCATGGGCAGCCTGGACACTGGCCCGGGGAGCGATTCAGCTCCTGCCACCCTGCCCAGCTCCTTCAGCACTGGGCACCCTGAGCTGTGCAGGCAGGAGAGGCAAGACAGGGGCGTTTTGGGGCTCATTGCCAGGCCAGTGTGTCCCAGGCAGAGTGGCATGCCAGGGTTGGATTGCAAAGGACAGATCCAGAAAAAACTCCATAGAATCACAGAATATCCTGATTTGGAACAGACCCACCCTGTGCCTGAGAACATTGTCCAAGCTCTCCTGGAGCTCTGGCAGCCTCGGGGCTGTGCCCATTCCCTGGGGAGCCTGGGCAGTGCCAGCACCCTCTGGGGGAAGAACCTTTCCTGAGATCCAACCTAAACCTGCCCTGGCACAGCTCCAGCCATTCCCTGGGTCCTGTCACAGAGCAGAGATTGGGGCTGCCCCTGTGCTGCCCCTCAGGAGGGAGCTCTGTTTGCACCATGCCAGAGCTGAGCTGCACACGTGGGGAGCTGGGGACCTCACCTCAGCTCTCTGGGCCTCCCTTCCCTGGGGCCTGCAAGGGACTCCTTCCTCAAGCTCCCCTGGGCATCTTCTCCCCTGTCCCTGAGTCATTTGTCTTCCCAATGTTGTTCCTGCTGCCAGGCAGGGCTGCCCAGAGGTGGTGAATGGCACCTGCCCAGAATCCCCAGCACTGCCAGGGGCAGATGTCCTGCCTGGCCGGGCCCTGTCACTGCCCAGGGGGGACATCCCAGCTCTGCTTCCACCAGCACGTCTCAGACATGGGACTGTCCCATGGCACCCAGACCCTCATGGCCAGGGAGCACAGAGGATGTGTGTATTGGCCAGACTTTGCCTGTCCTTCTCCTGGACCTTCTCCTCACATGGCTGTGTAGGCAAACTGCTTCAGCAAGGGGCTGAAAACCCACTCTGGCCCGAGTCCCTGCAGAATGGGTACATTTTCTGGAGCCTTCCTCGGGATCCTTGCCCACATGGCAAGCCTGGCTGGGTCCCCTGTTGGGATGACATGGAAGTATTTCTGGCTTCCTGCTCCTGGGGTGAGCCAGAGTGGCCCTGTCATGCCTGCTTTGGGCAGTTGCCTCCCTTAGCATGAGTTTCTGAGAGAGCCCATGGGGTGGAAGTGTGGGGAGGTGTCCTCAGCTCGGCCCTGGTGCCCACAGGAGATGGCCTTGGTCATTGTCATTAAGCCCATCATTATGTTGAGAGCATCATGGGTTCATGGCTTAGTATGAAGGGGAGTTTTGACCCAAAGACAGCCAAACCCCATCTTCCTGCCCCCAGTGAAGATGCCACGACAAGTCAGGTGGGGAAAATGAGGAAAGGTACCAGCAGTGGTAACAGGTCTTTAAGGGTGGTCCCAGATAACCATGGCCATAACAGGAATCCCTTTGCATTTGTGATTTCAGACCACTGTCCTTTTCAGCTTTTCATCCATCTGTACATATGCATCCATCTCAACAACAGAACCCTGGGCTGTTGCCCACAGCAGATCCCAGCCCCAGTGGGCTGCTGTGGGTGGATGGGGACAGGATCCTGAGGCACAGAGTGTGCTCTGTACCCAACCTGCACAGCACAGCCCCACAGGCAGCAGGGGATGCCAGGGGGGTATTTGGCTCTGCCCTGTTCGTGGGGGCCCTTCACCACCCAGCATCTTCTGGGGGCAGACAGCAGCAGCCACTTCTCCCTGGCTCCAGCCTCGGTGACAAACGTTCTCCTGGAGACACCTTTGTATCATGTCTGGGGACAAGAGTGCCTCCCACTATGGCCACAGATGTGCTGTGCAAAGCCCCAGGCTCAGACAAGGAGCAGATCCCTGGCTGCCTTGAAAGGCTGTCCCTCTCCTGGGGGCTGTGGAGTGCTGTGACACTGTGGGACAGTTCCTGCTCCTGCCCGGGAGCCTGCAGGGGCACCAGGCAGCCCAGTTCCATCCCCTCCTCCCTCTCTTCGCCCAAAATTAGGACTGGTTGGTATCACTGGGTGCTCTGCTCTCAGGGGGATGGTCCCTGCCCCAACACCTTCCAGGGGGATCAGGCCCTGCACGGGGTGTTGATGTTCATCTGATGTTCAGCTGGGGGATGATAGGGCCACCCTGACCAGCTTCTCCCTGTGAGCTGTCCGTGGGGAACAGCCAAGGAAAGGAGCAGATATTAAAAAGCCACTTTGCCTGTGCCTTGCAGGTGCCTTGCAGGGCCGTGGCTGTCCCCAGGGTGTGGGGAGGCACCGTGTGCTTTCCTCCTGCCTGTGGGGCAGGGAGTGCTTGCTGCCCTCCAGCCTCGGGATCCAGCCTCGGGATCCCGAGGAAGGTGCCATGTGCAGTCTGTGGGACCCAGGCAGGGTGGGCACCTCCTCCCTCCCACCCTGGATAACTCGGCGGCTCTCACGCCTGTCCCTGTGCCTGGGCCGCCTCCCGCCCTCCTTCCCGCGGGTGCTGCGATGGAGGGTGCCGAGCAGGGGCCGAGCACACCCCGCACGCCCCTCTCCGAAAGCATCGGGCTGCCTTTAATGAAAAGCAGCAGATGGGTATAGCTGGCAAGTGCGGGCTTCCAGGGCGGGGGCGTTTAATGATGTCTTTAAACATTGTGAGTGTGTCTGTCTCTCACTCGTGTCCCTTCTGCCGTGCGGAGGGGACGCCTCTCCCCAGGCCGGTCCTTGGGAAGAGCCCTCTCGGCAGCGGGGCAGGTCAGGGAGATGAAAGCATGCCTGCGAGCCGCGGCTCCCCGCCTAGGAGACGGACATCGCCTCCCAGCCCGGGGACAATGGCGGGGCCTGGTCCCCCCGCGTCGTCTCTAGGTGATGTCACATCGATCAGAGCAGCCGTGCCGAGGGGAGGGGAACAAACACGCTCACACACAAAGGAGCCGCTTTGAAGTCCCGCGGAGGAGCGTGCCTGCGCCTCGGGGCCGCGTGTGAACCGGGGCAGCGCGGGGTGCCCGGCCGGGCACCGGGGCTGAACATCGCTGTGCCCGGGCTGGGCACCGGGGCTGAACATCGCTGTGCTCGGGGATGCTCGGGCCCTGAACATCGCTGTGCTCGGGGATTTCAGGGGCTGAACATCGCTGTGCTCGGGGGTGCTCAGGGATGCTCAGTTCTGCCCTCTCAGCACAGCTGGGCTCACAGCAGAGCTCTCCAGCTTCTCTGCCCGGGCTGTGAAAGCCAAGCCGGCCTCTCCGTGGCTGAGGGATGCTCAGGGACCCTCAGCATCACCACACCAGTCATGCTGGGTTTGGGAGTCGCTCTGGGCTGGCAGGCAGTGCTGCTACCAGGAGTGACAGGGATTCACTTGATCTCCCAGGAACAGGGCTCCAGTTTTAGGCAGTAATTCACCACCACTGGGTTTTGTGCATTTCTTTCCTGATGAACCAGCAAAGAAATTTTATAATTTGTAACATACCAGTTTTCTCCACAACTGGTAAGCTGGGAGATTATCTAGTGAAAACAGAAAGGGCTGTTGTATCACAGAATCGCAGGATCACAGATTGACGGAATGGGTCACATTGGAAGGGCCCTCAGTGGCTCATCTGGTCCCACCTCCCTACTCAAGCAGGGTCATCCCAGAGCACATGGCACAGGATTGTACCCAGGTGGTTCTGCAATATCTGCAGTGAAGGAGAGTCCATCCCTAAATGAGCTTTGCTTGGTCTTATCTTATGCAAGCTGTTACAGCTCTAGAGCTCAGTCCCCAAGGGGACTGGGTGCTAGAAGCCAGCTCGCTCTCAGACTAAGGCCGCGGGTTAGCTCCTAGCAAGCAGGGAGATATTCAGCTCTTAGTGATTAGGCAGCTCTTGTGATTTCAGCTTTGCTTGCTAGGTAGCTTTTCTTTTGGCTTAAGGTTCTAGCAGACAGTAGAGAGAGGAGAAGCAGAAGATGCTGGCTGTTCCACGAGTATGGCTTTATTGAGGGGTCTGTGAAGGGTCTCAGCTCTTCTTCTTCCGAGTTAGTAGGGGTACAGTATGCTACTTTTATACCCTTGGCCTGGATCTAATCTTGACTAATGGCAAAGGTGTTAGAGTGACTATAAGTGACCAATAGTAGGGTTAACAACATATTGCCTTACATGGCTATAGGGATAAGGTACAAGGCGGATGTCTCTGTAGACAGGAAACTTCTTTGCCGCTGTGTCAGCATTCTATTCTCCAAGGGGCCCCGGCTAAACCTGAGGGGTTTACTACACATCTCCTCTCTGAGCAGCCTCTTCAGTGCTTGGTCAGTGCACAGGAAAGTTCTTCCTCATGTTCAGGTGAAACTTCCTGTGCATCAGTGTCTGCCTTTGCCTCTTGTCCCATTGCTGGGCCCTGCTCAGAGCCCTCCCTGCAGACAGGGACAGACAGGGATGAAGCCCCTGAACGGCTCCAGCCCCTCAGCCTTTCCTTTAAGAGCATCACACAGCACCAGGAGCTGGGGATTTGGTGGGAAAGCATCACCATAGGTGCTGCCTGTGCTGACTACAGCCATAACCAAGCCTGGTATGTGATCAGCCTTCAGCAACTTGTGAGGAATATGGGAATATTAAAATGCTATGGACTATATCTATCAGTGACTGGCTTTGCCACCAGATTTTCTCCCTGACTGTGCAGAGCAGCAGTTCCTACCCCCAAATGAACATGACCCATCACCCTGTACCACATCTGCCTTGTGGTCACTTCAAGCCAACATTGCTGCACTGGTGGCATTACTGGAGTCACCAGGATCCCTCCAGCTGGCAACTGCAAGAGGAAAAACACATGAAATCCCCATTGGACAGTTTGGGCCAGATCTCTTGGTGCCCCAAAGCAGAGAGATGAGCTGTGGTGCCGCAGAAAGCTGAGCAGAAGAGCAGTGAGGAGCTGCTCATGCCTGCACGAGGAGCTCATGGAGCAGGAGCAGTGACTGCAGGCTGGATAAGCACTGAGAGCTGGGTCCCCAGTGCTGGTGGGGTGGACGGCGTTTCCTATTGACTTCAGGGCTCATCTCAGAGGCTGCGCTTCCTCCTCAGAGAATAACTCACTGATTGGTATAATTTTCACTCATTTTACACACCCACTTAATGCCACATCAGTGCCGACCGCCCTGGTTTCCAACCTCCACCCAGAGCAGAACTTCTGGCCTTGGTCACATCACAGCTGAACGAAGCAAAAGAAACTGTTGGCTCCAATTTTTAAAAAATGAGTAATGGTTTTCAGCATCTTCTTTTAAATTAAAAAATTAGGGATCAACCCAAAAACACACAAGAAGAATTCAATTTTTAGAAAGAGCGGCACACTTGTCATCTGGAAAAATGAGACGGAAGGCAGCTAAAAATAGCATTCTCCTGAACTTTGAAAATCTGTGCCCACTTGTGCTGGTTTTCTTCCGCTCCAGTCACACGCAAAGCCATCAAAACCTTTTCCTCCCTGCTCTGTTTGGGCACCCGTGTGAGCACAGAGCCAGGAGCAGTGTGCGCTGGCAGCCCTGTGACGAGTAGCCTCTGCAAAGCCTGGCTGCACAGCTTGTTTGCAGTGCTAAACACCCATGAAAGTGGTGGCAGTGTTTAAAAATAAGGATGTTTCTCCATCTTCTGAGGACAGTCCTGGTCTGGCCTGTGTTGTGCAGAGGTGCTTGCAGACCCTCAGGAGCTGGCGATGCTGCAGCAGCTCCTGCCATGGGGAGGATGATTGTGCCATGACCTGCTCCTGGCTGTGCCAAGCCAGCACCAGACCCACGGTGAGCTGGAGACACTCCTGCTCTTCCCAACCCTCTGGACAAAGCCCATCCCTGGGCAGAAGCTGGGCTGACCTGCCAGGGGAGCACAGTGGGGGGGTGCCCCAGCTTGCCCAGGCTGCCCCCCTTGCAGATGGAGACAGGAGGTGCAGCTCTCAGGGGTGCAGCACTTGGGGGTGCAGCTTTTGGGGATGCAGCTCTTTCTCTCTCTCTCTGCACTCACAGTGTTGGCAGATGTGCCCACGGGGCACAGCACACTTCTCATTGGTAGAGAACCTCCCAGAGCATCTCCACCTTTGAAAGAACCCCCTTTGAAGCCCAGCCTGGAATTCTTTGCATCCAACCAGACAGAGAATCTCATCTTTTGTGTGTTGGGTTTGCTGCCTCACATCTGGAGAAGACGAGACACCAAATACAGAACCAAACCACCCAAAGGAAAGCACCAATACTATGCACACCTGTGGCCTGAAGGGATAGGAGGGAAAAGACGTGAAAGAATAATCAAAAATTCAAGCAAAAGTACTAGGATATCTGAAAAGGAAGGAGGTAAAAGTCTCAAATGCCCTCACAACTTTTTCCTGTCAGAGTTTCTCTGCTCCTGGTAGAGCTCCTCTGTGATAACAACACAGAGCATAATTGCCCCTATACACTGGCAAACCCCCACTAACCCACTGGCAAGAAACCCCTGGGCTCTCATTTTCCACCCAGTGGGTACATTTCTTTGGCATCTTGGATGTCAAACATTCTTGAGGCAACACGGTGAAAACACACAGCTCACAAATGGGGGATGTTTTGGGGCTGCAGTAAACACCAGTGCTACTCCCTTTCGAGGACTTCTCCTCCCTTCTCTGTAACCCAGACTGCACCACAAAGCAGCAGATGCTGGTGCTGCTTCTTGCTGCAATTTATTTTAATTCCAACCCCTCCATCTTTTTTTTTTTTTTTTTTTTTTTTTTTTTTTTTTTTTTTTTTTGCGTGTGTCTGGGTAAATTTAGTTCCCATAAAAGTGAAGGACTGTCAACACCAGCTCTGGAGCCAACCATACTGTCGGCAGCTGTTGTGCGGGCTGTGCACACAAAGCCCCTGAGAGCACCTCGGGCTGTGCCCCCAGCCCCCAGCCCTGCAGCAGCTCCAGCTCTGACCCCTGGGCTCTGTCCCAGGGCCTGCAGCCCCTCCTCACACAGCCCCTGCCTCACTGCTCCCAGCACCTCAGCCCAAGCCTGCCTCGATCCCTCCTGATCCCCGCTCATCCCCACGGCCAGGCTGCTCCCCCCAGACTCCCTGTCCTCTCCCATTTCCCACAGCCTTCCGAGGGACAGCCAGCCAGAGATGCCATTCCTTTGGCCAAGGCAGAGCTGCAAGGGCAGCAGGGGGGGACAGGACGTGGGACTGCTGTGGGAGCTCTGCCTGCACAGGGATCTCCCCAAGGCAGCTGCACATGGCCCAGCTGGCATGGATGGGATGGCCGGTGGGAGGCTCCTGCAGCTCTCTCCATTCCCACCCCTCTGCCCGGATCATCCCCTTGGCATCCCTTGGCTCTCCCTGGGCACCAGAGGAGCTCAGTGGGGGTTTCATCCACCTGGACCCCATCGTGGGGTTCCTGTGTGCAGCCTCCTGCAGGCAGGGGCTGAGGGCTCTGCAGGCAGCAGCTCTTTGACAGCTGCTCTTCCACCCACAAAATTAAATATTTTCCTGGAGTTTCCTATGAAACGGTGTCAGGAGACATTTGGGAAGAACATGTCCCCTGCACCTGGGCCAGCCCGGGCTGCCACCACCCGATACCTCAGAGCACAGAGCAGCAGCTCTTGGGCTTGGGGGTCACAGAACTTCTGCTCCCCAAGCAGCACCACCTCCAGGGTCCCGTGGAAGCAAATTGCTTGTTATTCACATGCTGAGGTGCCCCATCCCCACTGTGGGCAACCCAAGGGCTGAGATCCTCTCTCCACTTCCCCACAGCTGCAGGACAACAAGGGGATCTGTGCTTCTCCCTGAAGCACGAGCTGGCTCTTCAAAGCCAGAGGGAACACTTTGTTTTCACACTGCTCTTCAAATGGAGAAGTTTGGAATTGCCATTGGATGTGCTGTGTGTGTTGATGGACCTTTCCTGGTTCCTCCCTGCTCCTCCCTGTGCAGGAGACCCCTCACCAAAGCACTGCTGGCACTGCCCACACATCCTGCTGGATCCCTCTGCCCCTGGGGCAGCAGTTGCTCTGACTGCCCCTCACCCATGGCATCACATCATCTCGTCCTTCCCATGCAGTTCCTGGCCCTGCCTGGCTGTCCTGATCTTGGCTGGGGTTACATCCTCACACCAGGGCTGCGGCGCTGCACTGGTCTGCACATCTGGGCTTCCTCCATGCATGGAAACCAACTTATCCAAGGCAAGGTGTCCTTGTTGGGGGCCCTTCTACAGGTGGCAGGCTGAATGTTCAGCAGAAAGTTGAAATTTCCTGGGGTATGGGCAGAGGAACTCTGAGACCCCAGTGAGCAGCACAACCCTTGCTTGTGGACTTGTACCAGCAAGCACTGAGCATCCAGGCGTGCTCTGCACCCCACATCCCTTCTCAAGCTCCCAAACACATCTGGCAGGAGGCCCCAAAGTCTGTCCCAGGGTCTGCTGTGTGGGTGAGGCCACGAGAGGAGCCCCCAGGCTGGAGCAGGTCCCTGGCACGGCAGGAGCTTTGTCCTTCCAGAGCACTGCGGTCCCACAAGGACACATGGCCTGCTGGCCTCCAGTCCCTGTGTGCTGCTCCTGTCCCAGCCAAGGACTCATCCTGCCCCTGATGCACTGGGAGTCCGACTGTTCAGACAGCTGGGCTGGGGTCCATCACCTCTCCTGCTCTGCTGCTCTGCTGGAGCCTCGTCCCTCCAGCACCTCCGGCCGCCCACGCACCTCCTGAGGCTCCCTGTGACTTTGGCTGTGACACCAGCCCCTCCATCTCCCTTCTCAGGGAAAAGGGGCGATTCAGGAGCTGGGGCAGCCTGGGGGCATGGCCAGGAGCCATGCTTGCCAGGGACCAGCACAACTTTACCTTGCTTGGAGGGGACGGCTGGGAAGCGGTTAACGCTTTGGTGGTGGATTGATTTCTCCTGGAAGGAAGGAAGTGTCCTCACACAGAAAAAATGCAGAAATAACAGTGTTGGGGTGGGTGGGTTTTTTTGTTTTGTTTTTGTTTTTGTTTTTTTAAAATAACTATTCTTTTTTTCCAGCCATCTGTGTCATTTGCAGCTGATGGGAGGGAGGGCAATGCTGGATGTGGGGAATCATTTGGGTTTGGGACCAGTACTGCATTTACAGTGTACAAAACAAGACATCTGTCCCCAGTGGAGTATTATGCACAGATCCAGGATTTTAGCATTGTGCTCACATCCAGTGCTATCATCATTGCAGATGCACAAAGCAGGGATGGTCATGCACAACCCTGTGTTCCCTCCTCCTTGCTGTCTTCCTTGTCTGCACCTGCCATGTCTCCCATTGCCCATGGTCCTGCTATTCCCAAATCTCTGAGTGCTTTGCAGCCTCCTCCAGCCATCTCTCATCCCTTTTCCTGTCCGTGGATGCTTTGGGGAAGCTGCAGGCAGGAGCCAAAGGCTGGTCCTTCACACCTCTCAAAGCTGGCCATGGAGATCACCTTCCTGGGCCGAATGAGGGTCTCCATGCCTGATTCAGGGACAGCCCTCAAAGGCTGGACTCATTCCTCATCCAGAAAAATGGGATCACAGGCAGTGTCCTGCCGAGGGCTAGGTCTGTGTGGTGCTGCAGCTCAGCTCTTTGGTGAGGCTGGCCCTGGCTGTGCTCCCTGACAGCAGCCAAAGGTGTTTTTGCCACAGCCCTGTGTCAGACATGCCAGGCTTGTCTGCAGAAGAGGATCTGGGTGCTCTGCTGGTGTTTCCACAGGACAGCTCAAGCTGGGCAGAGCAGCAGAGCCACTGGCTTGGGAATGGCTGCTGGGAGCATCCCTGGGGAGCTCATGGAGGGCAAGGGGCTGCTCCTGCCAAGAGCCAGCCCTGCCAGGAGATGGAAATGTTGTACTGAGCCTTTGGGTAGCATGTCCTTGGGCACAGTCCTGTCACTCAGACGATGGGCCCTCCCTCATTAGCCCTGGGGGTCCCTGGGTGGGTCTGACTGTGGCCAGTGTGGCTTTGTCAGGACCTTCTCAAGTAAACCTTTAGCCTGACTCCAGCTTTCACCTTCAGCATGTTCCTCCTCTGCCTTTCCAGGTTATTTCCTATGGAGGAATCACCCATACAGTATTTCCAATCACACCAAAAGAGGTCATTTGAATTGTTAGTGAATATTCTAATGAAGAGAGATGCTGCTCTGCTGGCTTGAGTGAGACAGGATGTGTTTGTGTGCAATGTGTGCAATGCGTGAGGGCTTCAATAAAAAAGGGACCTGGGGAATTTGGCTCTGTTGGAGAGGTCCCAGGTTCCTTGCTCCTTGCCTTTGGAAGTGCAGAAGAGAGGGGCAGGTGAAAGATGAACCAGAGGAGAGAAAAGAGGGAATTTAGGAGCAGAGCAGCCCATGTTAATTTTATTATCTATATATAAATGTCAGGGTATGCACATGCCAGCTGGAGGTCTGCATGCCAGGTTTGTGGCCAGGAGGAGAGGCAGTGATGACAGGACAGAGAGGGCTGCCAGTGGTCAGGAGAACCTGCTCTGAGAGCAGGGAAGTGAGCACGTGCCCCACTCCTCTGTAGGAGCTGCTCAGGCAATTAATCTGCCCTGCCTTGGGACCCTGGAGCAGAGAAGCAGCAGACTGGTGGCTGTGTCCTGTGATTTACAATACATCTGATAGTTCTAGCCCATTAATAAAGCATGCAGTTGGCCATGAAAGGCACATCTGCCTATTTTAAAGACCATAATAATGGATAAAACTCTGACACATGGATTTCTGTAAGAAAACTAGCACTGTAAATAGCATTCCAAAATTATGTATTCGATCAAATTCAATGGGACAGTTATTGTATGCTAATTAAATACTACTGAACTATTTGACGTTTGGATGGTGAATAGAGACACAATTTCAGAAATGCAGAGTCCCTCAGAACACCCACAGACTCCCAAGGCTTTACTGTTGTTCCCAGCCTGCAATCCATTCTGATAAGGGGCTGCAGGCAGGGCAGGGATTCACAGATCCAGAGCCCTGTCTATGAGGAGCTCTGGCAGATGGGACATGGTTCAGTGGTGGACTTGGCACTGCTGGGTTGAGGGTTGGACTCGATTATCTTGGAGGGCTTTTCCCATCTTAGCACTTCTATGATTCTCTGGCCACAGATGTAATTCACTGTCCAGGTGGGTGATGATGGTGAACAAAGGTTCCTCATGCTGTCTCCTGCAATCAGACCAGTCCAGAGCCAAACCTGCTCCACTGCTGCGCCTTGTCCCTGGAGAGAAGGGCTCCACATGCTCCTCACTGGTGACTCTTCCCCCTTCCTGATAAGATTTCCTGCCCACACTGCTGAGACTTTGTTCACTTTAATTCACCTGTGTCTGTTGGTCTTTCTTGTGCCCTCCATGCAGGGCAGACCCATTTCCCCATGGGTTACAAACCAGCAGAGGCACACCTGGGGCTTGCAGTAGAAAGAGAAGCTGGATAAAAGAAACAGGTCTTGTGCCAGCTCTAAACTGACCTGCTCCAGGTTTGAGGTGTTCCCTGGCAGGGATGGAGAAGCTGGGGGGATTTCCAGGAGTGATGCCATGCTCCATGATCCCACGGGAGACCCTGGTCCGAAATCCTGGGCTGTAGCACATCACCTCTCTCCCACCTCCTGCCAGTGGGGTTTCCACCCCTTCCTCCTCCCCATCCCTATCCAGAAAAAGCCAGACCAGAGTCTGATGAAGCAGAGACAGACAGACAGAGAGACTTACAAATCTTCACTGATGCCTCACATTATAGCCCAATACATGAGATCTCAAGAGAATCTCGTTCCACCCAGTCCCTTGGTCTGGGTGCTTTCGCATGACCCAGGACTGCCAAGCTCTCTGCACCAGAGCTGAGTATTGATAAATCCTGTGGACACTTTCAAGTCTGCTAAAAAAATGTTCTGAGGTGACAGATCTTAAGCAACACACAGAGCTGAGGCTGCTCTGCTCTCCACACCCTTCCCCGCTGCAAGGGAAAAGCAGCCACTATCAGTGATAGCTGGATCTAATTTATCAGGCGCTTCGAGGAGACATTCATCAGGCAGGGAGATAAATAATCTTCAGATGGAACAATTAAATTTAATTGCCTGAAGATTATTTGTCTCCTTCCCTGATGATTGTCTCTGCTGAGCGCCTTATAAATTGGATCCAGCTATCAGCAATATTAAAGGCGCTTCCCCTCAGGACTGGCCCAGCTGCCCAGACCAAAACATTGGGCTCAGAATGAACTTTCACTCTTACACACTGTCACTGTTATCGAAACTGAGGCTGCCTCAAGACTCGTGGGTGTTTTTTCCTTGCAGTTAGACAGGGCTGTGCTCAAGGTGTCTGGGTTTTCTGGTCCCTGGTGATGCATTCTGAACTCAGCAGAACTGTTCCAACTCTGGTGGCCCTGTGGCAGTGATGTCCTGCTTGGCAAAGGCTTGATGAGGGATGCATTGAGGCCCAAGGTGGATCATGCAAGGTTTCAGTGGGCGGGATTTTGTTGTGGCTGCAGAAATGAGGAACTGAAGTTGTGGTGTCCATAGCACACTATGGAGCAGCATTGGCATTTTGTGCTGGCCATGCTTGTGCTGGCCATGCTTGTGCTGGCCATGAGAGAAATGGTGACAGAGCCACATCTCAGCCTGAAGAGACCTTCAGGATGTGTGGGCTCACTAATGCCTGCCCAGCCAGTCTGCCAGCTCGAGGGCCAGCACACTGCAGGAGCACAGCTTTTCTATGCAGAGCCAGGGTAGCCACCTTATTCTTGTTACTCCGGTCCAGGACCAGAGCTGGAACCTCTTCAACAGCCCAGAAGCCATCAACTCCCTCCTCTGTATATATCTGAAGTCTGGAAAATATCTTAAATATGGGAGAGGAAAGGGAGGGGTTTGATCCTCAGCTGGTGTAAATCAACGGAGCTCCATTGACGTTGTTGGACGATTACTGAGACTTATGTCCTCTGACCCCAAAAATTTCTCGGGAGGGAGGTAATGACTGCAGAGCATTCCAGTGTTGCAAGAGATCTTCCTTCAGCCTGGCTTCAGAGGCTGCAGGGGCTGGGAAGCACAGGGATAAGTGTCTGGTGAAAGAAAGGGTGAAGGAAAGCCCCAAGGTACCCAGCTGAGCAGTACCAGCCAGAAGGGAAGCTGAAATCCAGAGAGGCTGGGCTGTAGGAACCATACACCATGGGCACATCTCATCCTCCTGCACCTTTCTGAGTGTGGATGGCCCTGTATACAAACACCATGGTGTTCTCAGCCCCTTCTGGGCAGTGGTGGAGTCTAACACTTCTGGTCCAGCCCCACTGGTGCCCACCCTGCACCCAGGGTACCCCAGAGCAGTCAGTGGCTCACCCCACATCGTCCACCTCGCCTGCCTTGGGAAAGATTTCATCTGTTGGCAATTGCCAAGAGCCACAGTAACACACTCTCCACTCCAACACTGCCCATCCCCTGACAGACGAGCTGTGTCCAGGCATCCCTGAGCGAGAGGCAGCATTTGGAGGTGCAGGCGGGCGCCAGCACTGTGCTCCTTCCTGCGAGCAGCACCAAAAAGACCCTGGAATCAACATGTTTACTGACAGACTCCTGCGCTGTTGGCCTGCTTTTCTAAGGAAATGAAGCTTGTGCAATCACATTGTCTGGGGGTGTCTGTTCCTAATAACTTCTCAGTCCACCAGCCAACTCCAATCCAATTTGTCCGACGGGAAGAGGTCTCAAAATATTGTGCACTGCCCAGTGTCCCTGCAGTGTGCTGGGTGGCAAAATGGGGGTGGGAAACTTGGACCAGGTGAGGAGCAGGAGCACCTTTGACACAAGGTCATGGAGAAGAGCAGCAGGGTCGCAGTCATGGCCAGTAGGCAGCCCCAGCCCTGTTGGGAAGAGGACATCTCCAGCTGTGGCCAGAGCCGGATGTGCATCCTCAGCTGAGAGAAAATGCACGTTGGGAAGGATGGACGGAGCCGCGGCTCCTTCGGGCACGCAGTCTGCACGAGCCACGGCTGCCAGAACACCTGGGGCTGAGTCCTGAGCAGCCTCCAGCTCCCCAGAACACTGGGGCTGAGGGCCCTCAACTCCCAGGGGGCTCCCAGTGGGCAGAAGCCCCCCTTGCACTGGGGATGGACAATTCCAGGAGCAGGCCCTGGCCAAGCAGAGCAGGACCTGCGGCTGCCGGGCATCGCGCTGCGTTTGCTGCAGTCTGGACAGGATCTGGACAGCAGTGCCTTGTTTCTCCTTTGGATGCTGCTTTAATTTGCTGAAGGCATTCAATGGCCCACATGGTCTCTCCAGCTCAGCCCTGCCAGTAACATGAGCTTAACAGAGCTGGAGAGGACTATTTTTTTAAGTGCCTATACAAACATGATTTGTTTTGTAATAACTCTTCTTCTGTTCTGTTTTGAAGGGGATGATGGCTCTGGGATCTGAGGAGCTCCAAGACAGCTCAGAGCAGCTCAAATTCCTCCCCACGTGCTTTCAATTAACATCTTCATTAAACACCCATTCAAAGCCACTTCCAGCCAGAGGATGACAGTGCTAGAGAGTTTGGCCTCGTGAAGTCACCCAGAATCGGTGACAAATCAAAAAGGGCTTGGTTTGTCCTGTACCAGCCACACAGACAAATGGGTGACAGCTGCCAACGGAGGGAGTGAGTGTCCTTGTTCAGCTCCTCATCACCATCCAGACCATAGGGGGGACCTGCTGCCTGTGCACTTGCTGGGAGAGGAATTGGCTGCAGTGGCAAATCAACTCCCCTGGCCTGGCACCCTGGTCCCGCCAGTGCCGAGGGCAGCTCTCCAGTTGACTTCCATGAGACCTGGCCTTCAGTTAATCCAGCAAAGCAAGAAGGTTGGGAAAGCCATCTGGAAGGAGACATCACTAAAAATCACTAAAATTGTCCAGATTGGTGTTTCTTAGAGAATCTCCATTGTATCTTCTCCCTCTAATTTACTTTAACTGCGGGCATGCAGAAATCCCAGCCCCTGGCAGTATACAAACTGCCTGTCTGCATGGTCATGAACAGCCTGGTGTCCTCAGGGGTGACCAGAAGGGACCACAGCCTTCTGCTAGCAGAATTCCATCTCTGCTTGCATGGCAGTAATGGCACCAGCTGGCTCTGAGCCAGCCAATCCCACATCGCAGACTTGGTACAAATATTTGTATTTCAGCCTGGAGCAAAAAGGTGTTTCCATTTTCAATCAAACCAAAGAAACATGGGATTGAAATCCTTGTGAGAGCTTGGGTGCACTGACAATCCATGCTGAGTGCTCAGCCTAGATTGCTGACCCCACCACAGGCTCTTCCCCTTTGTTAGGCATCAGGAAACCTGAACCCCCTGGTGAAACCTGGCAGCACAGGGTCCCACCATGCAGGCCCACCCACCTCTCTCTTCCCATGCTCCTTCCTGCTCAGGGTGCACTGGGCACCACCACCTCACCATGGATTCTCACTTGGTGCTTGCAACAGCCAAGGTGGCAGGACCAGGCAGCTCCTGAGAGAGACAAACTGGGAATGGCCAGGGGCTATCTGCCAGCCTGGCAGGGGGATCCACAGTCATGTTTCACAGGGATAACAGGGGGACCTTGGAATATTCTCCCTTCCTTGGTTCTGGGCCCAAAGACATATGGTAATTGGGGCTGCTCTACTAAATGTCACCCAAGGGACCTATTCTTTAAAGATACCATAGAATCATGGAACCACAGATTAGTTGGGGTTGGAAGGGACCTTAAAGCTCATTTTGTTCCACCCCCTGCCACAGGCAGGGACACCTTCCACTATCCCAGGTTGCTCCAAGCCTTGTCCAACCCAGCCTTGGGCATTTCCAGGGATCCAGGGACTTCTGTGGGCACCCTGTGCCAGGGCCTCACCAGAGATCCAAATACATGGATCTATAATCCACAGTTCATTTCCCACATACTTTAGGATAAATTTGGCACCTGGTTCCAGTTTGATGGTGACATTGCAGGGCAAACCTTTACAAGAGTGACAATCCAGCATGGACTTCATCTCTGCCGTGCTCTTGTACAGAAACCTCCATCCGTGACCTGCTGAGCTTTGCGTCAGCGCATGGCACCAGGCCAGGTTTGTTCTTAATACAGATCATTCACGGAGTGTGCTGCTCATGGAGGAGCAGGAACAGCAGTGCTGGGACTGGAGTAAGGAATTTCAGAGCACTTTGGGCCTAACACCTCCCAGTACTCTGTCCCACCACATCCCCTGCCTGTGAACAACTGCACACACTCCAATCCTTTCCAGGACACTTCACCTTTCTCTGCCTCCTCCTCTATGCAGTGTGGCCAGGTGCTCAGTGGGATGGATTTCCATGACCTGGCACCCAATGCATTTATTTTCCAATGTTGAGGCATTCTTGGGAAGCAGCTGTGTTAAGGGAAAACAGTGGGAGTCACGTTAGCTGACACCAGCATGGTGACAGGTCCTGTTACACTGCAAGCAGGAGCCATGACATTGGTTTGTGAGGGCTCTGTGGTGGCTTGGCTGTGACTGGCTCCACACAGGTCTTTTGTGGAGAGAGGAATGTGGCTGGGTCCAGAGCAATGTGCACAGCTATTCCTGCCACAGCAAACAGAACCTTGATGGAGGAGCTGAGCAGCCAGGCCCAGCCTGAGATGTCCTGGGGGCTGAGACAACTGGGAGGTGGGGAAACTGATGAATGAGAGGCTGGACATGTGCTTGCAGCCCAGAAAGTCAGCTGTGTCCTGGGCTACATCTTCAGCTCTACAGAGCTGCCTCCAGATCTGGGGTCCTTGGCACAAGGAACTGCTGGATCAGCTCCAGAGGAGGCCCCAGAGATGCTACAAAGGCTGGACCCCCTCTGCTCTGGGGCCAGGGTGGGAGAGCTGGGGAGGGGGTTCACAGAGAGAAGGCTCTGGAGAAACCTCAGAGCCCCTTCCAGGGTCCAGGAGAGCTGGAGAGGGACTGGAGGCAAGGGATGGAGGGATTGGACAAGGGATAGATGGGACATTGGGAAGGAATTGTTCCCTGGCAGGGTGGGATGGGATATTGGGAATTAGGAATTGTTCCCTGTGAGGGTGGGCAGGCCCTGGCACAGGGTGCCCACCCTGGATCCCTGGCAGTGCCCAGGCCAGGCTGGGCAGGGCTGGGAGCAGCCTGGGATGGTGGGAGCTGTCCCTGCCATGGCAGGGGTGGAAGGAGGTGACCTTGCAGGTTCCTTCCAACCCAAATCATTCTGTGAGTCTGTGAAGTCGAGGACTGCAATCCATCCATTTAAAAACTATCGAAGAAAGAAGAGCAGAATCATATTTTGTTGCTATCTTCATGTGCAGATCAAATTAAACTACCTCAGGACAAGCACATTTGCATCTTCAAATGTTCTTTGAAGCCTGAGACAGCAAAGTGCACACTCAGCTTTGAGCATGTGGTTTATGATCTATGGCATTAATCTTGGGCTTGAGGGAATACTGATATTAAAACATTATCTTAACATATTATCTGTTGCTTTTTTTCTTTTTTCTTCCCACCAAAAAATGCTATTTTATACACATAGTATAAATGTTCATAAAAGATTTTTGGTTTCAACAGAAGGTATCTTCCAAAATTCTTGAGTTAGAATAAACTTGTAGATAGTCACTGGTTTGTTTCTATGTTTTGGTTGTTCAATGAAAGTAAGTTTGGTTAAAAAACCACTCTGGTTTGCTTTTCCTTTTTAAGCGGAAATAAAATAAAATAATGCACTACTGCTTCCCCATGAATTTGTATCTTTGTATTCTCAGTTCCTGTTTTCACATTTTAGAAGAGGACTTCCCTGTGTCCCAGGAATTTTCTTGGGATGGAAAGAGCTGTTTCCTGCCTGGTCAGTACATGGGTTTGGAGAACCTCAAGCCAAAAAATCCTAGACACACCAAAGTCATCCGGAGCTTTCCGATGGTGCTTGTGTTACTCCAGCTCTCATCTCCTCCAGACCAAGTGTCTTTGTGGTTGGGAAATTGCAGCCTTGCTCTGGGATCTGTGCTGCCCAGCCTGGTTCCACATGGGAAGTGGTTTTGCCCACAGCGCCCAGAGCAGACCAGTGTGGTTTCCCAGGGAGGACTGGGATGCTGAGCAAAGGCTCCTGGGCACGAGCTCAGGCCAAAGGGGTTTTGCTCAGCAGAGCTGCATCTTCTGTGGGCATCTGGGCAGGGGATGGAAAGTGTGGGCAGCCTGCAGCCCCTTGATTCCCCAGCATGAACCCATCACACCCCCTTGCAATTACACAGAAATGCCATTCATGAGCTCCAGGGGCAAACAGCCCCTGACACTGCACAGGGGGAACAGAGTTCCTGCAGATAGAGAATGATCAGCTGAGTAACTGCATGTGCTGGGACAGCCCTGGGACCTCCACGCTGCTCTGGATGGCTGGGATGGGTCCTGCTCGTGCTCTCACCTCCTGTTTGAGGGGAGAAAGATTTCACTGCCTTCAGTGGGGCAGGCTCAGAGCATCTCATCTCTGTGGCCATTGCAGCAGCTCCTCAGCCATCCCCTGCAACCAGAACTGAGGAGAGAAGTGTCCCAGGCAAAAAAAACCCCAAAAAAACCTCCCAAAAAAAAAAAACCCAAACCAAACAAAAAAAAAAAAACCAAAAAAAACCACCAAACAAACAAACAAAAAAACCACAAAAAAACCCCAAAAAACCAAACAAAAATCCCCCAAACAAACAAACAAACAAACAAACCCCAAAAACAAACAAACAAAAACCCAACCAAACAAAAAAAAACTCAAACAAAATAGTCCCATGTCTCAGACTCAGAGAGCAAAGTTTGGGAAGCACAAACCTGGATTCATGTCTGATAAACTGAGCAACTCCCTTTGCACAGGAGGAAAGCAAATCAGATACTTCAGAATTGATGCCAACAAGCTCCTGATTTTAGGTAGAAAATTCAGTGTCACTATTTGGGTTTATTTCTGTGAATTCATATGATGTGAGCAGAATCTCACTGAGGCACAGCTCCTCATGTGGAGGCAATTCCACAATGCCATTCCACAGCAATGGAAATGAACACATTGCATTAAACTGCATGGAGGTACTCTGGATTTCCCCTGCTGTGATTCTGGACTTGGGCCTACCTCCAAGTGAAGGGAGAAGAGCTGTTTGTCCACTCAGACAGGTTCATACTTTGTTTCCCTGTGCCCAGGAGCAAAACTCATCAAAATACATTGATCTGCCTTTTTGTGCTGTTAGTGATGGAATGACAATGACAAAGAGAAAAAAAAAACCCTCCAAAAGTACAAATTATTCTGCAGCATCATCTCTTGGTGCTCCACAGCACGTGGAAGAGTAAAATGTCAGCTGCCTCCAAGGGAAGTGGGAAATGCATCCCCCTGTGGGCTGCACTGCTGCCCCCAAACCCCCAGAGGAGCCCTGCTCACAGATTGGATATTGGAAAAATCTCCTCATGGAAAGAGTGGTCAGGCACTGGCCCAGGCTGCCCAGGGGAGTAGGGGAGACCACCCTTGGAGAGATTTAAAAGCCATGTGGATGTGGCACGTGGGAGCATGGCTTAGTGGCAGCTTTGGCAGTGCTGGATTTAATGGTTGGACTCATGATCTTAGAACAATTTTCCAACCTGGATGAGTCCCTGATTCCATGATAGCAGTGCAGAGGGGTTAGCCAGCACTGAAGGTGCTCACCTGGGCTCAGGTGGGTATATGGCACAAAGGTACAGGTGTGTCTGTGCTGGATAGTGGCAGTGCCCATGTCTGGCAGGACTGGGGACACAGGGACTGCAGGGACAGTGGTGTCTGTGCCAGGTGACACAGTGCACAGTGTCCCAGCCCTCCGGGATGCTCTCCTGCTTTGAAAAGAGATGCTCCAAAGCTTCCATGGCAGGAGGCAGCAGGGCTGAGCTCGGGTGCTTTGGGGATTCTCCTCCCCAGCCTGTGCCATGGTGCACATGAGTGCCAGAGCGAGTGCCAGGTCCCCGTGGAGAAAACCCCTTCACCAACCCTCTGCACCAGTGCAAGGAGACCCACAGGGCTGACTCTGAATGCTGGTGCTGCCAGGGCTCAGTGCCCTGCTGCCCCTCAGCCAACACCTTGTCACACCACCTCAAAGAGCCACCACGGCTCCCAAAGCCCCAGCACCACAATGGCAGCCTTAAAAACCGCCACAGACAGAGCCTGCTGCCTTGTCCTGGACTGTGGGGAAGGGCAGGAGAGTGTCTGAAGGCTCAACAACCTGTTCAGAAAGAAAACATTGGTATGTGACCATGAAACCATCGAGGCAGAGAAGGAAAACACGAAAAGAGAGAAGCACCTTGCAAGGGCCATTCTTCAAGGAATGCTGTACAGCAGGGGCCACAAAGAGGATGAAGGATCTAGAGCACCTCCTTATGAGGAGAGACTGAGGGGGCTGGGCCTGGTTAGTCTGGAGAAGAGAAGACTGAGAGGGGATCCTATCAATCCATAAAAACATCTCCAAGGCAGGCACCAAGAAGATGGTGCCAGAGTCCTTTTAGTGGGGCTCAGCAGCAGGAGAAGGAATAATGACCATAAACAAAAACACATGAAGTTCCACATGTTGAGGTGGAAGAAGTTCTTTCCAAGGAGGGTGGCAGAGCACTGGAACAGCTGCTCAGGGAGGGTGTGGAGTTTCCCCTCTCTCAAGACATTCAAAACCCACCTGGACACATTCCTGTGTCACCTGCTCCAAGTGACCCTGGCTGGGCAGGGGTTTGGACTGCATGATCTCCAGAGATCCCTCCCAACCCCAAATCTTGTGTCATTCTGTGAGGAGTGTGTTGCATCAGGACACCACACATCCCATGTCCCTGGTTGGGGGGCTTTCCACAAAAAAGCTGCCCAACTCCTGCTCTTCCCACTTTGCATCCAACTCTGCTCCTACCAGGCCCCAGCTCCTTCTCTCTTCCTCACCCCAGAAAAGGCAGAAGGTCCCACACTGTGCCCTGCAGCCAAGTGATCCAAGCTGCTGCGTGGCCAGAGCAGCTCCTGCAGAAAAGCTTTGCAGAGCCTTGCAGAGGCAGAGCTCTGCACAGGGGTTGGGCAGCAGCTCCAGCTGCAGACATTGTCCCAGGAGCAGCACCTGGCTTTGGGTCATGGCTCCGTCTCTCTTGATGGAACTGGATTTCTAGGAAGGGAGAACAAATTCTTAAGGAAAAGGGAGGACATTTTCCCTTCTGGGGTCAAATAAAAGGGCATCAGGAGTTGCACGGCTCCATGCTGAGGAGCATCAGGGACACAGATGTAGCTTTCTGTACATAGCCCTGATCTAACACTGAATTCACTCTGTGACTTTCAAAAAGGCACTTGGCTTTCCACCAGCTGTGCCTTTCCTCTGCCTTGCCTCAGGCTCTGAGCATCAGTAGGTGACACATGTAAAGGGAAGGGCCACCCTGCAGCTCCTGCCTCTTTGGGATGTCACTGCCTGTGGATGCCCAATAATGACAAACACCACGGGAACCTCTGCACCCACCACTTCTTCCCTGACCTGGGAGAGTGGGGCTGGTTTTAACTTGAGGCAGAGGACAAGCAAAGGAGAGAGGAGATGGGAGAAGTGCCTTTTAAGAAGTTCCTTTGTCGCTTGCCTCCACGTCCCGTGGCGGTGCCTGCACTGACGTCAGTGTGGCGCTGGTTGATTGGCACCAGCTGAGGGGCTGGCACAGAATCCTCCCCTCCACAGCGGCTCTGACGTGGGGCAGGAAGGGCTCGTGCTGGGATTATTCCTGCCCGTGTCACCCTGGTGGCCACAGGGCGAGGAATGAGGAACCTCTGTGGCGCGACAGCCGACCCTCATGGCTGCCACAGAGCCCCTGCTGCACCCTGGCACCCAGTGATGGGGGCTGCTGCCCAGCCCTGGTCCCTCCGTGCCAGGGGAAGCACAGTGAGGTGGCTGCTGCAGGAGCACCAGCATCAAAGCCTCGCCTTACCAAGGGGTGCCAGCCTGGCACCTTGCTCACAGCGTTTGTGCCAGCTGTGACACAGCTGTGAGCCCTCGCTGCCATCCCTGCTCCTGGAGAGGAGCTCTCGCTGCCATCCCTGCTCCTCTCCAGGTGTTCTTCCCTCAGTGGAGGCTGCAGGACCTGACTTGGGCATCCAGCCCTACAGCTCTGGGGTTTCAGCAGCCCATGGAGGTGATGCCCTGGTACGCCCAACCTTAGCTTGCTGCCTTACAGAGCAACGAATCCCAGAAGAGCATTTTTGACTAGTACTTTGCTCCCACACGTGGGAAGCACCCCACTAAACGCTCCTGGGAAAGAGGAGCCAGCCCTTGGAATCAGAGCTGCTTTGGGAGATGGATGATGGAATGCTACGCACCCAGCCACAAGAAGGACAAGTGCTAGGCAGTCAGCAGCAGTCTTCTTTACTATGGACCACAGGAGATCAGAAAAGTAACCTTGTTAACAGGAGAGCTAGCGGCTAACAAAATGTCATGCTGTAGGACGGACTAGAGAAGCACAATCACCAGAACAGAACGGCACCCAGGGGGACAGGGAAGCCCAGGGGGTTGCAGGAGATGCTCTACAGCAAATCTCTAGTGTGGTATTGACACGTCTGTGAGTGCAGGGGCTGGCTGCATGTGTTCCTTTAGTCTTGGACACAAGGCAAAGGGTCTTCACCTTTACCCAGTTCCAGTGGCTCTGGCACAACGATTATTGACTTTTTTCAGAATAAAAATACGAATATAATTTTGTTCCAAGAACTTTGTGCAACAATCATTTCTCCAGGTGCAGTGAAAGGAGGGCAGATAGGAAAATGGCCTTCCCAGGGTTGTCCTTGTGGCTCCTGCCCTCTCCTCACTGACACCACAGCTCTCCCCAGCAATCCTCTGTGGCTTTGCCTTCCGTGAATCCCAAACAAGGTTTTTCAGAAAAAAAAGGGGGAAAAAAAAGTATTGCTGCTTCTTCTTGTAATATTTTTCCTCTCTCTCTCACCCCCCCGTTTCTCCTTAAAAATGTTTACTTTCAAAAATTCCATTCCTGCAGAGATTCCGCCTGAGCTCTGAGGTCTCTGGACTCCACCCTCCTCTTTGCCAGTCAGAAAAACTGAGTCTCGATGTCTCTTTGGTTAAAAAAAAAAAAAAATTAAAAAATAGCACAAACAAAGAACACACAACCCAGTATGATCCCATTCCACCCCGCGGACGCCTGATGAGAGGGTGTCTGTGGAAGAAGGAAGCATCAGAGACGAGCTGTCTGCTCTGGAAGCCGAGGTCTCCGCTCCGTCCCGCCGCTCTCCTCTCTCATACGGTGGTCGCCGGCCCGTACTGGAGCACCAGCGGGGACGTCTCCTTGATGCGCACCAGGAACCGCCCCTCGGGCTGGCTCGTGTGGAGGGACAGGGGCAAGAAGTCATCAGGGAGCCACCGCTCGCCCTCGCTGGCAGCGAACACCAGCCCGAAGTGCTCCAGCTGCTCCTCGCCGTAGCAGACGGCGGCGGCGGCGCCCAGCACGTCCCGCGCGAGGCCGTTCATCTCCAGCACCACCAGCTTCACCACCTCGCTGGCAGGCGTCTGGCTGGTGATGTGCAGCTGTGGAGAGAGAGATGGCACAGATGGAGAGATGGGAGAGATGCATGGTAAGGGGGGGGAATGAGGAGGAACAGGGGCCAGAGGCAGCGGATGGCGTGGAGGAATGGTGAGGGTGGAGGAACAGCTGCCCAGCAGTGCCCGTGAGCAGTGCTGCCCATGGCAGCAGCCTGGCACAGAGCCATGGGCACACCACGCCAAGGGAATGCCCAAGGGGTGCCCCTGCATGCCAGGGCCCAAACTTATGGACTACTCTCCTGCCTCTCTCCTGTTTCCAAGCCCTTGCCACTCAACCCTTGCATGTGTCACCTACAGCACTGCTGAGGCTGCCCCACAATCTCATCACCTGGAGGTGGAGAGGGACAGTCCCTGTCGTGCTCCTGATATTGTGGAGGGATCTGTGTGAAGTCCCTCTCGTGAGCAGGGTCCAGACCCTCAGACTAGCTGGATCACAACAGCTCTGCCAAGCTACAACTGAAACCTCTCTGGAACATGGCAATAAATTTCATCCCGCGCACAAGCTCGGGTTCTCCCACCAACAGCTACCCTTGCCCTCTGCTTCCCAGAGGACAGCCCTGTGAATCCCAAATCCTGTCAAGAAAATGAGCTCATCAGGGCCCTGGCTGCTAATGCCAGGAACCACTGCTTGGCTTCAAAGGCCCCAAGGCAGGACATCCATCCTCACCCAGGGAAAGCAACGTTTCCTTTGGCACATCTGTGAGGGCATGCAGAGCTCCAGGAGTGCCCTGGCAGGGTGGTCCCAGCCCTGGCCCACGTGAGCACTGCCAGCCCTGAGCAGCCGTGGCAGGGCTCAGCCATTCACACCAGCCCAGGAGCTGCCTTTGAACTCGCCTTTCTTCCAGGAGAACATCGTAAAACGCTTCCAAGCAGGCGTGTCCAAAGCTTTGTAGCTTCAAAAGCCACATGGGCAGCTCGCCAAGAACCTGAGGGCTGGGCTTCAGTTCCATAGAAATCTATGGGCATTCCTCAAATGGAAAAATCCAGTGAGGCAGAGTTGTCTCTGCTAGGATGTCCCAGCTGGGTGCAGAGACACTGGCTATCAACCCTCCCCAGCTATAAACCAATCAGCCTGTTGGCACTGTTCTTCCTCTGCCATTCCTTTAGGGTTGCTTTCAACCCATACCAGTCATGATTTAATGATTTTCTGCTCCATCATCCTCTGTCCTGGGCACCAGGAATGTCTCGGAAAGGAAACTTCAACAGGGAAAGCATCTCCATGGCTGGGACCAAAGGAGGGCACAAAGCCAGAGGGGCACCTGCCCAAGATGTGTGTCCTGGGGGATGGTCCTCTATGGGGGACCCCACCTGGAGCAGGTGTGAGTGATCAGAGCTGGTGGGGTCAGCTCTTGGCAGCAAAGCCCTCATGGAAAGGAGTCAGGTCACACAGCTGCTCCAGCATAGTCTGAAGGAGCATGGAAGGAGCTCTGCCCGCTGCCCCAGCTGGAACTGGCGTGGGTTCTGCCACTGGAATTGCCAGAGGCTGGAGACAAAAAGCTCCTGCTCTCCCTTCCCTAATGAGCAAGGCTGGAGCAGAGACCACATACCCAGGACGGGGAGGCTGTAGGAGGAGCATGGCTCGGGCAGGGGTGACAGCTGAATTTTGGCCTGGAAGTATAATGTGTTTGAACACATCATCACATCAGGATACAGCAAGGATGTGGCAAGAACACCACCTTAAACAATGGATTCAGTTATTATATCAGTAGCTCGGATATATCAAGGAAGATTTGGATTTTTGCTAATACACTCATCTACTATTTTGGCTTTTTCCCCCCTATTAGAACAGTTGGGTTTTCTTCTCTCTTTATTTTAAACAAAGCTAAAAAAAACCAAAAAAAACCCCCAAAGAACACAAAAAAAATTCCAAAAAACCAAAAAAATGTGTCCTTTGCTCTGCCTGCCCACACTGGGTGGCACCAAGCTACTGTCACCTGCTGAACCACAGACCAAGAGCTGAACTTCAGCTCCACTGCTTTGTCCCCAAAATTCACCGTGTATGGCCCTGACTCATCCTTTTGCAGCAGCGGCCATCCCTCCTGCAGAGACACCCTGTGCTGCCAGGAGCCTCATCTACAGCAGGGACACAGGGAGTCAGGGAGTCAGGGCAGGGGTGCTGTGGGTCTCCAGGGGACCTCACCCCTGGGATGGTGAAGGATGGGGAGGGCAGTGCCAGGTGTGGGGCACAGGACCCTGCTGGCTCTGTCCCCATCCTGCCAGCCCTGTCCCTCCGGGCACGGCAGAGCCACTCTGCCACCCGTGACAGGCTCGGGTACCTTGACACTGGTGTCTTTGGAGAGTCCCGTTTCGTACTGAGGGCACACCCTCAAGGTGACAGAGCCCGGCTTCTTCCCTTGCTCGGCCAAGCCCCCGGGCTGCTCTGGCTGCTGCTCCGGCAAGTCCTGAGTCCACTCATGGGAGCCCCGGCGGCCCCGGCGGCGCTCGGGGCTGGGTGTGGAGCCAGGCCGCAGCCGGAGCTGCCCGCCCAGGCCCGCGCTCCTGCTCTCGGCCGGGGAGCTGTCCACGGAGCCGGGGCACGACTTCCTCGGGGCAGGGCAGTGCGGCTTGGGGAAGTCCAGGCTGCTGGTCCGGACGCAGTAGGCCTGTCGCTTCTCGGTGATGCGCAGCAGCTCGATCTGCCGGCTGGGCAGCACAAAGTCACTGTCGTAGAGCTTGGCCGGCGGCCGGGGCTCCTCGGGCGGGGGCGGCCCTGCGGGGGCGGTCTGGAGCTCGTGGCTCTGCAGGACGTCCGGGGCGCTGTCCCGCAGGGTGCGGGCCCCCCTCCGGCTGCAGCACTCGGGCCCTGAGGTGGAGCACACCAGGTCCAGCTCCTTCGGGCTCTGCGCCCGGCTGGAGTCGTAGTCGCTGTCGGTGGCCAGGAACACCTCCGAAGAGCCCTCCTCGTCCGACAGGCCGTGCGAGTCTGCCGGGGGGAGAGCAGCAAAGAGCGACTCAGCCTGAGTGTGGAATCCCTCGCTGAGGGGAATCCAGGGAAGCCTCTGGGGTTTACCCCCTTGTGACACACCTGAGCTGCTCGGCTCGGCACAGGCAGGGCGGGTCTGCCCCCCTGAGACCGACTGCCCTGGGTGTCCACAGCTCCAGCCCTGCCGGCACCCCGGGCACAGCCACCCCGATCCCCCGAGCCCCGACCCGGGCACAGCCACCCCGGGCACAGCCACCCGGACCCCCCGAGCCCCGACCCGGGCACAGCCACCCCGATCCCCGAGCCCCAGCCCGGGCACAGCCACCCCGGGCACAGCCACCCCGACCCCCGAGCCCCAGCCTGGGCACAGCCACCCTGACCCCCCGAGCCCGGGCAGCCCCTGAGCCCCCAGGCAGGAGCTCGGGTCCCTACCGGAGTTGAGCTTGCGGCTGGTCTCCGGTGAGAGCACTGGGGACGGAAGGTAGTCCAGGTGGGACAAGGAGGATCGCGTTTTCTCCTTCGCTGGCCCCCCGGCCTCGCTGAGGAAGCCACTGAGAGAGATCCCACAGGAGGGCTGCTTGTAGCGGGCGTGCTGCAGGACATCCATGATCCAGCGCATCTCTCGCCAGATCTCCTCCATTTGCTGCCAACAGAGGAAATGGAGGAGCCCTTTCACACAGCACACGACAGCAAGAAAGTGCCATGGCCAAACACGGAGTCTGTACACACACACACATCTCCCCAGAGCTCTGGGGGAATCCCTGAGCTGGGAAATGCAAAGAAAGTGCTCTCAGGCAGGAGGAGGATGCAGCTGCTGGTTCAGCAAGAGTGCTGGTGACAGGAGTAGGTGAGATGCTCTTTTGCAAGTCCATCCTAAAATGCACTTGCAGGCCTTTTTCTAGCAAGGAGGGCATGTGCACTTTGGGTGTCTCCTTGGGATTTTTCATGTGATCACTGCACTAAGAAGTTGCTGGATAAAGCAGCTGCAGCCTGGAGAAGAGTTGAGGAGGCTCCAGGGACATCTCAGAGCCCCTTCCATTGCCCAAAGGGGCTCCAGGAGAGCTGGAGAGGGAACTGGAACAAGGGATGGAGGGATGGGACAAGGGCCTGTAGTGACAGGACAAGGGTGAATGGCTTCCCACTGCCAGGGGGCAGGATTAGATGGGATATTGGGCAGGAATTGTTCCCTGTGAGGGGAGGCCCTGGCACAGGGTGCCCAGAGCAGCTGTGGCTGTCCCTGGATCCCTGGAAGTGTGCAAGGCCAGGATGGACAGGGCTTGGAACAACCAGGGAAAGTGGAAGGTGTGGGCTGGATGAGGTTTAATATCTGTTCCAACCCAAACCATTCCATGAATCTATGAAAGACCTGCCTGCTGCTACCCATCAGCAACATCAGAGAAATCCCCCAGGGCTACCAAGACCAGGGAACAGCCTGGGTGCAGATGCTGCTGCCTGAGTCCTGGCAGGTCAGGGGCACTGTCGAGCCTCCTCCTCCCCATACCTGGATGTAGTCCTGAACCTGCTGGTGCCTCTGCTTTGCAGTGGCGAGCTCGGCATCGGAGAAAGCCTCCCTGAGGCTCTGCTGGGACAGGAGGGACTCCAGCTCCAGCAGGGCGGACACCTGGCAGTACTGTGTGATGAACTCCCGGCTGTACGTGAAGAAGTGGACTGGGAGAGGAAACGAGAGGGGGGATGTAAAACATGAGGTCCCATGCTGTGGGTGCCCTACAGCCTCCTCCCTGTCACCCAAGATGAGGAGGCAACACTGTCCATCAGTCCACCTGGACAGCCCTCAGTACATCCCTGCATGCCTCCTCCCCAGGGAGGGAGGGAACTCTAGGCACCCACCCCCTGCCCAGCCCAGCTCTCAGGGGGCCTCAGAGGACAAGAGGACCAGCAAAGTTGGGTTTTTGCACTCCCTCTCCTCACCCAGCTCAAAGATCTGCAGCGGCAGCGTGAGGAAGCCAGAGCGAGGGGTGTAGGGGTTGTTCTGGCCCGGAGCGGTGCAGACATCATCTGATGGAGGCAGCAGCAGCAGGAAGGAGACCTGATCCCCAAAGTCCAGCACCTCCTGGCTGTACAGACGGAAGTCTTTGGCCTGCAAGAGGATAGTGCAGGTAACAGCTGCACACATCACCTGGGGGGGCCTCTGCCCAGTCCTCATGGATGGAGCAGTCCTCAGGGACCACCTGCAGCCAGGGGACACTGCACCTTCAACACATAACCAGAGGCTTCTGGCACAATCTGCATAATCTCATCACTTCTCCTAATTTATCCTAAAAGTTTCAAAACTTCTGGTCAAAGCCACCATGGCAGGATGTGGAAAACGTCCCACCAGTGATGGCTCAGCAATGAGCAGGGAGGTGCCCTCCCAGCTGCCCAGCCAGAAGCACATACCCAATGACCCAGCAGTCATTGGGGCTGCTTACCAGCAGATATTTGGCATGATGGAAGGAAGTTTCTCCCCATGCAGTCTGGCCCCAGGGGCTGCAGCTCCAGTCCAGCACTGGCCAGGGACCAGCCTGCTTTGGAGGGGCAGAGCTGGGCTGGTCTCGTGCTGCCCAGGACAAAACCACTGGCAGCAATAACAACCCAGATTTGCTGTTGCTGCTTTGGGGGTACAGTGTGGGAAGGACAAACAGCTCCTGTGGACACTGTCCCTGGGCAGGGCAGACTCACCACTCACAAACCTTTTGTTTGCACAGCACTAAAATCTGGGTGCTCCAGCCTCACAAGGAGAGCTAGACATGCAGTTCCCCACCTGCTGCAACCACCAGCACTGTGCTCACAGCCCCATCCCCTCCCTCTGCCCAGGCCTTGGCTCCTGCCTCTACCTCTTGCAGTGGGATGTTCACCAGGGTCATCAGTTCTTTGATGGCCACTTGGAGCTCCTGAAACAAGGGGTTCTGGGACCTGTCAGTCTCTGGCTCTGTGGGAACAGGCTCCTCCACGCCGGCCATCTTCTGCAGCCACTCCCACTCCTCCCTGCAGAAGGCCAGAGACAGACAGGTGAAGGAGGGAGCAGTTTGGGTGGACATGGATACAATTTCTCTGAGAGCTGTGTTTGCTTGGCTGTTCCTCTCCCAGGCAGTGCAGCATCCCCAGAGGTTTGGGAGAGGTGGAGGTAGAGAGGGAACTTGGTTTGCTCTAGGCTGAATCAGAAGCACAGAATATGCTGAGCTGGATGGGACCCACAGGATTGTGGAGTTCAGCCCTGACCCCACCCAGGACACCCCAACAACCCCACCCTGTGCCTGGGAGCACTGCACAGGGGGGACAGGAGGGGATATCACTCTGCTGCTGAAGAAGGAGGTGATGGATGCTGGTAGCCTGGGTGGGACACAGCAGCCTGGCTGGGACAGGGGCTCTCACCACCCCCTGCAAATCCCACCTGGAGATGTTGGGGTTGGAGCGGATCTTGACGTGGCACAGGATGTTGGGGAGCTGCTCTGGCACCAGCACTCGGATCTGATCCACGGCACTGCACAGCTTCAAGTAGCCCAGGTAGAGCCCCGGGGAGAGGGCATGGCTGCTCCGCTGGTGATAAGCCAGCTTGTCCTGGGAACAAAGACACTGCTGGACCGAGCAAGTCCTCACAGCAGGGCTTGTGCTGATGCTGTAGCACAGCCAGTGCAGCTGGAGAAGGGGAGCAGCACAGGAACACAACCCAGCACTGCCAGCTCCAATCTGGCACCATCTGGATGCCTCCCCTTGAAACAACAGGAATTTTGGAGCTGGCTGGGCTCTGCTCCCCCTCTGCTGTGACCCTTCCAGGGCCGAGGGGAGCAGGGAGCACTGGTGTTTCCCAGGGGAGCCCCAGCACAGACCTGCAGGGAGATGAGCAGCGTGTCCAGGGCCGTGGGCTCCTCGGGGGAGGACACGGACTTGCGGCCGCTCTGCAGCTTGCAGATGGGCACCCAGCGGACGCTCTCGAAGGTCTGGTTGGTCTTCACCTCCTTCAGGGTGACGATGAGGATGTTGCCCTGCTTGTCTTTGATGGGCTCAAAGAAGACCTGCCCCAGGTCCTGGATGCCCAGCAGCCCCTGTGTGACAGGGTGGGAAGGCAGGAGAAAGCAGAGGGTCAGGGGACATCCCGGAGGCATGGTGGGTCTGGGCAGCTGAAATGTGCCTGCAGCTGCCTGCTGGAAACCAGTCTGCCCAGAAAAGCACCCTGATGGTGCCCAGCCCCTCTGCAGGAGACTGCCATGACACCTGGCACCTCACTGTGCCATGTCCAGAGTCCTGCTAGGGGGACGAGGCAGGGACACGCAGTCATGGCCTGCAGATCCTGGGTTTATCTGACTGTGGTACATCTGCATGCTGCTCCCAAGGGAGCTCAGCCTCCAGCATCCCACTCAAAGTGTTTGTTCCCCCCCAGGCTGACCCTCACCTGCATCTGTGAGATGGCCAACAGCATCTTGAAGCGCGTCTGCAGGATGCAGGAGCAGGAGGACTGGGACACGGTGACACACTGCCGCAGCCACAGGATCTCGTCCCACATGCACGACACCTGCACACACCAGTGTCACTGCTGCTGCAGCTGGGGCACACCAGGGAGTTCTGGGGAAGGTGTTTGCCTCTCTCAGCTGGGTCAGGAATGTGCATGGGCATGCAGCACCTCAGCAGGGGTGCAAACCAATCCCTGTGCCACAGGCGCTGAGGTGCCTGCACCCGAGGGCAGCCCTGAGCCGCGTCCACTCAGACACCCATCTTCATCCAGGACTGAAACCTTAAGCTTGAATACAAGTTGGCCAAGGTGGGGAGGGAGGAGAAAGCACTCCCCATCAGTAGATAAGGATCACCCAGCAAATTATTTTGGCCCTGAGCTGCCCACATGCCCTTTCCCTAAATCTGCTGACATCAGAGGAGCTGGCAGCTGCTCCCTGTGCATCCCACAGCAGAGGCAGAGATGCCATGGCAGGATGCTGAGTGGAAGCAGTTCAACAGCCACTGACATCCCTGTGGAGAGGCACCCCACCCTGGCACACAGCCTGCTCAGCCTTGCTCTGGTCTGTCACCCATCTTTGGGCTTGATGAAATTTCCTGGTCTGTGCTGAACCCCAGCAAGAAGCAAGTCCACGGGCTGCCTGCACTGCCAAGCCCCAGCGTCCAGGCTGGAGGGGCAGAAGTGTTGCCTGATGCCTGCCTGGGTCACCTTGGCACTCCTGGCCCTCTGCCCAAGCACAGGGTCCCTCACCTTGGTGAGCCAGAGGAAATCCTGCATGAGCAGGCAGGAGTAGGTGTCATCAATCTCCACCACAGGGATCTGGTCCTCGTGGGTCACCAGGATGTTGTCATCCTTGTAGAAGATGGCTGTCAGGTAGAGACCCCTGCAGGGGAGAGAAGAGAGACTTCAGTGCCACCCCAGCTGCCAGCTCCATCTCCCAAAGGGTCTCTTTCCTGAGAGAAGAGGAGATGTCCCAGTCCCCACTTCTCTCCAACAGCCCATGGCAGAAGAGGCTTGTGGCTGGCACGGGAGCAGGGACAGGAACCCAACGTGTCCCAGAGATACCATGGCCCATGACCCTGCAGCACATGGGACAGAGATGAGCCAGGCTGTGCGGGGAACACTCTGGGTCTGGACAAGGTGGGGTGCCAGGTGAGCCCCAGAGGTGATGCAGGGATCTGGGCACCAGCACAGCTTGGCCAGTCCAAATAGAGACACCCAGAGCACCTCTGATCTCTGGGCCATGGGATTCATCTCCACTGACACCACCAGCTCACTCCCAGTGCAGACCCTGCTCTGAGCACCCCCAGCCCCCAGCATGCAGGCACAGCTCTCAGGATGGGCAGCTCTGCAGCCCTGCTGGGACAGGGGCTCTCACCATCCCCGAGCACCAGCTCTCACCGCTTCAGTGTCTTGAGAAACTTGCTGCCAGGGTGGAAGAGGTGCTTGAGGCTCTTGGAGACTGAATGCTTTCTGCTCTGGGGCTGGTTCTTGCAGGGCTCTGTGGAGCAGAGAGCAGAGGATGCTGCAGCAGGAGATGAAGAGCTGATACCAACCCTCTGCTGAGGTCTCCACTGCTGAGCTGTCTCCCTGCTCTTCACATCCCTGGCACAGAGCTGTTCCTGCAGCACCAGCTCTGCAGATCACACCAGCACCCCCAGGGCTCAGCTGCCCCCGCCCCAGCCTCCGTGGAGCACCGTGCTGTGGGCTCACCGTGGCAGATGCAGTGCTGGTGGACGGTCTTCACCTGGCCCAGGAGATGGTCCAGGGCCTCAGCCTGGCCCCGCCGCCGTGGCGCCCGCCCGTCGTACTCACGCCAGTCTGTGGGACAGAGCAGCGTCACCCCGGCACCCTCTGCCTGTGTGGGGGCACCTCTGGGGCACAAGGGCTCCATCCCCTCCTCCCACACCCCCTGGGTGTCCCCCTCACGCCACAGCATGGCAGCACTTGTGGGTGCTGGGCGATCCCCAGCTTTGTGCCCCTCTTCCCAGGAACACCCAGCTCTGCACAGCACCCCGTGGCCACCAGCCTCCCCACAGCATGGCAGGGACACACCAGGGGCAAGGAACAAGGTTCTGTCTGTTGCTGCTACACTTCACTGGCCTTAAAAAATAAAATTCTTTCCAGTCTCTTCCTCCAGGTCTTTCCCAGTTACTCCAGATGAGCGCTGGAAGCCGGGCTTACCTCGACAAACACATAAATAAACTCCTGCCAGCTCCACCCGCTGTGGGACAGCAGCAGGACCCTGAGCAGGGCTGGGACCTGCCTGCTCCTCTCCCTCAACTTTATATTAATTGCTTTAAACACCCCATGTCCTGCCCGCTGCTGTTTTCCATGGAAAGTTCAGCTCTGTTAACTTTGGCTGGAACTTGCTGCTATTTTTAGTAGCTTTAAAAACACCCAGGGAGGTGCCTGACCATATTCTGCTGGGCCAGGGAGGGATCTCCAGTGAAGGGAGAAATATTACTGGCAATAAAAATAAATAAACCCCACTCCTGTCTGATTCACTTTGGCCACACTCAATTGATGCCACCTGGATCGTGGTCACAGGGAATGTGACCTGTGTGAGGTGGCAAATGGGCTTTAAAGTGGGTGCAAACATGACAGGGACAAGATAAAGCCACGGTAGTAGACTGCTGTGCCCTTGCTGCGTGCATTCCTAGACATGCAAATGGATTTTTTGTGATTTCAGCGCTCTGTGGATCTGCAGCCAGGGCTGTGTGCATGGTGCTGCACATGTCTGACCCATTACTGTTCATCTCCATCTGTTCCCAGTGCCCTCCCTGCTTCCAGGAGCAGCAGCCCTGCTCCCTGGGTGCCTGCAGCTTGGTGGGACAGGACGTGCCTCCATGGCCTGATCCTTGGGACAAGCTCAGCCTCCCATGGGGCTGCTCCTTACTCATTTACAGCACCAGTCCCATGGGACACCACACAGGCACCTGTTTTGGGACTGGTGACAAGTGGCAGAGACCATTCTGGAGCCCCCTTAGTCCTGAACTTCACCTTTGGGCTGCTCCTCTCAGCTCAGTCCTCCTGGCCCTTCTCCACCCAGCCCCCTGGGGTTCCTTGTGTGACACTGGGGCTGTTTCATGTCAATTTTCCTGGGGCCAGCATGGGGAGGAGAGCGCTGACAGCCCAGAGCTGGTCTCTGTTGGTGCTTGTGACCCCCATCCATGCCAGGGAATGCAGTTCCTTGAGTCTGGGCCGGATGGGAGAGACCATGTGGGGGCACAGAGGCCACTGCCACCCAGGACCCCTCTGAGTCCTGGCTCTTTGCCACCTCCCAGCTTCCTCCATGGGATGAGCTGATTCAGGTGGCCTGAAATGGCTCAGACTTTCCCAGGTGCCAAGGGTAATTCAAGGCTGAAAACTCACTGTTTGCAAAGCCCCTGTTGGCTGCAGGCAGCACCCCAGACCCCCAGGCACAGCATCCCTGCCCGGCCTGAGACTCCAGACTCTGCCCCAGCTCCCCTCACTCCCATCCCAGCAGTGAGAGGGACCCCTGGATGGCACGGGGGGCTGTCCTGTCCCCCCTGCCCCACGCTGGCATCCATGGGGGTGTTGCCAGGGGTACTCACTGGAGGGGATGGCGAAGGGGGGCGTGGAGGCTTGCGGGGGACCCCAGCCCTTCATGTTGTAGGCAGACACGCGGACGTGGTACGCCGTGCCCTGCAAGGAGAGCAGCACACTCAGCACACCCCACCCCTCCCAGCTTGGCAGGGAGGCAAGGGGGATTCCCCCCAGCCCTCTGCTCCAGTACAGCATGAGGAGCACTCAGCTGGGAGCCCACAGCCCGGTCACTGGCTCTCACCTCCCCTCCTTACAAAGCCCTTGTTATGAGGCACTAGAGAATCCCTGTGGCCCTGCTGGGTGGGTTTGGGGCACACAGGAAGGACTGGACATTGCAAATTGCCAGAGAGGCTCCAGCCTGAAAGACTCAGTGCTTCTGTGGGTTGGGTGCTGGCGATCCCCTGGGACACGTAAGGATTCAGCCCCTGGAGACAGGGAGCTGGCCCAGCACTGTCAAGGGCTTGTAGCACAGTGACGGTGATTAAAGCCTCTGATTAAAGCCCAGCCAAGCTGCCAGATGTTGCCAGGCCTCCAGGCACTCATGAAGGTGGCAGGAGCCTGTGAAGCAGCTCTGAGAGTGTGATTGATGGGCTTGGAGCAGCTCCTTGCAGTGATGCTGCTCCAGGCTCTGCTCGAGTCCCTCCTGCCACACCACAGACAGCCCTGACAGCTCCTGGGCTGGGCACTGCTGCTGGGCCTCAGCCCCTCTCACCTCACCTCACCAAGGGGGTTCTCTGCTCCTCAAATCAGTGCTCCCTGCCTGCCTACCCCTGCTAAGGCTGACCCCATTTATCCCAGCATCTGCCCGTGCTCCCATCCTAAGCTCCATCCCACCACAGTCCCCGTGTCCCTGGTGCCAGCCCAGGCACGGCTCCTGCAGCTCTCAGGGAGATAAACCAGCAGGGAGCCACAGTCCCACCAGCCACGACCTTGCTGAGCTCCCAAAGATGAAGATGGGGCTGGTCCCCCCTCTTGGTGACACTGGGGCTGGGCTGAGGGGTTGGACTGTGCAGGTGGCAGAGGGCTGAGCACTGATTTACTGCCCAGGAAGAGCCTGGGTGGAGACAGGAGTGGGGAGGGGGACGGAGGATAAATCAGAGCTGGGTGAATGGGCCCATTCTGGCTGTCACTGCAGTCCCCAGACACCCTCTCAGGGAGGTGCCCCACTGTCAGGGGCTTCAGCCATGTGGGGACAGACAAATGCTTCTCCCAGCCCCATGGTCTTGGCTCTGCCCAAGCTGCGCCCATGGCACACAGCGTGGCACAGCCCTACTGTTCCTGCTCAGAATGATCACAGAAACAAAGAACCATTAAGGTTGGAAAAGGCATCTAGGATCACTGAGTCCAACCACTGCCAAGGCCACCACTAAACCATGTCCCCAGGTACCAAATACACATCTTCTGAACATTTCCAGGGATGACGACTCCACCACTGCCCTGGGCAGCCTGTGGCAGTGCCTGATCCCCTCCTCATGGGCTGCACTAAGGCCTTTTCCCAGCTGTGGGCTCTCCCTGCTGTGCCCTGCCCGCTTGGGCACTCACCGACACCAGCCCCTGGATGGTGAAGTGCAGGTCCTTCAGCTTGTCAATCACAGCTTCTCCCAGCAGTGGTGAGAAGGTGGGGGAGCAGCTCCACTCCACTGCAAGGACAGAGACCCCAAGGTGCCATGAGGCCCTGGAGTGGGGACAGGCCACCAGGGCTGGGGCAGCGTGTCACAGAGAGCAGCTCAGGGGGACTGCAGACAGCACAGGAGATGGAGGCAGCAGAGTGCAGGCATGGAAAAGGTGATTCACAGAGGGGGGAAGGTCATGGGGAGCTGCTGTCCTCACCAAGCCACCTAAGATGGGCTCAGCATTTCTAATTGGTGGCTCAGAAGTTGGGGGTGGAAGAAACTCTTCCAGAAGCCAAAAATATCTGGTTTAAGTGGGTGAGGGGTGCATAACAACAAAGTCTTCCCAGTGTGCAGGATGAGGGAGCAGCCAACAAGCGACACCCCAAGTTTTGCCTTGGTGCAGGATGATGTTTGGTCTAGCTCAGAGCATTTGGGTGGTGGCCAGGCTGTCCAGCAGCTGTGGCTTCCTCTGTCGTCCAGCATAAAACTGGCCTGACTGGGGCTTGGCAGCACTGCCCATGCTCTGTTGTGTTGACATGGGGTGCAAGGCACCTGCTGTGGCTGTGTGACCCTGCCCTGCTGCAGGGATCCCCGTCCTTACCTTTGTACTTGGTGACAACAGCTGAATTGACACTCAGGGGCTCCCAGAAGGTCACCTGCAGTGAGGTGCTGCTGGCCACAGAGAGGTGGACACTGCTGGGGGCATCTGGCACTCCTGGGGACAGAGAGGGCAGGCGCTGCTACAGCCATGACGGTCACTCTGAACCTCCCTGCGTCCCTCTTGGGCCTCTCCCCAGTCCCAGGGACATATTCCCTGATGGAACATGTTCTCCCTCCATGCACCACACTGCAAGCCTGGCCTCAGGGTGCAGGTGATGGGAGCTGGAGCCATGCACAGCCCCAGTCCTTCCCCCAGAGCAGGCACAGCCCCAGCCGCGCTGCGGGCACTCACGGGCATGCTCAAACCCTGCCTTCATGCGCTTGTACAGCCGGAACCGCCACTCCCAGGCCTTGAGCTGCTTCTCCTTCTCGGAGCAGTCGGCGTGGGGCGCCTCGTTCACCACCTGCGCCATCAGCTCGTTGACGCGCTGCTCCGCCTCCCGCACCAGCGTGGACAGGTGCAGTGAGCGGCTCTCCAGGCTCACGACTGCAGGAGGGAGCACACGGCCACGGGCCCAGGAAAAAAAGGGAGGACAAGGTGGTTAGGGCAAGCTCTGCCTCTGCTGGAAGAATCCCCACCCTGAGACCCCAGCTCCTCGCTGTGTCCCGGTCCTGGGGCTGATTGAGCGCACGGTTCCCCTGCAGCCCTGCTGCAGCCCGCACTGGTGTCCCAGAGCCCAGTGATCACCTCCCCACCTGCATCCACTGCCGGGGGTGCTCCACTGCACCATGCTGCAGACCCAGGTGATGGGCACAGCATGACTCCTGTCCCAACTCACAGTGTGGGCTCTCCTTCGCTCCCGCCTGCAGCAGGGCCCTGGCAATGGGAGCATTATTGGTCATGATGGCGATGTCCAGGGGCAGGAGCCCCTCGCTGTTGGGGGTGTTGAGGTCCAGCTCCTCAGGGCTGTAGTGCTTCAGCATGTCCTGCACTCTGTCAAGATCCTGCAGTTCCACGGCCTCAAAGAGCGCAGCATTGCTCTGGAACTGGGTGAAAGGAGAAACGCAGCTGGGCTGAGCACAAGGCACCCTCCTCCCTCCCACCACACACCCTGGACCCGCACTAGCACCCCATGGACCCAATCTGGGAGAGGGTGCCCTCATCCCAAGGGCTTGTGAGCATCAGCTCTTTGCAGACACATCTGGATGATGCCAAGTGAACACCTGGACCACCTCCAACTGAACTTGCTACAGCTTCACTTAACACAATCTTGTGCTCCCACCCAGGTTCCAGCACCACCCACACAGAGACCCTCTGTCCCCACCTGGATGGATCCAGCCCCCACAGACCCTCTGTCCCCATGTGGATGGATCCAGCCCCCCCAGACCCTCTGTACCCACCTGGATGGATCCACCCCCACAGACCCTCTGTCCCCTCTGGATGGATCCAGCCCCCACAGACCCTCTGTCCCCATGTGGATGGATCCAGCCCCCACAGCCCCTCTGTCCCTACGTGGATGGATCCAGCCCCCACAGACCCTCTGTTCCCCCCGGGATGGAGCTATCAGGCACTGACCAGGTAGGACTTGCGGAGCTTCTCCTTCTCGCCCCGTCCCACCAGGCTGCTCTCGTCGAAGGAGGTGTAGTTGACGCGGAATTTCCCGGACAGGTTTCGGTAGAGCCTCTTGGCCGCGTTTGGTGAGGAAGGGCCTGGTGGCTTCCTGGCCTGCGCCAGCTGCAGGTCCCGCATCTGCTGGGTCATTTTAGGGGAGGATGACCTGGGAGAAAAGTCAGGAGGGAAATGAGGCATGGAGGATGTGCCAGAAAGGCAGAGGCACATCTGTACTGTCAGGACCAAGACAGCAATCGGAGAGCCAGAGCACTCCCAGGCAGCGCCAACGTGAGCAGCTCCAACGTGAATGCCAGTGCCAGCAATGCCCTCACCCATCTGTTTTCAGCTGAGGCAGATCTGTTCCTAGCTGCTGGCCCTGCAGGGGTCCCAAGGGGCTCATATGGTCCCTGCAGGTAGGACATTTGCTTCCAGACACAAGCTGGGATGCCCAAAACAACCTCAGGCTGCTCAGCTCTACAACTGGTCTGGATCCATCCCAGCAGGGCAATCTCTGCACACACCCAGCCTCCACCATCCAGCTCCTACAGAGATGCCAGCCCCCTCAGCAGTGGAGGCTGCAGGGCCTGGCAGCCCCAGACCCGTGCTGGGTGATTGCTGTCCATCACCACTGGCCTGGGACAGTCTTGTGTACCATCTCTGCACCCACCCTTCTGCAGGAACCCTGCACTGAGCACCATCCCTCTGCTCTTTGTGGTACATGACTTTTCTCAGAGTTGTTATTCCAGCAAGGGCACTCTCTGGAAGTGAAGTGGGAGCAGGGAACATTAAGCCCCATTTCTAAGGGCATCCAGACAATGCCAGGTCCTGATGGGGACCAGTGACCCCAGTCTTCCGCTCACCAAGAGATCCTGGCTTCAGAGCTGCTCCTTACCTTTTCCATCCATTAACCTACAAAACCTTTTCTCCTCTCTGATTATAGAATCACAGGCTGGTTTGGGTTGGAAGGGAGCTTGAAGACCATCTAGTTCCAATGCCCTGCCATTGGGACATGATTTTGATTCTTACTTTCAAGATCTACCAGTCACAAGGAAAGCTGGTGTCTTTTCTGGGGCTCTCCAGAGTGGGAGCTGTTCCTTTCCCTGCCGTCAGAACTCTCCTGTCTCCATCAAGACCTCTTCCCACCAGTCAAAATCCCCAGCTTTGCATGAGTGTGGCCCTGCTGCTGTGTGGGGCTCTTGCCCATGAGTCATCCCCTGCGGCATGGAGGGTTTCCACTGCGTCAAACATCTGATCCCCTTCTTGCTGGAGCTCTGGCACAGCTCCCAGAGAGGAGCATCAGGTCTGAGGAGCATTTAGCATGGCTACACTTAACACAGTTTCTCTCAGTTTTGGCCCCATCCCCCTGTGTATAAGGTCAGATATTTAGGGGCAAAGTCTTCCTCCCCTTGCTTTATTGGTTAAATATCAAGTGTGATAAAAGCATGGCATTTGGCTGAAGGTCATGGCAGAGCAGCCCAGCGAGGCTGTGCCTGGGGTAAGGATGTTTATAAAGCCATCATCGTGAGACAGGATATTAATAACCCCTCGCTCTGCGCCCTTCGTCGTCCTCATTTCAGATGAGGCACAGGGGGCTGCAGAAGGACTTTAATGATTTTACCTTTTATTACTGTGATATTTAAGAGTGGAAAATGCTGCTAAGGTTGGCTCCTGGCAATCATTCATCTCATCAGCTTCAGCCTGTGGATTTAGAGGGCTCCAGCGTGGCCCAAGCCACAGTGTCAAGTTGCTGCCCTGGGTTGCTCCAGAAATGGACATTATCTGAGCACAGGGCTTCATGGGTCAGGCACCGAGCACCAGCCACACCAACCAAAGGCCCATTTGCAAAAGCAGACAAGTGTTTTGTCACTTCAGGTGGCAAAGTACCCCTGAGCACCCACACTAGAGTGGGTGAGTTTTGAGCAGCAGAGTCCTACTTGTTGTGGTGGGAAGGGAGGGAGCAGCACCCAGGACTGTGTCACCATGGTGGGAGACACCTGCACAATGCAAGAAAGGGTGGAAAACCAGTCCTACGGTCTCTGGGCCTGCCTGGCTCTGACACGGTGTCCTCAGCCTGTGCACACCATGTGTGATCATGGACAGGGAGCAGCTCCTGGCACGGCCTCTCCTGAGGGCTCCTCATGCCAAGGGCTCACACACACAGCGCACACAGCACACACAGCACACACAGGGCACAGGGCTGCAGCAGCAGCACAGCTCTGCTGTCACTGCTGCACAGACATGAGAGAAAAGCCACCTGCACCTGAGCAGGCAGAGATGTTCTGGCAGGAAGAGACAGGGAGGCAGGTCCTGACTCTCAGGAGAAGCCTGAGATGCAAAACCTGCCTGGCATATTTAGGAAAAAGAACTGACTCAAGAGGTTCTCCAGCAAAACCTTGCCCTTTCTCTTGTGTTTAAGAGCTGACTGCTGCCCAGGTTCTTGTCTCTCCTCTCCACCTCCAGCTGCTGCTCAGAGGTGAAGGGGCCTCTTTCAGCAGGCTCATCAACAGTCCCTGTAAATTCCACTCCCTCAAAGGAGGCAACAATGCTCTCCCACACAGAATGCTCTTCCCTCCATGGAAGCTGGAGCTTGTAACAGAGCCCTTCTCCAATCGTGCCTGCAGAATCAGGCTTTAAAATGGAGTGGTGCTTTGGAGAGAAAGTCATTTGTTCTGCCAATTAAAATACACAGCAAATGACCCAGTGCAGGCAGACTGCACAGCTGGGAGGAAGCTCTCTCAGAGATGGCAGAAACAGAGACAGAGAAATTTCTCACTGTTTTCCCTCCTCTGATTTGCTTTTAATGAGAAGTAAAGAGATGGAAATTATTCAGTGCTCAGGAGTGAACATCTATGTATATTAAACCAGCTGCCCCAAAGATAAAAGAGTTTCCTGCCCTGTGGTTATGAGTCATCTGGACTCGGTGAAATGGTCTTGATTTATCTACAGCTAAACTTTGCCCTGGAGCAGCTGATAGCTGAAAACAACACCTGCAGGTGTCCTGCCCTCAGGGGCCAACCAGCCAACACCAGCTCGCCCATGGCAAAGCCCCATCCTGCAGGGAGGTGTGGGAGGAGATCCCACCTTCTCTGCCTGAAGAGTCTCAGTGCAGCCAAACTAAATTTATCCCAGCCACAAATGGGTCTTGTTGCTAATTACTGTCCTGCAGCCTGCAAGCAGAGGACAGGTGCTCTGCCTGCCCCAGCAGTTCAGGTCTCTGTGACCATCGGGGAGGTGATGTGGACATGAGGTCTGCAGTGCCATAAACCCACACACCAGCAAACTCCATCACCCTCTCCAGAGAAGAGGCTGAGGTTCTGTGGAAGGATGAGCTGGGTGGGACTGGTCAGATCCAACTGGTGTCAGTTCTGGAACTCCCATGGCTGGAGGGGGTCCAGAGGAGGGAACAGAGCTGGGAAGGGTCAGGAGCACCAGGAGGGGCTGAGGGAGCTGGGAGGGGGCTCAGCCTGGAGCAAAGGAGGCTCAGGGGGGCCCTTGTGGCTCTGCACGACTCCTGACAGGAGGGGACAGCTGGGGGGGTCGGGCTGTGCTCCAGGGAACAGGGACAGGACAAGGGGAAACAGCCCCAAGCTGTGCCAGGAGAGGTTTGGAATGAATATCAGGAAAACCTCTTCCCTGAAAGGGTGCTCAGGCACTGGCACAGCTGCCCAGGGCAGTGGTGGAGTCACAATCCCTTGAGGAATTTAAAAGTGGATGTGGCACTTGGGGACATTGTTTAGTGGTGGCCTTGGCAGTGCTGGGTTAATTGTTGGATTTGATGATCTTAAATGTTTTTTTTCCAACCTTAGTGATTCTAACTGTGATTCTGTCTCAGGAAACCAATGCAATAGAGGTGGTTTTCTTTTTTAAAAAAAGTACATGAGAATGGATGAGCTAAGGCATCTTCGTTTTTTCCCTTCCTCCAGCAACAAACAAGCAAATCCACTGGGTACTTTACAACGTGGTTTATGGATATTCTGAATGTTAATGTTTGCAACACTGCAGATCTTGGCCTAGTAAAAAGTGTTAATAATTGCTGCAATTCCTTGATTTTAAGTGCATTTTGTAGAAGGGCGTAGCCCCTCCAGTTGTCCAGCTGAGAACCAGTCCCTGACAGCCAGGGCTGCTGTGCCCCTGACAGCAGAGCCAGGGGCTGGGACAGCCCTGCCCAGCGGGCACCTGGACAGGCAGGGCATGGCACCCTGCCCACAGCTCACCAGGACAGACATAGGGAAGGAATTGTTCCCTGTGAGGGTGGCCAGGCCGTGGCACAGGGTGCCCAGAGCAGCTGTGGCTGCCCCTGGATCCCTGGCAGTGCCCAAGGCCAGGCTGGGCAGGGCTTGGAGCAGCCTGGGACAGTGGGAGGTGTCCCTGCCATGGCGGGGTGGGATGAGATAAATGATCTTTGAGGTCCCTTCCAACCCAGAGGAGTCCATGATCCCAACATGTGGCTGGTGAGGGCCAGGGTGGCCATCCCAGGGCCCCAGGAACAGCTGGGAACAGCTGGGAGCAGCTCCTGTGCCAGCAGGGCTGTGCTGGGGCAGTGCCCTCCCAGGCTCCGGGTGCCCCAGGCTGGCTGTGGTGCCTGCCCAGGGTGGCAGTGGGAGGGCAGGCTCGGGCACAGCAGCTGCCATGAGGTCACTGTGCACTGCAGCCCCTGGGTCACTGGGGGTGGCTGTCACTGCGGGGAGCTCCCACCAGTCCCTGATGCAGCAAACAAGGAAGCAGCAGGGCTCTGTGCGTGAGAAAAAGGGAGCCTGGAGGAGGGGGGTGAAAGGTGCTGGTGGCTTTCTAAGGACAAGGGTTGGTATTGGGAGCAGAAGAGGGACTGGGCCCTGGCAGAGTTTGCTGAAGCCTCACAGCTATGTGGATGTTAGTGGTGTGTCAGCACAAGATGCCAGGGATACTCTCCTGAACCATGCTCCAGTTCAGCCCAGAGGGGTATCCAAGGATGGAACAGGAGCAGCCCAAAACCCAGTTTCAGGGGGACACAACCCAGTGCAGCCAAGCTCCCCCCAACAGGGAGCTCACAGCAAGAGGTGATCAGCACCAAGCACGGGCAGCAGGGCAAGGGGGCAAATCCACCCCTCTGCCCCACTCAGGTGAGACCCCACCCGCAGAGCTGCCCCCAGATCTAGGCCCCCAGCATAGAAAAGTGAGTCCAGAGCCACAGAGATGCTTCAAAGACTGGAGCTCCTCACTCTGAGCCAGGCTGGCAGAGCTGGGGGTGCTCACCTGGAGAGGAGAAGCTCCAGGGACACCTCAGAGCCCCTGCCAGGGCCTAAAGGGGCTCCAGGAGAGCTGCAGAGGGACTGGGGATAAGGGATGGAGGGACAGGACACAGGGAATGGCTCCCACTGCCAGAGGGCAGGGCTGGATGGGATATTGGGAATTGGGAATTGTTCCCTGGCAGGGTGGGCAGGCCCTGACACAGGTGCCCAGAGCAGCTGGGGCTGCCCCTGCATCCTTGGCAGTGCCCAAGGCCAGGCTGGACAGGGCTGGGCTGGGAGCAGCCTGGGACAGTGGGAGGTGTCCCTGGATATGGCAGGGGTGGAACTGGATGGTCTTTAAGGTCCCTTCCAACCTGAGCTGTCCCATGGCTGTATGAAACTATGAGATCAAGTGGCAAAATCAACATACAGGTGTTTCCTGAGAGAAAAACCTGAGTGTGAGAGGTCTCTCCACACTTGAGCACACTTGGTCTCCCCCATTGTCCAGGGCTGTGCTCACCCCTGTGCAGCAGGAATTCACAACCATGGCCATGGACACTTGGACACTAACAACTCAGAGCAGCTCCCCCACAGCCATGGGGACAGCAACAAGAAGTGCCGTGTCCTGCATGAAGAGGAGCTGCTGATGTGTTTGCATTTTCCACTCTTTTTGCCCAAGCATAAGTAATTTTTCATGACTGGCAAAACAGAGGCTGGATTAAACATGGAACATGAGTAGGGGAGCCCTTCCAAAGAGTGGGATTTCATAACCCACCAAAAAGCACGCTCAGAACGAGGACCAAATGCCATGATCAGCATCCCTGCAAGGCAGCAGGGCTCATGGAGCAGCAGGCACAGCAGTTACCCACCCTGGGCTGTGCAGACCACCAAGGCATTTAGGTGCTGTGCAGTGACCTGGCCATGCAGACACAGAGCAAAACACTCCTGCTCCACAGAAACATCATTTGCCTAGAAAATGCACGTGCCTATTGAAACCTGGGTCCAGGGAAAGGCACCAAAGCAGACTTTGTTTATTTGTTTGTTTGTTTGTTTGTGTTTCCTCCAGCTTTTTTCTTTTCTCCCCACTTGGCAAACCTGCTGGGTTTTGTTTTGAGTGGAGCTGAAGCGAGCATGCCTCTTTTGTTTAGCAATAACAACTAACTTATATAGATGCTCTCCTGCCAAGACATTTTTGTTGGAGCTCCAGAAACCCAGTGCTGTTAGACCCCAAAGCTTGGAGGAGCTCAGCGTGGCGTCAGGCCCCTGGGTCAGTGCAGACCTTCCCGAGCAGCAATGGCAGCACACTGTCCCTGCTGTCCCCACGCCGGGCACACACGGTGTGTCTGTGCTGCCCGAGCAGCTCATGGCCCCTAGAGCAGAGAACACCCCATGGACACCCAGCCCAGCCTGGCACAGCACGGCTCTGCAGGGGAAAGCTGACTCCCAGCAGCTCAGAACCCAAATGAAAAGCCCATCCTGGGTGAGATCTGCAATATCCAGCAGTGCCCAGTGCCCTGCACCTCTCCAGGAGATGGAGAGCAGCATTCCCCCTCGGAGCACTCCTCCTGTGCCATCCAGGCTGCTCCCCAAACCTGCAGGGTTTTTGCATCCTTTGGGGAGCACTTGCACTGGGAACACATGGCAAGGACCCCCCTCACCCCTGGGTCCAGTCCTCACTCAGCTGTGGCCAGAGGGCACTGACACAGGCTGGACACAGGAGATCCCACAGCACAGGCTGGGGTCAGCAGTGTCCTCCTGAGCACAGCCATGTCCCCTGGCACAGCACAAAAGAGCTGCCCAAATGTCTCATCCCTACTTAAATCACAGGCTGAATTTGGGAAAGACAGAGACTTCAGGACTCCAAGAGAAGTCTGGAGCCAACCAAGTAGATCACTTGCTGACAGTGTCCCATAAAACACCCCACTGCTGCAGGCCCAGCAGCACCCTTGGGGAGGAAGGCAGCAGAGACGCTTGAGCAAACTCTGCTGCCACACAACAATGCTGCTGCTTCTTGCTTTTCTTTATTTTTTTCATTAGACCTCCTGATCACTGCTAAAAAGTGAGACCAGAAGGATCTTGTGATTCAATGGCCATGAAAATGTTGCCAAATCAGACCTTCACTTGCAGTGTCCCTGTGACATGTGCCATCAGGCAGGGCTGCCATCACAAAGTGCCACTGTGCTGGCCGTGCCATGCAGGGCACCGTCCTGCCCACACACCTCACACAGCACTGCCAGGCACGGGGCACCTCTCCTGGGCACTGTGCTGCTGAGGGACATGGCACAATGACTGCCTCACCAGCCGAGGCAGGCAGCCCATAAGCAACACCTTGGGCTGCAATGAACGGGGCACTAGTGGGCACAGCCTGGCTCCAGACACCCCAAACCATCCCTTGAGGGAGGAAATTCAACATTTCAGAGGCTCACACAGTCTCCATGCACAGATCTGGGTCAGGAAGGAGACGCTGGAAGCTTCTATGCCTAGCCCAGCTCTGCTGATTTTACTGTTTTCACAAGGATTTACCCCACAGAGCTGCTGCGTGTCCTGCCCAGAGGTTCCTACCTAGAAAATCCACAGAAAATCCACTTTTCTGCTTCTGTGCTACCAAACTTTTGTGAGGATGGAGCCGAGTGGTCTGTGCATTACAGACTGAGGGCATCTCTGCCCGGAGCGGTTCGGGAGCTGCTGCTGGGGATGCAGCATCCCCGTGGTACCTGCAGTGTCCCGGGCACCTCCCGTGCCAAACGGCGCCGGTCCCTCCCACCGGCACCGCCACCGGCCCCGGGCTCCCGTCTGCCGGGCCGGGCAAGCCCTCCTCGCTGCACCGCCACAAAGCCAGCCTTTAATTGCCGCTTGACATTAAGTATCTGAGCAAGGAAGTCTTGGGTAAATGTTCTTGCTATGGGAACACACAGTGCTGAGTCTCTTTAATTACATTGTTTTTGTTTGGCTTTTTTTATTAGTCGTGCTGCGGCTTCCCCTCCCTGACAGGCCGGCGAGGCTCACGCTAAATATGGCCGGGTTTAAAGTGCGCCGTGAAACCCGAAGCGCGGCACCAGACTGGCTGGACGCGGCGCAAGCCAGGGTTACGCGGGACACGCATTCCAGCCGCCGGCTCCGGCCCGCGCTCCCCCCCTGCTCACACATCGAGCCTCCCCGAGAACAACCTCCACGCTCCGAACCACCTCTGCACCTTCCTCTTCCTCGCCCTGTGAAACCCCCCTGTGAGCAGCCCAGCCCTGGGCCCCAGGCTGCCCCATGTCTGTCGTGCTCATCACTTCCACACCGCATGTGCCCACATCTCCACGGTACCCTCGAGCTCGTCTCCATCCCATCTGTCACCTCCTGTGCTGTCCCCCTCCCAAACTGCCCTGCCCCACACCTGCTCAGCCTACCCCCAGGCTGCCCCTCAGGGCCAAAGAGCCTTCTTTCCACTGGCCACACTGCTTTCATCTTCCTCTGCCCTCCTTGTTATTTTAAAGGCATTCCAGAGGATGCTGTCAGGCTTGGATGTGGTTTGGTTGGGTTGTTTGTTTTCGTACTGGAGGTTTTATGATCGCATTGGGAACAAGCCCTAATTGAGCTGCAATTCGAATTGCAGTCCGTGGGTATTTGTTTCATTTTTGGAAGGGCTCAAACGACTGTGCAGCTTAGGCTGGAGAATGCATTTGGTTTTAACTGGAACCTGATGGAGACAGGACAGAGCAGGACAAGCTGCCCCGAGCCATGATCAAAGTTCCTGGGGAAGCCCATCGTGGTCAGCCCGGTGCCAGGTACCCATGACAGACCAAGCAGTGCTGGTTGTGATCACAGCCCTGTGACCACCCAAAAGCCCTGGCACCGTCAGGGAGGAGGCAGACAGAGCCAGAGCTCTGGTGCCAAGAGCCAAGCACACAGCCCTGGGGCCTGGCTCGGTGGGAGCTTGCAGCCACCCTGCAAACCCCTGTCCCCTGCAAACTTCCATTCCCTGTGAACTCCTGCCCTGCAAACCCCTGCAAACCCCTGTCCTCTGAAAACCCCTGAAAACCCCTGTCCTCTAAAAACCCCTGCCCTCTAAAAACCCCTGAAAACCCCTGAAAACCCCTATGCCCTGCAAACCCCTGTCCCCTGCAAACCCATCTGCTGACAGCCCGTGTTCTACAAATATCTGTGCGCAGCAAACCCCTGCACTCTGTAAATCCCTGTTCCCTGCAAACCTCTGGAGGGGTTTGGGACTTGTGCTCACCTAAGAAAGGGAGCCCAGCACCCCAGAGGGAGCCCAGCACCACTGCTGGCTGCTCCTTGCTGAGTCAGGAGCTGCTGCAGACCAGGGCTGCCCACAGGGAACAGCAGCAAGAAGGGGCAGCACCCAGAGGTCAGTGCCCAGACCGCCCTTCATGGGAACTGCGTGGTGTCACCTTCCACTGACCGTGTCCCACAGCCACTGCCACAGCCAGTGCTCAGCCCCACAGCCAAACGTGCCTGATGCTTCCAGCACCAGCAACCAGCCAGACCTCTGCAGGTAGGGATGGGCAGACAGAGGGGCCAGAGAGCACCTGCTCTGCTCCCCTCCCATCCTGCCAGGAGCTCAGAGGCCCAGATGCTGGAGCAGGTCAGCAGAGCTCTGGGAGACACCTCCAAGCCACTAACAGCACCCTGGTTAAATCAGATTTCACATGGGGAAGCAGATGAGCCGTGGGGACTCAGGAGGAAACCCTATCCCAGGCTGGCCTGCCAGGAACGAGCAGCACTCCTGCCACAGCTGCATGTTTGCAAACCCTGCTCCAGGGATCAAATGCAGGAGCTGAGTCATACGACGACTGAAATCAAAGATCACTGAAGGCAAAAGAAGGGAGAAAAAGTATCCCTGTGGGTTCTCAGGGGCCCACTTTGGATCCAACAGAGCAGGAGGTAAATGCTCAGCATGGAGATGCCCAGGGAACAGCTGGCATGCTGGGAAGAGTGAGAAGGGATGTAAGGTCACACTCACCCAAGCCTGGTCCTGTCCTCTTCCTTGGGTGCTGACACACACCTCTGGGGAAGGAGCAGGGCAGGGGCTGGCAGAGCCCATGGGGCCAGAGGCTGCTCCAATGGGAGAAGGAAGGGGGCTGGGATGGCAGTGTCCCAGCTGCTCTGAGGGCTGCTGCCATGTTCCTGCACCCCACCAAAGAGCCCAGAACCCCCCAGGAGCCAGGAAGAAGCACTCACCTGTCTGTGCCCGGACTGCTGTAGCTTGGGCCAGAGGATGTCATATGTTTTGTCATGGCCTCACCCCAGGGTAATGTTCCAGTGTCTCCTCACTGCCCTGACACCACCTGGGCTCTACCCCCGAGTCTGGTTCCTCTGCCTCACTGTGCCATCCCTGGCACGGTGGGGTCCACATGCAGACCCCCACGATGGTTTGAAGGTTGGTCAGCTCCTGGTTCTGCTGGAACAGAGCTCCAGGGAGCCCCATCCTCACTGCCTGGCCCTGGGGCTGAGGCTGGCCTGGCTCGGCTCCGGGGGCTGAGACCTGCAGGCTCATCACAGCAGTGGGAGGCAATCCGTGTGCACCCAGAGCTGCAGAGAGCCAAATCCTTTAACCTCCTGCGCCACCTGGTGCCACCGGGAAGGACGTGCCACCGGGACGCACCTCCCGGCGGGAACCACATCCTCTCCAGAACCATCAAATGGTAGAGAAATGGCCCAAGAAGGTCTTCTGGAGGTCCCCTGAGCTCAGCTCCCCATGCCTATGGCTGGGCTTCATCCTCAGCCACCTACATCCCACCTGTACTTCCCAGTCCTCCAGCCCATACTGGGATGTCCCTTCTGGTGGAAAGCCACCTGCATTCCATTGTCCCACCCAAGACCTCCAGCCGGATGGGAGAAGCATTGTGACCGAAACCAGGCTGAAGACTTCCAGAGCTGCACCCAAAGGGGTTACAAAAGGGAGCCCACAGCCACTGATCTCAGCGGGGAGGAGGAGACATCGGCCAAGCGACAATGGAAGGGCAGACAAACGCACACACCCAGCTCCAGAGCTGCTCCCAGCTGGTAAATGTTACTGCAGTCAGAAAGGCGCTTCCCGCTGGAAGGCACGCAGCAGGAGCCAGCCAGCAGAGCCGGGCACTGCCCACAGACTGTCCCTGGCACAGCTGCCAACCCAGCCACCCCCAGCAGGCTCTCCAGCCTGTCCCAGCCTGGCAAACCCCTGGCCTGGCACAGCTTCATGCCAGGGTTTGCTCCCAGCTCCCTCCAGATCAGCTCCCTGCCCAGCACCCACCAGGACCTTCTCTGAGCACGCCACCACCTCACCCTGGGGCTGGTCTCATCCAGCACCACCCAACCCATGAGCAGCACCAGAGGGGCTGGGTCACTGCCATGGGGTCATCACTGCCACTGATCTCCATGGGGTCAGGGTCCAAAGCCTGCAGCCCACGAGGAGAAGCCAGTTTTTTCCACCATTTTGCTAGAAAACATCCCGTAAGTGCCTGAGCACTCTTGTACCTGCACTAACTGGGGGCAATGACCACCAGCAGGAGCTCCTGCCAGCTGGGGCTTGCCTGTTCTTCATCAGAGCAGAGCTTTCCCAGCTCATGTGTCATTCCTCCCTCTGCAGAAAGCTCTGAGGTCCCATCAAGTAGAGAAACCCCAGCTGAAGATAACAGAGTCTGTGGAGGAATTTCCAAAGCCCTCGGGACAGCAATTAGGAAAAGCTTCCACTCAAATATAAAAGAGCAACTTTGAAAACCATAGGGATCACCAGGACAAACCTCCAGCTACCAGGACCTGCTCAGCCTGGACCTGATGGCCTTGAAGGTCCTTCCCAGCTGTAATGGCTCTGGGATTCTGTCCCTCCATGCACAGATGTGATGCTGCTGAGCTCACCCATGGGGCAGGCAGGTCTACAAACACCCTTCCCAGGTCTGGCATGACAGGAGCGTTTCCTCAGCTTCTCCTCCCCTCACCTGGCACAGCCCAAGCTGGCCTGAGCTCTGCTGAGGGTGAGAGGCAGGTGATACCCACAGCCAGTGCCACACACGGGAAATAGGGACAGAAACAACCTTGTCTTCGTAATCTGCTTCTGAGTTCATTGGAAACGGCTCCTTCAGCCACCACCCCTGACCTGGACCTGCCCGGGCAAGGAGGTGTCCCTAGAGAAAGGGACAGAGGACACAGAGTGGCCAGAGTCCCTTTGCAAATGGAGACACCAGCAGCTGGCCCCTGAAAACCTCCTCAGGCATGCCCAGCTTTCCAATGGCTAACCATTTGACCAAATCCATGTTGACTTCCAGCAGGAATGCAGCATCCCTGCCAAATTTCAAGTCTCTTTTTCAAAGAGTGGAGATACCAGAAGCCCTCAAACAAAGAGACAGCAGGGAAAAAAAAAAAAAAGATAAATTGACAAAGCTGCCATTTTTCCCCAACCTTCTGCTGAAAATTGGGAAAAATAGAGGGAAAAAAAAGGAGAAAGTTCAGCCTGAGGCAGAAAAACATGGAATAATCCAGCCCAAACAGTTAAAGCCTGGCAAAGGTAAGAGAAACAAACTTCTACTGGGAAATGCTGTACAGCCCTTCCAAGGGTAAGCTGTGGTGCCCTCCTCATCCCTCCAGGCAGCTCGCAGGGATGGCTTCCCTGCAGCTCCAAAGACCAAGGGTGGCAGGGGGCAAGAGGAGACAGCACCTCCAAGATCTCCCAAAGCCCTTGGGACATCCCTGCTCACACAGTGACACCAAACAGGACCTTGGAGCCACACACAGCCACCTTGGGCCCTCCACCACCAAGGGGCTGAGAAACATCTCCAGAGCTGGTGGCCCCAACACATGGTGGGTGCTGCTGCCTCCTTCCTCCCCGTCTTCATCCCCTGAGCAGTGAGGTGAGGGGTGGGGATACCCCCATGCTCCTCAGACACCCAGCTCTCCCCACCATGCTCCTCACCCTGTGTTTCACATGTGCTGCAAGAGGTTTCCCAGCAGCAGGATGCTCACAGATCTGTAGAACCCCACTGTGCCCGGCCACGTGCTGCCTTAGGATGCCACAGCTTGTCCCGTGTTCACATGGGTGGCTCACACTGCAATCACACCTTCCCCTCACTGATCCAACAACTCCTCAGCCCTGAGGGCCTCCCTGGCTCCACTGCCCCAATTTTTCTGTGGTCAGAACACAGACATGGGAGGGAACAAGAGTAATCTCCAGGCAAAGTGTGGGAGTGTCATGAGGAGGGGGATTTAACTCTCTCACAGACCATCTGGGTACCCCTGAGCAGGCCACTAAAGCCCTGGTGCTGTGCCCACCATCCCCTGGGACCAGGGAGAGCAAAGGTGACAGGAGTACAGTCCCAGTGTAACACAGGAACAGCTCCATGTCTGCTGCTGGTCCTGCCTGGGCACCAACAACTACAGAATCCTGGAGTAGCCAGAGCTGGAAGGGACCCACAAAGGTCACAAGTCCAATCCCTGGCCCTGCACAGACACCCCAACAACCCCACCCTGGGCATCCCTGGCAGTGCTGCCCAAACACTCCTGGAGCTCTGGCAGCCCCGGGGCCGTGCCCATTCCCTGGGGAGCCTGGGCAGTGCCAGCACCCTCTGGCCAAAGAACCTTTTTGAGAGATCCAGCCTGCCCCTGCCCTGGCACAGCTGCTGCTGCTCCATGGGCCTGTCCCTGGTCACAGGGAGCAGAGATTGGAGCTGCCCCTGTGCTTCAGAAGGATGAGGTGATGACAAGGAAGGCAGCCTTGGGTCCCTGTGCAGTGCAGGATCCTGATCCTGACCTCCCTGCATCATCAGGACAGAAAACGGCCAAAGAGACTTGGAGTTCATGTGGAGTTCACCCGAGCTGAGCTGTGCTCCACAAGCAAAACTTTCCTGCCTGCCACAGCCTTCCAGAGCCTTCCAGAGCTCATGACCGGGGCAGAGCAGGGCCAGGACTGTGCTGGGAGGATGGGATCGCTTGGCAGGATCCTCCTTCCACTTGCACAGGAATCAGGCAGGGTTCCACTGGGAGTTCCACCTCCTGCAGCTCCAGCAGTGTGCTCACTGCTGAGGCTCCTCAGGCCCCAGCTGGAGAGCAGCAGTGCACCAGGCACAGACAGGGAGAGCAGGAGCACTGACTAAATATCACAGCAGCTTACCTGTGTGCAGAAGCAGCCTCTTGCTGCCCAGGGTTTGGCCCGGTGTTCTGCAGGATTTCAGGGCACAGGAAACCCTGCCCAGGTCCCCTGCAGGCACAGCAGGACTTGGCTCTGGAGCCCGGCTCGGGCAGGGAGGATGGAGCAGGAGGATGTGGCACAGGCAGGGACAAGCACATGGCAGAACCTGACAGCAAACCCTTTGCCCAACTCACTTCCCAAGGAGATCCAGAGGGACCACAACCCAGCCCAGCCTCAGGAGGTGCCTCTGCCCTTGGGGCTAGTCAGGGCATGGACAGCAGGGACTGATCCCCCAGCAGCCTCTGATGGATCACTCACTCCTTCAGGACTGGTATCCCCTGACACAGGCAGGGCTTGCAGACTGCAGCACACAGGAGGAGTGAGCACCCTACAACTCCAGGGCCTGGAGCACAGTGACATCTGTAAACCCACAAGAATTTGGGTTAAGATTATACCTGCCTGGATCTCCCCATTTACCTCTGCTCCTGCCACTGCCTCTGACCACAGTCACTGCCTCCTCCTCCTCCCCAGTGACAGTGCTCAGCAATCAGAACACCGGGGATGAAATAAAGAGACTTTTTTAGAATGTGCTCCCTGGGCAGAAGTTTCAGCCTCTCTGGACACCACTTTCGGTACAGAAACCTTGACCTTGGTGTTCTTAGCTACAGTGCCAGCACAAGCTGATGTAAAAGCCTACCAGGAAAACCTGACCTGCCAGCCTGGAGCTCAGAGCAAGCCCACAAGTCAGCCATGGGTCTGGGGCATGGCCAGCACGAGACCCAGATGCCAGGAGCCCTAGAACAGCAGCAGCTCCTTCACCAGCAGCTCTCATAGAATCAGAGATTCCTGGAATGGTTTGGGTTGGAAAGGACCTGAAAGATCACCTTGTTCCAGTCCCTCTCTATGGGCAGGAATACCCAAGTGCCTGAAAAAGGAGAACAACATTGCCATGCACCTTTTAAAGAGTGAGAAGCTGGGGGACAAGGAGGGCCAGCTCTTGTCCTCAGCTGCTCAGTGGGCCAGGAGAAGCCTCAGGTACCACAGGTACCCCAGTCCTCTCTGCAGTGGGTGAAGCTCAGAAGTTCTGGTAAGTTCTGGGTTCTGACCTTAAACGTGCAGTCTGGGGATAGAGAGGAGAAGCAAGACCAGGAGGAGGTGAGTGACCATGGTGCCAGGTGATCCTGCAGCCCCTGCCCTCTCAGGGGCCTCAGCAACCCCACCCTGGGAAACCTGCAGGGTTTATGTGGAGACGCAGCCCAACAAGTCAGAGTCCCCTCAAGGTGACAGTGGCTCCTTTTGGGGCAGCGGGCCAAAGCCCATCCTGACAGCACCAAGAAGAGATGTTCCTCATGTTCCTCACAGCTCTGCTCACCTCGGCAGCTGTTCTGCAGCCACGCTTAACAAACCCTATGTAATGTCATATGTTCATTTTTCAAAGTTCATTAAATCCAGTTTTTACTGCAAATCAAGAATGCAACACAAGACAAATGTAGACTTGTAGGAGAGATTCCAGAGGAGGCCATGAAGATGCTCCAAGGGGCGAAGCCCCTCTGCCCTGGAGACAGACTGAGAAAGCTGGGAGTGGTCAGCCTGGAGAAGACTCCTGGGAGACCTCAGAGCCCTTCAGTGCCTAAAGGGAGCCTGCAGGAAGGCTGCAGAGGCAATTTTTGGAAGGGCAGACAGTGATAGGACAAGGGGGAATGGCTTTAGGCTGAAGGAGGGCAAATTTACATTGGGTATTGGAAAGAATTTCTTCTCTGCAATGAAGGTGAGGCCCTGGCAGAGGGTGCCCAGAGCAGCTGTGGCTGGCCCTGGATCCCTGGCAGTGCCCAAGGCCAGGTTGGACAGGGCTGGGAGCAGCCTGGGACAGTGGAAGGTGTCCCTGCCATGGCAGGGGTGGAATGAGGTGATCATGAAGGTCCCTTCCAACCCAAACCATTCAATGATTCTATGCTTGAAAGCAAAGGAGAGCTCAGAGCTCTCCAGGGCAGGGGTAGGCCAAACAAAGCCCACTCCATGATTCTGTGACTGAATGAAACCATTAGCAAGAACCCTGCCCTGACCACTAGCATGAGATTTGTCCCCGAGTACTGCCTGATGAGCCCTGGCAGCCCTGTTGGGACACTTGGATGGAAAGCAGACTCTGAACAGACCTGGAGGGGGCTCAGGTGAAGCTCTGCACTGTGGGCAGGATGAAGACCACAGAGAAGTCCTCAGGGTGACACCGGCAGCTACTGCCAAGTGCCGAGTTCCACCTTGGACAAAGCCAGGCATGATCCTTGCCTTTGCCTGGCCTGAAATCTAGCAGATCTGCACTATCTGGCACTGCCTGCATGAAAAATTCTCCTCCACATTGCCCAACAGTTCCTTGTGGCAGAAGATCATCCCTGTCTGACCTTCCCTGTTACCAGAAAAATAAAGGCAACAAAGGTAAAATGAGACAGGGAGAGGAATGTCCCTGAGGAGGAAACTGCTGGGGTAGATGGGGTAGATGGATGAATAGTTTAATTTTCAGGAGAAAGGGAGGAAATGTGGAAGTCAGGAGTGGAAGGGAACATAACTTCCCTCTCTGATCTCCACCAGGCATAAGGCTCAGCAGGTGTGGAGGCCACTTGGGCTCACAACTTCCCCAAAAAGGTTCCAGCCCACACAGGAAGGTTGGGTATGAGGGATGGGCATGAGTTAGTGTGCAGTAAGACTCCATCACAGGTGGAAAGAGGTCCCAGCACATCCAAGGACATGGTCCTCCTTGCCCCAGCGTCCTGGGCTGACTCCTCCCTCCCACTTGGCCTCCCCAGAGCACTGCCCATCCTGCCAGCATCCAAGCCAGTAGATCCAATATCAACCTGGCACTGAGAGATACTCTCCAGGAAGATAAACAGGAGGTGTCTGGAGCCCTGGCAGGCAGAATTGTCTCTGCCAGAGGAAACTCTCTAAGAGCATGAGAAACCTGCCCAACAGTGACTGCCACTGCTCAAGGGACAAGGAAGGATTAAAAGTCCTGGAACACCTTGAAAGTGCCAGCTGTCAGGACTATCTGGCTATGTCCATGCTTCTGTGTTTCCTGACCCAATGTCTCCAGAAGCATCAGCAGCAGAACCAGTGATCCCTTCTGCTCCCAGGGATGGAGGGAGCCTGGCATTCCAGAACTGGAGTGTGCTGCTGCCCTTGCTGGAGTTGCTCAAGATGTGCAACTCCTCCACACTGCCCTTCCCCAAGCCCAAAGTGGCTCATGGAGAAGGAGGTTCATGGCTGAAGATCCAAACACCTGACCAGTAGCAGGAAACCAGGACTATTATGGATATTCCCATTAAAAGAAGCATACTGAGATACTTTTGTGTGCTGGATAAGGGGACTGGGAGAGCAACAACCTTCCAAATCCAGTGCACTGGCACCATTGGTAATGAATAAGGGGGAATGACTTCACACCAAAAGGTTTATGCTGGATATTGGGCAGGAATTGTTCCCTGTGAGGGTGGTCAGGCCCTGGCACAGGGTGCCCAGAGCAGCTGTGGCTGCCCCTGGATCCCTGGGAGTGTCCAGGGCCAGGCTGGGCAGGGCTTGGAGCACCTTGGGATGGTGGAATGAGATGGGCTTTAAGGTCTCTTCCAACTCAAACCATTCTGGGATTCCATGGGAATACCAGGTGTGTGGAAAGGCTTGACTAGCACTGAGATTTAGATACCCATGAGGTTTCCCTTTCCTACCAAGGATTGTGGCATCTCTGCAATTTCCCCAGTATATCCATGGGACTTGAGTTGCCTGCTGTGGAAATCCACTGGCACCTTCCAGGCAGAGGCATGTTCATGTAGAAGAACCAGTGGAGATCCTGCAGGATGAAGAGTGTCCTCCACTCTTCAGCAGGGACCAAGGCACCCATCCTGCTTTGCAGATCCTGGCTATGGGAAATTGCAGAGGGATGATGACAATAAATAAAAACAAATCAGGCAATTGGGCTATTTGAGAGAAATGAAAGTGTGTTGAAGATAATGGATTGAGAAATAATCTTATTGGAGGTATCAGCTACCAGCAGAGGGAAGCGGCCAGAGCACCAAATCAGCACAATATTTTATATTTGCCTTTTAAATGTTATTTGTTGCCTGTGCTCTCAGAGAGGAAGGGATCTGGCTGAGGGCTCTGGTCCCAGACAGGGAGAACCTGGACATCAGTCTTCCCTGAACATTTTCCTTCTGTTGCTTCCCCAGAGGACTCAATTTCTCCCACAGCAGTGACACAAGAAACAAATGGAGGAGAGCGTGCTGGACCTGCAGGAGCCTGCGGCAGCACAGAGAGGCTCCAGGCCCTGCTCTGCTCCCAGCCTCTCCAGCCTCATCCTAATCACAAGCTGAGCTGCCTCTCCTGAGGAGGAAAACTGGGCTCCCAGAGCCTTGTGGCACCAGGAGGAGACGCACAAGATCTCTCCTTTCCCACCTGCCCCGTAGGTCAGGATGCTCCCAGCTCCCTGCTGGCAGCATGAGGCAGCAGGAGCGGGGCTGCAGGGACCCGGCTCCTCTGCCAAAGCTGCCTCGGGGCTGAGGAGTGGCTGCAGCACCATGCCAGTCCCACCGGGACCACCAGCTGCCCTCTAGCCTCTGCCCGCCTGCAGGCAACTCAGAAAATGAGGATAAAAAGTGATCTTTCTCAAGTAAATTGTTCCTTTGCAATGCTCTCCTGAGGGTAATCTGACTTTCAGGGGTGTTTGAAGGGCTCGCTCCTCCCCACCCCACCAGCATGTCCCTCACAGTCACTGTTCAATCATGGTCCCTGGGGAGGGGATGTGATCCCCTGCTCCCCAGTGCATCCCGAGGCACTGGCCATGCCATTCTCAGGCTGTCAGGGACACAACCAAGCTATTGAACCACACTGTCCCACATACAGCTCAACACCAGGAACTCTGGGGCTCCCCAGCCGGCATCACCTCACTGCCAGAGAGGGGAGGGGAGGTAAGGATGGCACAGCAGGGCAGCCAGCAGAGCCCCTCGCGTGTCTCTGCAGACAGAGCCCTCCTTGTTCGCTGGGGGGCTGCAGCTTCTCTTGGCCACATCCATCGTCTCTACACCAGCTTTGCAGGGCCCTGCTGATGGCAATGTCCATCTGTCCATCTGCCACACGAGGGAAGCTGCGGCTGCACCGAGCCCCGGGCAAAGGGCCCCGGGAGCCCGGACAGCCCGGCAGGGCCCGGCACAGCCCAGCAGAACCCGGACAGGCCGGCAGAGCCTGGACAGCCCAGCAGAGCCCGGCACAGCCCGGCAGGGCCCGGACAGGCCGGCAGGGCCCGGCACGGTGTGGCAGAGCAGCTCCCACCCGGCTAATTCAATAAGTCACAGACACCATGACTGCATAAGGCACAGAGGCTCCACAGCTATTAGGGGAATTGGGAGCGGGGGGAGGAGGAGCTGAAATGGAGAAGGGATGGAGACGGGGAGGGTGGAGAGGGGGAAGCTAAGACAAGCAGCAGAACAAAACATCCCATAAATCATGAGGAGCTGCTGAAATACCAGAACAAATGACCCCATAGCTTGGCCATTGTTCCCGAGCGAGGCCTTAAAGCGCTCCCAGTTGAGACAAAGCGCCTCGCGTTTCGTTTCAGCACCGCCGGCCGGACCTGGGCTGGGGCTGTGTGTCACCTCGGGCTATGTGTCCCCTCAGGGCTGTGTGTCCCCTCAGGGCTGTGTGTCCCCTCAGGGCTGTGTGTCACCTTGGGCTGCGTGTCACCTTGGGGCTGTGTGTCCCCTCAGGGCTGTGTGTCACCTCGGGCTGTGTGTCACCTTGGGCTGTGTGTCACCTCGGGGCTGTGTGTCACCTCAGGCTGTGTGTCCCCTCAGGACTGTGTGTCACCTCGGGGCTGTGTGTCACCTTGGGCTGTGTGTCACCTCGGGGCTGTGTGTCACCTCAGGCTGTGTGTCACCTCAGGCTGTGTGTCCCCTCAGGGCTGTGTCACCCCTGGCTGTGTGTGTGTGTCACCTCGGGGCTGTGTGTCACCTCAGGCTGTGTGTCACCTCGGGGCTGGGCTGGGGGCTGTGTGTCACCTCGGGGCTGTGTCACCCCCAGCTGTGTGTCACCTCAGGCTGTGTGCCACCTCAGGCTGTGTGTCACCCCGGGGCTGTGTGGCACCTCAGGCCTGTGTGTCACCTTGGGCTGTGTGTCACCTCGGGCTGTGTGTCACCTCAGGGCTCTGTGTCACCTCACCCCTGGCTAGCACCCCAGGATGGGGGTGTGATGCCCTTCAAGGTTGGCTCCCCACAGGAAGCGCTGCCAAGGCCATGCCCACAGCTCAGCCTGCCCAAAGCATCTCCCTGCTCCCACAGCTCCCAGGCTCTCTCATTCCTTTCGTTCCACTGCAAGGCTCAGGCCTCATTTCCCTGGTTTTCCCTCACTCAGGCTAAGAGCTTCCTGGTCCGGGAAGAGAAAAAGCTCCAAGACTTTCCTGGAGTGAGATGGCTCAAGTAGGGCTGTGAAACCTGGAGGAGCTCTCAGCCCACCATCTTTGTGGTGCTGCTACTCTGCCTCCCAAAAAGTTGACGACAACTTACTTTGTGCTGGCTGACTTGGCAAAGGGACAAATGTCACACAGAGAGTCCTGGGGACAGCCCCAGATGACTGTGGACAGCTGTGGGAACAGCAGCAGGCTCTCAGGGAGCTGTGCAACAGCAGCAGTCCCCTGCACTGGATCAGGAACAGTGGCATGGGTCAGTTGGCAGCTCAGCACTTCCTCCAAGCCCCGCAGCTCCACCAGGACCATGGCACTTGGTGCCAGGAGGAAAGGACCCCATGGATGGGGACAGATCACCTGGCTGCTTGCCCACAGCAGCGACAGCACCAATGCTGGAGGCACTTTCACAGCAGGGATTCCATACCCAGCCATCCAGGGAGAACCTCCACGCCAACAGAGACCACTCAGAGGGGAAATATTACACTTTGAATAACTTGAAAAACAGTTGAAAACAGTTCCCTTAAAAAACATCTTTACAACCAAACCGCAAACACAAGGCAGAGTGCAGCAGAGTCATGTGCCACCTCCACCAACCAGATGGTGCTAGCGAGGTTCCCGTGCCTGGTGGCTCCAGCTCACTTGGCACCTTCCACCCGGGCCTGTGTGCTCTGCAGGGTGGCTGCTGGGCTGGCAGCTCCCTGAGCATCCCAGCGAGGAGCCAAGGGTCAGGCAGGAACTGAGCTGCAGGCAGGGCTGAGCCTGTCACAGGAACTGAGACGCTGCTGCCAGCACAGGGTGGGCAGCCAAGGAGCACAATGAAATAAGGGCATGGGTTGGTGGGAGGCAGGAATGCTGCATTTCTCCTGGCACCATGGGAATAGGCCATTCCAACCATGGATCACAGGGAGCCTGTCTGACAGGGAGAATGCCAGGAGCACAGAGAGGAAAAGCAGTGAGTAAGCAAGAAGAAGAAAACAGAGGGGAATCAGCGTGAACAAGTAGTGAGAATGGGGGGAAAGCAAACCCAGGAACAAACAGAAGGAAAACCAGAGCTAGAGCTAAAAACGAAAAGGAAGGGACAAAAGGATTTCAGGACAAACCTGCAGGGCTGAAAGTCCCAATGAGCAATGGAGCTCTGAGGATGCAAGAGGGAACAGAGGCTCCCAGCTCTGCCCACACAAGGGCAAACCAGGGATCACAGCCCTTCCATTGGATTCAGCCTCACTTAAGAGGGAAGATAAATGTGGGGCATATCTCAGGTAACAGGCACTGGAGGAGGCCTCTGCTCGCTCTGAGAGGGGAGAACAGGGATTGCTGGGGTTTTGACATTGCTGTAGGACATGGTGAGGACTCCATGGGAATCACCAGCTTTCATCTTCACCCCATCAGCAGAATGTGGTGAACTTCAAGTCAAGAGTGCTTTAGTAGCCTTGTGCTATTTAGGCTTGGGAGCTAGATTAGGGCCAGAGATCACAGAAAGCAGAGCTTTAATAAACAAAATCCCAAATACTTCCTTGCCTAAGTTACTTTTGCCTCATTTGGAGCAGAAGCTGCCTTGGTGACCCAGCACACACCATGGAGCAAAGAGGAGAAGGGAATCAGCAAACCTGGGCAAAACCAGACATGTGCAGCCCCCAGGTTTCTCCCAAAGACTGGGAAAGCTCCTCTCCAGCACCTCTGACAGCAGGACACCAGCACAGGGAGCCATGGGCTGAGGTGATCCAGCACATTCACAGGCCCGAACACTGGGGACTTTGTGGCGCTGGCTTTAAAAAAAATACCCTAAAAAAGGCCTAATAATGAAGTATTTATTTCAGCAAACAACGTATGAATGAAAGAAGTGTTTTCTCAATACTTCACTTTTTCTCTGCCTTCTCTCCCTTCCCCCAGCAATTTTGTTTTTAATAAGTGGAACTAACAGGGCTTCGCTCGCTGCTGGCCGGGCTGGGAGCAGGGCCTGCTGCAGCACAGGGACACGTGCCATGGCAATAGAGCTGCCTTGTGCCACCAGTGTCCCCTGAGCCAGGGACATGGGCTCTGATGGACACACACACTGCCTTGGGAGCATACTTGGGCTGGACAGCAGCACAGGACATGCAGCCCCTCGCTTGTTGTGGCAGCAAGAACTGCAGCTCCTCCTGGCCCAGGGCTCCTGACACTGGAGAAGGGCCAAGGGGAGGTGAAGGATCTGTGTCCTGTCCTACCTGGCTGTGCTCAGAGCAGGAACACAGTGTTAGACTCCTTCACTTCTATCTCAGCTCCATCCACCCCTGCCTGAGCATCTGAATAATTGGGAACACTGGAAAACTGGCTCAGCTTGCCCCGTGTGGGGATGGGTTGCACTGACAATGCTTTGGTGGGAATTTCAAGCAGGAAACTCTAATCCCTGTCCCAAACTGACACCCAGCTTTTCAAAGCAAAGAGCACAGATGATGTCATGCTTTTCTACCTCCTCCTTGGCAACAGGCAACAGCAGGTTGAGAAGCTGTCCTTTGCCTTCAAGCCTTGAGGTAAGGATGGGCAGGATTCTCAGAAGCTGCTGATTTGGGAAAACATGGTCCATTGCTCTTCCATGCCACTGCTACCCATGTGGGATGAGCTGAACCCATCACACACAGGGTGGGTGTTCACCTCTGTGCAGAGGCAGGTGAAAGGACGCAGTGGGAACCCTGGGCTGTAAATACAGACAGATTTGATGGGGGTAGGTATTTGCTCTGAAAGACAAGTTAGGCATCTGTAGATTTGCCAGGATATGAGCCAAGTTTCCCAGCCAGAGCACTGAAGAGCAGCCTCACGTGCACCCCAGGATGGTCTGGAGTGACTAACTGAGGGTGCTGATCCTGCTGTGATGAGCAGAGATCCCTGGTGGTGTACAGGGAACACAGAAAAGCGGTTTCACACCAAGGAAAAGGCCAGGTCACGGCTGCAGAGAAGGCTGGGACAATCTCTGAATGCCTCCCTGAGGCCCTGTGCACATGAGATAGATGGGAGCAGGCAACAGGCAGGTCCTCAGCCCCCTGCCACCCCTCACCACTGTGCCCCTCTGGGGTGACCTCTCCTCTGTGCCCTGCCAGCCCTGAGCTCCAGCAGCCTGAGCCACCCATCCTGGCTGCCCTGGTGGTGCCTGATCCAGCCCAAGGTATCTCCAAGCCATGGAGACAACCCCAGCACAGGGTGGGAGTCCTGCCTGGCTGTGCCTGTGTCCTGCAGGATGGGGACATCAGGGCTGTGTCCCTCAGCCCCAGGAGGGCCCACAGCACCTCCAAGGCAAAGGCAGCCCCTCCTCAGGCACAGCTCCTTCCCAGGCTGAATCCCTCCAAAAGAGCATCGTCTGCCACTGCTGCGAGTCCTCGCTGCACAAGGTGCTGTGCCAAATGCAAGACAGATGGTTTCCCCCAGGAAAACGCTGTGGAGTGGGGGAAATGTACCACAAATATCCCCCAACAGGGCTAAACTGGGACCCGGGGGCTTCAAAGACACATTTAGAGAGGAAAGAGATTTGCTGGCTTCTCGTGCTCCTTTGTTATGAATAAAGACAAACTCTGATGGTTTTTAATGAGCTCTCTCTTGTTTCCCTATTTGCTACATTACAAATTCACATATTTGTCTCTTTGGGAGATTGAGAGTAATTGCAGACCAGGTTTCCTCATGACATCCTCTTAGCAAAGGGAAGAAAGTTGTGTAAGTGGAGAGGAAAGCAGTCTGTCCCCAAATATCCTGAATTCTTTGGTTCATTAATATCTGGTGAGCTTTGATGCTCAAGGAACCTCAGATAAAGGAAGCCTTTGAGGAGGGTTCCACAGCCTCACACTGAAGTGCTAGAACACACAATAAATGCCAGAAAGATCTCCAAAAAAAGCAGGGAAATTGAAAACCAAATTTGACATTCTTGCAATTTCTAAGCACTTTTCTTTTTTCTTTTTTTTTTTTAAGTTTTACCCTCCTTTATCCATCTAAGGAAGCAGAAAGCAATGTAATTTCCAGCTCTTTTAAATATCCTTAGCAGGTCACCTCTAAGGCAGGGAAGGGAAGGTTTGGGAAGGTTTGCGAAGGTTTGGGAAGGGAAGGTAAGGTTTGGGAAGGTTTGGGAAGGGAAGGTTTGGGAAGGGAAGGTAAGGTTTGGGAAGGTTTGGGAAGGTTTGGGAAGGTTTGGGAAGGTTTGGGAAGGGAAGGTTTGGGAAGGGAAGGAAAGGTTTGGGAAGGGAAGGTTTGGGAAGGGAAGGTTTGGGAAGGTTTGGGAAGGGAAGGGAAGGTTTGGGAAGGGAAGGTTTGGGAAGGGAAGGTTTGGGAAGGGAAGGTTTGGGAAGGTTAGGGAAGGGAAGGGAAGGGAAGGGAAGGGAAGGGAAGGGAAGGGAAGGGAAGGGAAGGGAAGGGAAGGGAAGGGAAGGGAAGGGAAGGGAAGGGAAGGGAAGGGAAGGGAAGGGAAGGGAAGGGAAGGGAAGGGAAGGGAAGGGAAGGGAAGGGAAGGGAAGGGAAGGGAAGGGAAGGGAAGGGAAGGGAAGGAGGCAGTGGTGGGTGCTGCCAGAGGCTGTGTGCTCGTGTGCCCCAGCTCAGCAGACACTCCCTTTACCCCACGAGCCCTGACAGACCCTCAGCTGGGGGTTGGCCCTCGTTTGATGCCTTGGGGGGCTCTGCAGCAGGTGCAGGGGTTTGGAGGGCCATTGTCCCATGGGACACCACTCTGACCATGGCAGCAGTGGGAAAAGGGGACAGGAGGCGACTGGAGAGGCAGAAGCTTTGTCCCAGCCCTGTCCTGCAGCTCTTACCATTCAATGCTCAGAGACCTGGGCCGGAAGGCAGACAGCTCGGCCGAGCCATACTCAGCTTTCCTTCTCTTCTCCTGCTTCTGCTTCACCGACAAGCGGTGGGCAAACCTAGCGAGGCTGCTCTCCGACCTGGGGAGGGGAGAGGACAGGTGTTAATGGCCCTGCAGCCCTGGGCACACCCTGGCACAGCCACAGGTGCTCAGTGCTGAAAGGAGGGGGCTCCCAGGGCGGGCACCAGCCCTGGGGGTGGGCAGTGCTGGAGCAGCAGAGCAGCATGGTTGAATTGCTCAGCAGGCCAGGACCAGCACAGGTCCATGTTAGCCAAAGTGGAGCTGCAGCCTGGCAGGCTGAGAGAGCCAGGTTCTGCTCCCTGTGCAGCCAAATCCCCTCCCCAGGCTGTGCATTCCTCCCCAAGCTCCAACAGGTGACAGCCAGCACCGAGAAACAGCCAGGGACAGTCAGTGGAGAGAAGCAAAGCAACTGAATCAAAGGCCACACGCTCCTTCAGAGGAACCCTGGAGCCCCCGTGGCCTCCCGAGCACCAGAACAGCTTCCCTGAGCAGGGCTGACATGGAAATCAGCCCACATCAGAGAGGTTCTGGAGACAGAAACAGAAACGTGTGGGAGCAAATGGATTCAACTGAAGGACCTGTCTGTGCTGACAAAGCCCCTTCCCCGCAGGTGGGCGGCACTGCCAGCCCCTGGCACCTGGGAAAGGCACATCCACAGGCTCTGGGAGCTGCTGCACATCCCAGCCCAGCAGCAGGGAGGGCTGCTGGCCCAGGGCACACCTGCCCTGTGTCCAAGCCCATGGCACAGGGCTCACAGGCTGAGACAGGCTGGGGAGGCGCCTGCCCCACAGAGACCCTCGGCCCTCTGCCTCCCACTGGCACACGGGAGCCCCAGAGTCCCCCATGCTGAGGGTGGCACCCCCAGAGCCCCCGTGCCAAGGGTGGCACCCCCAGAGCCCCCGTGCCAAGGGTGGCACCCCCAGGGTCCAAGCTGGGCACGGGGCACAGCCTGTCCCTGCTGCCAGCCCGGAGCAAGGCAGGACAAACTCAGGGAGCTGGGACACCCAGACTTGGGCACACGACCAGGCACGGGGGCTGAGTGCCAGCCCTGCCACACACACTGACACAGGCACTGCCTCCCGTCCATCAGTGTGCCAGCACAACCTGCTCCCACTGCTCAGCCAGCCTGGGCTGGGCATGGAAGGGACAGGAGGGATTTGACAGAGGTGCCAGGGGATGAAGGATAGAGCTGGGGGGAACTTTGAACCTACACACATTGCTAAAGCCAATCCTCTCCTCTCCTCTCCTCTCCTCTCCTCTCCTCTCCTCTCCTCTCCTCTCCTCTCCTCTCTCCTCACAAAATACCTCCAAAGAAAGAGAAAAAGAGAAGCTGTTTCTCAGAACTGAGAGCTCCCTGCCTTTCCTCACAGTAATTAGGCCAGCCCCGACCAGCTAACAGTTTTTTCCCTGATACATTTTAAACACAGACATCTTCAATTCATTAACTGGTTATTGATTTATTTTTCAGCTTATGAATTGCTGTTGCTGGGGATGGTGTGGAGACAGCTTTCTGGAGAGGGCCCTTGTCTCTCCAGTCCCTGCCAGCAAAGAGCTGTTCAGACCTTCCAGGGCAATTCTTTACATTCTTGAGAAAAAATCCTACTTTGATGTAAAGGATGAGGTTTGCCTTAAAAGAAACCCAACAAGAAACCCAAACCCTAACTTCCCCCACTCACAGCCGGAGAAAGAGGATGAAGAGGAGTGATCCTGGTGCCCACAGAGCAGAGCCTGGCACCAGCCCCATCCCCACCCCCTCACTCCCCTTTCATCTGGTGTCAGAGCTCACTGGGATGGAGCAGATCCCATTGGGGAGGGGTGAGAGGTGGGCACTGCCAGCCAAGGCTCTGCAGCAGCCTCAGGCATGGTGTGCACACCAGGATGTGCAGGGCTGGGCCAGCAATGGGGCTGGCAGTGGGAGCAGGGGCTGCTGGCTCCCTACAGCACCTCCTCAGTGGCATTTGGCTGCTCCCAATCCTTCCCACCTGGCCAGAGGAGCTCCTGCCAGCCTGCAGGGCTGGGGGTGTTTATCTGGGGCCTGCCTGCAGAATCCTGCCCTGCCTGCTGTGCTGAGCCCACCTGCAGCACACTTCCTGCAGGATTCCAGCCACCCCTCCCACCCTGCAGGGAGAGGGGCTGGGAAGGCCTTGGTGCCCTGCACAGATGCAGGAAGGCAGCAGCCCCTGCCACAAGTGCCTCTGTGGTGCTGCTACATGGCCCTGGCAATGACCACCACGGGGACAATTACACACCCAGGGGCTTTACCTGGATCTATCCACCTGCCCAAGCATGGCAGGAGCAGCCACTGCATCCTTCAGATTGGATAAAACCAAAGAAGAGCTGGTGGGCGAAAACAGGGCCATGTGCCCCATGTCATCAGGGTTAAGGATGAAGGATGGTTAGTCCTGGGGGCAGGTGGGCTGGTGGGGCTGGAGAAGCCACCTGGGTGCTCAGGAACATGAGGCCTTGCTGTGAGGCCCCAGGGATAGCATCAAGGGAAGGCACAGGGACACAGGCCATGGATGCTCTGCAGCCCAGGGCAGGGGGTGCCCACATCTGCCTGAGGCAGGACAGACAAGCCAGTCCATGGATGAGTCAGAAGCTGACCAAGAACCTTGGGGTGCTGATTGCACCCCCAGACCTGCTGGCCACCACCTCCAGCTGCTACAGACCAGGTACAGGAATGGCTGGGACATTCCTGACAGCCCAACACCTCCCCTGAGAGCTGTCAGCAACTTCTCCAGCCATGAACCAGCCTCCCTCACCTCCGCCAGACCCCAGAGCTCCAGCAGAAGCATCACTAATTAGAAGCCAGGAGCACATTACAGATCATCTGGCGATTGATACAGAGCTGCTTTACATAAACCCTGCTGCAGAAGGGAATGAATCATACCTGCTCTGCCAGGGCTCTGCTGGTGGCAGCTCCCAGCCCCTGTGCTGAGCTGCCCCTGTCCCCTGGGGTCAGAGTGCACCCAGGATGCTGTGCCCAGGGCTGGGTGTTCCCAGGATGGTGTGCCCAGGGCTGGGATGCTCCCAGGATGGTGTGCCCAGGGATGCTCCCAGGATGGTGTGCCCAGGGCTGGGATGCTCCCAGGATGCTGTGCCCAGGGATGCTCCCAGGATGCTGTGCCCAGGGCTGGGTGTTCCCAGGATGCTGTGCCCAGGGCTGGGTGTTCCCAGGATGGTGTGCCCAGGGCTGGGATGCTCCCAGGATGGTATGCCCAGGGCTGGGATGCTCCCAGGATGGTGTGCCCAGGGATGGGGGCTCCCAGGATGGTGTGCCCAGGGATGGGATGTTCCCAGCATGGTGTGCCCAGGGCTCTGGTGCTCCCAGGATGGTGTGCCCAGGCCTGGGATGCTCCCAGGATGGTGTGCCCAGGGCTGGGATGCTCCCAGGATGGTGTGCCCAGGGATGCTCCCAGGATGGTGTGCCCAGGGCTGGGATGCTCCCAGGATGGTATGCCCAGGGATAGGATGTTCCCAGGATGGTGTGCCCAGGGATGGGATGCACCCAGGATGGTGTGCCCAGGGCTGGGATGCTCCAGGATGGTGTGCCCAGGGATGCTCCCAGGATGGTGTGCCCAGGGCTGGGATGCTCCCAGGATGCTGTGCCCAGGGATGCTCCCAGGATGCTGTGCCCAGGGCTGGGTGCTCCCAGGATGGTGTGCCCAGGGCTGGGTGTTCCCAGGATGGTGTGCCCAGGGCTGGGTGTTCCCAGGATGGTGTGCCCAGGGCTGGGATGCTCCCAGGATGCTGTGCCCAGGGCTGGGGGCTCCCACAGCTCTGGTACTGTGTGGGGGCAGTGGGGGTGAGCCCCCAGCACAGGGAGGGGGATGCTGTGGAGACCACAGTGCTACTTCCCAAGTGCTTTCCAAACATTCACAGATGTCCCTGTCCCTTAAGAAGGATCAGCATTAGGGATGTTAAGGCAGAAGCAGAGAAACTGAGGCACGGAGAGTGCACACAGGTGAGACAGATTCCCTGTGGCTGTCAGCATCCTTCCCCTTGTGCTTATCTGATGGGCAAGATTTGGGTGCCTTCCCCCATCAGGACCACACACTCAGCCCCACAAGGGCTGTTCTGGGGAACAGGCAGCCCCAAGTGCCACTGTCATCCTGAGCCAGCTTCATGGCAGCCACAGGATGGGGACAAGGGCAGCCTTGCCCCTGCACAGCACTGCCCCAGGTCCAGCCGGGCTCACCTGCCCAGCCTCCCTCAGAGGCAGCACCCCTGCAGCAGCTCAGCACTGGAGCAGCAGGGCTGGCACTCAGGGCTGGCACAATGGGCACAGCTGGCACCTGCCAAGGCAGTCCCCACACCCCCAGGGGACACGTGGGAAAAGCCATCAATTGGAACATCAACTGCAGCACCGGGAAGAATTGTCTCCTGACAACCAGAGAAGGTTGTTCAGCTACTGTGCTGTATCATAAATCACACCTCTATGACTTTGCCATCTGTCAGCCAGATTACACGTGTTCAGAGTCCCATGTCAGCATTTAAGTCAGAACACGGCATCTTTTTCCAGAAATAATTATCAGTGCTGAAGGCTCTTGCAGCAATATCTGTCCTCAGCCCTTCTCTCCAAAGCTCTGGACAGAAGGGCAGGACTGCCAGTGTGGCACAGCAATGCACAGCCTGGTGTGACATTGCCCCCTAAGCCCACTGCTTCAGGCACAGGGAGGGGCAGGGTCTGGCATGGCAATCTCCCTCCTGGCACCAGCCATGGTACCCAGCACCCTGAACAGAGCAGGCAGGGACAGGCAGAGGCAGAGAGACAGTGCTGTCCCCAGCCTGGGGTGTGCTGAGAGCCTGAGAGTATCCCACCAGGATGAGCAGAGTACCCAGAGCAGCACCTGCACGCCAGCCTGGCCAAGGGGAAGGGTCCAGCTAAGCCCAGGGCACAGCTCCCACTGTGTGACACAGCCCGTATCCATCCCTTCACCCCACGGGTTTCCTGGGAGTCCAAGCCCACAGGAGTGACTGCCAAAGCCCCAGCCTGCCGAGGCACTGGGGAAGGCAAGCAGGGCACGGACATGGAGGGCTGGCAGCCTGTCCCCATCCTGCCTGTGCCTCCCGGAGCTCGCTGAGCCGGCCCCGGCCCCGGCACCCAGCGCACAAACCCCTCAGCTGCCCTGGGATGAGGACAAGGGGCTGAAGCAGCGTCCTCCGCCCCCTCGCTGGCCGGGCAGGCGGATGAGCAGTGACATTTCCCAAAGCTCAGTACAGAAATACAGGCACTGGATCCATGCTCCAGCTTCACCCGCCACACACAGGCGTGGATCCGGCCGGGGGTTCGCAGTCAGCACCGTATTCCCCACACCACAGCTGGGAAGTGATGACAAGCACAATCCTGATCCCTGGGCTCCGCATCCCTCCCTCCCTCCCCTGTGGTGATCTGCTAAAGCCTTTTGGCAGTTTGCAGCCGCCGGGGTGAGCGTGTGCCCGCAGGAGCCCGGGTGTCTCAGCAGGCACCTGCAACATTCTGCCACAGCCAGAGGGCAGGGACACCAGGGGCCGTGCAGGCACGGACACCAGGGGCCATGCAGGCACAACTGCACCAAGCCACGGGTGAGGGACGGCCAAGGTCACGAGAGAGCTGGTCCCAGGCACAGGATGACCAGCACAGGATGACCAGCACATGATGACCAGCACCAGCAACACCTCTGCCCCACCAACCCACCCAGCCAAAGCCCTCAGCACCACACGAGTACCAGCCATCCATCCCACAAGACAGCACATCCAGGCAGGAAAACCTCCCACTTGTTGCATGCACACTCCTTATCCTGAGACTCGGGAGCCAGCACGTGCCTGTGGCTCTGAACTAACCCAGATGTGGGCAGGCAGCTCCCAGCCTCTTCCACCAGCACAGGCAACAGTCCCGGGACGAGCCACGGGCTGCCAGCAGCCCAGGCAAACAAGCAGCGTCTCAGCTGGTCCTCCCTCCCTGGGGAGCAGCCCCTGCACGAAGAGCTTTGAGCCGGGCTCATCCCCAGCAGATCCTGGCTGCAGCCGGGCTGGGGAGGGCGGCTGTGCCCGGGGTGAGCAGTGCTGGGGGCACAGAGCCCTGCACTCCCTGCGCTGCGGGGCTCGGCTGCTGTCCGCAGCTTATTTGCACAGGTACAGTCAGGATCAAATAGAAGGAAAATAACCAAAGCTGGAAAGGCTCTTCCCAAGCAGGGAGCAGTCTTTTGGGAGAGAGAGGGTTTGGAAGCCCTCATGGCCACGAGCACGCAGTCAGTGCTGGCTGTGCACAGCACTCCGGCGAGCCCTGCTCCCGGTGACACGCTTCCCACTGACCATGGTCCCGGGCACGAGAGTGCCTCCAAAGCAGCAGCCAGGGCCAGGAGCCAGTGAGCCATGCCCAGCTGTGCCCTGCAGGGACAGGGACAGCGACAGATGCCCGCGAGCCGCGCCAGCGATGCTCACTCACCTGCACAGCCTCTGCTCCCTTTGCTCGTGGTGCTTGGCTCACCCACTGCCAGAGCAGCAGCTCATCCCGGGGCGTCTCTTCGGGAGAGTCCCTGTCCCCTCTGTGCACACTCCCATCCTGAGTGGGGTCCCTGCTCCCATCTGCGTCGCCTGACCTCCTCAGCTGCCACCTCCGCTTCCCTCACCCATCACCTCAGGTTTCTCGTTTGCTCTGTGCTTGGCTCTTTTTTTCTTTTATTTTTTTTTCTCCCAATCTTGTTTCTATAGAAACGAGATTAGCAGAGGGGGAAATAAAACAGCCCCATGTGACTCAGATTCCGACACTGAAGAATCTCCTGGTTGTGCCTGCTGTGGCTTTACATAACCAGGAGCCTTGCGGGCTCAGATGGGGGTACCGGGCTGGGACGAGGGACACAGGGCCCAGCCAAGGGGAACCAGGCTCAGGTGAGCAGGATCAGGCTCAGGTGAGGAGCACCAGGCTCAGCTGTGGAGGAACTACAGGCAGAAGGCAGCGATGCCTCACCTCCACTTGCTTTGGGTTTGCTGTGACACCCCTGATGCAATGACAGGTCACCAAACCCTGCATGGCCCTGCCTCACTACCTGCTCCCATTGAGAAGGGCAGAAAGCAGAAGCAGGAATGATGAAAACTGCTCTGAATCTCACCAAAACCTCTGGGGTCCCCAGGTGAGCTTTGGAGGAGGAAGCCCCAAGACCCCGCCATGCTGTCAGGCTGTTCTGCCCCTGCCCTCAGCAGAGGGAAAGTGCTTTGGGCCACTGGTCTCCAACCTTCAGGGACTCATGGGTGACCATGCAGGCAGTCTGCTGAGCTGCAGACAGCCACATATTCCACTCTGCTGACATTCCTCCTCCTCAATCTCCCAAACCTGTGAGCAGTGCCCATGACTGGGGCACACAAACCACAGACTGAGCTCTTCCATCACTGTTTTGGGGACCAACACAGGACGCTGCCCACAGGGACTCCCCAAGCCCAAACGTTAGCTCCAGGTGAGCTGGGAAGTGCTGAGGATCCTGCCTGAGGACCCCCATGTGTTTCCTTAGCTTGGGGACAGATGATGATTGCACGTGACCAGTGCTGCCTGCCAGGGTCACCCACCCAGAGCTTGTGCTGATGAACTCTTTGTGTGTATGGCTCACTGCACTTCTGCTGCACCCCTGGAGGCTCAGTCCCCACTCAGCCCCCACTCCCCAGGTACTTTTTATAGCGATAGGACAAGGAGCAACAACTTTAAAGTAAAAGAGGGGAGATTTAGATTGGATGTTTGGAAGAAATTTTTTGCTTATAGTGTGGTGAGACCCTGGCACAGGGTGCCCAGAGAAGCTATGGCTGCCCCTGGATCCCTGGAAGTGTCCAAGGCCAGGCTGGATGGGGCTTGGAGCAATCTGGGATAGGGGGAGGTGTCCCTGCCCACAGTACAGGAGTGGAACAAGATTATCATGAAGGCCCCTTCCAACCCAAACCATTCCATGATTTCTAGGATTCTGTGAAATGGGAGTCTGGGATGATGTCCTGCCAGAACACAGCAGTGAGGTGCCTTCCCCATGGAACAGCATGGAGCTCAGCTGGGCTAGCAAAGCAGCAGAACATCTCTGGAGGTTTGGCTCCTACCCAAAGGATGGAGCATTGGCTTAGCCAGTTCCTCCAAGTCTCTGGTTTTCCTTCGGGATTTCAATGTCCCACTTCTCAGGCTGACTCAGCCATGATTAGCTGGTGAGCTCTGCTGCTGTGACAGCCCCAGGCCTGCCTGCAGGATATGACATTAGGAAACCTCTCCTCCCTAGGGCACACTGGTGTTCAAGGGGGTCTCAGTTCCCTCCCTGACAAGCTCAGGACAGATCAGACAGAATGTCAGAGCAACTGTGGGCAGCCATACTGAGAGCAAGTGATGAATTCAGGCACATCCACTCAACCAAACTTCTCCATGAGCTGTCCCAGAGGGCTGGGGATGTGATGAGCAGTGGGGTGGTGCTGCAGAGAAGGAGCTGCAGAGAAGATTCATGCAGTGCAGAGGGGATGAGCTCTGTGAGGGCCTGGCTCTCCCACCTGCTGAGGACACAGCTGCACACCCAATGCACCCTGTGTGGTGGGACAGAGCTGGGGATGCCTGTTCTGGCCCAGCAGGGAGGTGCTCAAGGGCAGCACAGCAGGGTAGCAGCAGCTTGAGGCTTCCCAAGGCCAGGGAGAGGGACCCCGGAGGTGCTGCAGATGGGGAAAGAGTGACAGGACTTGCATGAGAGAGTAAGGAAAGAATGTAGAGGGCTCGTCAAAAGGGAACAAGGAGAGATGTCTGACAGCCCTGGGATATGAGGCTGCAGCTCTAGACAAGTCAACCCTGAGACCCCAAACTATTCCTCCCCCTACCACAGCTCACCTCAACATGAGCCATTGTTCTGATTACCCTAAAACAGTAAAGAAAAGATGGATCAGAGTGCAACCCCCTGAAAACCACAGCCCAGGGCAGTCCCTTTCATTGGCCCAACACAGACGTGGTCACCAGGGACTTGGGGAAGGGATTTTATAACAACAAAAGTCTCAGTGGTCACTGACATTTGCCAGATATTGGGGGCCATAATCAGTGCTTAAAGCCTGTCACTGAGTGCTGCTGTGCCAAGCCTGACTCTTCACAAGCCAAGCAGATGCAGGCACCAGGACTGATGCTGGGCTGGATTCCCTAGAAAGGACCAAGCTGGGCTCTGCAGGTCCTGGCTCTGCAGCCAGAAGCTGGGCAGAGCAGACGGGATCCTCTATTTAAAGTGTGATAACAGGGTCACAGAAACGTCTGCCAGCAAAAGGACTTGGATACCTTGATCTAATTATATATGGCATTATCAGGCTGCATTACAATTAGCAAGTCAGTGGCCAGTCTCTATTTCTGGTCTGCAACACGAGGCAGGTCGGTATTCCAAGGAAGAAGGAGAAGGGAAGCAGGGGGAGCAGGACGGAGATACCTCACAGTGTGTTAAATAAGCAGCACAGCTGCTTCCGAGAGCTGAAGACAGGCAAGTTTTATTTGGAGGGGCTTTATATGGAAAGCCAAGGAGAGAAACACAACCCATCCCTTCAGCACAGCCTCCATCAGCCACCTGTGAGCAGCTCCTGCCCCCACACCCGCTCCTTCCCTGGCTGCTGAGGGCTGTCCTCACCCTCCAGGGGAGCTCCCACCAGACCTGGGGTCCTGTGCCTCAGAGAAACCCTGGCCCAGCTTTTCATGGAATTGTTTACGTGGGAAAGTCCTCTCAGATCATCCAGTCTGACCATATCCCAGAACTGCCAAGGCAATCACTGAGACATATCCCCAGGTGACACATCCACACAACTTTTAAATCCTTCTGGGGACAGTGATGCCACCCCTGCCCTGGGGCAGCCTCTTCCAATGCCTGAGCACCCTTCCAATGCATAAGCACCCTTCCATTTCTTCCAGTGAAGAAATTTTCCTGAACATCCAAACTTTTCTAAGCTATTTAGAAGCCAAATTGAAGCAGCATCCAGGAGGGAGCCCAACCACACATCCTATTTGAACCCCAAAGTCTATTCCCACCAGCCCTGTTCAGTGTTCAGCACCAGACCAGTCACTTAAGGACGGCTGACAGCAGCCAGAATCCCAGGAAATGGCTGGCATTTCTAGAACATCTTTTTGTTTTCTTTGAAAACCAGAGTTTTTTCAAACTTAGAGCATTTGCTGCAAAGTATATGATGCTAATCCCAGCAGAAGGAACCATCTGATGAGTCCCAAATTAAAATGTTCTTTTGTTTTGGCTTTCAAACATTGCATTTTAATACTAATGCACAATCAGAATGGAAGGTAAATTTGCATGTCCTTCCCCTAAAAATTGTCTCTCAAAACAATAATTTTACTCATTTGCATTTTGACAATAACAACTGTCCCCTCTCTGACCAACATCTGTGCTGTGACAGAGATGCTGGGCACATGTGCCACAGCCTGGTGAGTCATCCTGCACCCCAGCATGCCTGTGCCACTGGGGAGATTGGCCCTGCATCAGTATCATCTCCCCCCTGAGCCGACCCTTCCAGCTGGAAACCCACCCCACAGGAGCCATCCCAAAGGGGCACAGCAAGGAGGCAGCAGGATGTGCTGCTGAGAGCCCAAGGATGTGGTCTGAAAAGGGGCTACAGGGCCTTGCAAGAGGGGGATCCTGGAGACTATGTAAGACAGTCAGGAAGTTTCCTCTCTCTCCAGATTCTAAGCAATATTTACGCTGGGATCTGCACACCTGTGCCATTGTCACATTCAGATCCCGTTGTTGCCATGTGGTGCTGTAAAACAGCTGAAAAGCAGAGAAGGGTTTGGGGGTGCTGCTGGCTGAGAGCTGGACCTGCCCCAGCCGTGGGCACTCAGAGCCCCCCTGGGCTGGGCAGCAGGGAGGGGGATTCTGCCCCCTCAGCTGAGACCCCACCTGCAGAGCTGCCCCAGCCTGGAGCTGCTGCAGTGAACCCAGAGGAGGTCACAGAGATAATCCAAGGAGGGAGCCCCTCTGCTCTGAGCCAGGCTGGGGTGTTCAGTCCCAAGAAAAGACAGCTCCAGGGAGAGCTCAGAGCCCCCTCCAGGGCCTAAAGGGGCTCCAGAAGAGCTGGAGAGGAGCTGGGGACAAGGGACGGAGGGACAGGACACAGGGAATGGCTCCCACTGCCAGAGGGCAGGGATGGATGGGATACCGGGAATGAGGAATTGTGAGGGTGCTGAAGCCCTGGCACAAGGTGCCCAGAGAAGCTGTGGCTGCCCCTGGATCCCTGGAAGTGTTCCAGGCCAGGCTGAACGTGGGTTGGAGCAAACTGGGATAGTGGGAGCTGTCCCTGCCCATGGCAGGGTGGGGAACTGGATGGGCTTTAGGGTCCTTTTCAACGCAAACCATTCCATGATCCTATGATTGTACATAACAAAGATCCTTTTCTGACCCCCAACCATGAACCAGATCATTGACAAGGACCATTTAATGACTGGCACATACCAGTGTGCTTCACTCTCAAAATTAACAGTCTACTTTAAACCCAAAAATCCATCCATATACAGACAACAAATAAATAAAACCTACAAAATAACATGGTCAAAAATTCCTTTCCTTGGGCAAAATTCCCATCACTTTGCTTGTTTTTAAGAATTCTATCATTTCCCTCTGAGATTGTTTTTAATGAAGATATCTATCACTCCTTCCTGAGCAGCAGGACGGAGCACTCGGGCTCTTCCAAGCAGGCTGTGTGAGCATGATGGATTGTCCATGTGCCAAGTCAGAGGAACGTGCAGACTTGCTCCTGTCTTGCCAGGAGCCAGGTTTTTAGAATTCCCCTACTACCAATTACAGCTTTTATCCTAATTAAAAAGATAGCAGGGAAAACAAAGAAAAGGAAGAAATCCAACGAATGTTTTTGCTCTTGTTCTCTCAGCAAGGATGGGTGAGGAGGTTCCTGAGGGGTTCAGTCCTCCTGGGACCTTCACCATTCTCCATTCCTGCCAGCTGTGAGCCCACACATGGAGAGGCAGCACCACGCCGCGCTGGCAGCCCTGCCGTGCCGTGCCCAGCCAAGCCGAGCCAAGCCGTGCTGTGCCGTGCCTAGCCGTGCCCAGCCCCGCCATGCCCGGCCGTGCTGAGCCGTGCCGTGCGGTGCCGAGCCAAGCAGTGCCCAGCCAAGCCATGCTATGCTGTGCCGTGTCCAACCGCCCCGGCCGTGCCCAGCCCCGCCGTGCCGAGCCGAGCCGAGCCCCTGCCCGCAACCTGCCCTCCCTGCGCGGGGACAGCCCGGGGCTGTGCCATTGTTTAGTCTGAGCGCAGCCCTGGCGCTGGAGCCGCCTCTTGTTTTCCATGGCCGCGCGTCCCACGGTGCTCAGGAATGGAAAAGCTATGTTATTGTGGGCTGCCGGGAGCCGGGCCCGGCCAGCAGCGGCTGCGGGGATGTGCTGAGGGCCAGCGAGGATGTGCTGAGGGCCAGGGGGGATATGCTGAGGGCCAGCGAGGATGTGCTGAGGGCCAGCGGGGATGTGCTGAGGGGCAGGGGGATGTTCTGAGGGCCAGCCGGGATGTGCTGAGGGGCAGGGGGATGTGGTAGGGCCAGCGGAGATGTGCTGAGGGCCAGGGGGATGTGCTGAGGGCCAGGGGAATGCAGTGAGGCCCAGCCGGCCCAGCCTCCATGGATCAGCCCCGGCTGTCCCGCACCGCAGCAGCGGCACCGGCAGGGACAGGAGCCGGCTGTGCCGGGAACACCATCCATGCTCATGTGCCCAAGGGTGCCTGCAGGGGCTGCAGGGAGGGGAAGCATAGGACAAGGGTGACAGAGAACAAGCCCAGACCACAGAGGCATCAGGCAGCTGCTCATAAATGAACCCCTCAGCATCCCACTGGCCTCAGTGCTCAGGAATGGTACAAAGCGGGGCCAGGACATGTCCCTTTGGGGGATGGAGCACTGCAACGGGCTGCCCAGAGGGGCGGGGCAGTTCCCTTCCCCAAATATGATAAAAAACACACCTGGGCACGATCCTGTGTAACCTGCTGTAAGTGACACTGTGCTTCAGCAGGGCTTGGACAAGATGATCTCCAGAGATGCCTTCCAGCCCCAACCACTCCTCAGTCCCACAGCACACACAGCCTGACCCATCTGCTGCCTCTGCACATCTGCATAGTTGGAGGTTCTGGTGACCCCCAAGGGCACCCAATACCCCTCTGTTTCACTCACAAAGTTCCTCAAACTGGTAAAGACCTATCAAAGAAGTTAAGACCTGTTAAATCCCAACCTATGGGGATCCTGGGCAACCAAAGGGAAAAAGGAGAATAGCAAAATACCACAAGTCCGATTATGAGATGTAACACTGGTGCTCACCAACACCAAACAGGAAAAACTCACTGAAGTACTTTAATGGTCAGAAGGAGGAGACCATAAAATGCCACCGTGTTACCACAGCCCTGTTCTGCCCTCTGCGGTTCTTCTCCTGCAGAGAGTAAGTGATTATTAGGGACAGCTGGGCCCACACCACAGAGCCCACTCCATTGCCAGCACCTCCTGGTCCCAGGATGGGCTGCAGGAAGATGAAGAGCTGCAGGGGCACCTGTGGAACTTGTGCCCTGACCCCTGGGTGGATCTGGCTGGGGGTGCAGACCCTGCAGGCCGCAGTTCCAACCACATCTGTCCATGCCAAACCAAAACGTCCCTCTCTGGTTTTCCCTCAGGATTTGTGAGCATGTCAGAATTAAACCCCACTCTCCTGGGCTCATTGCACTGGTGCAGGAACCTGCCACTTTTTCTCTTCTCTGTGTCCCAGTTCTTCCCAGTTCAGTGAAAATCCCTCCCCACCTTGCCCAATGCACTTCAATACTCATGGGGATGCAGGACATTGCTTAGCAGCTCTTGAAATAATGGGGACCAGGAGAATGGGAAACACATCCCTACAGGCAAACCGTGGCTTCTTCAAACTTCCTCCCAGTCCAAAACCTCCCTTGAAAAGGCACGACAGGGAGTTACAAAGGTCCCTCTTGCAAGAAGGGGAAAAATGCAGGAGAGAAAAGCCCTTGGCGTGCCTCCCGCGCAGCCGGCTCCGGCCCCCGCGGCTGCCATGGAGGTTTGAGGGACTTGAAGGGATTTGCGACGCAATAAAAACATTCCTGCTTGCAAAGCATGAAACCCCAAAAGTTTATGGGAAACCACTGTCTTCGGGATGTCTGCATATCTTCAGGCATCCTGGGAGCTGTAGTTCAAAGAAACCAAGAAAAAGCAAGCAGCCGATAATGATGGTTTCTGGATGGAGGTTGTGTGACTATTGGCTCCTGCACGAAAGCCTGAATTTCTGGGATGCTGAGCCCATTTCTGCAGCCAAGTGAGAGGAGAGCTCCTTGGCGCCTGGGGCACAAGGGACTCCACCCCACAGCGAGGGAGAGTGAGAGGCACCCAGAGAAGGGAACCCAAAACCCAGGTGTTGATGACTGGGAGGAGGAGTGCACTGCAGCAGAGGCCAAGAGGGACAGGCCAAAGCCATTTCCAGGGCTGGGAACCTGGCTGGAGCACGGCCTCGCCTGTGAGCTAAAACCTCTGTGCCTCAGTTTCCCCATAAACTCTTATTATCCCCCTATTTCCAAAGGCTGCAAGATCTTTGCTGTTTGAACACCTCTGGAGAGCTAAACTCCTCAGAAGGCAGCTGTTCACACTGCACCAAAAGCATTAAATCGCCTCCAGGCCCATCTCCTCTGAGCCCATGAAGGACAGCTGTGCCAGCCAGGCTGCTGAAAGGCACTTTATTCCAACACAAGACACCCTGCATGCAGGAGTCACCTCCCAGCAGGAGAGCCAGCAGCACGTGAGTGACACCCTCAGGGTGAGGCACTGCCCATCAGCAGAACTGCCACACCTGAAATGCCCCGGGGTGCAGGGGCAGTGGTGGGGGACAGAGATGTGAGAGGCTGTGCATCATCCTGGACTGAGCATGGAGTCATGCAGGAAATACTTTTATTTCCAGCTGAGGAATCCTGCAGCAAAGACCACAGCCTGGGTGAAGCCAGCGCTGGAGACATGAGCCAGGCAGGTGACCTTCCCACAACCTCATGGGCTTGGCCTTCACTGCCCCGTGGCTGTGCAAGGCCCTGTGTGACAAGGGACAACATCTCCCCACCAAGGCACCACCACACAAACCACGGGGACAAACCCACAGCGTCAGCCCTGGCACCAGCTGCCACAGCCAACATCAGCATGGTGTGCTCTGCTGGCTGCTGTCAGCCTGAAGGCCTCAGAAGGGCTTTCTGACACTTGGAAAGCAAAGATAAACCACAGGAGAGTTTGTCCTGGGGGAAGTCCTGCAGTCCTGAAGAACAAAGAAGAGGTGGAGCATTCACACAGGCAATAGCAGCATGGATGCTATTCCATGGATGTTCTCTAGCTGCAGCATCATCCTGCTCCACAGCAGAGTATCTTGCACATTGTTGCCAAAACCACACATTGGTGCTCACCAAACACTGCCCATGGGGTGGGAACACCACACAAGCCAGGTCCTCAGGACACAGCATTCTTCTCATCTCACTGTCACTCCATCCAGGCTGTCACAGAGCTGGGCTTTCAACTCCTCAGCACCACTCTGGTGTGACGAGGCAGCAGGTCCACACCACACTGAAGCCCAGAGCTGAGTTTCTGAAGGTTCTGCAGACAGACACCTTGGCTTTGCAGAGCTGAGCCCTCTGCTCTGGAGAAGAGTGACTAGAATGTTTCTGGGCCAGCTGTGCCTTCACAGGCAGTGGAAAGGGCACCCTGAAATGGCCAAGGCCAGGGCATGTAAGCTGGAGACCTACCAAGATTTAGGACATCATGCTGGTGCCTCTTGCTTCCTTCTCCTTGACTGTCAGACTCACACAGCAATTCTGATTTCTCCTGAAACTAAGTCCAGACTGACTGAAACCACGCAGTGGACACAGCCAGCTCCCTGCTCTGAGGCTCCCAAATCCCAGGAGATACCCAGAGGCCATGGGGTGAATGCCAGCACCTGCTCCACCTCTCCCAAGGCAGGAGGCCTTGCAATGGTTGTCCCTGCTCACTTCAAACCTCAGTTTGGAGCCCTTGTTCTGTACCTCAGAGCTGATAAAACCCAGCTGAGGAAGATGGTGGGGCCTTCAGCAGCAGAGCAGATACTCATAAACCAGGACTACCTCCCAGACAAGCCCAGCCAAAGCACAGCATGTGCCTCTTGCACTGCAGGTCTTCTCCTGCACTGCCTGACCCTGACAGAGCCTTTTCATGGCACCACAAGCCTCAGAATGGACATCTTCAATGCAGAACCCCAGGGAGAGAAGAGAGGAGCAGGAAGCTCCTGGTGTTATGGCCATTGTAGAAAGGAAAAGCAACCATCTGGGTTCAGAGCACCTCTCAGCAGCTGGAGGAACACACAGGCACTGCTGTGGTTTGAGGCAGGTTGGCTCAATGCCCCCCAACAGGTACCCTGGGCCTTCTGCAGTCATCTCCCTTTGAATTAACGCTGCTCCTCAGATGTGACTGACAATGCTGACGTCTGGCTATTGTACCAGGAGTCATTCCCAAAGCTCCTGTACCTTTTTCCAAAAGAGCCAAAGCAGCAAAGGGTTATTAACCAGGGAGAGAGCGAGCACAGGGAAGGAACGTGCTGTTCTTTGACAGGAACTGTGCTAATGAACGTTATAAAATTAAAGATCAGGAAAACCTCAATGACAACTTCAGCCCTAGAAACGCTGCCATTCAACCCCAAGGAGAACAGCCAAGAATGAAGAAAGTTCACTGTAGATTCTGGGTCCACATTCCAGAACTTTCTCCTCCAGCACCAGGTTATTCCATTAAAGCAGAGTCTGGCTTTAGGCTCATCACAGGGGCCCTCTGCAAATTCTGGCTAAGATTTCAGCCAGCCACTACCCTATCCTGATGGAAAGCAGTTAGGTGATAGCTGAACCAGGACTTTGCAAGCCACCAAGAGCACCATGCAGACACAGATCCCTGTCCTTTCTTTCAGCACATTCCTTGGGGACGAGTGGACCTGGTGTCCTCTCTCCTCACACCTCCTTGGAGCTGGTTAATCCACAGAGAAGAGGAGCTGCCACACCATGATGTTTGTGGCCTTGCAAGTGGCTTTCAGGTTTGCTTGAATGGTTTGCTTGGAAACTTGAGTGGTTTTCAGGCTTCATCTCCTTGGCCACTGCAGGGACTGCTTTAACAGGAGCAAGTCCAATGAAACCCTTCAGCATGTGCTCATCTCCCAGGTATGAGCAGCCTCTGGAGATCAGTGCTCCAGAAAAACACTTTCTTGGATGTGATGGAGATGCCACCACCAAAGCTACCTGAGTAAGACCTCCCAGGGCTGCCTCTCCCCAGGAAAAACAGCAAACCTATTTTGAGTACCAACCTATACTTCAGGCATTTCAAAACAAGCACAACTCACTCCGCTCTACAAAATAACAAAAATCCTGGAAAAAACAGAGCACAAACTGTGCCTTCACACAGGCCCCACCAAGCGTCAGCCCAGGCTGAGCAGAAGCAGCTGAGTCCAACGAGAGTCCCATTTTCGAGGGAACATTAATGCAGCCCTGGAGCTGGTGCTGACAGGTGAGCTCCGGGCTCCTGGCTGTGCTGGGCTCAGTGGGAGACGGGGCTGGAGCCCCCTGGGATGGGAGCTCTAAATCAGGAATGCAAACATTGCCCCCCTGCTCAGCAGAAGGCTGCACTCAAAGTGAGCCCTTGTCTGGGACAGCCAGCGAGGCGATAACAACAGCTCTGCCAGAGTCCAAAATACACCCACAACTTGTTTGGAATTATTTTGTGCTTTAAAATATGCTGAAAAATTTCCATCCAGCCTGGCTGTGGAGCTGCAGGAGGAGCCTGGGGTTTGTTTCCACATGCAGTGATGCTGATCTGAATTTCTCCCCATGGGTAGTGAAAAGAGAGAACTCTCAGGGAGGGCAGTGCTGAGGGGAGAAGGGGACAAGGAGCCACCCAGGGTGCCCTAGAGTGATTTTGGGTGGGGACAGCACAGTACCCACAGCAGGAGCTGTAGGGGGGAGCGAAGCACCCATGGACACATCAAGCTGAGCTAAAGCACAGAGGGAGATCTGCTCCCTGACAGGGCAGCACAGCCCCCGCCGGCACTGGAGCCTCTCGCTTGTGGCTCAAGTCAAGGCAGATCCATTACAAACAAACCTGTGGGAGGGAGAGGCAAAGAAAGAATCCCTCGAGGAATCTGCAAGGCACTGGAGGAGCTAAAAATAACCACCACCAACAAATCAATCTAGAAACAGAAAGCTAAAATCCCTAATAATAGAGGGTTGCCAGGTGAAGGAGGGAGGTGCCTGGCATCCTATGCTCTGGCTCTGCCCACCAAGGATCCTGCAGGGAGTGGGGGCACAGGAATGTGGGACTGAGGGGGCATCGCTGCCTCTGTCTCCAGCACACACCAGCTCCCATACAGGGAAGCGGGGCATGGTTCCCCTGTTGTTTCTTACCTTTGGGGTTTCAGATTGTCTCTCAAGATGGGCCAGCTGACTCCAAGGAACCAAGGTGCTTCAGCCAAACTGCCCAATCCCTCCTCCATTCCATTCCAAGCTCCAGAAATGGAGCCAAATCTTGTGTCCTTTCCAGTACTGGTCACCATCTTTCCCACATCCCTCTGGTGAGATCAGTCTGATCTTAGGACTCATCTCTGTATTTATCAGTGCTTGGGTCTGACATTTCCCCCCAACCCCAGACCCCTCCAAGGATGCACATCCCAATCCAGGCCTTCTGCCCCTGAACATGTGCTGTCACAGACAGAAACCTAAGAGTGCAGGTCACCACCATCCCACAATTGTAAAGTAACAGAAACACTCTTGGAAAGTGCATAAAGGGCTCTGGATGGCAACTCAATTGCAATGTGAAATTCAAATGTGAATTTTAGGACTTCACAGGACCAAAAGAATCTGTCCTGGATGTGGTAAATCAGCAGGGTGGAGGAGCCCTGGGTTTGTTCACCAGGCACACAAGAGAATTCCCAGCTTGCTGGAAGGTCCCAGCACAGGGGCAGAGAGCTGCTCCTGCCCTCCACATCCCCAAGGCCAGCAGGGAAGAATGCACCCCGGGGGACTGGGAGAGCCCCCCATGTTCGTGCCATCCCCAGTCCCAGGCTGCCATCTGCACACCACGGCATGCCCAGAGCCAAGCAGAGCTGTGCCATGGCGGCTGCACCCATCCCTGTCTGTGCCCACCCCAGGCCTGGCACAGCCCCCTGGATCAGAAGGGCAGAACTGGAGGGACATGCGGCAAGGACAGGCCACCCGGGAGCAGGGACAGGAGGAAATTCGATGTGCTGCCCATGCCTCCCCCAGCACGGCTCAGCTCGGGTAACGAGCATTGCAGGAAAGGGGACGCTGCTCTCCTGACACCATACACGCTGCTAATCCCACGGCTTTATCTGTCACTTTATCTGTCACTTCCGCGCCGGCTGCGGGACCCAGCCCCATCCTGCCCGGCTCCCTGCCTGCCTCCCCATCCCCGCTCCTCGCTCCCTCCTTTGCCTTAAAAACTCCAGCAGGGGAAAAGGGTGTTGACAGGGTGTTTGTTAAATCCGATGAGCTGGGAATGAGTGGGAGACTCACCAGGCAGCGCTCCCAGCTCTCCTGCCACAGAGTCCTTCCCTGGGCTGGGAGGGGAACGGGACAGGCACGGGGCTGGGGACTTGCCCGTGGGGTCGATGCTGACACAGGGCACCCCTGCGAGGGTGCAGCAGGTTTAGCACTGGGCAAGGAACTGTGGAAGCACAGGAGCAAAATTCCCAGTGGCCACCAGTCCCTCCTGGGTGCTCCCCTGCCCTGCTGCTCCCTGCAGGGACCCCCAAATCCCTCACATCCCTCACAGCCCTCACATGCCTCACATCCCCCACATCCCTCACATCCCCAGCCTCCAGGGACCAGCAGCAGGCCCTGACATCCCCATCCACACCTCCTCTCTGGCTGTGAAGCAAGGCCCCTGGACATGCCTGGAGGGATCTGCCCAGGGACACAGACCCCAGCCATGGGTCCCCATGGCAGTGCCACCCAGGCCAGGGCCAGCTCCTGCCCAGGAGCCTCAGAGCAGATAACCTGCACTGTGCAAGTGTGGGGCATGCAGCTCGGCTATAGCCCAGCTCTCCAGCTCAGGAATGTCCAAATAAATACAGAAATACATAAAAAGGCCATAAATAAGGTTGCCTGAGATGACTGTTTGTCTCCCCCTGGCCAGGACCCCTGCTCCCCTGCTGCTGTTTGCCTTGGCAGATGACAGCTGGGTAATTTGTTTCCATTGCAATGAAGTCCCAATTAACTGGAATAAACTTTTTACACTAAGTGTGTTTGTTTAACAAACTGGCTCTTTCAGAGCCTCACCGAGACCTGATTGATGCATTTGAGGGGAGTGGAAACACGCTGGGTGCTTGGACATTAAAGCTGCAGTGTCTGAGCAGGCTGGGGCTGAAAGGGCTCTCTCTGTGTTTGGGAAATCAAAACTGACACCTCTGATGTCTGGACTGGGACAGGGATTTCAGCGTGGCCTTTGTGTACAAATATTGGCAGTTTCTAATTTGCTGGGGCTGACAGCCCCTCCCGTGTCATTGCTGGGCATTGCTCCACTCTGCTGGGACAAGGTGGGATCCAGCACTGCTGGGATGCACGTGGTCCCTCCTGGGGACAGCACTGGGGGCTCCAGCCAGCCATCAAAACCCCAAAGAAAGGTGGGATTGACTCCACGGGGCACTCTCAATGAAGCAGAGCCAATGTGTGCAGAAGCAGCCACGCTCCTCCTCCCAGCCCTCTGAGATCAGCCCCATGGCTCATGGAGCCATTGATTCACAGCAGCAAGGCCAAGATGGTGAGAGACCAGTCTGAGATGGCTGGAAACTGGCTGGGAGTCTGAGCCTGCTTTCTGCTTCACACCAGAGTTTTCAGCAACACCCTCCAGCCTAGGGGAGGTGAGAGAACAGAGAAACGTGATAAAAGCTCAGAAGCAGAGTCCTCAGAACCATTCAGCTGGGATGGAAATGGCAAAGCCAAGTGGACAAACTGCACAACAGGGGTCTGGCACAACTGGGGGCCAAGGCAGGCAGTGAGGACCCTGCCTGGACACATCTGGAGGCTGCTGTGCCTCCTTTGGGAGCACTGCTGCTGGGAGCACCCCCAGGACAGCACAACCCAGCCCCACATCTGCCAGGAGGTGGCCTAGGATGGAGAGGGACAAAAGAGGAACACCGTGGGGAAAAGATGACCCAGCCACCCCTGGCAGTGGTGCCAAAGGCAGGCACCAAGCACCGCTGCCGGCTCTGGTGGGATGTCCCAGGAGGAGGCAAAGCCACGGCACAGCTCCATGGCAGAGCCCACGCCAGGAGCAGCCCCACGCTGGAGCTGTGTTCCAGCTGCCTGCTGAGACACTGCATGAATAATAAGCACTTGTGAAAAACAAAGCACTTCTGACATCCGAGGGGACAATGAGAGCAGCTGAGCTTTCTCTCCCTGGGTGCTTTTTCCTTCCTACCTCAAACTGCAAAGGAAAACCTCCAACAGATCCTGCTTGAGAATTGTCAGCTCCAGAGGTGTTCTTGAAGCATTTGCTGGGAAGGTTTTTCTATTTCAAATCTAAAAATGGGAATTTGCAGGTCCCAGAGCTCCTTTCTTCTGCAAGCAACACACACACTTCCATTTGCCGTGGGGCAAGGTAGTCTGGGGGTTGAGCTGATCTCCCACAATCCTTCAGTAAAATGCTCCAAAGTCTGCCTGAAGTCAGCCTGCCAGGGCTGTCCGCAGCTTGATTCAGTCAAGTCTTTAATTTAGGTGTAAATACAATTATTCATTGCTCCATGCCCTGGCACAGGGTGCCCAGAGCAGCTGTGGCTGCCCCTGGATCCCTGGCAGTGCCCAAGAACAGGCTGGACAGGGCTGGGAGAAGCCTGGGACAGTGGGAGATGTCCCTGGATATGGCAGGGGTGGAACAAGATGAGCTTTAAGGTCCCTTCCAACCCAAACCATTCTGGGATTCCATGATTCTTCAGTGACTCTTCTCAGCTCATCCTACATTCAGGATGTGCTGAAGCCACCAGAGGCAGCACTGATGGCAGAGCTCTGCACTCTGCCCAGACTCCCTGTGCAGTCCATGGGGAGGTAAGAATTCATTTCCCCATAAATCAGATAGAATGCTGGTCGTGATGCCATTTCACATGATGTCCCAAGCCTGAAGAGACAAATAAGCACCCTCACCCTTATCCCTTCCCAGTGCACAGCCACCACACCCTGAATGCTGTGTCTGCCAATGCCAGAAAGCTGCAGGGAAGCTGAAATCCCTGGATCCCCCTCCATGCTCTGTCAGGATGCAGGACAGACAGAGCCCTCCCTCCTGTTACACCCTCAGTGACACTTTCCCTGAGCAGATCAGCACTGTTCCCATGGCCCTGCAGGCTGCCCAGCACAGCCCAGCCCTGCCTGATGATCCCTCCCAGGGGAAGAGCTCCAGGATCTGGCTGATTGCTCACACAGCCTGAGACTGCCCCTGGATCAATGGAAGTGCTCCAAGAATGGGGTTTGGAGCAGCCTGGGACAGTGGAAGGTGTCCCTGCCATGGCAGAGGGGTAGAACTAGATGATTCTTAAGGTCCCTTCCAGCACAAACCCTTGTGTGATACCCCAGTGCCACAGCCCAGCTGTCAGTGTGGCCCTGCAGGTGGGAGCATGGAGAGAAAACACCACAGTGGTATATGAATAAAAACCCAGATGAATCTGAGGCTGCTCCAAGCAACTGTATCAGAGCCCTGCTCGTGCTGTGCTGACAGACAAAGCTCTTGAGGTGATGTGAGGCGGCAAGGTGGAGAAGGGAGAATGAGGAAAGGGCAATTTTCCCTCACGAGCAGAAACTGAAGGCGCTCAACACCCTGGAGCTGCTGAAGGTGACGGCAGAGCCTGCGTGGGAGGGTGCCAGGGAGTGCAGGGGAGGGCACTGCACACCATTATATGCTCTTCTTTGGAATTACAGATCTTTTAGCAGTTGGTGCTTGAATAAACTCGTATTTACCTTCTCACCAAGGACTGGGGCGAGGCACAGCACATCATACCTAAGCCAGCTGCAGGGGCTCAGCCTTACAGGCATGTTCCCAAGGGATAAGGAATAATGTGTTAGCACACTGGGAGACTCTCAGAGCCAGCAGTAAAATCATGGAATCATGGGGAGGGTTTGGGTTCCATCTATTTCCAACCTCCTGCCATGCAGTGCAGAATAGGGTACTCAATACAAATGAAATATTACAATATATAGGAAAATTATTAGGGAAACTAAAGAAAGGGAAAATGTGTGGCTGGACATGGAAAATCTGCTATTGAGGGCCAAACAAAGGCTAGCAGTAGGTCTGGTTTTAAGGATCACTGGGGCTGCTTTAAAGCAGAGTCTGTAGGACTGCTCAAATGATGCAGAAAAGGAAAACATCGTCCATATTTATTCCATGTTTGGAAAAAAAATGTGAGTAAACTAATTCCTAGGAGAGATGAAGCTCTCCTGAATCATTAGCATCCATGTGTCTCAAATGTGGCCAAATGGCACCAAGCAGCCAGCACAGCCAACACATACCCAGAAGCTGGAGAGAGGTTTCTGGGCAGTGCTGCTTGTTTTGAGCCAAGTTCAGGTTACCACATCCAGATGGAAACGGCTCCTTCCCCCCAACATTCCCACCTGGCAGTAAGGGTGACCTAGTTACCAACCAACCAGTCAGCCTGATACAGGACCCAGAAGGCAGGGCTCATCTGGAATTAAATTAAGGAATAATTAAAGGATGTAAGTTCTAATTAAAGTCAGTCGGTGTGTCTTGGTGGAAGAGATCCTGTCCAATGAGCCTGATGTCACTGTAATGAACCCTGGCTGCACAGGCAGAGCTCCCAGTGCTCCCTGACACTCTCAGCTCAGAAGATGGGGCTGTGCTGCCCTAATCAAGCACTTTAAATAGATTTAGAGGCGGCTGACAGGTCTCACACAGGAGGTGTCAATGGGGAATCGTTAGCCAGGCTCCACAGGGAACACACCAGCCGATATTTCCATTGATGATCACATGGAAATACAAAATCCTCACTCAAAAAATTAGCAGGTGACAGGAAGATTGATGGAATGGTAAATATTGATGAGGAGAGAGGGAAATGCCTGGTAATGCTGAGCCCATTCAAACCCTGTACATGATAATGCAGCCCAGCCTGGGCTAACACACTTCAGAAAGGGATTTCAGGCTGTATTTCTGAACAGGGACTGGACCCCAGACAAGAGGGAGCCCCCAGAAAGGGTCAGGGGTCACCACGGGTGAGCAGCCCAGCACAAGGCTCTAATGTGATGCTGTGGTGAAAAAAGCTGATGCAGTTCTTAGGGGAGAGCAGGAGAGCTGCACATACTGCACGGCTGGGACTGCCACTGCCACTGCTGCAATTAAGGTGTCCGTGTTGAAAGGGGACATTAAAATAGCAGAGCCTGGAGGGATGAGTCACAAAATTGATCTGGTGGCTGGAGAAAACACTATGCTGTAAAAAGATTTGAGCTATATTGAGTTTATTGATAAAAATCTGCCACCCATCAAAAAACAGAGTGGTGCCAACTGCTGTTATGAGTGAGAGGTGGCAGGAGGCAGGGACTGGGAAATAGAGCCCAGCAAATTCTAGCAAGTTTTGGGTCAGGATTAGATACATCTCAGGGGTGCTCGGAGAATTAGGTAACTCTCAGAAGGCAACCAAAACCTCTGCAGGAGCTTTTGGGCAATTCATATCCCTGCAGCACATGGGAGGCCAAAGGAGGGCTCTAACAGACCTAAATCCCACCCAAATGAATCCCAGCAGACAACTGGAGCTCCAGGGCTGGCTCCTGCCATGCACAGGATAAAGGCTCAGAAGGGCTGTTTAGTGACTTTAAACTGACAGAAAGCATATTTGGAGTAAATGCTGTGAAGGAATTGTTCCCTGTGAGGGTGGGCAGGCCCTGGCACAGGGTGCCCAGAGCAGCTGTGGCTGCCCCTGGATCCCTGACAGTGCCCAAGGCCAGGCTGGACAGGGCTTGGAGCAACCTGGGACAGTGAAAGGTGTCTCTGCCCATGGCAGAGGTGGGACTGGATATGTTTTGAAGTTCCTTCCAACCCAAACCATTCTGGGATCCTGTGAGACAGTCCTGGCCTTGGAGCCATTTGGAGCTGGGGGGCACTGAGCTCCTCAAAGTAGAAATTCTGAGCTGCAAGTCCAGGTACCTTTGAGGAGTCCCCATCAAGTCTTGTGCCAGAAGCAAAGCACGAGGGAAAGGACCCCTGTGTCTGGAAGAAAGCCCAGCAGGGACTGCTGGCAGCAGCTCAGGGAACTCCTCTCCCCACTTGTCCCTTCTGCACCCGGCTGTCCTTGGGACCGACGGCTGCTGTGGGCGGCAGCAGCACCTCCCATGGCTGAAGCATCTCTGGCTTGACTCACTGCAGCAAACAGTTTGCTCTCTTGCTTAGGGGAGACGGCAGGCTCGGTTATTTGTTAAAAATGCCCATCTTCCTACGCTCAATTCCCTTCCCATGATTAATGCCAGGCGCTGCAGTCGTGGCAGGGCTCCTGTGCCAGCCTGAGTGCTGAGCTGGCAGCAGCAGGGGGAAGGCAGCCCCGGGCTCAGGGCAGGCAGTGCCATCCTCATGTCCCCACCAGCGGCCTGGGCAGCCCCAGTGCCCACTCTGCTCCCTCCTCCTGGAAAAAGCAGCAAGGGATCCCATGGTGAGCAAGGAGCCTTGTGCTGCCCAGAGGCTCTGCAGGGGCACAAGGGCTGAGCCCCAGTCCCTGCTGGCATTTCATGGGACAGAATCCCCTCAGGGAAGTGCACAGGGCAGGGGAACACACACCCTTCAGCTGGGACAACAGCAAGCACGACAGAAAGACTTTGAGTCCTTTTGTGGCAGTTCTGGAGACAGGGAATCAGGCCCAGGCAGGTTTTTAATTGGAATGGAATTGAAATTACAGGGGGGACAAAATTCAACCCTGCTTTGGTGTAAAGAAAGGGGCTGGGGGATCAGGGAAGAAAGCCCTGCAAGTTTCTATGACAACTGCCACAGTAAGAGCCTACACTGCAACCTCACTTAACACATTAAAAGCTGCAGAGAAACAATGAAAGCCTAAACTTTATTTTATGCCAGGTGCAGGAGGGCCATTCCCAGGGGAGAGCAGGCACAGGGCCTGGGCTTGGTCCAGTGCTCCCATGGCCTGTGCATCCAGTGCAGGCTGGAATGAGTTCAGCCAGCCCCAGAAACCCCTCCTGCTGCCCCCTGGGCTCCAGGGACCACTAAAACCAAATCCTTGTCCAAACCTTTCTTGGCCAATATATTGAATTCTGGTTATCAAGGGTCCTGATGCCATCCAGGGTATCTGTGTCCTGAAAAGCCGTGGATCCAGAATAGTTTGGGTTGGAAGGGACCTTAAAGCTCATCTCATTCCAAGCCCCTGCCATGGGCAAGGCACCTTCCACTGTCCCAGGTTGCTCCAAGCCCCATCCAGCCTGGTCTTTGGCACTGCCAGGGATCCAGGGGCAGCCCCAGCTGCTCTGGGCACCCTGTGCCAGGGCCTGCCCACCCTCACAGGGAACAATTTCTCCCCAATACCGAATTCAAATATCTTCTCTTTTACTTTAAAACCATTCCTCTTTTTCCTATCACTCTCTGTCCATGTAAACAAGACACTCTCCCTCTCTTTAATAAGCTCCTTTAAGTTCTGGAAGACTGAAATGAGGCACCACTGAAGCCTTTCCTTCTCCAGGTGAACACCCTCAGCTCTCCCAGCCTGGCTCCAGAGCAGAGGGCCCAGCCCTGGAAGCATCTTGGTGGCTTCCTCTGGGCCCATTCTGTGTGCAGAGCATCCCACCATGGTCCTGCAGGCCCAGAGGGCATAGGAGCCCAGGGCAGGCACTCTCTCCCAAGAACCAACAAAAGGAAAATGAGCAAGAGCAGTGTTCACCCAGACCTCAGCAGAGGCGGTTTGGGACAGTTTCTTGCATCACTGAGTATCCCCATGAGTATCCTTTATGGAGAGGTGGTCTTGGCATTGCTTCTCCTACCCCACAGCTCCCTGGTGTCTCTGGCACCATCTCCCCACTTCCCATCAGTGTCTCCTCCCTCTGTTCAGCACTTGGAACCTGAGCTCCCAGCTGAACACCTCTCAGCCACCACAGAAGTCAAACGCTTCTACATGTGTGTGATTGTCATCATTCCTACAGCAATAATGTCTGAGGGAGGGAGGCAATGAAATGAGAACCTGGCTTAGGAACACATCACGCTCATTATGATGGTCCTTAATGCTTCCAAAATATAAATACTGATTTCTAGAGCCTTTAAACCACCAACATTTTACGAGATAATGATTCAGCAAGGAAACACTTTCATCGAAGTGCTGGCATGGCAAGATTGGAGTCTGGGAGATGAAATGTTGTGCTGTAAGGGCCAGGTGACAAAGAATTAGCTGTGGAGACAGCTCTGTGTAATGACTTTAAGACAGCAAACAGGAGCTGCTGCTTTCTGGGAGGTGCTTTCAAAGGCTCCTCCCGTGTTTGCACTTCTGAGCCTGAAGGACAGAGGGTGGGGGCAGCCTTTGATCCCAGCTGGAGCCAGAGCCACGAGGTGCTGCCCAAAAGGGCTGTGGGATCCTGTGGGATCCTGCTGTGAGATCCTGCTGTGGGATCCTGTGGGATGATCCTGTGGGATCCTGCTGAGGGACCCTGCTGTGGGATCCTGCTGTGGGATCCTGCTGTGGGATCCTATTGTGACATCCTGCTGTGGGATCCTGTGGGATCCTGCTGTGGGATCCTGTAGGATCCTGTGGAATCCTGCTGTGGGATGATCCTGTGGGATCCTGTGGCATTCTGTGGGATCCTGCTGCTGCAGGGCACGCTCTGAGCCAGCCAGTCTCTTCTGCAGGGCCACCACACCAGGGGACAGGCGTTCAGGATCCATGGAGAGCATTTTGTCACTGCAGCTGTGTCTCTGACCCCTCAGAGTGCCTGGCACACAGTCCCTGGCAGCTCAGCACAGGGGGAATGAGGGCAGCTCCCACTGCAGAGCAGGGACACTTGATTAAGCCCAGGTACTTCAGTCTGCATTTCCTAGGGGTTTATGAGTGTCATTACCACCACCATCTCTTTCTGCTTTAAAGAAAATTAGTTCCTGACACTGAAAGGCAAATACGTGCCAGGGGCAATTAGCAAACACACCAGATAACTTCAGCTCCTGTCAAGGGACTTCCACCCAGCCCTGCCAGGAGAGTTATTACCTCCTGTCCCAGGAAAGCCTATTCCTGTCTCTGAGCATGGTGTCCCTGCCCCTGGGTCCTCAGCCATGGCTCCTTGCTGCCTTGACAGAGAAGTCAGGGCCCTGTGTTAGAAATCTGCAATGACCTCTGGAAGCCTGGCTATTCTGACAGCATTACAGCTGTATCAGCACCTTCCAAAAGTGGGGTGGCAAAGGAGAGAGCAGCTCAGGGGCTGGGCTGATACCACCCCATCCCTGCAAACTCTGGTCAGATCCCACGCAGAGCAGAGTTGCAGCCAGGCCCTGCCATGGGCCCAAACTGCATCAGATGAGAGTTTTTAGTTGGTCAGGATAAACCACTCTGACATCTGAACACACTGTTTTGGAAGCACAGGAAGGCTCCTGTACCTGTTCATGTGGGATGGCTGGAGCAGTCAGTGCAGGTGAGGATACTGTGCACATGCTGGCTACCAGCTGCACTTGTGGCCATTCCCAACATGCCAGGTTCCTCTCTCAGGTATTCCAGCTACAGGAGTTCCTTATGTGCCACTGCTGGTCCTTCCTTGGCTGGTCTCTACCCCTTTCAGTTCTCAGCTGATGAAACTTTTCTTAAGATTAATGCTTCATCATTTCAGGCTCAGGCTGCATCCCTCCATTTCCCATGGCAGAGGGAACATTCCCTCCCAGACCAGAGACCAGGAGAACCAGCTCCTGCCATGGGCCAGCTCTTACAGGATCATCCATAGCACCACCACTGAATCCTTGCAAGCAGAGGGGTGTCCCCCAGGGCAGGCAGCAGCTCCATTCTGCTGGGGTCCACCTGCACTGCAGCTCCCTGTGTGCTTTCACTGCATCCTGGGGAGATCTGAACCTCATGGATGGACTGGGAGGTGGGGAAGGGCCATCAGAGGCTGATGGGTGAGGATGGACACATCTCCATGCCCTAGATCAGCACTGGGATGCTCCAGGAGCTCAGGAACACTCACCTGCTGCCTGAGACAGACAGGAACTGGGAGGGGAGGACACATTTCCATTTCTGAAGGGAAGAGGCAGCAAAGGAAGGAAAGGACTCACTCCAGGAGACACAAGGCAATTCAGCAGATGGAATATCTGGTGTCCATTGAGGAAGAGGGCACCTGATTTGAGAGAGCTGAACATCGCAGGAATGGAGCAGGAGTCCCTCCCAGGACAAGCAGTGACAGACTCACTGCTGAGATTTCTGGCATGGGTGTCTCCTTTTTCTGCTTTCAGGACCAGCACCTGCTGTGGGAGAGCCCCAGCGCTGACACACGAGCAGGAGGGCTCTGACCCTGCTCCCACAGGGCTTTGGGGCAGGTGAGGCAATGCCTCGGAGCTGGCAAAGGAAAAGCAGAAGCACAGTCAAGCTTGCTGTGGCACATGGGAGCTGCAGGACAGCTGCACACTGCCAGGCTTCTCTCACTGCACAGATGTGTCCAGGAGCTCCCACAGCTGGGCTCAGCTCCTGCCATGCTCTGGCTGCTGGCCCAGGGTTGGGGAGCTGTGATCTGGGCTGAGGAGCTGCTGCACAGGAGCTCAGCTCTCTCAATCCCCAGCAGGGCCACCCAAGCTCTGGCACTTTCTAGCAACCCTCTGCTGAGGAGGATGAGCTCCAGCCCTGGCAGAAACTGAAGGGCTCCATAGGGAGCACCTGGTCCAGCCTTGCAGATGGGTTCAGCAGGCACAGTGTGGCATCAGCTGGGGGATCAACAAGCCAGATGGGATGGGGGCAGTGGTACCAGGCCACATCATGGCCAGAAACTCACCCATCACAACCCAAAACAGCCACTGAGGAGTGTGAATGGGCATTAACCAAAGCCACAGTGTTATGACCAGTCACAGCTGCTGGGCCAAACCATGGAGGTCCCATGGCCTTGTGGAACAGAGAAACAAACTCCCATAAACCATCCTGGATCTACGAGAACACCAGCAACCCCACTCTGACCCAGCAGCTCCACACCTGCAGTGATATGGGAAGCCCATGTTCTCCCATTCCAGGTAGAGAAACAATCCTCATTTCTCAGAGGAGCTTAGTTATAAATGCAGCACCACAAATTGTTGTACCAACCACCAAAACCACAGAAAACTATAGGAAATCTGAACAGTAAGAGCTCTTTAAAGATTTCCTCCAAATCTCCTACTTCAAACCTCCCCAAAGCTTCAGCTGGAACTGAGACATGGGAGATGCTTCAATCTGGTCTAAACCTGCTTGCCAGACTCCTCACAAACACAGCTTACACTCAGGAGCACCAAAATCTTGGACAGCTGTTGGGAGAGGTCGCACAAACACAACCATGAGCTCTTTGCCAAATGTGTGCTCATGTTGTTGTGGCATCCACAATGACTCCATAATCTCCTGTGATATTCCTCTGATCTCCCAGAAAGCCATGCAAGATTAAACAGATATTCTGTGTTTCCAGAAGTCTTTATCTGCCTGAGGTCTTGGAGAGCTGATGAGCTGTACTGCCTTGGGGTGAGCAGGCAGAGAAGCTCCCTCAAATCAGATTCTCAGTACAGACCTAGAAACCAGCAGTGAGTTTTAAAAACTCTTGGTGGCATAAAGAGGAATCAGCAGACAACTGCAGAGCATGCACAGAGCCCACACCTGCCCTCCCAGGACAGACAGAGAGCAGGCAGCTCTGTACAACATTCCCTGGCACAGGCTGGCACCCCCGGACCTGCTCCCCCTGAGACCAAGCCTGGCTCAGACCGAGGATGCTGCTTGCACTACTGGGATGCTCAGGAAAGCAGCAAAGAGTGAGCAAGAGCAGGACAGTGAGCTTTGGAGGAGAAATCCTCAACCCAATTCCTTCTGAATTGTCCAAAGCCAAGCTCCCCTGATAATCCTGCCCATCAGAGCACTGACCCACAGCTTCAATTGCACCTTTGTGTTTTGGTTTGGTTTTTTTCAGAAGAAAGGTGATAACCTGCAGACCTTCACTGCCCCAAGCAAAGCAGGAGCAACACAAGGTCCCACAGGTGATGTGCTCAGCAGCACAGCACATAATGCAGTGCCAGGGCAGAGCCCAACCTCTCAGCAGGGCTTTTAACAGAGTTTGCCATTACCCAAATGATGATGGGAGCAAACCTGTCCATCCAGCAAGCACAAGCCTGGAAGGTGCCATGCTCTGGTGAGGTTCTGGTACCTAACCCACACACCAAGCAGCCAACTGCTGTGCTGGTGGAGTGGTTTGCAGTAACTTTCTCATGTCCATAGCTCTAAAGCCCCCTTGGCCTCCTGTCCCCCTGCAGCTCACAGAGCTGCACCAAGCACAGCGGGTGAGACAAAGGCACCAGCAGCTGTGGGGATGCACTGGGAGATCTGTGACACACAGCAAAACCCTTCCATCCTCCAAGGCAGCTCAGCTGTGCAAACCAGGAGCAGAGGGAGCCCAAGGTGGGAAAGGTCACCAGTGCACCCCCTTCTCCTGGCTCTGTCCCCCAGGCTCAGTCAAGCTGTCATGGCTCCTTCTGACCTGATGGAAGGATTTGCATATGCCCTGAAGCCAGCATGACTGACAGCCCTTCCCCTGTTATCCTCACTTGTGTAATTGCAGCAGCTATTCTTGTACACTGAAATGTCTAATCTTAGCAAGCCATGGAGCTGCTGGGTAATGTGGACCAGCCGGGAATTTCCATGCAATTACTCACCACTGCTACTGGCACTTACTTTGGCTGGTAAAAGTTCTTCTTGTCTGCCGACCCCAGGCTCTGCAAGACACAAAAGACAGATGTATTTATTTTTTTACCCTTTGCCAAGTGAGTGTCACTGATGAGGATGTGTGGGGAAGCACTGAAAGGCACATGTCTGCTGTTTTCCTGCCCAATGGGTCTCAATGTACTGGCTGGACAGGACAGCTTGGCCCTCCAGCCATAGGCAGTACCCACAGCATCAAAGATGTAAAAATAGAGAGTTAAGCTAGAGGTGAAAGGATGCATTAGATCTGAACTCAATGCACTCTGGCATGTCTGTGTGTCCTGCAGAAAAGTGGCACCTGGTGTCTGAGGGGACTCAAGGCCTGTCAAGTCCCCCCAGCTGGAAAGAGGACAAAGTGCAGGGTTTGGTGGAGGGGCTGAGCCACCACCACTGCAAACCCCCTCTGGCAGGTCAGGGGCTGAGCCCCAGGCCCACAGGGAACAGGACAACAAAATTCTTCTGCCAGGAAAACCACACCAGGCCTCAAGCACATGCAAAATAGGAAGCAGAGAGAGCCCCGATGCTCGCTCAGGTTCCTGTCCCTCCAACTCCTCCCCAGCATGATGGATGGAGTAGAAGTCAGAGAGCACCACAGATGGGCTGTGCCACGGTTCCCTGTGAGATCCCAGTAAGGCCAAGCCTCCCTACGGGGCCCCTGGGGGCTCTGGGCACAGCACAGACCCCAGCTGGGGTGCGTGGCCAGGTGTGTGCATGGCACACAGAGCAGGTGCGCAGCTCCTTGTGCTGTGAGGATGGGGCCGTGCACCCCACACACACCCCACTCCCACTCCCCCATCACACCCTGTCCAGAGGCACCCACAGCAGGGCCTGGCCCTGCCCCGAGGCCCCAGGGCATGGCAGGAGCTCCCAGAGCACAGCATGGCACCTGCTGCACCGAGGGTGTGCAGGGCAAGCTGTGCCCAGCGCTGGGGGATGGCCATGGCAGGCGGCACCGGGACAGACAGACACAGAGCCACCAGACCTGGCTGTCACCCATGGCAGGCGGCACCGGGACAGACAGACACAGAGCCACCAGACCTGGCTGTCACCAAAGCTTCTGCACCGCCACAGCCCTCTTTCTCCTCCTCCTCCTCCTCCTCGTCCTGGGGCTGATCCTTGTCTGTGCACCCTGTGGGGTGGAGGGCAGGGGGCAGCAGTGCAGGGTGGCCCAGCTCCTGTCCCTGTCCCCGCCTGTCGGTGCCGGTGCCTCTCGCAGGAGCCGCCGGGGCTCGGGGCTGCTGCTGGAGTTTTGCTCTGTGGTTGCCAGGCAATGGCGAGCTCCAACTCCAAACAGTGGGAGCAGCAGGGCCGAATGCTAATCAGGCCCAAAGAGCGATCCCAAAGCTTCCCCTTGCCAGCCAAAGCCACAGAGAGCTCCCACCAAAGCCAGCAGGGAGAGGAGGACCCCAGCTTTTAAACAGACAGGGATCCACTGTCACCAAAACATAACCAAAAGGGAGCTCTGGCCACTCCAGCAAGATGGGGATGCGGTTCTGGGGTGGGTGACCCTCTCCATGGCATGGAGATGTTGGGTGGTCACCGGGGCAGTGGGGAGGCTGCAGCTGCCCCAGGGCACACAGGGTACAACAGTCTGTGTGTGACATCCTGGGGCTCAGCCCAGGACACACAGGGTACAACAGTCTGTGTGTGACATCCTGAGGCTCAGCCAGGGCACACAGGGTATGACAGTCTGTGTGTGACATCCTGGGGCTCAGCCCAGGACACACAGAGGCCTGCAGGCAGAGCTGGCAGCACACGAGGAGCAGCTTCCATTTGGGGTGAGAAGCTCATTGGGAAGGGCTGGAGCTGTGTCAGGGCAGGTTTGGGTTGGATATCAGGAAAAGCTCTTCCCCCAGAGGGTGCTGGCACTGCCCAGGCTCCCCAGGGAATGGGCACAGCTCCGGGGCTGCCAGAGCTCCAGGAGAGCTTGGCCAATGATCTCAGGGGTGCACAGGGTGGGATTGTTGGGGTGTCTGTGCAGGGCCAGGAGTTGGACTGGATGATCTTTGTGGGCCCCTTCCACCTCAGGAGATTTTCTGGTTCCGTGTTTCTAAGATGTCACCTGCCCTGGTGCTGACTGTCAACATGCAAGAGCTCTGAGCAGCCCCGCTGGGTGGATTGGGGACAGCCCTGGCTGTCCCTGCTGCTCCTCTGACCCCACAGCAGCACGGAGCTGCAGCAAAGCCCACAAATCAATGGCCGGACACCAAACTGGGCTGATCCAACACTGGCACAACCTGCCCAGATAGGTGCTGGATTCTCTGTCCTTGGAGACATCCAACACCCACTGGACATGGTCCAGGATAATCCAGGGTAGGTGATCCTGCACTGAGCAGGGGTTGGGCTGAGAGATCTCCAGGAGATCCCCAGATCTCCCAATGCACTCTGTGCATTCCTGAGGTAGCAGAAAAATGAGCAGAGCAGTAACTGCTGAGGGTGAGTGATGGCACCTGAGCCATGGGAGCTGTCCTGCAAGCCCAGAGCACACTCAGGAACAGCTCCACCCCTTCCAGCACAGCATTCCCATATGATATTTCCTTACTTGCTTAAACTTGCACCCAAAACCCAAAGTGTCAGGGGAGGATGGATTGGTTTCAATGAAGTTCATCAGCCACAACAAATTCAGTTCCTCCTGCTCTCTCTGTGCTAGTGGGGATCACAGAGAACTGCTGATTCTTAAGGAGAAATCACCCACAAACACTGTTTTCAATGCCATTGAAACAAATCTGGACAACCTGCACCTCACATAGCCAGACCCTCCACCCAGCCACAGTGGAGATGTCCACGGAAAAAGCTCCCATCAATGCCACAGCCAGTGGAAAACTAAGATTTTAGATATCTGAGATAAAACAATGAGGAACTATGCAGAGAGATTAAAGAACCCCACCAATAAACTGGGCAGTGGTTACAGCAATGATGAGCCAAAATTACAAATTTAATGCTCATGAAGAAAGTAGCAAATAAGGAAGAAAGGCAGAATTTCAGCAACATGTCCAAGGAATTGGGCCCTGAGGAAGACCAGGAGCTCTGACTCAGCTGGTGGCTGTACCACCACCCCAAAGTCTGCCCTCCGGCCATTTCTTCCCACTTTGTGTCCCAGTTTCCCCACATTGCTCAGGCACAGCCCTTTGCCCCCTCACCCTCTTTCCAGAAGAGAACAGGACCGTGCCCAATAGGCAGGTGGAGCTGCACAGGTCAATCCCACCATGCTGCATTTCTCTCTCCCAAGCAAGGTGGCCATGGATGCAGAGGGCTCCGGGAGAGTGTCCAGGAAGGCACAAGAACCACCAGGGAATGGAGCAGAACTTGCTGGAGCCTTTCCATGGGCAGGGACAGCACAACATCCTGGTAGGAACCAGAGCCCTGAGAGAGCTCAGAGCCCTGCCTGGGAAGATCCTCCTCATCAGGGGATTGGTTAATGAAGAGGTTAATGAGGGATCACGCAGGGAATGGGGGAGGCTGTGGGCAGGACTGCCATGGGCACTGCCTGCTGTGCTGTCACACACAAGGGACAGCAGCAGGGCTGGGACAGTGCCACCAGTGCCACCTCGGTGCCACCAGGTACCACCCACAAGAGGGGGAGGTAAGGGAGAAGTGGCAAGGGAAGGGCGGGATGTAGGGAAGCAGGGTCAGGCAAAGGGAACACACATCCTGGACTTTAGGGAAAGTGTCCTGTCACTGGGCCTGAGCAGTGCCAACACCTCCAAGGGGGAGGGATACAGCAGGTTTTACAGCACTCACCAAACAAACCAGTGTAGAGGGGACAGGTCCTGACCTTACTGGGAACCGGGATTGGCTTTTCTTTTCCTGCCTGTTCCCGAAGCCTGGGAACTGAAAGAGGCAGAGGAGCAGAAGGGGGCCTGGTGTTTTCCTGTGCCTTCTGGGAGGAAAGATCAATTCCTCCTGGACTGAGAGGGGATCTGCAGGCTTCTATCAATGCAAATAAAGAACAAAAGCTCAAATGCCAGCCTGTGTGCATGCTCTGCTCCTGGATGGTCTCCAGACTCCTGGAGCAGTGACTGCTTGTGGCTCCTGTGCATGCAGGCAGAGCTGGGGATGGCAGAGAGGTGCAGCTGCAGTGTGCCTCAGCTCCCAGAACAATCTGGGAGCCTCACAGCCCCCCAGACACCTCCTGCTGCTGCTCAGGGTGCTGAGAGCCCCAGCCATGCTGAGACAGAGGGAGAGGAGCATCACCCAGCTCTGAGCCCTGTGAGCCCCACGCTGCAGCGTGAGTCACCCTCCACTGGGACCCACTGCTGCTCCTGCTTGCTCACTCCACTGATGACTCAGGCCTGAGGAAGCACACTTTAAGTCCCTTAATGAAATAATTTTCATCAGCTTGTCTTTCTAAAACAAACACCTCAAGCAAGGCCAGCATCCATCTCCTCCCTTTTGTCCTGAGGCACCGGGGTGAGGGACTGTGGGCATGGGCAGCACAGAGGCACCTGTGGGGGCAGGAGCAGCCCTGCTGCCCTGGTATGAGGCACTGGGCAGGGCAGCCCCCAAAACTTCCCAGAGCATGTGCTCCATCCCTCCAGTGCCCCAGCAGGGCCAGGAGAGGAAGGGGGGACACAAGGCTGCTGTCCCAGATGACGCTGCACATCCCTGGAAGTCTCCAAGGCCAGGTTGGATGGGGTTTGGAGAAACCTGGGATAGTGGAAGGTGCCCATGGCAAGGGGTGGGACAGAATGAGCTTTAAAGTCCTTTCTGACCCAAACCACTCCTTGATTCTATGAATCTGGGCCAACAGGAATGCTTGAATTTGCTTGTTCAATTTCACTTTTCAGGCACTAATTAAATAATTTTGTGAGTTCCACAATGCAGGTAAGACAGCAGCCCAGATTCCCTAGGCCAGCTCATCTCCCCAGCCAGCCCTGCTGGTCCCTAGTCAGAATTAGCACAACATGCTGCAGACAGAAATGATGAGTGACTTAAAGGAGTGTGCTGAATTTCAAAATTCAGCCATGCTAGGAAGATTACAGACCTGGGGTTGGAAACAAGGATGTTCATGGAGGGGCTAAGACAGAGGTATTGTTTTATTTATTTCTCCCTGCCAGCAGACATAAATCCTGTTGTACTTTTTCCTCCCATAAATGTTGCCAAGCATAATCTTGGCTCATCTTTTTTTCTAGGCAGTGTCCCTGGGAGAACAAAGTTATTAGCAAGGCTGAAGAAGCCTCATGCAATTATTTAGCAGCTATACCAAAATAATCCCCAAAGACCGGTGGCTGCTCACAGGTGGCAGCTTTCTCAGTCACTCCAATAAAATCTGGCTCAGTAACTCCCAGCGTAATCAATGCCCACACAAACAAACCAGAGGAAAACTGAGGGATGACTGATTCTTCCATGCTAGAAGAGGATCCTGCAAAGCAAGCTCACCAGCCATTGCTGGCTGCAGGCTGTGCTGCCACCCTGCCACTGTCCCCTGCCAGGACCTCAGTGTCCCTGAGCTGCACCTGGAGCTGGGCTGGGCAGACCCCGGGGGGATTTGGGCACAGGCAGGAGGTGCTTGGCCCCAGGGCAGGGCAGGGGCTGGGGACCATGGCTGTACAGCCTGTCCCCATCCCTCCCGGCTGTCACCTGGATCCTGGTGGTTCTGCTCCCAGCACAGCCATTCCCCAGGCTCTGTGTATCTGCAGCATGCTGCAGTTATGAGTAATCAGTAGGTGATGCCTGACTGTCGGAAGGGGAATAAAATTCAGAGCCTGGGATGTGAGTGGTTGGTTGGGAGGAGGAGGAGGAGGAGGAAGGAGATGGCAGCCCCCAGCCCAGCTCACAGCATCCCCCCAAGCCAGGGCTGGAGCAGGGGCAGGCTCTGTGCTCCAGGCAGCCCCTGTCCCTCCAGCCCAATGGCAGGGGCTGGCTGGGGAGCCAGAGGGCTCTGGGAATGCTGCAATGCTGCCTCCCTTCTGTGGGCTCCAGACCCACCCCACCTGCCCCCAACACTGCACTCCCCAAACAGCCCCGAGCTAATACAGCCCCAGGCAGCCCCAAAACACCCACTGAGGCCAGATGAACCCTCAAATCCTAAAACTCGAATTTCAGGCTGGATGAACCAGATTGCTGAGCTGAAAATCACAGAGGTAACTCCTGCCTCCAGTGTGGGTGCCAGCCTGGAGGGAGCTCCAGGCCACCAAGCTGGGGGCAGCCCAGATTCCCAAAGGCCATCCTGGATGGAGAGCAGATCCTGCTGTGTGCTGAAGTATGGAGCACAAGGAATGGAGAACTGGGGTGACCCAGCACAACAAATGTGGTGGCAGAGGAAGGGTCAGGTGGGGCAGGCAGTGCTGCCCAGATGAGAATGGCTGGCTCAAGGAAATGAGGGAAGAGGACACAACCCTCTGGCAATCACAGAAGGGCCTTTGTCAGAGGATGGGATTTTGGCAAGGCCAAAGCACCCGTGGGAGCACAGGGAGGGGTGTGAGCCCTCAGCCCCAACCTCTCACCATCGTGACCCTGCCTCTTCCTGCCTCCAATGCAGAGGATCTGAGGAGGGGGTGGCAATGCTCCCCAGACCCAGCCAGGGAGGATGCCAATGGCTCCAGCATGTTCATTCTTCCACAGCTCCCTCATCCCAGCTCAGAGCAGGAGCCTGATCCAGCTCCCACACTGGCCTGCAGACAGCCCTGACCCCATGCATGCACATGGGGCAGCGATGCACATCCAGCTGGGCTTTGAGTCCAATAGAAGGCGAAAAACAAGCTGGAAACCAGAGAAAACAGGGTTTGGACCACTGAGGGGGGAAGGAGGAGGGAATGTGGCTATGCACACACAGTGCACTGAGGCAATGCAGAGAACAGAAGCAAGGCCCTGCAGAGCAGCAAACCCACACTCGGGAGCTGGGGAGCTCCTGGGGCCCTCCAGGCACCTGCCCAAGACACCACAGAGCCTGTGGGGAACAGGGGCTGTTTCTGTGTCCCCCTGCTGCCACAGCCTTGCTCAGACACCAACCCGAGCCCAGCCCCTCACAGTGGCAGGGTGTGTGAGCAGGTGAGCTCCACCCTGCTCAGCTCAGCTCAGCTCAGGGGCAGGGGCCTTTCTGTCACCCACCCTCACAGCTGGGACCCAGGAGGAGAGGCCTTGGTGCTTTTCTAGGTCCTGAAATACAAATATGAACCTGGTTCTTTGGAAAATGGGGTGACCACCAAAGGGTGCTGGCACTGCCCGGGCTCCCCAGGGAATGGGCACAGCCCCGGGGCTGCCAGAGCTCCAGGAGTGTTTGGGCAGCACTGCCAGGGATGCCCAGGGTGGGATTGTTGGGGTGTCTGTGCAGGGCCAGCAGCTGGACTTGGGTCCAGTTCTTAAGTCCAACCTGGGTCCAATCCCTGTGGGTCCATTCCAAGGTGTTCCATGATTCTGTGATCCCCACCCAGCCTCTCCCTGAGCCCCAGGACAGTGATCAGAAGGGCTCTCTGGGACAGCAGCCACATCTCCAGCCCCTCACTCCAGAGCATGTCTGCAGCTCAGCCTGGCCCTGCCAGCAGGTTGTACACTCCTCAGGGCCAGGCCAACCAGAACAGTGCCAAATTTCCCAACATCATTAATTCTGTTTCCTCTTCTCTTCCAGCTCGGAGCTCACCCCTACAGGTGCAGTGCACAGTGGAGCAGGGATCTGTGTTGAAGCAGAGGAAGGAGCCAAGCCCTGGTTCCACAAACCATGCCAGCATGGCTCCAGGGACCCCACACCCCCCTCCCTCAGCAACTGCACCCACAAAACTGGGCTGCCTGCAGCACAGACCCACAGTGACTTGGGGTTCCTCGTCAGCCGCGAAGGGAGGACCAACCCCACCCCAGCCTGCCTTCCTGCAGGAGGAAAAGCGAGTCTGCTCACGAGCATCTGCCAGCACCCTCATTAAACAAGCCCCTTTGCACTCCCTCCTTGCCTTCCCACCCCTTGCAGCATCTCCCAGCCCTGCTTTCCCCAGCTGAGCCTCCTCCCAGCCGCGCTCCCCGTGCCAAGGGGAGCTCACCCACAAACCCCTCGCAGCTCACACCACGCTACGGCTGACCCAAGCTTCAAAGCATTTCTGTACTGAGAGCTCATCCAGGAAACTTTGTTTTGTGCACTGCTATTGTAGTGCTGCATGCCTGCAGGAGTTCATTGATGCACAGACAGCCACGCAGGCACGCACAGGCTCTGTGCTGGAGCCTCCCTGTGCAAGGAGCTCCCTGCCAGGCCGCCACAGCCAGACCTGCACTTGCTGCTGCTCCGCATGGAAGAACTTGTCAAATTGCTGGCAAAACCAGGGGAGCTTGTAAACCCGCCACCTCCACAGCCCCCAGGGGGACAGGCACGCACAGGCCTGGCACCCTGGCTCTGTGCTGTCAGTCACCAGCCCTGCAGAGGGACAGAGGGGGCAGAACGTGCCAGGGAGCTGCAGGCACAGGCTGCAGTCACCCATGGCCTGTACCTGGTGGGCTGCACACTTCCCTTCTCCACCTTATTTTTCCTTCTTTTTCGTGATTAGAGCCTGTAAACTATTACAGCAGTTTGGAGCACATCGGGAAGGAGCTGTGCTTGGGCTTAAGTGTTTGCAGGATCAGGGCTGAGCTGTGGAGCTGAACTTGCTGCTATTTATAGAGGGAAGCCCTGAGCACAGCACGTGCTGGAGGGGAAGGTGGCCAGGCCTATGTTCCTGCTAAAACCTGGTGGTTTTTCTATTTTGCCTCCTTTTGGGGATGTCAGCTTCCTGATCTCATAATTGCATTCATGTGCTGCCTGGTATTTACAAATGGTTTTGTTACTTTTTAATCTTTAGGCACACCAGGTCATAAAATCCCAGACTGGTTTGGGTTGGAAGAGACCTTGAAGTTCATCCTATTCCACCCCCTGCCATGGGCAGGGACACCTTCCACTAGACCAGGTTGCTCCAAGCCCTATCTACCCTGGCCTTGAACACTTCCATCCTCCTACATGTTTATACTGGTTTATAGGTGAACTTCTATCTTTCATCACTGGTTAAAAAAAAAAAAAAAAAAAACAACAACAGGAAAAGAAGCTAAATCTGAGTAGTAACCTCAGCTCCCAGGACCTGCAGCTAATTAACCACACCCTGTGGGGCAGCATGCACTTCACACACGGCCCTGCTGCCCGCAGCCTGCCTGGGTGTCAGCAGCCTGACAGCAGCTCTGCCCTCCAGCCCAGCTAATTATAGTGTGGGGAGCAAATGAGGGTGCCCTCCCTGCCCTCCCTGCCCTGCCATCCCTCCCTTCCCCTCCCTGCCCTCCCATCCCCTCCCGTGGCTGCTCCCCTGTTGCTGCAGCCTCTGACAAAGAGGATGAGGATGCAGGGCTGCAGCTCAGGTCCCCCTTCCCTGAGGCTCCCAGGTGAGCAGCACAAGGATGAGTTCCCCAGAGATGTGTCAGGGGGTGTCCAAGGGCCCTGAGCCCACCCCAGGGGTACCTGGGCAGGGAGCAGGGTTGCCACCACACCCCCACTGTGACCCTACCCTGCTGCAGAGCCAGGCTGCTGGTCCCACGCCATCCCTGCTGTCCCTCCAGCCACCCCAGCCCTCCTCGGACAGAGCTCTGCCTCTCCCTTGGCTCTCCCGCTGCCTCCATGCACCCCCAGCTCTGGGTCTGGGGGAGCCCCCACAATCTGCTGGAAACCAAAGCCATGGGAATGTCCCTCTCCTCCAGCAGCCTCAGCCCCTCGAGAGGGACAAGGCACAGATGTAAGAGGAGCAGAGTGGGACCCACCTCCACTGCCCGGGGTTTGCAGCCCCACTGGGGAGCCTGGTACCACAGACCTCCCCACAGGCAGCAATGCTGTCATCTCAGTGGGCACAGCCAGGACCAACAAAGCACAGCACCCTCAGGAAGTGTCCTCTGCCATCCAACCACTCCTGGGGTAACACACGTGGAAAATGGGGAGGATCTGAGCAGAGCAGGACCAGGGGACCTGGCTGGTCACCCAGCATGAGTTATAAACACCCATAGCACACATGACACCTGCAGGGACATGAACAGAACCCAGCCCTCGCACAAGACACAGAATTCCACATGGCTGGAATGGGTTGGAAGTGATATTAAACCTCATCCCACCCCCTGCCATGGGCAGGGACACCTTCCACTATCCCAGTTGCTCCAAGTCCTGTCCTACCTGGCCTAGAACACTTCCAGGGCTCCAGGGGCAGCCACGGCTTCTCTGGACAACACCACCCACCCAGAGCTGAAAGCACCATTGCAGAGCAGCTCTCTCGTGCTTTTGGCCCTGAAAGTGGCTCCCCAAGGTCACACAGCATCTGACTCAGTCAGTGTCAATCAGTGAATCTCCACTCCCAGGAATGTGGCTGCCACCACAGAATGACCTTAACTGCTCCTAGCCCTGGGGGAAGAGCAGGGCTGTTTGCAGAATGACATGCCTGCCACAAAACAAGGATGCTCCTCACAGCTGGCCTCTTCATCGTCCTCCTCTTCCTCCTCAGTAGCCAGCACTGAGCCCAATGCATGGGAAAGCTGCTCCTCCTGCACAGTTCGTGCCTGGGGAGCTGATGGGGCTGGGCAAGCTGGGGGCTACAATTTGCTCCTGGGGTGCTGCCTCAGCTTTATCTCAAGGCAACAGCAGCTAAAATATGATTTGGTCAGGACAGGGACAGATGTGAGTCAGAAGGAGCACCTGAGCTCCACAATACAGAACAAATCCACTGCTTAGACACAGCAGGAATCACTTCACTGCCTGGGTAACACTGAAAGGTCTCATCTGAGCACTCCTTTGCCACCATCAATTGTCCAAGGAAACTCCTCTAGATCGAGAAATTCACTTTTACTCTCAAGTTAAAAGTATTTGTTTAAATAGGGCTTGTAACATATCAACTAACGCTTATCAGAGCAGCAAGCTCTCTGAAATTCATATGAAGCTGTGGCTGCCCCAGCCCTGGAAGTGCCAGGTTGGATGGAGCTCGGAGGAACCTTGGAAGGTGCCCCTGCCCATGGCAGGGGGTGGAATGAGATGAGCTTTAAGGTCCCTTCAAGACGAGTCCCTTCCATTCCAAACCACTCCATGGTTCTAGGATAATATGCCGCAGGTTTTTGGGAGCATCATCAATGTGAGCACAGAAAAACTTACAAGAACTTTATCTATTTTGGTTACAGGCGAGGCTTTAAGAAGAAAGAGCCCCTGGAGCTTTGCAGATTTCTCTTGGAACAGCCTTTCCTGAGGGATGGAGGCACTGGTTCAGTGCTGGCCACACATTTCTCATCTAGACAGGGGGGAAGAAGGAGCCAGGGGATGAGGATACCCCTCCATCCCCACAAAGTCACCCCATCTGGTAGGAAGACTGAGGTCAGCAGTAAGGTGGGGACAATGATGGCCTTGCTATGTCCCCAAGTCCACCTTCCCAAGTGGAAAGGGACAGGGACAGGCAGCCCCTCACTGCTCCCACTACTGCATCCATACCCTGAGCACTTACACAGGCTCCAGCCAGCCAACCACCACCATTCAGGAATCAAACTCCATAAAGGACGCACAAGACACACTACAGAATAAATTGAGTACATTAGAAAAAGCCCAGAGAGGAAAAATAGATTTTTGGAACGTGTTCTCAATCTCATTAATTGGGAAGACAGCCTTGGAGGGGGAAAAAAATGATTATATCCTCCCCAAACCATTATCCGCTCTTCAGAGTGTATCATATGAAAACAGTTATATAAAAGAATAAATTATATTTGGAATGGCAAGAACCCCAGAATAAAGCTAGGAACTCTGATGTTCCCATATAAAGATAGGAGACAGTTATCTGTTCCAAATTTTCCAGTTTTCTGCTGCGCCAATTCAAATTCACTACATACCAGCATGGCCATATAAAGGGGACTCCACCCATGTGAGCTTGGAAAGAGCAGTAATCCCCCAAACTATCAATTTAATGTATGGGGATAGAAAATGAGGGAAGAATGTACTCCCAGAAGGAGCGTTCTGTTAACGACATGGCACAGGGCTCCAGAACGTGCACACAGCAATATCATTTACAGGCACCTCTGCCTTGGGAGACCCGGCTGAAATCGAGATTTCTGCACGCAGACACCATCGATGCTGCAAATTAAATGTCCGCTTCCAGATCCAATGTGAACTTTATTTTTGTTTTATTTTCTACTATTTGCTCAGTGTCACGTTTCTTGGCCGGCACTAGGAAATCATCTCTTCCTTGGGGGTTTTTAAATTAATTTTCAGCCCATCTTGCCCGGGCTGTCCTGAGCAGCAGAGGAGTGAGGATGCCTCAGGGCAGGGCTGGCATCAGGCAGGGTGCTCTCAGCCTGACCCCTGTGGAGGTGCTCCAGTCCCAGCCTGACATGTGGGTGCTGACCCCATGCAGGAAACTCCACATGGGCAGCCTCAAGCTCCCCTTACCCTGCCCTGGGTCTGAGGTGGATAAAAATCCTCCTTTTTCATGGATTTCTGCAGATGCAACACAGCACTGGCAATGTTGTTAGCATGGGCACATGGCCCTGGTGTGGGCTGGGGCACAGCAGCAAGGGGCCAGTGACACAAACAGGGGAGGCAGGATGTGACCCTGAATCTGCCCACACACTCCTGAGCCCCCAGGAATGTGTTGTCACGTTTGAAACCACACAAGCAGCTGGTTCCTCACATGAACTACACAAACAATACACAAAGTGCAGGTGGTGCCTTTCCAAGTTTTCTCTCCTGTTTGGAGTTCCTGGGCAGGAGACCCAGTGAGTGGCCCAGCAGCTCCATACTCCTCCCACCAGACCCGTGGAGCCACTGCTCACACCAGGAGGCAAGAAGACAGGAAGGATGGCTAGGAGATTGAAATATGGGCCAGGAGATGGAAATGAGGGCTACAGCCCATCTTTCATCAGTTTTTAAACCAGTCAAGGGCTGGCACAGAGAGCCCTTGTCACCAGTCTGAAGCTTCCAGTCCCTCTCCCTGAAAGTGTTCAAGGCCAGGTTGGACAGGTCTTGGAGAAACGTGGTATGGTGGAAAGTGTCCCTGGGCATGGCAGGGGGTTGGTACAACATGAGCTTAAAATTTCCTTCCAACCCAAGCCATTCTATGAAGAAGCAGCCTGAAGAAGAAATTATTTTCTCCAGCTCTGCCAATCTAATAAAAATCATAACAAAATAAAACAACAAAAAAAATAAAACCTAAAAGCTAAGAACTTTCTAGAAAGCGCCTCTGGTCATGCCCCGAGAGCCTGCTGGGGACAGCAGCTCCGGGCCCCGCTCCCCCGCGCCATCGGCACCGCGCGGCGCCAGCGCCCTGGGAAGGAGCAGGCAGCCACAGCCAGCCCTGTCCAAGCCATCAGGATGGATATGCAGATAAACCAGGTCACAGAAGTGTTTCCATCCCGGCCAGACAGTGACTAAGAGACGGCATTAATTTGTTCCTCAGCCCAAGTTTAACTTTTCAGACCAAGGAGAGCCAAATGGTCGTTCCAAGTGAAAAAATACTGCAGGATGCATTCCTTTGCCCTGTCCCAGGAATACCCAGGGATTCATGATTTCAAGATGGAGTTGACAGCTCTTTCATATATCACTAAGAATAACAAACCAACCTTTCTGTTTTTCTTTTCATTCCCCAAATGCTATTTACTGGTTGCAAGAAGCCACACGTCATGTTCACATAGCGCTCTGGGAAGGTGGGGCTGGATGAGCTCCACATGCTCTTAGTGCAGCACATCAAACCACCACAGACAACAAAAAGTTGTTTTATTGGCAGTCCTGCTGTCAGCACAGAGAATGAAGCGTGTATGAGGGAGCATCCACCTTCCACCCCTTTCTGGGCTCACTGTGAAGGCTCCTGGGAGCTTCACCAAGGATGTGAGACTGAGAACTCAACTGACAAACCCTTGGGAGCTTGAAAGCCCTTCTAAGTTTATTCAGAATTTGGTAATCTGCTACAGCAGCTGTTTCTGTTGCCCTGCCTGGTTCAGACAGTCCCCACATCACAGCAGGTTCAGGGCAGCACCTCCGTGCCAGGCCAGGGAGGGACCCACATGCCCAAGTGAAGGGACAGCAGCCCAATGCCTCACTGCAGGGCCCAGTGATCCCAACACCACACAGAGGGTTGGGTATCACCAGAACCTATCACACAACTGCCCTTTTTAAAATTTTTGCCTTTTAGGGCCTCCAGAAAATGGTGTTTTCAATAACTGGGCTCAGAGACTCATCCAGCATCATGCCAAGATGGTGGCAGTTGTGCCCAGGGAGAGGCATCCCAGCCCCACTGGTGCCCTCCTGTCCCTGGGCTGAAGCTGCAGGGCATGAGGCACCACAGGGTCCCTGGGATGCCTCACACCACGTCAAAGCATTTATTCCTGCAGGGAGAGGAGATTTGACACTGTCAGCCTGGCCAAGGGCAGCACAGCAGAGCTCTAAACAAACACTGCCACAGCGCTCACGGCCAACTCTGCCCAAAGATGGAGCAGAAGGGATGTCCATGACATGGTACAGCCTCAGAAAATCCTGCCAGAGAGCTCAGACCATGCCATACCCACATCTTGTTTTATAAAACCATGTGCTGTCTCGCAGCAGGTCAGGGCTGTGCAAAGCTTTCAGCCCCAGCATCCCTCTCCTGAAAAATTCCCAACCAGCTCTGCCAAGGGGCCATGATCCAGAGATCCAAATCCACCTCCCTGTGGTTACCCAGCACAAGGGCTGGTACCACACACTGCTCCTGCCCCTTTGGACCCCAAACAGTCCCTTCTCCACCACTCAGGACCTGGGAACCAGTTTTAGTCCACAGCCAAACAAGCTGCAGGAATGCCTGTGGGACAGTGATGGGAGAGCCCACAGAGGCCCAGCCCATGAAGGACCACTGTCACTTGGGGGACAGCACAGTGACAGTCCTCACTCCCCCTGGACATGGAAACCAGGCAGACAGGCCCCACCTGGTCTCCAGCAAAACCCCGGGCAGCTCCAGCCGAGCTGGGTTGCTGCGGGAGGGCAGCCCAGCCCAGCATCCCCGGGCACGACAGACAGACAGACAGGGGCTCTTACACTGAGGCAGGGCATCCTCCCGGCAGCCAGGCAGTCAAAGGGCTGTGCTGAAATGCAGGGGCCACTCGGGAGGCAGGTGACACATCCTGCGTGCAAAAGGCACATCTCCAACCTGCCGGGGCTTTCGGGGCTGGGCAGGGCTCCTGCTCCTCCCCGTGCCACCCACAGCCCTTCCCTGTGGCAGCTGCTCCCAGTCCCACCCTGCAGCTCCTGCCATGCCCTCATGCTCACCCCATCCCACCAGCTCCAGCTCAGAGGGCATGAGAACCCTCCAGAACTGGGGTAAGGACTGGGCCAAACCCCACTGAGCCATGGCAGCTCAGGGCTGGCTGCCACAATGCCACTGGAGAGGTCCCTCCTCTGCTGTGCCCCTTGTCAGGCACAGCCTCCCACACACAGGGGTCTGGGCAGAGCTCACCTCTGCACTCCACAGGGCAGCAGCCCCCCAGGTGCTGGCTGAGCCCTGCTGGCCTTCCCCACAGCCAGAACCACAGAGTCTTTATGAACCTCGTGAAAAAAACGACCGCCTTGAATGCATTTTGGCTTTTTCCCAGTAAATCTCTTTGGTACCCCCCCAGTCTGATGTGAAATCACTCACCATCTCCACAGCACTCAGAGCTGCACAGAGTCCCTGCTTCTTCCTATCGTTCTCGTCTTCTCCTTCTGTCTTCTCTCCTTGTCCTCCTCCTCTCCCAGCTGGGTGGCCAGGCAGGGCAGCACCTATTCCAAGATTCCTATCCGGCCGCCCACAGCCTCTCCCAACAATTACAGGCCTCTGCAGCTGTCCCAGGTAAGCAGCAATGACAGACCTCGAGGCAACTGCATGGAAATGTCTGTTCAGAGGCAGGGTTACCTGTCCCAGCCAGCTCCTGCCTGGAAAGGAGCATCCTGCACACCCTGGCAGCATGACGATCCCAAACTGGATGGAGGGAAACGAAATGACACCAACATGTCCCTAGAAAACAAGGGTCTAAGTATTTTCTGGGGTCCCTGCATCATTCCAGCGGCCCCACCCCAGTCCTATGGCTTCTTCCCAGGTCTGTGGGGTTGGGGTGCCCACCCCTAAAGCTTGCTCGAGCCCAGCAATTGCAAAGACAGAGTAATCCTTTCAGGCCACATCCACATCCAAAGGTTATTATTGGTGAAAACCCAAAGGACAATCCTCGGCAGCCACACTGAAAATGTGGGTGCTGGGCACTGGGCAGTGCAGGGCAGAGTCCTGGGCAGTGGCTGCAGGAGAAGCCTCAGCCCTGAGGTCAGGCTGCAGCTGCTCCCCAGAGAGGCACAGCCAGGCAGTGGGGCACAATGTGATGGGCTGGGGCTACACCAAACCCTTCATCTCTGACTTCTGGGTGTGATCACAATGAAAGCCCAGAACCCCCATCCAAAGGACAAAGCTGGGAATTCCCGGTTGCAGCAGACACCAAGCCCACGCTGCTGACACAAGGCACAAGAAACTTACAGCTCCTCTCACCACAAGCAGCAAATGACCTTGTTCCCCCTGTGCCATCCCTCAGGAGTCACTGAAGGCATCACCTCCCTTGCCTTATCCCTATGTGATCCCAGCCCTGCCCAGCAGCACCAGCCCTGCCAGATTGAACACTCAGCACAGACTCAGCCCAGCTTCCCTGTGCTTTGAAAACAGCAGCCTCCGACCTCAGGAGGGGCTGGTGCCTCAGCAGGGCCCGTGTTTCCCACTCCCACAGTCTGTCCATGAAAGCCCTCACACTTCCCTGCTGAGCAGGACACCCAGGACCCCCTGTCCTGTCCATCCACTGCAAGGAGCTCCCTGGTCACTGCCTGCTGCTCTGCCTGTGTATTGTAGGGACATGTGGCAGATGGGCACACCAGGGAGGATGCAGGAGGCCCTGGTCCAGCACAAGCTTGTGGCAAGTGAACAGCACCCAAATTTTGCTGACCACAGGTGTAAAAAGTGATTTAGACATAAATATGAGCATAGATCTTTGGGAAGGGTGAGGAGGAAAAAGGCTGAGGAAGAACTGGCTGAACTGGGATAAAGAAACTCTTGCATCCAGACCCCATTTCTCTCCAGAAAAAGCCAAAACCTTAACAGGGGTTTGCATTAAAGCCTCTGATCTTCACTGGGGTTTCACCCCTGGGCACCACATGTTCACACAGCCGAAGCCCAAATTCAACTTTAACCCAAATAACATTAAAAAGATACTCCAGGGATTAAGTGACTTGACAAGCTCCAGGCACACCCAGGGACAGAAAACTAATGGTGTGTGTCACAACAGGGCTCTGATCACATGGCCCTCCTGGCACTCACCCCATGTGCCTCAGTTTACCCAGTCATTATGGGCAGGTGCAGCAGTGCCCAGCTCCTGCAGGGCAGGAGGAGGTCAGGTGCATATCACAGAATCATGGAACCATGGAATGGTTTGGGTTGGGAGGGACATAAAAACCCATCTCATTCCAGCCCTCTCATCCTCCCATCCATCCCACACCTCCCACTGTCCCAGGCTGCTCCCAGCCCTGCCCAGCCTGGCCTTGGGCACTGCCAGGGATCCAGGGGCAGCCACAGCTGCTCTGGGCACCCTGTGCCAGGGCCTGCCCACCCTCACAGGGAACAATTCCTGCCCAATATCTCATCTAATCCTACTCTCTCTCAGTTCAAAGCCATTTCCTTGTGTCCTATCACTATATTCCCTTGCAAATAAATAAATAAATAAATAAATATTTATATACACGCACTCCCACCCACACATATTAGATCTGCATTTGTATTTTATGCTCAATAGTGCTGTTCCTAGGACTGCTCCCAAGGGAAGCACAGCCCCACTCTGCTTTGGCTGGGGGTCGGGATGAATAAGCAAGAGGAGGGAGGAAAGCCATGGCCCTGGGGGGTCTGCCTGCAATCAGGCAGCGTTTCAGCAGTGGTGAGGGAAGAAATTAAAGAAATAAATCGTATTTTGTTCGTGCTCAGTGAACACTCACTAGAGAGTCATGATGAAACCACACATATGCTTTTCCAGGCAGGAGACTGCAGTGCTGGGAATCACGGGCTGGTCCCAGGGTGGCACAGAGATGTGGGTACTCACAGCAGGAACAGGATGGATGCTGACAGAGGAGGAGGTGTCAGAGCTCAGGGAGCTCTGGCTGGGGATGTGGGGTGAAGCAATGGATTTGCTATGCCTGAAAAGCTGGGCTGAGGTGGGGTGCTGGGAGACGAGCTGAGGGAGGAGAGGGGAAGTGCAGCCTGAGCCCTGCGGCTGGCACAAAAGCGGCAGCAGAAAACCCCCTTGACAGGACAGACCCTGCCCAATGCCACCATGGCACTGCTGGGGCTGGGCACCACCTGCTCCCCTGCCTGTCCCCTGGCCTTGAGAATGAGCTGGCCAGGAGCATCCCAACATCTCAGGATTCCCCGCAGCAGCAGGGCGGGCATGGCGCCTGCTACAAAAAAATGAATTGGGTGAGCCAGTTTTGGGGCAAAAGAGCAGTTTGTGAAGAGGAGGGGAGAAAAGAAAATAATTTAAAAAAAAAAGAAAAAAAAGAAAAGGGAAAGACAAAACCGCTGTGTAAGAGATGAAGGGAATGGGGGGAGAAAAGTTTAGAAGAAATCCCTGGGGAATTGTGGAGAAGAAGAAAAAGCAGAGGCACGCCAGGCGCGCTGGAGTGCGAGCCAGGGAGCAGGAAGCGCCTAACTAGGATGGAGACAGAGATACTACAGAGCCCGGTGACGTCATGGCGGAGCGCAGCGGTTTCCAAAACAACTCCAAACTCCAGCCCAGAGAGGGATGGGGAGTGCGGCAGAAGGGGAAACGAGATGGGGCTGGGCGCTCCGAGGGAGCTGGAACGGGAGCTGCAGGCGTCTGCGGAGCGCAGCCTGCTCCCCGCTCCCCGCTCCCCGTCGGTTCGCTCTGGCGGGACGGGCTCTGGGGAGCCGGCAGCCGCGGAGACAGAGCTTATTGTAGAGCCAGGCAGCATCAGAAAGGAAATTCCTGAGGGTGTTTTCCTAATTGACACGTACAATGAAGTTACAGTCCCCCAAAGCCCCTTGCTGCAAGAAGGTAAATGCTGGATGCTCCCAGAAGCAGAGCCAAGGAGTGAGCAACAGCAGAGCCAGCGACCCAGAGGAAATAAATCTGCACTAAATGGGAACCACACACAGAGAGCTGTCCCGATGGCAGCAGGCGGCTCTGCCCCAGCCTGTTCGGATTAGAGGGTTTTATGGCTGTGCTGGCCTTGGGGAGCCTGGCCAAGGCGGCTGGGTCGGCTCAGGGCTCTGTGAGGAGGGTGGAGAACAAAGGGAGAGGGCAGAGCGAACCCCCAGGGTCAGGCTGTGGTGCCCTTTGTCCGGGGCTTGCAATGTGGGACTGCCCCCTGTGCCCCCAGCTCACCCCACAGCTGCTGGGTGGGTATGGCAGCACCCTGTGGGTGAGGAAGGGTGGCACAAACGCCATGGTGACTTTTCCTGTCTCCCAGCCTCAGGTGTGTTTCTGCCGGAGGCTGCAGGAATTCCTGCAGGTTCTCCACTGCCAGCCTGGCCAGAGCCAAGGCCAGGGCAGCACCTGGGTGCTCCCACACCTTTGCTCTCACAGCTTCACCTCCTGCCAGGCTGGAGCCTGCCTGCTCTCACGGGCTGTGCTGCAGTTGTAATTGAGCTGTCCTGGGGCCGGGGCTGATCCTGGAGGTCTGGTATCCTGCAGCAATCCAGGCCTGGATCCTGCTGGGACACAAGGATCCCCACTCCGTAACAGTGCTGCACATGTGATGAACCTGCTTGGTCTTAGAACTGTGCTTGGCTTCTGCCAGGGGATGCAGCACCAGGGAACACTGCCAAACACACTGGCCAGGGGGATGGGGGTCAGGGCACACCTGCAGGCTGCTAAAGGGGTCCAGGGTGGGAAAAGGACCCAAAAGGGGTGAGCAGGGCACAGTCACCTCTCTACCTCCAAACCCGTGCCAAGCAGCAGGAGGGCACAGGCTGCACAAAGCGGCTTTGGCCATGAGTCCACCTTGCAAGCCACTCAGGGAAATCCGTGGGAAGGCAGCGAGACCCCCGAGCTGGCGAGAGAGGCAATTGTTAGGATGGAAGTGCTGAGAGATGTCCTTGGTGCACACATCGCACGGCTCGGAGCCGGCAGCACCGGCAGCGGGCTGGCCACAGCAGCAGCCCCTGCCCACCACCCTCCCCTGGGCCCCTTCCCGGCTCCCTGCTTCAATCCCACCACGGCTGCTTTCCTGCCCGGGGGCGAGGAGAGCCTGACTCACGCAGCAGCAGAGATTAATAAGTGAGCAGAGGAGCCGGGCTGGTGCTCCGAGGCGCGGCTGAATCACCGCGCTCCGGCTGCCGGCGCATTGTTCCAGCGCTGAGTCAGGGCTGCTGCGCACAACAGCGGCAGCGAGCACAACCTGTGGCCTCTGAAATGCAGTGGCACGGAGAAATCAAAAACGAAGTGTTGCTGTAAGCAAGCTAATAGGGCTACCCACGGAGTCCCAGCAAAGCAGTGCTCTGGGCTCCAGCCTCCCCCCAGAAATGCAAACCCCCAGACTCTCACAGGGGCACTGCTCTTGGCATCAGCAGCTTTCCTTCTGCTTAAAAGCTGCCACCTCTGTATTTATCACTTTTTATGTTCAGCCTTAACTGGATGACGTGGTCTGGTTGTTCTCCCACCCCAGCAGGGCTGCCCATGCACTGCACACAGATATCCCAAGCCTTTCCCACCCCTGGCAGTGTCCAAGGGCTGGACGGGACTTGGAGCAACCTGGGACAGAGGAAGGTGTCCCTGCACGTGGCAGGGGGTGGGATGGGATGAGCTTTACGGTCTTCCCAACCCAAACCTATGCTATTCCCATAGCTCTCAAACTCACAGTCCTGGTCCAGCACTTCCTCCAAAAGTACAAGATGGGATTTTGAAAGATGAGGGAAACATTAATTCCTGGAGAAAGTGCTGTCTCAGAGCAAGTGACAGCCATCCTTCTCAAACTCTCCAGATCATCTCCAGCTGCCAGGCTGCCAAGGTTCTCTGTCTCTCCCACTGCAGCCAGGTGTGCCACCCCCTTTTGCCCCCCTAGAACAGCTCCTGCCACACAGCAGCGTGAACAGCCACCACTTACTGGGCCTTGCAAAATAAACCGTATTTCACGTCAAAATGAAGCAAAAGCCTCCTGCACTCAACATCCTCCTTCCTGAGGTTGGGAGGGAGTGTCTCAAATCCTCTTAGGGTCCTTGTCCACCCACAAGCCACACACTTGGCAATCTGGAAAGTACTTTGCTGATATACAGGGCTCAGAAACTTGGAGAAACAAGGAACTAGAACCTGGATTCATGGAGCAGAGAGACAGAAATCAGCTTGAGAAACAGGGTCAGCTGCTGGTCTGCCCTTAAACACAGCCCTGAATTACAAACACCACTGTGCCCCAAGTGCCTCTTTCTGATCATATCACCCCCAGACGAGTCTCAGCCTCCCCTGACAGCAGCTAATGACTGGGCTTTGAAGGTGCTGCATGGCAGCAAGTTCTGCAGGTTAATGGCAACGTGTGGCAGTGTTGTGTCTCCTTCCTTCCAGCCTGGTGCAATGTCCTGCCCCAGAGAAAGACCAAGTGCCCAAAGGACACACCAGGAGCCACAGTGTCACACCACAGGCACCAGCCCCCAGTGCAGCTCTGGGAGCCTCTGCACCCCAGATGGATGGTCCCAGCACTGAGTTGTGCCAGCAGCTCCTCCACCCCCCGTGCCCCACTCTGGGCTGACCGCAGTGCTGGTGGTGCTGGGCAGGTCCCACAAGAACACAACGTGAAACCTCCTTGTCCATCATCCAGCCCAGGGTCATCCAATCTCCAACCACCCCAATCTCAATGAACCATCAACCTGAAATATAACAAAATCCGCTCAAAATCCCAGGGAGCACCAGGTTGCCTCTGTTTGCTCTTACAAGGATCTAATTCAGGTCTAATAGGACAGTTATTATGATATATTAAATGAGTGGCAATTGATTATTAAGAGCTTATTCATTGGACCTGGGCAGATGGGTAATCAGATACCTGCCTATTACATAGCTGTGAAACCACTCTGAATATGCTTCTAATGACCAAGTGATATTTACTTAACATTCAATATCCATCACTAGGAAAGGTCTCTCTAGATTTAATAAGCCTCTGTTATTTTATGTTTAATTAAATACCATCCACTATTAAAAACATATTTAACTGAGGTCAAAACCAGTAAAAACTGTATCTTATAACATAGCTGTTAAACCTCAAATATCTTCTTAATGATTAATTGGGATTTAGCACACGATCGCTGTCCTACTGGGAGCAGATGGAAAGCGGAAGCTCAACGATTCAGGGACCAAAGTGCTTTGCTTCTGCAAACAATTCTGCTGGCTAGATGGTTTGGCTAATAAAAATAAAGCAGAGCAGTGGGAGCCTCGGTTCCTACGTCACCCAACTTTGGAAAGTCCAGAATACAGCACAGTCACTTGCACAGTGCCCAGCAACTCAAACAGCCAGGGAGCCGGGACCACCATCCTCCTCCCGGAGATGTGTGTGCCACAGGGGCTTTCCTGAGGGTCAGGACATCAGCAGGACCTCTCCAGAGCTGCTCTGCCCCAGCTTCAAGGCAGAAACTCTGGGGCAGCGCTCTGGGGACTCCTGATGGGACAGTTCCAGTAGGGATTGTGAATGGCATCCTTTCTGCTTGGGCTGGCCAGCTGGGGCAGTTCAGTGGTCCATCACACCTATCCGTTTCCCCAATGGAAACAATAGTGCCTGGGAGAAGGTGGAAACAGATTTCATAGAATCATGTAATGACTTGGGCTGGAAGAACCTTAAATAGATCCTTAATAGGACCCATCCCATTCCACCCCCCTCCTACAGGCCAGGACCCCTTCCATAGACCAGGCTGCTCCAAGCCCCATCCAGCCTGACCTAGGCCACTTCCAGGAATGGGGCAGCCACAGCTTCTCTGGGCAACCTGTTTGCCACAATGGTCCAAAACCTCGATGTTACAAACAGAGAGATCTTTTCAGGCCAAGGGACCCAACCCTAACCCTAACCCTAACCCTAACCCAGATCCAAGGGCCCTGGAAGCACAAGTCCTGCAGCAGCAGCACACTAAGGACAGATGTTTCTGTCACTGCCCTGCACAAGTGTCCTCCAGGCAGCTGTGAACACACACAGCACCACACACCACATGCTTCCTTCACCTCAGCACAGGGACAGCTGATGGGGGAAAGGAGCCTCTAGGCAAGGGGGAATAAGTTTGGACAGGGAGCAGGGAAAAGTCCAAAGCATGTCAGCACTTGGGAAAAAGCCATTCCACCTCAGTGACCTCCTGCAAGAAGATTTATTTTTATTGGTTTTGTTTTGAAAGACCTTGAAAGCAAAATCCGATACTAGCAAAGTATTAAATATAGCAGTACAGACCCACATGGATTGCACAAGAAAACAATTTCAGAATAGAAACAGTAAGAATGTCTACAAACACTGAGAAAAATACCAAGAGACTGAAGCCAAGAGGGTCCTTTCTTTCTGTTGTTCCCCTGGCAGGCTCAGGCACGCTGGGGAAATCGGGGTTAGACCGTGGGCTGCATGCTACAGCCCTGGGAAATGAGTCAAGAGCCTGGAACGTGTGCTCAGCACCAGGCACAGCCAGGGTAGCCCTGGGCTCTGAGCTCATGAGCTTCCTTGGAGGGACCCTGGTGGGTCAGACCTGCTTGTGGCGCTCCAGGGAGAGGCACAGAGGGAGCATCCCAAGGGAGCTGCTGGATGGGCTTGGAGACAACCAAAGCTCTTGCCCAAAGTCATGTCCCAGGAGTGAATCATCATCCTGCCATGAATGACATTCCAAAGGGATAAGAAAACATTCCCAGTGTCTGACAAGACACTGTGTTATGCGTGAGAGGGGTTCTAAATATCCACATGGAAAAGATGTTTTTGGAGGAAAACCTCAATGTTATTCTGTGTTTCTAAGACCAGGAGTCTCTGGGAGTCACAAAATTCCAGGATGGTCTGTGCTACAAGAGACTTAAAGCCCATCTCATTGCATCCCCTGCCATGGGCAGGGACACCTTCCACTATCCCATTTTGTTTCAGGCTCCATCCAACTTGGGCTCAGACACTTCCAGGGATGGGGCAGCCAGAGCTGCTCTGGGGAAGAAGAACAAGTCCTTGTTTTCTTCTTCTTCACCAGAGAAGCCCAAGAGAGTCCAAGCACCAGAGATCCAAGAACCTCAACCAGAGGGAAGCAGTTCAGAGCAGACCTGGGCAGTTGGCCCTGCAGCCTCCACAGAGGCTCCATGGAGAGGACACTCATGGAGTAACCTTGTCATCAGAAATACTCAGTCACTCCCCTCATGTGAGGACCAGGAGGAAAGTGCAGCTGGATTTCATTTCCTTCCCCAAGCACTGTCTGTATTTGTATATACACAAATGCACAAACCACCTCCTCACCCTCAGCACCTCCCTCCCAGGAGGAGCCCCAGCAGCAGGGCAGGCAGGCCCAGCAGATATCATCTGGGCTGCTTCAAAGCCACGCAGCTGATTAAGGAAATGGCAGAGGTGGCTGTCTGGGGGATATGGTGATTAAGGATGTCTCCATCTCCAATCAGCCCTGGAGACTTTGCTGGAATATTGACTAGTGCCCCACATGTCATGGGAGCAGCTCCATACCTGCTGTGTCCTGTCTCATTCTGCAGAAGTCAGAGCATGTGAAGAGTGAGGAGGAAGGAGCCTCTTGAGATGTCTCCCTTGGCCAGTGGAAGAGAGCAAGACATCTGCTCCACCACATCTGTCTCCAATGGACAGGGCTGGACTTTTCTCTTTCCCCTCATTCAGACAGAAACCACTGCTCATTCAGAGTGAGTTAATCTCACTTTTGATCAACTCTTCACAAGAGCCTTACAACCTACAACTGCACTTTGGTATCTGTAAATGACTCCCAGGAGTAGGGGAGGCCTCGGGAGCTGCTCCAGCCCCAACACAAGGGTTTGCCTCCTTCAAATGTTCCTTTTGTACCCTTGCAACCCCAAGGTTCCCCAGAAGGAAAGAAGCACCTTTTCCACCAATCCAGTCCTCCAGCTGAGGCTGCAGGCCACATCCCGTTGAGTTTGAGTGTTTCCAAGAAAAACTTCAGAGCTGTACAGAGGAGGGCCCAGGTGGGCATCATGGATGCATGGGATAAGGACACCAAGGTGGGCTGTAAGACCCTTCACAGAGGTCCTGTTTTCTTCCATAATGGCCAGGACACTCCTTGCTCAAAGATGAGGTGGGGCTGGCCAAGCCCTCCATGGAGTCAGACACACCTAAACACACACAGGGCTCACGACAGAACCAAATCCCACCTCTGCTTCTGCTGGATGCTTCTCACTTGGGAAACATCACCAGGCCCATCTTCCTCTCCAGGCTGCAGCAGAGGCATCATCTCCAGTCCATGGCAACCCAAATGTGTCCCTCTGCTGCTTCACACCCCCACCCACACAAGTCAATGGCACTCTCCTGATGCCTGTGAAGACACTGCAGACACCCAGTCCAGACACCACCACATCTCTGTCTGGACAGGCAATTCTCATCCCTCCCCCCCCCCTTCCATACCTCAGTTTCTCCTGTGGCAGAAGCAAACAGTCTGTGGGTGCCATCCCACCCCAGCCCCAGCAACACAGGGAGGCTGAACTCAACCCTGCAAAGTCCTCGAGATCCTTCCTCCACCACCATGGAAATCCCCAGAGGGTGTTTGTTTAACCCCAGTGTGCAGACAGAGCCAGGCACTCAAACCCACATCCCCACAGCCCCACTGCCTTCTCACAGCCCCACAGCCCCACAGCCCTCCCACAGTCCCACAGCCCTCCCACACAGCCCCATTGCCTTTCCACAGCCCCACTGCCTTCTCACAGCCCCACAGCCCTCCCACACAGCCCCATTGCCTTCCCACAGCCCCACTGCCCTCTCACAGCCCCACAGCCCCCCAAGGGGCAGCACATGGATTGGTTGCTGTGAAACAACAACTTCCTTCTTTCTTTTTGCTGGAGTTAACTGGGTTTAGACTGGGAATTCAGTTACATTTGTGGGCAGCCTTTCTGGAGACATCCACCCGCCTGATGCAGGGGAGAGCTGTCTGAAACCACGGGCACTTCATGTGTGTTTGGATTCCAATCCTCCCGTGGTTCAAAATCCTGGGAAAATGAATCTGTGTTGCTGAGGTGAAGTTTTGGTTTGGAAGTGTTAGACTGGAAGTGACTGGCTGTCCAGCCAAGCTGCTGGGAGTTTGGGCTCCCTCCTTTGGCTCTCCCACACTTCCCTGAGCAGGAGTTTGCAAAGACTGAAGTGATGTGCGCCGGGACATTTGGGGCCTGCAGGCCAGGGAAGCACAGGCACTCAGGAGTCTGCCCCCCAAACCCTGCAGGCCAGGGAAGCACAGGCACACCAAACCCTGCAGGCCAGGGAAGCACAGGCACTCAGGAGCCTGCCCGCCCAACCCGACACCGCTCTGGAATGCAGAAACTGCAAACGATACTTTAATTCCACAGTCACTCAACAGTAGCTCCGGCCTTGGGAAATACTGGGAAAGCACATGCTCAGGAGCACTTAAAGGGAGCACATCCAGCCCCAGCCTAATCCACGGGCTGGAAACCATGCTATCTTTATCAGAACTTCCCACCCCAGCCAGCCTCCCCCCATGCCTGCCCTTGAACCAGCAAGAACCACTGTGAGGCATGGGCCAGGGCCTGAGCCACAGCTCAGCTCAGCTCAGCTCAGCTCAGCTCCCTAACAGTGCCACGGGAAGGGACACTGGCACTGGGGACACTGCCTGTGGTGCCACCCTGCCACCCACACCTCAATGGGCACAGGGCTGTCCTGCCACCCACACCTCAATGGGCACAGGGCTGTCCTGCCACCCACACCTCGATGGGCACAGGGCTGTCCTGCCTCCCACACCTCGATGGCCAAAAGGCCCTCTGATCCTGCCTGGGCACTGCACATGTCGCCACTGTCCTCCCCACCCAGGACACTTGTGCTGAGCTGTTTTGTCCAGATGCCCCCTCTCCCCGCAGGGACCATCCCAGAGCACACCCAAGCCCCCAGGCACAGGCTCCCTGCACAAGTCCTGCTGCCTCGCTGGCTCCCACCCGTGCCTGGTGCTGATGGGTCAGAGCTGCAGGAGCCATGTCCCCTGTCCCACAGCAGGGATGTGCTCAGGCACAGCACCTAAGGAGCCAGGAGAACCTCAGGGCTCAAGCCCCAAGCGCTCTGCTCCCCCCAGAAGCCCACACCTCTGTGCTCTCACCCTGCTCTGCACCCTCAGCTCCCCTGCAGGGGCACGGGCATCACCAGCAGATCCATGGGGACCACGGTGGGGAAGGGCAAGGACAGACCCACAGAAACAAAGGTCAGAGGATATGGTAAGCTCAGAAAAGCCACATAAGGAACTGAGCAATGGCCATGGCTGGATTTATTACCAGAAGGGAGGATGTGAACTTGAGGAGAGTTTGCAGTTCAGATTTAGCACCTCTCAGTGCTCAGGCGGTGACGCTGAGAAGAGCTCAGCACATCGGGATGAAGGCTGTTCTCGCCTTTCAGGAACTTCCTGCTCTGGTTTCAGCTCTTTCTTTCTTCCTTCCTTCCTCTCAAGCTGTCCCCTCTGAAGTGGATGGTTTTGGAGACCAAAGGATAAACCAATTTGCTTCTCTGTTCCTGAGAAGGGCCTTTCAGCTCCCTGCTGGCATACTCCAAAAGCTCTCAGTGGCACAAGGGGCGGGGTTGGGCATTCCCAGGGCAGGTGCCACATCCCACAGCTCAGGAGACTTTCCTGGGCCCCCGATGGTGCTTCCACCTCCCCCCTCCTGCTCACCCACCGTGGGCAGCAGCAGATGGGGTCCTGTTCCTGTCTGCAAACTCCTCCTGCCCTCCAGCAACACGCTGCACAGTGAGAGCTGTCCCACAGATTACTGCTGCCACCTGACGTGTCACACCAGGTACTGTGTGACACAGCCCAGAGCTGCAACATGAGGTCCCCTCCACATCACAGCCTAGCTGGATGGAGACACACTGTGCCTGCATGTCAGCACAAGAACTGGGTGCTTCTCCTGCCCTGGGTCACACAGCTACTGTGACCTTAAAACCTCACCTCCCCCAGAGCTCTGCCATGGGTGACCCACCTGGATTAAGGCTATCATGATGGAAAAAACCTACAGGATTTAATGTCAAACCATCCTCTAATCTCTGGCACTGAGCCAGCTCAAGGCTCTGAATGGTGAACACGCAGCGCTCTGGACCAGGGACAACTACTGCTGCCGCCACCCGGCCCCCAGAGCCTCTGTGCTCAGACACACTCCAGAACAGGTTTCTTGTTATAGCTTGTGTCAAATACTGGGTCTTCAGCAGAAAAGACTCAGTGGGATATCTAAGGCTCTGCACGAGCTCTCATTGATCCTGCATGTAGCTCGTCTCTGAGCATTCCATAAATCACAGAATGCCATGAGTGGGAAAAGACTTAAAAGGATCATCCAGTCCAACTCCTGGTCCTGCCCAGGACAAACCCAACAATCGCACCCTGGGCATCCCTGAGATATTGTCCAAGCTCTCCTGGAGCTCTGGCAGCCTCAGGGCTGTGCCCATTCCTTGGGGAGCCTGGGCAGTGCCAGCACCCTCTGGGGGAAGAACCTTTCCTGATCTCCAACCTAAACCTGCCCTGACACAGCTCCAGCCACTCCCTGTCCGTCCCTGTGACAGAGAGCAGAGGTTGGAGCTGCCCCTCAGGACAAAGCTGTAGCCACTGATGAGGTGTGACCTCAGTCCCCTCCAGCTGAACAGGCCAAGTGCCCTCAGGCCTTTGTTTGGTCAGGTGAGGTCCCTGCACCATGGGGACAACACCCAAAGGTGAAAGTTCCCATGTCCTGTGGTACCAGTGTCACCTATACCATCTCCAAGGGTCCTGATTCATACAAGCTGTGGCTCTGGGCAGGGAGCTCGGCACAGGGTGCCCAGGAGCACAACCATCACTCCAGGAACCACTGGCTCCAAGGTGGCTCTTTGGGAGGCTCAGATCCCACACACACCCACTGGAGAACATCTCTGCCTGAGTACTCCTCATGCAGCTCTGGTTTCCTTGGGAGGTTCAACCCATGATCAAACCCCTCAAAACCACAAGTCAGAAAAGAGCGCTGGCTACTCTGGGCTGTGTGTCACACTGAGCAGTGGGGAGAGCTCTGCCCTCCCAGTGCCACCTCACTGGTTTCTCCTCCCAGAGAGCCGTGTTTGCCACTGGAGTGAGCAATCCCCACCCTGCCTGTACACTGCCCTTTCCCAGCAGTGATCCCTCTTCCCCCAGAGCTCCTGCAGGCCAGGACTGGGCTCTGTGCTCCGGCCCAGCCAGGCAGGGAGGGAGCAGCCCCTTGTGCCAGAGCGCCCTGCCGTGCCTGGAACAGGGTAACCCGAGCTGTGGCTTCCCCACATTCCTTGTGGCTCTAGCTCCCCAGCCAAAACAAAACCAACATTTTCCTTTTTTTTTTTTAATTCCCTCTTCTCCTCGAGGCCAAACAGGAGGAGGGGGTCCCGCACAGCACTTAGCCAAAGCTGCTTTGGCTGGAAAGCAGCTATTCCTACTTCCAGCCGTGTTCCTGCAGCCCCTGGGTGAGCAGGACATGTGGGGTGACACTGTGGGGTAACACTGTGGGGTGATACCACGGGGTGACACTGTGGAGTGACACCATGGGGTGACACCATGTGGTGACACTGTGGGGTGACACCATGGAGCAATGCTGTGGGGTGACACTGTGAAGTGACACTGTGGGGCGACACCGTGGAGCGATGCTGTGGGGTGACACTGTGGGTTGACACCATGGGGTGACACTGTAGGGTGACACTGTGAGGTAACACTGTGAGGTGACACTGTGAGGTGACACCGTGGGGTGACACCATGGGGTGACACCATGGAGCGATGCTGTGGGGTGACACCGTGGGGTGACACCATGGAGCAATGCCGTGGCACCGGGGCACACAGCAATGACACAGGGACACTGACTGCTCCCAGCTCATGGAAATCACTGCTGCTCCCCGAGGAGCTGGGGAAGCACTGCTGGGTCCTACAGAAGGGAGCCAGGGCCCTCCTCTTCAGAAACCTCCCCAGGAGCAGCAAGCCAGGAGAAGGACAATGCTGCCCCAGGGACAGCACCAGCCACGTGTGTGTGATCCCACGGCCACATCAGGAGCTGCAGAGCCTCCCAGGGAACATGAAAAAGGATCTGGAGGCTGTCCCCCACATGGTGTGAGCACTGCAAGCATGGTCCAGGTAGAAAGGAGGGAATCACACCTCGAGGCTGAAGAACGGACACACATTCACCCAATATTCTGAGTTGGAAGGGATCCACAGGCATTACTGAGTCAAATTCTTAAGTAAATGGCCCAATGGGGATTGAAGTGAGCCCTGTTTGTGCCACTCTGATGAGCCAGTGTCACCTTCACAGAGGCTCCTGCTATCCACACCACCCACAGCAAAGCTGGTAGCCATGGGATGGTGTCAGGAGGAGGACACAGATCCTCTGCTGCCACCCACCATCCAAATCCATCCCATGCCATCCCACTCTGCTACAGAGCACAGTGAAATGCACCTGGAAGGCAGGCTCACTCTCCAAAACACTGGGACACAGGGACATGCTGAGCCCTGTCCCCAAGCAGGATGTACAGCAGGGAGCAGTGAGGAGCCCCAGCTGCCAGGAATGGCTGGGGTTTACCTTGGCTGGCTGCCCAACACCCCCAGACTGGTGTCTCCCACCCCCTCCTCAAGAGCAGCCCCAGAGCTGCAAATCCCCAACAGCTCTGAGCTGCCTTGCAAGCTGCCTGGTTTGCTGAAGCAAAGCTCCAAGCCCACAAGCCCATGGAGTCAAGGCACCATGCCAAGGTGCCAGCCCAGACCGGGCACAGGGACAGTGCTGGGCAGCCCCATGCAGAGCCAGTGCTGAGCAACGGGGGCACATCAGTCCATCGTGCCAAGGGACTCGGGATGGCAGGAGAGGAGTGTAAGCACGGTGCCCTCACCATAACAAGTCCTTTGCAGACTCACACACAGTGGGCAGAGCTGTGAAATTTAACTTTGATCATCTCAGGGCAAACCGTGGCACTGCTGCTGTGCAGCTGAGTGTGAGCAGAGTGAGAATGGGGTGAGAGCAGGGTGAGCTGCCAGCCTGGGCTCCTGCCTGGGTGTCTGCTGCAAACACCAAAGCTGAAATTCTCTGTTTGCATTAGAGAAGCACAGATTCAACAACTGTAACAGCTGGAGCAGTGGGTCAAGCCCCACCATATGAAGTTGAACAAGGCTCAGTGCCAGGTCCTGCACTTGGCTCACCACAACCACAACCTCCTGCAGCTCCAGGCTTGGGGCAGGGTGGCTGGAAAGGTCCCAGCAGGAAAGGCCCTGGGGGTGCTGGTGACAGCAGCTGAACCTGAGCCCAGGTGTGCCCAGGTGTTCCAGAAGGCCAATGGTACCTGGCTGGGATCAGCCATGGTGTGGCCACAGGCCCAGGGCAGTGACCATTCCCTGTGCTGGGCACTGCTGAGGCACCTCCCGTGCTGGTGCCCTATGACAGAAAAAACACTGAGGGGCTGGAGCAGGGTCAGAAAAGGGAACAGAGCTAGGAAGGGGCTGGAGCACCAGGAGGGGCTGAGGGAGCTGGGAAGGGGCTCAGCCTGGAGAAAAGGAGGCTCAGGGGGGACCTTGTGGCTCTGCACAGCTCCTGACAGGAGGAGACAGCCAGGGGGAACAGGGCTGCTCCAGGGAATAGGGGCAGAACAAGAGGAAACAGTCTCAACTTACACCAGGAGAGGCTCAGATTGGATACTGGGAACATTTCTTCACAGTAAGGGTGGTCAGGCACTGGCTCAGGCTGCCCAGTGCAGTGGTGGAGTCCCAGCCCCTTGAGGGATTTAAAGGCTGTGTGGATGTGGCACTTGCAGCTTGGCAGTGCTGGGTTAATGGTTGGACTCGATTATCTTAAAGGTCTTTTCTGAACTCAGTAATTCTACGACTATGACTCTGAGCTGAATGGCTAACAAAGCAACTGCTGCCTGCTGGCCATAGCAGGGGAGCCTCCACGATGGGAAGAAAATTACATTCACCAAGGAATGGGAAGAAGGAAATGCTGGTGAGCAGGAAAGGCCACCAAGGACAGGGCAGGACCACTGCGAGGTGGGAAGTGGTCCCAGCTGGGCTGGTACAGCCAAGAGGCAGAGGCACTTTCCCATGTGGGGAACATCCATTCTGGAAATGCTAAAAGCTGCTCCTCAGTCACCAGTGCAGGGAAAAAATCAGAGATGTGCCAAACTTAACAGCAAGCAATGCCTTGTCAGTTAACGTGACTTAATTGGTAAATTCCTAACTAATTCAAAAGTTCTGTGCTATAATGTGCCACACTCTGCCACCCTCAGCCAGGCTACCATCAGATGGGGAGGAACCAGGTTCCCCTTGTTCTTGTCCCTGTGCCTGGGCACAGGGAACAATCTTGGGGTGAGATATTCCCCAGGGCTGAGTTTGAATATCCCCAGCCCTGCCCATGGGACCGCAGCTCCTCTGCAGAAGCTCCCACAGTGAGCTGCAGCCTGGGGAAAGAGTTAATGCTTCCCCCGTTTCTGACAGTGTTATTCAATACATTATTGACGTTGAAAAGTCGTCACATTACAAGCCAGCAGTCCACGAGTATTAGGGGTAAAACAGCGGCACGCAGAGACACACAGAGCGCGGAGCCGTGGGCCCCTCCGAGCTACGGTTACGTTACCGCACACAAACTCCTTTCCCAGACTCGCTTTCCTCCCCCATTTGGGGCGAAACCGACTCGTCTGTTATTTGCATTTAATGCCACAGTGAATCCCTAAATCCAGCTCAGGGAATGGATTACTGAGGGGGGAGGGATGGCTGCACTGAGTTTTTTCTCAGGCTTCAGCAGTTGTGATGCTGTGTGAAATGAGGAGCAGGACAGTGGTGCTGGGACTGGAGTCCCCTCATGGCTGCCTGGCCAGACCCGTGTCCCCAGAGTGGACGGAGCTCCCCAGCTGTGCTGGCCTCAGAGCCTCTCCCAGAAGGGCCCACGTGCTGTGCCCAGCACATCCCTGCTGGCTCTGCGTGCTGAGCTTCCCACGGAGCCACGGCTGCCAGCTGTCTGTGCCAATTTCGCAGAATCCCAGCATGGTTGGCGTTGGAAGGGACCTTAAAGCTCATCTTGTTTCACCCTCTGCCATGGGCAGGGACACCCTCCCACTACCCCAGGTTGTTCCACAACCTGTCCAACCCAGTCTGGAACAGTTCCAGCAATCCACATCTGCTCTGGGCACCCTGTGCCAGGGCCTGCCCACCCTGCCTGGGAGCAATTCCCTCCCAATATCCCATCCATCCCTGCCCTCTGGCACTGGGAAGCCATTCCCCCTTGTCCTGTGATTCCAGGCTCTTGTCCAAAGTCCTTCTCCAGCTCTCCTGGAGCCCCTTTAGGCACTGGAAGGGGCTCTAAGCTGTCCCCAGAGCCTTCTCCAGGTGAACACCTTCAGATCTCCCAGCCTAGCTCCAGAGCAAAAGGGCTCCAGTTCTCGGAGCATCTTTGTGGCCCTTGGAACCATTTAATTGCAGAATAGTGACATCACGATGGTTCACAGGAACAGCTGTGTTTCATTCCCTGTCTCTTCCTCCAGCCCACACCTCATACTCCACTCCAGACCTCATGATGCTGATGGTGCTTCTCTGGGGAGGTCCAGTCCAGCAGCAGGAAAAGAATATTTTAAAATAATTTAAGGAGTGTAATTGGTCCGGCCAGCACTGAGGAGAGGAAACCCACCGTGGTACAGACCTCGGTCTGCCACCAAGGCAGACCTGAAGGCTTCAGCTTCTGCCAGCTGCTCCAGCCTTGGGCATCTCCACCCTGCCAAGCCTATGGGAGCCCAAAACTACACCTTGTCCCTCTGCCCACCCCAGGTGAGCTGGGAAGGTCATGAGGCCTCAGGTGATGGCAGATAGGGGCCAGCAGAGCTGCTGCCAGGGCAGGCAGGGGTCCAGCAGCACCTGCACACCACGGGGTCAGCCACGCACGGGCAGAGGAGGCTGGACGGGCACAGGGAGCTCGCCAGGCACGTTCCCTCCCTGCTCATATTTTATTTCAACTCCTGATGGGTGAAATGTGTCCTTAATTTGTTCAGAAAGAAAAAGCGAGTGAGCTGCATTCTCACACCCCTAACGAAGACAACACGCAAAGCCCTTTCAAAGCCGGCGCCACACATACGACGCGCGGCCTTGTTCTAATTAGCGATGTCTTTTCTCATTAGCCACGGCCGCGCGTGCTCCGGGCCACGCTGCCTCTGGGGTGAGGGCCCCACGGTGCCACTCCTGCCCAGCAGCACCGCCGGGCACTCCTGGCCCGGGGCTGAGCGGTGCCTCGGGCTGCAGGGCCAAGCAGGGGCAGAGCAGCACATCCAGGCCCTTCCCAGACTATCCGTCCCCAGAGGGCTGTTTCTGGCTTTGCTGGCGTTTGAGAGAGAGGGTGCATCTGGTTCTAATCTCACCCCTCGCGGTAGCTGTCACCATGGGTTTGCTGTCAGGGTAAAAGATGCCTTCAAACAGCCCTGTGCCAAAGCAGCAGACATGGAAACCCCAGGCCACAGCTAAGCCCCCATGTCCTGGGCTACCCTGGGCTCTTCCCGTGGCCCAGTGGGCAAGGCAGGCCATTGCTCACAGGGTGGGCACAGTGAGCACAGGAGCCCAGGAAGGGGGCACTGGGGAGCACACACCTCCCTTTCAGCTGGCTGCAGTCCCTGGGGACCCACAGCAGCACCCTGGGCTGGGGGCACTGTGCCAGGCCAGGCACTGCAACCCCCAGGGCCACTCGCCTGACCTGGAGTGTGCTCCAGCCCAGAGTCTGTGCTCCAGTTGCCTCTTCCCTTCTCACAAAAAACATAGGGAACCACAAGAACCACAAAAATGCCTCTTGTCCACAGCACAGAGCCTGTCTCTCTGAAGGGCAGGGCACGCTGCCGGAGGACCAGCCACACCGCTCACCCCAGCCGGGCTCCTGGAGAGCCGCCAGCCTTTGGAAGCAGCTGTCACATAAAAGCAAACCCTGAGAGCCATCTCGGCACTGACAGCGGAGCAGCTCTGACGCCCGCTTGCCTTTGACGTTGCTCCATCCTGGTTCAGTTCAGTGGTTCCCCCACAGCCCCTCCCTCCTCCTCCTCCTCCTCGGGATCATGGTGCTGTGACATCACCCTGCCATGCCACCATGACAGCAGTGACATCACAGCTCACAGAGGCCAGCACATCTACCCCCTTCCCAAGCATGGGGAGAAGGGGAGAAAGCAAGGGAAAAGGCACAGGATGGTGAGGACATCACAGAATCATGGAATCATTACAGTTGGAAAAGCCCTCTATGATCATCGAGCCCTACCACTAACCAAGGACTGCCAGGTGCCCTACTGCCCTCTGTCCCCAAATGCCATATCCACATGTTTTTTGAGCACTTCCAGGGATGCTGACTCCACTGGTGATGTCAGCAGAGGCTGGAGCAGAATGGCACCCAGGTGGTCCAAGCAGGAACTGACCTCACCCCATCCCAGGCCATGCAGTCATCCCATTGAAGGAACCTGCAAGGAAAGGGGTTAGAAGCAATCTTGGAAGTCAGCGAGCGTTCCCCAGCTGCACCTGGGAACACCAGCCAGCACCAGTGTAGGAAAATCTGTTCCCCTTGCCATGTCCTGGGATGTCCTGGAAGGCACAGCTCCTCCTGCACCATGCCCAGCTGGAAGAGAGGCCAGCTCCAAAATATCCCCAGCCCCTTGGGCCATGTCCTGTTCCACACCAAGGGGCTCCAAGTGCGTCCCCACTGCCACCCCTGAAACTGGCTGGGGCTTCACCCTCCAAACGGGAAAACAACCCAAGCAAGCCCAACAGCATCCCTGGAATTTCTCAGATGGGCTGAATCAGAAGTAAGACAAACAAGGCCAGTAATGCCCATTGGCAAATACAGGGCCTGGGACTCATGAACTGCTCTTATGGATACGCATGCCAGTAATCATGATAAAAAATGCAACAGGACAAGATGCATTGCATTTCATGGACTGGTGTCTCCTCTCCCTCTCACAGTCACTGAGGAATGAGCCCTTCCTCCAGGCTGCCACCCTCACAGCAAGCCCAGGAATGGCTGATGGGCTGGGAAGCAGCTCCTGGCTGGTTGCACTGTCCTGGCAAAGTTGGCAGCAAAGGGCTCTGAAGCACAAAACCCCTGACCCAGCAGTTCCTCTGCCTGGGCTGAGCAGCTGCAGGGGGAATGGACATCCCCCAGTGCCAGATGCTGCTACACCGACATCCCTGCACCTGGGGATGGAGAAGCACTGCAGGTGCCACCACACCACGCTCTGTACCAGCTGGAGTCACACAGGGTAAGGAGAGGCCACACTGCCGGGTCCCCATCCAACCCCCAGGAGCCCTGAGCACCAGATCTCGGTGAGCACAGGATCTGGGAATGGTGCTGGCAATCCTGACAGAAAACCTGAGCCAAGGCAGCCCCTGCCCTGAGCTGCCATGGCAGAGCTGGCCAGAGGGAGGGTGCAAGTGCCACCACTCTGGAGCTGGACTGGTTCCTCTGACTCCCAGAGCTTCCATTTTGCCCTTGGTTTGCCAAGGGTTGCTGCCTCGCCCATAAGCCAGAAGAGTTTTATGGATCTCAGAAATGACTGGCACAGCCCCAGTAGTCAGGAACAAGTCTCTCCATGCTGTGTCCCTACCTGGCCTGCAGACACGGAGGCTGGGAGGTGCCAACTGCCCCCAGTCCCGCTTAATAAGGTGTTAACTCCCAGCCTAATTGCCACCACTCAATATGTCACCACCCTTCACCTCACTGCTGCTGAACAAGGTTTGAACCAACACAGCTCAGTGCACACTCACGTGTTTGATCCTCAGCTGTGTTTTCTTTCCACCTCGCTCCCCTCCATCACTCCAAGGTGGGAGCACAGTGTACCCCATCTCCCCAAGTCCCTCTCCCCAAGCAGGGGAGCATCTCCCCTTCAGCCATTCATGTTCAGCCCTCCCTCTTTCTCCATGCACCAACAAAGGGAACTTCACTTCCAGCATCCTAACTTACACAGGGAAATAAAAAAGGCATGAAATTAAAAAGGTTCTTATAACAACAGTAACAGAGTTGCAATGCAGAGCTAGGATGTATATAAAATATCTTCTAAAATAACATGTCAGCCCAGTCCCTCCCCAGAAGGGCACGACACGCCAGTGCCCACATCCACAGAGTGCAGGATCAGCACAGGAGAAGGCAGCACACACATTTGCCGTGATCACAGCCGTGTCCTTCCAGTTTTTTCTAAGATTTTTCCAAATTTGGCCATTACCGTGTTTTATGTCTATTCACGTCACTCCATCTTTTGCTTTTTAAGGCACAGAAGATGGAAAAACAATAAAATCAGCCTCTGAGTTTAGCCCTCTGCCCCATTCGCAGACAGTTTCAGCAATTTATTTGAGGCTGCTGTCATAAATGCCTCCTGCTCGCATCCTAACAAACTGGCAGCACAGAACTCTCCAGAAAAGGGCGATTCATGCATTATTTTTCTTTTAAAAGGCTACTTTGTGAAGCATGCAAAGCAGCTCTTCCCTGCTGTAGTGGGATACAGAGCCCATCCTTGCAGAGGTGAGTAGCAGAGAGGGGATGGGCTCAGGATGGTGAGAGCCACCACCAACACTTGCACTTGCAGAGCACTTGCAGAGTACGTGCCTAACCCCCGAGGCTCAGCTCAGCCAACACCTTCAACTTCCAGCAGAGCAGAAAATTCCCCTGGTCTCCAGCTGCTCCAGCCCTCCCACAGTTCCCTTTCCAAGCAGTCCCCAGCAGATTCCCAAGGGATGAGCAGATTCCACCCTGGTCTTGTGGGCCCTTGGGTTCAGCCTGGAAATCCATTTTGGGTCATCAAGCTCTTTCCTCACCCACCTCACTCCCTGACTTGGAACCAGGGAAATCTAAGCAGTGGTATCTCCCCATCATCACCTCCATGGTCTCCCTGCCTGGCCCTGGCTTAGAAGGTTACTCCAAGGCTTGCAGAGTCGTCTGTGCTGTGGACTGGCAGCAAATTCACACCCTGAAGTTACAGGGCAGATGAGAGCATAGCAAGGACCTTCTGTACAGATGTTCCCTCTCAAAGCTGGGGTGACCTTGGGAAGCAGAGGAACAGGCTCCAGCCAGATCTGCAGTGATGCTAATGAGATGGACATTGACCTATCTGCATTGGCTTCACCCTCTGGAGACACCGCTGGGCTCTCCCAGGACTCTCCCTTGGATGGGTGTAAGTGAGGGGCCCTGACTGTCACAGCGAGCTGTGGGCTGGGACACAGCCCAGCCTGGGGCCAGCCCTGAGCCTCTCACTGCACATGGACACCCACCGTACCTAGAGGAGATCATTTTCTGCAACTTGTGGCTGTCCTGGTTCCCCCATCCCTTCCTCACCAGGGAAAGAGCCAAGAGCTGAGCAAGCCAAAGAGTGTCCTGTGCCATGGGTACCCAACAGCCACGTGCAGACACCCCAGAGCCTGGCAGATCCTCCCATGGCCTGGGTGGAGTGGCTGAGATGACCTGACCCTCCGCTGCAGTCACAAACACCCTTCCAGGGCTGGTCCCATCACTGACCCACCAGAGACTGAAGGATAAACAGCGAGCCAGGTCTCTTGGTCAAACACAGCTGGGTCTCTGTGATGGTGTTCACAGGGGTTCTTGGATGAGGGAAGAGACGAGGATCTGACTCCATGTTTCAGAAGGCTTGATTTATTATTTTATGATATATATTACATTAAAACTATACTAAAAGAATAGAAGAAAGGATTTCATCAGAAGGCTGGCTAAGAATAGAATAGCTAGAATGATAACAAAGGTTTGTGGCTCAGCTCTCTGTCTGAGCCAGCTGGGCTGTGATTGGCCATTAATTAGAAACAACCACATGAGACCAATCACAGATGCACCTGTTGTATTCCACAGCAGCAGATAATCAATGATTACATTTTGTTCCTGAGGCCTCTCAGCTTCTCAGGAGGAAAAATACTAAGGAAAGGATTTTTCATGAAAGATATCTGCGACAGGTCTCCTTCCTCAGCTGTCCACCTTCCCACCTCCCATCAGTGAGGAAAGAGACGAAGGGACAGGGGGGAATTACCCTGCTCCAGACTGTGGTTTTCTGCCAGGACACCCCAGTGAAGCAGAGCAGGGGTTCTGATGAATGTGATGGTTCATCTCCAGCCTGAGGGAACAAGAGCTCTCCAAGAATCCCACACAGCAATGGCCCCAACCAGCTTCTAGCAGCATCACAAATTAAAGCTCAACTTGAAACAAGGAAGGGATGGAGAACCTGCAGTGTGGTCAATGCCATGGGAGAGAAGAGGGAGGGCTTGGAGAAGATCAGGGAAGAGGAATGGGGAAGGCCAGGTTTGGGAAAGCAAAAGCCAGACAGCCGAGGGATTTCGCTCCATCACCAGTGTCGGAGCCACGGCCCTGAGCGCTCAGTGGGGATGTGAACAGCGAAACCTGATCGGCCGTTAACCCAGGAATGCGTGGAAATGGCAACTGCACATAACTCCAGGGAATCCGCCAGCGGTGCCCCAGCACCCGGAATCACACGGATAACCCGCGCGCTTGGCGCATGAGCTCATCCTGGGGATAATGCTCTCACATGAGCCCAGCCAGCAGGAATTCACCGCACGCTCGGGGCACGGGGGGGCTCAGGGGGATCCCCTTCTCCTCCTGCTCCTTTCCCCTGCCCTCCTGCCACCATCCCGCGTTTCCCACGGATGGCGAGCTGCACCCTGGGAGCTGTGCCCGAGCTGCAGCCTCCCCTCCGGGGCAGGGCTGCACAGGGCTGGGGAGAAAGCCCAGCTGGGGAGAACACTGTGAAGCCAGGGGGAAAGAAAAGGAAGGGAGAGGGATCTGTGCTCCCACATTTCTAGCGCTGAACCTGCTTCTTCCTGTTCCTCCAGCCTGCTGGGAAAGGGAATGAGAATGTCTTCCCTGTTTCACCAAGATCCTGGCTGCTGGTGGTGCTTCATGCACCCAGCAGGGCCCAGCAGCACTGTGATGGATCGTGCTCCAGCCCAGTGGCACGCTGGGCACCATTAGGTATTGTACCATTCCTCATGGCACTGCATCCATGCAGCTCCTCTCCTGCCTCTGCCTTCCCCTTTCACCACAGTCAGCCCTGTGGAAAAAAGCTGGAATCCATGGAGGTCCCTCCCCCTGGGAACCAGCAACCCAGCTTCCTTCTCGCAAGCAGCAAATGACCCACAGAAGAACCATAAATAATATTTGCTTATTCTGTTCCTCCCTCTCCCAAATGCATCAGCCCAGAACTTGCTCTCTGCTGAGAGGGATGGTACAAGTCCCACGGAGCAGGACTTGACCTTTGGTGGAGGATTAGCTGTGCTCCACAGGGCAGACATCCAGGTGGTCCGGGAAGCCAGCCTGGCTCACAGAGGACATGTCTGTCACCGCTCAGGCACTGACACCTCCTGCCCATGGCAGCTTTTCTGGAGACCATCTACAAGGGAAAGTCAAATTCCTGCCCCTTCCACACTTCAAGGTGTCTCCTCCAGAAGGCAGCTTCCCTGTATCCATCTCCTGGTGGGAACCAGGGAGAGACAAAGCCACCACAGGTGGAGGAAGAGCTCAGACCTACAGGGCAGGAATTCAAGCTGCATTGCACATGGCACAGGGACTGCTGCAAACCAGGGAGCTCCAAGGGCCATCAGGTCAGGGGGACCAGACTCAGCTCCCCAAACAGCACCCAGCATGTCCTGAGGGCTGGGCTGCATCCTGCTGGGATGAGATCCCTTCCAGAGCCTGGCAGGGGTGCCTTGCAGGGGGCACAGCACTCATGCCCAAGGTCAGGTAATTGGAATTTTGGAAGCAATTCCAGGCTTTTTTGAACTACCTCCAGAGAAGCAGGATTTTCTACCTTTGAAGTGAATGATCCAATCTTTCCACAACCAAATCCCTCCCTCTCCAGTGGCTAAGCTCCGGAGCCTCTGATGTCACTCACCCTGGAAATGTCAGGGCAGGAACAAAATGAGCCAGCCCAAAAACAGCCTAGCCAGGACAAAATGCAGGCAGGGTCCATAACCTGTCCTCCTGTGGCTGGACAGGCCCCAAAAGAGGACTGGAAATGCAATTTATTGTGCCAGCAGAAGGATACTTCACACCTGGGCAGCTCTGCTCAGAAAGGTGCCACACTGGGCTGAGGGTCTCTTGGAGACCACCCCACCCTCCCATATCCCTCTGGAGTCTCCATCTTCTCCTCCAGGCAGGGCTCTCCCCGTCCATGGGGCAGCATCACCGGGAGCTGGCTCAGGACCCAGGGCTGGGAAGAGAGCTGGCAGTGGGAGGAGAAGGGACCAAGGCTCAAACTGTGAAAGGAACAAGAAAATGAAAAGTTATGCCAAGAAAACAGAAAGCTGAGAAGTAACACAACAGTGGGGCAAAAATCTCAGGGGGAAACAGACACGGCAGAGGTCACAGCCAGCCTGCCCGGGGGAGAGGGGAAGGAGCAGATGCACAGTGGGGGTAGCTCCTTGTATTGACCCCTTCTAATCCTGCATCCCACCCCAGAGCTGGATGTCTGCTTGATCACCAGTGCACGGGACATGGAGCAACAGGAGATGAGTGCTCCTGTCCCAGGAGTTCCCAACGTTCCCCAAAACATTGCCCACACCGTGTCACCAGCCAGCCAGCTGAGATTTTCCCCAAAGCCGGCCAAGAGCCCTGAGCAAAGCGGCGGCATGAGAGACAGCCCCGGGGCCGCGAGGAGATGCCTGGGAGCCCGGGGTAACCGGACACCGGCGGCTCCGGCAGGGACAGTGATTTATTCCTTCCCGGGAGAGCAGCGGGAGCCCCCCGCGCGGGGAAACGGCACCAGGCACGCCCTGGAAGACTCCATGGGATCCCAAAGATCCCAACAGATCTCCCAGCAATCTCCAAGGCCCAGGCTAGAGCCGTGCCAGCCCTTTCGGTCCGTGCCAGGCGATGTGGCAGTCACGGCTCCGCGTGACTCGTCCGGAGCCAGCCGCCGGCAGACAGACAGACGGACAGACAGACAGTTACCGGAGCCTGCCGCGGCCGGGCTGGAGGCGAGCGGGAGGAGCAGCAGGAGGAGGAGGAGGAGGCCGAGGGCTCGCGGGGGACTCGCTGCTCCAGCGCGACATCTAAAGGGCTCCGCAGGCGGCTGCACGGGGAGGGATCCCAGCGCATCCCCGCTCCCAGCGCATCCCGCTGCATCCCCGCTGCATCCCAGCACATCCCCGCTCCCAGAGCATCCCGCTCCCAGAGCATCCCCGCTCCCAGAGCATCCCGCTCCCAGCACATCCCCGCTCCCAGCGCATCCCCGCTCCCAGAGCATCCCGCTCCCAGAGCATCCCCGCTCCCAGAGCATCCCGCTCCCAGAGCATCCCGCTCCCAGCGCATTCCGCTGCATTCCTGCTCCCAGCGCATCCCCGCTCCATCCCCGCTCTCAGCGCATCCCCAGTGCATCCCCGCTGCATCCCCGCTCCCAGCGCATCCCCGCTCTATCCCCGCTCCCAGCGCATCCCCACTGCATTCCTGCTCCCAGTGCATCCCCGCTGCATCCCCGCTCCCAGCGCATCCCCGCTCTATCCCCGCTCCCAGCGCATCCCCACTGCATTCCTGCTCCCAGTGCATCCCCGCTGCATCCCCGCTCCCAGCGCATCCCCGCTGCATCCCCGCTCCCAGCGCATCCCCGCCCCATCCCCGCTCCCAGAGCATCCCCGGCCGCGGGCACCGCTGGTGGAGCACCGCGCTCCTGCTCGGAGGAGAGAGAGAGACGCCGGGCTGGGATGAAAATCCCGGAGTGAGTGCACAGAGCTCGCCGGTAACAGCACGGATTCTCAGCCCCAGAGGGGAAGAGGCTGTGGAGGCTGCGGGGATGCAACATTATCTCCTTATCACTCTTTACCCTCCGCAGGGGCTGCAGGAACAGCAGCTCTGCCCTTGCAAACACATCCAAACCCTGGTGGGGTATCCCAGAGCTCAGGGATGGAGCTGTGGGATGCTTTGGAAGGTGAGGAGCAGGGCCAGGCTGCAGGAGCAGAGCGGGGGCTGCCTGTTATCCTCTACAGAGCCGTGGGCTGGTGCCACGCTCTCAGTTCAGGCAACGAACAAAATACTGCTGAAAAGGAAAACAGGCAAGATGGAAAGGTGCAGAGCACGGCAGGTGTGGGCACAGACCAGCCCCCACACCCAAAACTTCTGATTCTGCCTGCCCTGCCCTCCCCTGCCTCCCATCACTCTGACACCTGATAAATGCCTCATGGCAAAGTCCTGCAAGGAACTTCACAGGTATCAAACCATTAGGCTGCTCAAGACATTCCTTTGAAACCTGCAGAGTTTAATATTCTCGAGAGTCTTTGCTGTACTTCTTCTATACCAGCCCAAAATACTCCTCAGCAGGTGCAAAATTCTTTCCTGAATTCCAAACAAAGGTCTATTCCTAACAAATCACAGTCATTGCTGTGAAGCAGCAGTGCAAGGGCCTCACCCAGCTAAATCACTGGGGTAATCACAAACGGGGACTCCCATTGCCCCACTCAGAGCAGAACATTTTTCCTAATAATGGGAACAGGATTTTTGGAGCAGCCACAGATGCAGGGAGCAGAGGTGGATTTGGTTTGGTACTTCCACTCCCAAATCCCTGCAGGTGATGAGTTGGCTGCAGACAGAGCTCTGACACCAGACCTATGGGGTTCTGCCAGGGCTCAGCACGTCCTGAACAGCTGAGGGATGGAGCACCTCTGCTCTGGGGGAAGGCTGATGGGACTTGGAGCAACCTGTTCTGGTGGGAGGTGTCCCTGTCCATGGCAGGGGTGGCATGAGATGGCCTTGGAGGTCCCTTTCCATCCAGAGCATTCTGGGATTCTGTGACAGCCTTCCCTTGGCTTCCCACCCAGCCCCTCTCTGACCCCCTCGGCTGCTCTGATCCCACAGAGCTGCTCTGGCAACCAAGGTGTCCCAAGTGCTTCAGAAACTTATCCTGTCCCTCCCAGTGCCTCCGCCTTGGCCAAAGCTCCTCACCCGCTCTCTTGCAGCCCCTTTAGGAACTGGAAGAGGCTCTAAGGTCTCACCAGAGATTTTCCTCTTCTCCAGGCTGAATAACTTATTAGAGGGGGAGAGAGCCCAGGAGCCAATGGAGCCCATTAATTACCCCAGCTAATTCCCTCAGGGCAGCCCCAGGTCAGGCTGGGTAGTGGGGATGGGAAGGGGGGCAGGGACCCCTCAGCCCCTGAGCAGTTTCCCAGGCAGTGAGGGGCAGCAGGGCAGCTCTGCCTCCCCTGCCAGCCATCTCCTGTTTCCAAACACCCCTCTCTGCTCTGCCAGGGTTGCATCAGCTCCCGCACGCGTATTTATAACCAGGCTTTAAAACCTGATATTCCATTTCCAGTAGCTCGATGGGGGTGAGCTGAACCCTCAGGGCCCCCAGCCAAGCAGCTGCTGCCAGTGTGATCCCTCTTCCCTCACATCCTGCCCAGAAAAGCTCCCCACCGTCAACCTGGTGCCACAGCTTACTGGCATGGGCTCTTTAATTAGCTGAGCGAGGCAAGAGGCAGGCTCTCATTAAAGGGAGAGCTAATTGAGCCTGGGCAGGGCTCAGGGAGCTCAGTGGTGTTTGACCCAGCTCTGGGTAATTGAACTGAGAGCACGCTCAGGCACATTGCTGCCTCCCCTTCCCAGTGAGTCCCAGCACCAGCCTGAGGCTTTGGGATTAAAAAGACCCCAGCAGCAATTTTTAAACTGATGGATGGGTGGGAAGGGGTTGAGTGAGAGAGAGAAGGGAGTCCCTCTCCACCCTGAGCACTGTCAGAGAGGCTGAGGGCTGAGAGGAGCTGCAGGTCTGTTGGGAGAGTAGCTAGGAATTAGAAAAGTACAAGGCCGTGGCTAATTCCAAGTCCTGCACCTGCAAGATAGCGTGTCCTTGGGCCTTGCTGGAGTATGATAACAAATAGTGAAAGAGACATGAGAAAAGAGAGATGTAACCCTAAGGAATGGAGAAGAGCTGATGTTGTGGTGTGGCCAATGGACGGTGTAAATTACAGAATATTCATGAGCTTGTTACTTGCTGTATAAGTGTCTGATGCTCTCTTCAATAAACGAAGCTTGTTGATCTCATATTGAGCGTCCCAAGTTTTCCCCGCACCTGACAAATGGCTCATTCTGCAACACAGCTCCTTCTCCAGAGCTGCTTCTCTGCTCCTTCCCCAAGCCAGGGGAGGGAGAGCCCAGCTCCAGCCACCACGACTCCAGGGCTCACCCTGGGGCCAGCTCACAGCAGGCTGGTGACAGCAGAAGGGCTGACCATGCCATGTCCCTGCCAGGGCAGCTCCGGGACCTCTGTTCCCTCAGGAGAACCTTCCAGCTGCTTTAGGTTATAAATAAAGAATGAGCTGATGAGAAGGGCCAATCTCCTGGCACCAGGATCAGTCACACACCTATTAAGTGCACAAAGCTACCTCTCAGATTAACAGCAATCCATAAACCCTGGCACCAGGAGCAGATTTGGAGCTTGGCTGGGACCCATCAGCCAGTCTGCTTCCATGTACCATCTAATTCCAACACCATTTAATTCCACATCCACTTGGCCTTGGCTACCTTTTGTGGAGAATCCTAGACCCAAATCTGGCAGAAACAGCATAAAAAGGAGAAGTCAAGCCTGGGACTCTTAAATGAATCCCCTCCCAGCCTCAGCTGCACTGTGTGTGTCTGCAGAGGCCAAGCAGCTTCTGTGAGCCCAAAACTGCTTCAGTGGAAAAGGAAAATAGCATTTAGTAGCCTGAAAGGGGCAGTCAAAAGACAAATTGCCTATTATTTGAAATGTGTTTTGGGAACCTCTGCTGAAAAGTATTTGGGAAACACAAAACAAGCCTGAAATTATGCAGGCTCCTGGCTGGGTGCTGCAGCACTGCAGCATGCTCACCTTGACACAGTGGACCAGCTCATTTTTGGGGGTATTTGGGGCAGGAGGGGTGGGTATCCAGCAGGCTGCAGCTTATTTCCCTGCTTTTACACCCAAAGCAGCCATCTGGCCCTGTCCCATTCCTGGGCACCCGGTGCCACCTCCGTGGCCCCATGCCCTGCTCCTGGCCAGCCCCTTGCAGCACAGCACAGCACAGGCACTGCTGGGCAGAGCCTCCACACAGGGAAAACTGCCCAGCTCCAGCCCCAGAGCTGTGGGGACACTCCAGCCCCCAGGACTCAGGGCTGCTGCAGGAACAACCCAGACATTGCTGACATTTGCTCCCTGAGGAGCAAAACCATCACCTGCTTTCATGAAGGCCCAGCCTGAGGCAGGGAGGGAATTTCCTGGTGTCCAGCATGGCTTCAAAACACTTATTCACAGGAGGAGAGTTCCCCTCCATAATCAGCCCTCTGTCATCCTGTCCCCCTTCATTCTGGGGCTCTCAGCAGCTGCTGTTCAGGGTGGAACAGGCTGAACCAGCAGACACTCCGTGACACTCAGGGCAGGGATGTGATCCCATTTTGGACGAGGTAGCAGTTACTGTCTGATAACCTGAGAGAAGAATCTGAGCAGATGCTCAGTGAAGATGAAAAATAAATGCAAAACTCAGTCTTGCTGCAGACTGGTGCCTGAGGCCATGCTGAAACCCATCCTTCCCTGATGGGAAGCTGTTTCAGACAAAGCTTTTTCTGGCACCCACAGAGAAGGAGAAAGTATGGGGGTGTCCCAGCAGTCACGACAAACTGTTTGGAGCTGAAAATCCATTTGCCTGCAACAGGGGGGCCAGGCAGGGCTTAACTCTGATCCACCTCCACCTCATTACCCCACACAGCATCCCCAGCAGGGAGGCAGCCTGTGTGGGAAGGGAAAAACGAGTGCCTGCAAACCTCTCCAGGCAGTGACAGCCCTGAGCCTCAGCCCTGGCACTGGGCAGGGAGCAGAACATCCTCAGGAGCCTCTTCCTGACCACCTTCACCTCTGGGAAGCAAGGAGAAACCTACACCTAGAGCACAACATCCAACAGAGAGTGGGGTGAGTTGAAAGGGACCTTCAAGATCATCTGGTTCCAAGCCCATTGCAGGGACACCTTCCACTAGAGCAGGCTGGCAATGGCCTTGGGCACTGCCAGGGATCCAGCGGCAGCCACAGCTGCTCTGGGCACCCTGTGCCAGGGCCTGACCACCCTCCCCAATATCCCATCCACACTCTTGTCTGGTGTCTCGTCCCTCTCCAGCTCTCCTGGAGCCCCTTTAGGCACCTGAGGGCTGCACTCATTTCTACTTCAGTCTGGAATTACTTCATCTGCTTTCTCCAATGACTCCACTCCTGCTGTGCCACAGGTGGGGAACACTTGAGTCACACATGGCAGGAGGGGAGGGATCCCATCTCCAGACCTGTGTGGGTTTGCTGAGCACACCCCAGCCCTGCCTCAGAGCTGCCTCCTCTCCTAACGAGCACAGGGACTGTCCCAAAGAGCACAGGGACTGTCCCAGGGAGCACAGACTGTCCCAAAGAGCACAGGGACTGTCCCAAAGAGCACAGGGACTGTCCCAAGGAGCACAGGGACTCTCCCAGAGAGCACAGGGACTGTCCCAAGGAGCACAGGGACTGTCCCAGGGAGCACAGGGACTGTCCCAAGGAGCACAGGGACTGTCCCCAGGAGCACAGGGACTGTCCCAGAGAGCACAGGGACTCTCCCAGAGAGCACAGGGACTGTCCCAGGGAGCACAGGGACTGTCTCCAGGAGCACAGGGACTGTCCCAAAGAGCACAGGGACTCTCCCAGGGAGCACAGGGACTGTCCCAAGGAGCACAGACTGTCCCAGGGAGCACAGGGACATCTCCAGGAGCACAGGGACTGTCCCAAGGAGCACAGACTGTCCCAGGGAGCACAGGGACATCTCCAGGAGCACAGGGACTGTCCCAGGGAGCACAGGGACTCTGTGCCTCCCCTTTGCTGCCAGCTTGGAGCAGGCTCAGCTGAAAGGCACTGCAGCACTATAAACCATGAGTGTGTTTGAAGTTGGGAGGATTTAAGAAGCACTCGTCGTTATCAGTTTTAACACTGAGATAAGGCTTGTACCTCACAAGCTGAGCTGGAGATCCCAGTGCCAGAGGCAGGGAGGTGCTGTCTTAGATCCTTATTTACAACAAGATGCCTCCACATGATAGCAACACCCAATTTTGGTCATTATCCTGCAGCAACTCAACAGTCGAGTTCTGTTTGTGCAGGACTGGTAATGAGCCATGACTCCCATTGCCATTTCCCCCCTGCCAGAGGCATCATCAGAGGAAGGCAGGGCAGGCTGACAGCCAGGGGCAGCCAGCAGAGCACAGCCAAGTACATGCTGCTTTCACACACCACACTTGGGCTGTCTGGATAAATTTGTTCTCCACCTTCACAGCAGGATGGTTCTGGGTATCCCCACACATTGTGGTTAGCCCTGAGCAGCCCAGCAGCTGAGATTTGGATGGGAACTCCAGGCTGAATCAAACCCAGCAATCACTCCTGCCCCAAACCTTGGGAAGCTGCAGGACACAGCAGCAGCATCTGCACTCAGACATCTGCATGCTCCTTTGAACAGGGAAATGGGATTTTCTTCTCACCCAGCTGTTGTGTAGGGCAAAGGTGGAGCAGCCTGGGAAAGGTGTGTGCCTGGTGTCCAGGTGGTCCCAACAACCCAGACCCAGGAGAGCCTAGAGGACAAGAGATCTTCCTGCACTTTTCATTGACCAGCAAAGAAAAGTGGAAACAGAGTCATGGAATCACAGAATCATGGAATCACAGACTGGTTTGGGTTGGAAGGGACCTTAAAGCTCATCTCATTTACCCCCTACAGGAGCAGGGACCTTCCCATTGCCCCAAACCCCACCCAGCCTAGCCTTGAACACTTCAGGGATGGGACACAGAGCTGCCCTGCTGCCATTGCTGTTTGTCACAGGCAAGAACAACAACAAGGCCTGTGACACTTTCACTTTGATTGCAGGTTCCCTGTAATTAAGAACAAGAGCTACTGCAACAAAACAAATTGCAGAGCAAATCACCTGCATGAGCAATGAGGGCCCAGCAGAGCCATCACCACACCTGGGAAGGGAGGGGTGTGGTGACAGCCCTGCAGGGCTCAGCAGGGTGAGGGTGGTGATGTGCCTGAATTAAAATCTGCTTCTCACTGGGCTGAATGCTAAAGAAATGTAGGAACTGGCAATCCCAGCTTGCCTGAGCTGCTCTACCTCAGCCATAGGAGCCAAGGCATCCTCAGGGTGGGCACTTATTCCTGCCCACAGACCACTCCTGCCCAAATGCAGATAATGGTTAACAGCCAGGGTGCCCCAAGGGTCCTGGCAAGTATAAAACCACACCAAAAACCCCAGGGATGCAGAAAGGATGCTATGGAACAGCTGCACCCAGAGCAGCCCCTGTGGCCCGCCAGGAAAGAGGTGACCCGAGCACAGAGCCCGTGGCTCATGCTGGCATTCCCAAAAGCTGCTCTGTGCTGGTGCCAGGGGTGGCCAGCTGGGTACAGCAGAGCCTGGCTGCAGGACAGGCACCCAGGAGAGGAACAAGCTGTGGCTGGGGGTGAGACCAGAGCCATCTGGGACATCCTTTCCAGGCAGCCAGAGCCAGCACGGGAACCTCCTCTGCCACCACTGGAGATCCTGGATGGGTTCTGAAGGTGATCCCTGCAAAGCTCTGTGGCTCACAGCTTTCTGCTGGAGCAGATGCTGGTGAGGCTGCTGCCAGCCCCAGGCAGCTCTTCCAGCTTGCTCCCAAGCCTCACTGGGGGCTGCAAGGGCCAGGAACTGGGGGGACATCAGGGCAGGACCATCACTCCCCTGTGAGAAGCAGGGGACACTTGCAGGTCATGGCCAGCTTCAAGCAGGAGTGAGTTGGTGGGATGGGGCATCTCTGAGGTCATGCAGGGACACCAAGGCACAGCCAGGGGCAGGATCAGGCCTGGAATTACCACATAATTCCACAGAGAAGAGGGCAGGGCCACTCTGGGAATGAGCCCATGATTTAGGGACGGAGACAGAGGCTCCAGAGCTGAGCAGGGCATGCCTGAAGGCCACATCTCCTATAAAGGCAGGGCCCATTCAGCACAAGCCATGCAGATCCTGCAGCACCCCTGCCCCAGCCAAGCACACAGGGTGTGGGTTGGCCCCAGGGACACCTCAGAGACTGCTGGATCTTGGGTAATGCTCTCTGCCAAGGCAGGGGCTGCTTTTCCTGCCTGATGAAGATCTCTTGCCTGATGCTGCCCCTTGTGCACAGGCACATTTCCCCAGCACAGCACTGCTCTGTGGCTGGGCTGCCCAGCTCCTGCCCCTGGCATCAGCTCTGCCCACTCCAGAGCTGAAGGAGCCACTCAGTGCAGCATTCAGTGACTCTGCACTGCCACATCCCAGGCACAGACTGCTTCCAAAGCCAGCCAGCCTCTCTGCTGGCAGGCTGGGACTGTGCTGATCCAATGATATCTGACTGCAGGGCTCAGGAGCAGCCCTGCAGCAAACAGGACATGCAGATGTTCTTCTGCTCCCCAGCATTCCCAGCCCAAGGCAGACAGACTGAGGCTCAGGAGCACAGAGCTGAAGTTTATAGTAGGAGTCCTAGTAAAATCTATGTACTGTATAAGTGGCCTTGCCCCAGTCCTAGTTGTTCTAAATGGGCTGCAGCTGTGATGTCCTTAATTGGGTGGCAGCTGTGGCTAATGAAGATAACTAGGATAAAAGGGGCTGGGTTGGCCAGTCAGGGAGAGCCTTGATGAAGAAGCAGGAGTAACACTGCTATGAAGAGCTGTGTGTGAGAAAACCACCCAGAGGGTATGGGACTCTAGAACTATGATAACAACAATATGAATGCAACAGAAGTTTACAGTGCTGAGGAGCAGTCACAGTTCTTATCTGAAATGCACTGATGCCAACAGAAACACTGACATTGCCTTCCAGGGGCTACTGGGGAAAAGCCTTGGAGCACAGAGAGATGATCCATCGAGCAGCAGGGCCAGGCCAGCCCATGGCATGATCCAGGCTCAGCTGCCTGGAGGAGGAGACGCTTGAAAACACATCATTGGTGTGGACAGCCAAGGGAAGCAAGGACCAGTCACCTTCAAAGGTGACTCCATGGGGCTCCTGGGGGCTTTGGAGGCCATGGCCACCCCCTCATCCACTGGGCTCCTGAGGCAACCTCTGCCTTGACCTCAGAGCAAGATGTTCTGACAAGGAAATCCTCCCTAGGCTGTGTTTGCTGTCCTTGAGCTGGTCCCTCACCATGAGGTTCCACCCTAGGGAGGTGACCCATGGGCCAACAACTGCCCTGCCCAGGGCAATGGGCCCTGCCCACTGCCACTCTCTGCTCTGAGGGACCCCCAGGAGATCACAGAATCCCAATATGGTTTGGGTTGGAAGGGACCTTAAAGCTCATCTTGCTCCACTCCTGCCATATCCAGGGACACCTCCCCCTGTCCCAGGCTGCTCCCAGCCCTGCCCAGCGTGGCCTTGGGCACTGCCAGGGATCCAGGGGCAGCCACAGCTGCTCTGGGCACCCTGTGCCACGGCCTGCCCACCCTCATAGGGAGAAATTTACTCCTCACACCTGGTCTAAATTGCTCCTGTTCAGCTTAAAGCCATTCCCCTTGTCCTGACAGTGTACCTTAAAGCAAGACCTTACAGCAAGGTCCCACTGGGGGTCAAGGAAGGCAGGTGACAATCTCCACTATGAAGAAGGTTAGCAGTGGGACAAAGGTTTCAATCAGAAGATCAGCTGGGGGCATGGTGGGTAAAACAGCCTCTGAAATTTTGCACTAAGCCTGGTCCTAACACTTTACTGAGCTTACAACAGTGCAAACCACTCCTGCATTCCATCCTGAGAGGTGTCCCAGTGGAAAAAGGCTTTGCAGAGGGCAGAGCAAGATCAGACTGGAGACTCCCAGCAGGCAGAAGAGCCAAGTGCTGGTTTGGTTTGGATCATTACTCAGCTCCAGCACTGCTCCACCCGAGCCGAGTGTGCAGCAGCTCCAGGCTGGGTGTGAGGCCGGCCAGGCAGCTGCCATGGGCTTGGCTGGGAGAGTGGCGACAGCTCTGCAGCCCTCAGCAGCCAAGAGGCTGCCCAGGGCCACCAGCAGAGCTGGCCTGAGCTGGCCATGTCCCCTGCAGGCACCATCACGCTGCTGCCTCCTCCCCAGGGCTGTGACATCAATCCCCCCACAGCCCAGGGCGCTCCCTCCCAGGCTGCTCCCAGCCCTCAGTGCCCTCCCAGGCCTGGGTGGGCAGGCATGAGATCTTTGGGGCCATGGTGGGGTGAAGCAGAGCCTGGCTGAGCCCTGGGCTGCCCTGTAAGCACCAGGGCTGTGCCTGTGCCAAGCTCCACCAGTGCACACCTGGGCACCTGTAGGCACAAAGGAGCCAGAGCCCAGAACCCCAGATTCATTTTTCCCACCCTCTGTGGCAGCTGCCTGGCTGGGAGCTGAGAATTCCCTTGGATACCCAGGGGCTCATCCATACCCAGCTGGAAACCAAAAAAGGGACATGTCCCAGTGAGCACAGGTACCAACAACAGCTCAAGAGCCCTGCCAGGGCTGGGGCTGCCACTTCCTCAGCCCCAGTGGGGAACACAGGAAGGGGATGGAGAGCAAAAAGGCCTTTGCAGCCTCCTCCAGGATCCCAGCAGCTCAGAGGAGTGGGAGCAGCAGAGCTCGAGCCCAGAGTAACACCCTGGTCCTTGGGCAAGAAGGACAAATGAGGTGGGGTGTTGGTATGCCTGGAGACACAGTCAGGTGTGCCAGGGGATCACAGCCAGGTGTGCCAGGGGATCACAGCCAGGTGTGCCAGGGGATCACAGCTAGGTGTGCCAGGACACACAGCCAGGTGTGCCAGGGGATCACAGCCAGGTGTGCCAGGGAATCACAGCCAGGTGTGCCAGGGGATCACAGCTAGGTGTGCCAGGACACACAGCCAGGTGTGCCAGGACACACAGGCACCTGGATATTACTCCATCATAAACCATTACTTGGCATGAGAGCATGAGCTAAACAATTGGGTGTTGGAAGTGCCAGCCCAAGAGGGGTAATGAGGGCTTCAGGCAAGGAGAAACAGGGCAGGGAACTGGTGTGAGCACTGGGACTTGTCCCATGCACGGGAGAGAAACCAAAGAACCATTTTGTCTGTCTCCTGCTGGAAGGAAAAACACACCAGATCTTAATAATAGAGATTATTTCATCATTTGGAAAGGTCACCATTTGGAAAGGTTGAAGTCCTGCAGCTCAAGCACTGCCACAGAGAAGCTCTCCCCTAGGAGAGGCCAGAGCCTTTCCCAATGGATGTGCTGCCCACAGAAATGGCCATGTCTTACCCCAGACTTCCCCACCCATGTATCCAAAAGCAACAAAAGGTTGGGGGCACAGAGGTTTCTGCATTTCAAGGGCATTCTATCACCTCCCACCATGCCCAGTTCTACCAGAGGAAAAAAATCATCAGATCCTTTAAAAAGTGCCAGGTTGGCACACTGGGAACAGGGATTTGCTCAGGGGAGTGTAAGAGGAGTGAAGGTATCTGTTCCCTTGCCTATTTACAGAACATCAGCTTGCCTGCTCAAGGATGCTGCAAACCAGAGAGCATCCTTCAGCAGGGATGGGCCCTGAGCCCCTGTGGCACAGGGACAGGGACACTGAGCAGCAGGGACTGCCACAAGCTGCCATGGGGCACAGGCTGACACAGCACATGCAGGGAAGGGCAGCAGGAACAGCTCACACACTCCTCTTTCTTCAGAAAGCTTTGGAGCTGAAAGGTGAGGAGCTGCAAGGTGGTGACTGAGGCTGAAGTGTTTAAAATTCCATCTGGGAGGAGGCTGGGAAGGCAGCTGGGGATGAGGGACATGGCTCTGCAGTGCAAATGAGAGGCAGTGTGTGAGCTTGAAGGGGGAGCACCATGCAGGGGGCATCCCTGGGCCTCCCCTCCCCTCATCAAACCTTCAGGGTGGGCTCTGCTCATGCCTGTGCTCCAAGGAAAGTTCAAGTGCACGCTGGGCAGGGGCAGGAGAGCTGCAGGACTCGGGGAGCTGCTGACAGGCAGCCCCAGGGTGAGCTGGGCTCAGCAGCCTCGGGTGAGCAGCCCTGGCAGGGGCAGGCTGGCCCAGCAAACACATCAGGCTCTCCTGGGGGCTCGTGCACAGTAACCACTGAACACACGGCCGACAGAAAGTGTGCAGTGATTTATTTGTGTTATTGTTGGTCTGAGAGCCCTGGGGGCTGGCTGAGCACACACCAAGCTATCACAGAAGTGTCATAAAGCAAACATTGTCAGGGCCTGTGCTGGGGGTGACGTGGGGCCACCACACAGCGGGAGCCACCGCAGAGGTGACATCATCCTGCAGGGCCTGCAGGGCCCGGCCACCATCCCTCAGCGAGGAGGAGGAGGAGGAGGAAGGCCACGGCAGGATCCTGCCTTGGGCAGATGCCAAGGTGGAACTGGCTCAGCTGCAGCAGACTCCTGGCCACCATGCATGAGGCAGGAGAAAAATCCTCCCTGGAGAAGGGGCCTGAGCTGCCTGGCTCTTCCCTGGAGCCCATCTCTGGCAGCAGGATGGAATTCCCACCTAATAGCTATCAGGCTTCCATCATCCAACATGCAGACAATGTTATAAAAACCTCAAAGTCACCATGGACTCTTGACCAAAATCACCCAAACTGAGGGGTGCATTTCTCTGGGACATGTTTCCAGAATCTTTTGCTGCTGGAAGGGAGGGCACTGACACCAGCAGGAAGCTCCCTGTTTTCTCACAAGGTGTTTCCCTGCCATCCTTCCCTGCAGTGACCATGGCATTGTCCTGTCTGTGTCCCCATGCCCTGCACGTGCCTGATGGTGACTGCAAAGAGCAGGGACCCTCTGGCACTGGGGTGGGCTCTGAAGGGCAGCAGGGACCGAGAGCCCTCTCTGCTCCTCAGCCAGGTGTCTGCTTGCCCGGCAGAAATGCCCATGCAGGGAGAGGCTGTGACCAAGGGGACAGGGAGGTCCCACCAGGACAGGACAAGTTCACAGAGAGCTCAAGCCAAGCTGAGGAGCTGCACTGGCTGCACAGGTGAGTGTTGGGAATTCAGCTGAAAAGAGACTGGAAAAGTACAAAACCATGGCTAATTCCAAGTCCTGCACCTGCAAAGATAGTGTGTCCATGGGCCTAGCTGTAGTAGGATAACAAATAGTGAAAGAGACATGAGAAAAGAGAGATGTAACCCCTAAGGAATGAAGAAGAGTTAATGGTATAGTTTAACCAATAGATTGCTTGGCTTACAGAATATTCATAAGCTTATTATTTGCGGTATAAGTGTTTGATACTTTCTTCAATAAATTGGACCTGTGATGAACCACCTGGTGTCCTGGTCCGCTTCCTATGACAGGTGAGCAGTGGTGCAGGGCCATGGGTGGGCCCTGGGCAGCAGAGTCAGAGCTCCCACGTCCCCTGGGGGTGGGGCAGAACCTGCTCTGCCCCACAGCCCCACTGGCCCTGGAGAGGAGCACAGGGCAGCAGGGTCCTCACCAAAAGAGAAGGACAAGGTACCAACCAGTGCCACACTCTGGGAAGTTTTGCCCTCTGAAACAATGATTCCCCTGCACAGGCTATGGAGCAGGACACAGGGGGATCCAAGCTCAGGCTCAATGAAGCTCAATGGCTTTGCACTGCCAGAGGACAGGCATGGATGGGATATTGGGCATTAGGAATTGTTCCCTGTGAGGGTGGGCAGGCCCTGGCACAGGGTGCCCAGAGCAGCTGTGGCTGCCCCTGGATCCCTGGCAGTGCCCAAGGCCAGGCTGGACAGGGCTGGGAGCAGCCTGGGACAGTGGGAGGTGTCCCTGCCATGGCAGGAGTGGCACTGGATGGGCTTTAAGGTCCTTCCAGCCCAAACCATCCTGGGATTCTGTGATGATTCTGTTATAAGGTGGCACTTGGGGACATGGTTTAGGGGTGGCTTTGCAGTCCTGTTTTTATGGCTGGACTTGATCTTAAAGGGCGTTTTGCAACCTAAATGAGTGTAGGATCCTACAACCAGCACTTCAAATGCCATCACAAGGCTCACCCACCTGATGTCCCCCTGCCCTATCCCAACCCAGCTCAGGAGCTGCCACAGACAGAGCATCACACACTGCTCACCTGGCGCTGCTGAAGCTGCATTTCCCCTCTCCTGGGGGCAGAGGGGTGCAGAGCTCAACGCTCACCCCCCTCCCACGGCCCCATCTCACCCCACCCATCCCAAAGCACATTCTGTCCTATTGAACTCGCCAGGCCACCCTCCTGGTGCTCCCTCAGCAGCTCCTGCACACCCACACTCGCTCCATGCAAGAGACAGGACAGCTGAACAAGCTTCATCCACAGAAGGGAAAATTAAGACAATCAACTCTCCCTACAGATCATCTTTAAAGTTGGGTTGGTTTTTTTTTCAAGTTGTCCTTCTTTATTAGTCCCAGACAGAAATCTGAAACCCCCTTTAAAAAAAAACAGAGATACATAATGATTTTCAAAGCTGTGTCACATAATTAATGTCACATTTATCTCCTCAGTTGTAGAGATAAAAAGAAACCATCTATCCATGTCCTCATTATTTTTTATTCTCCTTTTAAAGCCAGAGTTTAAATCCACGGGATGGGGACTCTGAAGGAGGGGGAAGGTCTGGCTTTCCCTTTACCCCCCACAACTTGGTGATAGAAGGATTCTCCCTCCCTCTCCCCCGCTCTCTTTTCTGTCCTTGCTGATCAAGGGTAGAGTATCAATGAAGCAAATGCTGTGTAACTGTTTCTCTCCCTCCATCCTCTGTCCCACCACTGAAGTTCAGCAGGGACATTCCAGCAGCCAGGAGCTTTTCTCCCATTTTCCTGGGCCAAGCCAAGGGCCAACCCTTCAGGGTCTGCTGTGACACACAGTGAGTCCCACAGCAAGATTAGCTTTTAAAAGCCACGGACATTTTCCACCATTAACACAGCTCTGATTCATCTCATGTTGCATTTTGCTCCGTTCAGGGGCTGCCATCCCATTAAAGTGACATTTAACACCTCGGAGAGGGACCAGCAGAGCTTTTCCCCATGGCTCCCATTGCTCAGAGCTCCCTCCTCCCGCACAGACAGGGATGTGCTGGTCACAGCCTCACAACAGAGGCCCCAGAAGTGAGAGGGACCCTTTAAGATCTCTGATGGATGCAGATAATCCGGTTTTGATCAGCTTATGACAGCTCTGAACACCACAGCTGGAGCTCTGGGGGCTTGCAGTGTGTTTTGTGTCCCACACATCCACACTCAGCTTTCACTGAGCCCCACGGCACCCCTGGTGCACACCCCTCCTGTTCCCCCCTCTGCAGGCACCCAGGCTGGCTGTGCTGACACTGGGGAACTTTCTGCTCTCCCATACAGCCCAGAAAGCTGAAGGGTATTTGGAAAACCCCAGGAACAGAGAGCATCACGACCTCCAGACCCCTGCATCCCACCCAGGGCTCCTCCACACACTGCTGGCACCAGCAGCTGGGCACAGGACGTGGCAACTCTGCCACCAATGGCACTGGCAAAGGGAGAAACAGCCCAGCCCCTTCTCCACTGCCCAGGACCCTGCAAGTCCACATCCCTGCCATGTGCTTTAAAGAAACCTGTCAGAAAGAGCAACCTGCCCCACTCCTGGTGCTCCAAGGAAACGTTTTTGGTGGCAGATACCACAGCCTCAGGTGGCAGCTCTGGCAGGCCAGGCTGCAGCTGCTGCTTCCACCCCAGCTCACCCCCTGTAGCTCAGAGGCCTTCCATCCTGGGCCTCCATCTGAACCAGGGTCAAGCAGCACACAGGAGGACAGGCCACTGTCCCCTGGACCAAAGCAGTGCCCAGGCCACTGTCCCCTGGTCCAAAGCAGGGCCCAGCTTGGGAAACACTCCTCTGCTGCCAAACCAATCAGCACAACCCATGGACAGCTGTAACTCAGTGTTTCTGTGGCAGAAAAGCAGAGCCATGAAAGGAAAACAAACCTGGAGCATCCTCAGGGCTGGGGAATGCAGCACAGCACCCACCTTTTGCCAGGGGGAGCATTGCCAGCCCAAATCCAGCTCATATTCCCATGTGCTGTGGGATGAAGATGGTCACCTCTGAAACAGGGTCTGGGGCAGTGTAAAGCCAGGGAGAGCTTTGCTGTGTCCAGACACCTGAGCACTGCCAGGCCTGCAGCTCCAGCAGAGAAAATGAACCTGTGCCCCCTTCCAAAGGGATGCTTTTGCTCCACAACTACTTGAGTACTCATCTAACCCCTCTTCCTTCCAATCTCTCTTGAGAAAGGGGAAAGGAAAAGCAGGACAGTCAAAGTTCCTCTTCCCTTATTCCCACTGAGCACGTGGAGTCTTGAAATCAACAGCTGCTCTGGGTGAGGGATCTTCAACACAGGTGCACACCTGAGCACCAGCTCCTCCCTCTGCCCTGAAACACACCCAATTAGCCAGGGAAAAGCATTTAATAGAGGAATTCCAGCACACAGAGCCACTGACAAATTACAAACTGAAATTGTGGCTTGTCCACAAGATTGCTTCTAACCAAGCTGGTGAAGGGCAGGAGAAAAGCAGCAGCACTGAGGGGAAAGTGTTCCACTGTGTTCCTGAGTGCTCCACTGAGGGGAAAGTGTTCAGTGTTCCACTGTGTTCCTCAGTGTTCCACTGAGGGGAAAGTGTCCCGTGCCTGGGAATGAGCTGCACATGCTCTGAGATCCTGGGTGAGGCAGGGAGAGGCAGGAGAGCTCCCCAGTGACAGACACACCAGTGGCACAGGGGAATAAGGGACTGTGCAGGGAGCCTGGAGCTGGGAGAGGGCCCAGCTGTGTCCCTGTGCCAGCAGAGGGGCTGGGCTGCTGTCACAGCTCTGCCCATGGAGCGGGGACAGCTGGGAGGGGATGGGGCAGATCCCAACACCTGAGACAGAATCGTGGAATGGGTTGGGTTGGAAAACACCTTAAAGCTCATCTCACTGCACCCCTGCCATGGCAGGGACAGCTCCCACTGTCCCAGGCTGCTCCCAGCCCTGCCCAGCCTGGCCTTGGGCACTGCCAGGGATCCAGGGGCAGCCACAGCTGCTCTGGGCACCCTGTGCCAGGGCCTGACACCCTCACAGGGAAGGATTTCTTCCCTATATCCCATCCATCCCTGCCCTCTGGCAGTTTAAAACCATTCTCCTTTGTCCTGTTGCTATCTGGACACAAAATTTCCTCTGTTTTGTCCTCTGTTGAGGAAGTTAGTTATGCTTAAGTGGTGGATTAAAGGGTTAAATTATCCTAGGGATGTGGAGAAGTTTGAGAGAGGAGTTTACTTTGTGAGGATGAGTGTTTGGGCTACAAAATTTCCTCTCCCTCATGTTTATGAACCCCTTGAAGGTTCTGAAAGATGCAGTGACAAGTGGCACTAGAGAAGGGATGGAGGGACAGGACACAGGGAATGGCTCCCACTGCCAGAGGGCAGGGATGGATGGAATATTGGGAATGAGGAATTGTTCCCTGTGAGGGTGGGCAGGCCCTGGCACAGGGTGCCCAGAGCAGCTGTGGCTGCCCCTGGATCCCTGGCAGTGCCCAAGGCCAGGCTGGGCAGGGCTGGGAGCACCTGGGACAGTGGGAGGTGTCCCTGCCACGGCCGGGGGTGAAACAAGATGAGTTTTAAGGTCCCTTCCAACCCAAACCATTCCATGATTCCATGATCTCCCTCCTCAAGTCCAGCTGTGCTTCCCAAAGCCAGAGTAGGTTTCCCTTTGGGCACTGTGAGCTGTGTCTCCCCTGATCCCACAGCCATAGGCACAGGCAGGAGCAGGGCTGGCCCTGTCCCAGTCCCTGTCCCCTGGTGGCCCTGGGCTCCCCCTGGCCTGACCCTGCTCTGAGTCCCATCCCTGGCCAGGGGCAGTGGGGGCAGGAGCAGCTCCCAGCACAGCAGCTCCTCACCAGCACAGCAGGACACCACAGGTCCCTTCTGCCCTTTTGGCTCCGTCTGAGCCGTGGTGTCACCAGGGCAGGGCCAGCACTGGAGCCACCCCCATCGTGGATAACCCTGCATCCACCCCAGGGACAGCAGGGAGGCTCCATCCCTGCTGTGGGTTCTGCAGGAATCCACCAGCTCCATCATCCCACCCTCCCTTCACAGACCCTCCCCAGCCAGGCCACTTTGCCCTGCTCCTGTCACTGAACAGGGTTATGGACACACGAGGGTTTGCAGACACACCAGAGCCTCTGTGCAGGGACATCCCACAGCAGCCACCCCTTTCTCTGTTTATTTATTTATTTACAGGAAACTATTTCTGCAGGTAACACAGCCCTGAAGACAGGCTCAGACACTCCTGGCTCACAGGAGCAGCCCCATACAGAGCTCCTGCAGGAGGGTGTTTAGCTAAACCCACTCTGGGCTCACACAGGGATCACCCCCAGGCTGCTCAGTGAACTTGAGCACCTGGAGACTTTGAGTCTGCACTCTCTGTGCATGTGGTCCTGGGCAAGATGCTGAGCTCATGCTCCCCCACAAGGAATGACAACATCTGGGCAGCTCCAAGTGGGGACACAGGCTCCAGGCTGGTGTTTGCCACAGCTATCCCTTGAAAAAACCCTTGAAGAAATCCCTTCTTTATCCTGCCCTAGCTTGTGCAGCTGTAGCAGGGCACCCACTGCCCACCAGGCAGGATTACTTGCTTTGGGAAAACCCCAAAAGCCAGGTCAGACCAGCTACAGGCCCATTTTCTGCACACAGAGCAGATGATGGCAGGAGATGCAGCCAGGTGAAAACACAAAAAGCAGCAGCACTGGGGAAGAGAGACCCAGAAAGGGATGTCCCAGACACCACCTTGTGCAGGGACAGATTTTGTGGTTCTGCCCATGAAAAACTACATCCCTTCTGCTTTTGTATGGGAAACACAGGCTCCTGATCCCAACAGGAAATTTGGGAAGGCTCTAGGGTTGGGCACTTTGTTCCTTAGAGAAACAAGCTAAAATTTGGTGGGACAGCAGCCTGGTTTGCTTCTCCAAGAAATATGTACTGGAGCCATCAAGATCTGTGCTTCCAAAAATGCCTTCCAAGCCCCTGACCTGCTTACATGGCCAGGGGCAGGATGCCAGCCCAGGAGCCCCACAGCTGTGCTGCTGAGCCCTCTGGGTCACAGAGCTGGGTCCTCTGCCCTCAGCAAGGCCAACCCTCTGCAGTGATGCTCTTCCAGCTGGAGAAGCCTTGTCAGTGTAAAGCTGTGGAGCAATCTGTCTAGTGAAAGATGTCCCTGCCCATGGCAGGGTGTGGAACAGGATGGGCTGTAGGGTCCTTTCCAACCTGAACCATCCTGGGATTGATTGTGCCCCCAATACCAGCACAGGGACCAGCCCAGCTCCAAAAGGGGCTGGCAGAGGGGAGGAGCTCATTGGAGCTCTGAAGGACGTGAAAAGAGAGAACACGAAGAAAGAAGCACCACCTGTTGCACAGACAGGGTTAGGGGGTTAAACCCTTCCCTTTCTACCAGTGCAGGAAAGGGTAAAAGGCCACATCGCAGCTGGGCATTGGGGACACCCTCAGGAGGCTCTGCCAGCACGGAGAGGTTGGTCTCAGCACAAGTAGAAACACAAGAAAGGAAGAAACAGGCACAGAACAGCTCCAAAGCCAAGGCAAGGGCTTCCATCAGCCACTTTGGGCTGCCAGGACTCTCCCCCCCTGCAGCCATTGGGAAACCCTTCCCCACCATGGCTGCCCCCAGAGCTGCTGCTGGGGCCCCCACTGGGCCCCACAGATCCTGGCTTGTTCTTCTTCCCCAGACCCACCACAAAGCTCCTCTGCTCCACTCCAAGGAAGGCAAAGCACATCTCCCTGCCTGGGCTCTGCTCTCACCTACATTGCCTCAGGGAAGTTAACCCAGTCTCCATTCTTCCTCCCACTTCCACCCAATACACTGAGGCATAGCCACTCCACAGACAAGAAAAAAAACAAAAAAAAACCAAAAAAAAAAAAACCCAAAAAAAAAAAAAACCAAATTCTGCTTCTTAACATTCCTGCACTAGAAATCTTAAAATTCTGAAACAAAAGGAAGAGCACAGCACCTCCTGCAGCCACCAGCAAAGCCCCTGGTGGGGCTCAGGGACAGCACAACCCACCACCAGAAGCACGTGGGGCCACCCAAGGCCAACAGCTGAGTCAGCACTGACACCTGCACCAGGTCACACACTGCTGCACTGGGAAGTGTGCAGGGGTTACACTGAGGTGTATACTGAAAGGTGAACTGTGAGTCAAATTAATTAATTTGTAGTAAAGACACCTGCTAAGGTGTGCAGGTCACCACCTTACTGCACACTGCAGGTGAATACTGAAAGCAGTTTGTATCCAGGCATTCTGCATCCTGAATTAAATTAGTTCATTTTAACAAATGCAGTCAGTGCTGAATCAGAGACCCTTTACAGCCCAGTAAAAAAATCAGTGTACCAGTGCTCAGCCAGCACAGCAACCCCACAGCAGGCAACCCTGAGCAGCAGTGGGGCCATCCAGAGCCATAAAACACATCCTGCTCCCCCAGCTGAACTCATGGCACTGAAGATTCCTGCACAGCTCCCAGTGCTGGGGTTGCACCGTCCACAGCAGCCCTGCAGGATGAGATGCAGAGGGTGCTGCTGTCCCACAGCCCATCCCAGGGATGCTGGCACAGATCCTGCTCCAGCTGCTCATCCCCAGGGGCTCAGAGCTCCAAAGCCAGTCTCTCTCTCCAGAGACTCATCCTCTGTGAAGGAAAACAAAGGCCTGAGCTGAGTCTCACCACAGGGACAGGCTGTTCTGCCTGGGTGCTGCTCAGCATCTCCTTCACCCCCAGAGCAAAAGGCAAAGCCAAAAATCACAGAACCCCAGAATGGTTTGGCCTGAAAGGGACCTTAAAACTGATGTCATTCCAAAGCCCTGCCATGGGTAGGGACACCTTCCACAGACCCTGCTGCTCCAAGCCCCATCCAGCCTGATTCCCATTGGCACAGGATGGGAAGGGCTCTTTGCACCCTCCATGATGTTTGCACATCTGGGGTGTGGTTTTTGCTTTGCCTCTCCTGAAGCCATCCCCAGGTGCTCTCCCATCTCTGCTCTCTTCTGCAAGTTTTCCCAAACTGTGACCAAATTCCCAATACCACCAAAAGAAAGAACTGATGGTGCAGCTCTCACGTGTGGCCACTACCATTCTTCATATTACTTTTAATGGAGAAATCTTCTTCAATTTGATCAACCACCTAATTTTCCATCTGAAAAGTGGGGCAGAGTTGACATGTCTCTGTTAAGCTGTCCCAAAGCAGCCAGAGAAATGCCCTGAGCTGCTGCTGCTGCCCCAAGCCTGCTGTGACTCAGCTCCTCACATGCAATAACACTCCCTGGTGGAGCCACCACTCCGTGGGAGCGCTCTGGTGGAGCCGGTGACACAGCTCCCCGTGTTTGTCTTGGAGGGAGAGCAGTGGGATATGTGGACATTACTGAATAAAAAATCATTGCTCCACATGAACAACGAGCCAGTCATCCAAAGGCAAAATATTTCCCCAAAAAAAGCAGATAACTCTTCAGACACTTTTTGCTGTGTGGCTCCTCGAAGCCCATGGAAAAGGGCTGGGCCTCGGCCTCCCCTGCACACCAGGCCAACACAGGATCCTTGTGCAGCACAGCTCAGATGACAAAATCCTTCCAAGCACCAGGAGATATCATCAACACTGCAAAGTAATGAATGCCTTCAAAACCCCACTGGAAAAGGCAGGGATTTTGCTGCCAAGCCCACCAAGAAGGGATGAAAGGGGAGCCCTGATGGCATCCTGCCTGCCTGCTGCTCCAGGCTGGACAAATGGAGGGCTGGGTGTTATCAGTCCTCATCCCAGATACTCTGCATGGATGGGGCCAACCTTGGAGCCACACCTGATGATCACTCGTGAATCCCAGAAGGGTTTGGGTTGGGAAAGAACCCAACACTCCTCTCACTCCAACCCTCTGCCACGGGCAGGGACAGCTCCCACTATCCCAGATTGCTCCAAGCCCTGACCAACCTGGCCTTGGAGACTTCCAGGGATCCAGGGGCAGCCACAGCTTCTCTGAGCACCCTGTGCCAGGGCCTCCTCACCCTCACAACCAAGAATTTCTCCCAAGTATCTCATCTAAATCTCACCTCTTTTAGTTTAAAACTGTTCCCTCGCATTTACAGAGGTGAAAACAGAATTCCTGGTGGTGGATGAGCCAGACTCAGGCAGAGCCAAGCTCTGTGGTCCCCAGCCATGCAGGCCCCTGCTGTGCCAAGCACCCCAGGCAGAGCAGGAACACCCTGTCCTGTTCTGTCTCTGTTCCCCAGGACACCAGCAAAGCTCTGCTCCCACCGCAGGACCCTGACGGGACTCTGAACCACATGGAGGGACAACACCAAGGAACTCTCCCATGCAGGCACCTGGAGCCAAGCACTGGCACCATTAGGAAGAAAAAATAAATAAAAATAAACCCCAGTGTGTTCTGTGACCGCCCATGGGTTCACTGCTGCCATTCCGGGGCCTGGGCTGCGCAATCCGTCTCCCAGCTTGGCGCCCGGGCTTCCCTCAGAAATGCAAGTCTTTACCCAGGAATTCATGGCAGGAGAAATCAAGAAGAGAAAAGGGAGGGGTGGAAAAATAAAAAACACTTTTTGTATTTTATCCAAAGTGTTTTGCAGGTCTACTTCCCCTTGGCTCACTCACTCTGCTGGGTCTACCAGCATATTTTGGGTAATGAAATACACATTTGCTGGTCAGCCCTAATAGACCCAGAGGGACTGGGTTTCACGTGTGTTTGTTTTAAACTTAAGGGTGTTGTAAAGTTTTTCCAAGAGCCCAGGCTGGGATGATAAGCCATGGCAGGCAGTGCCTAGTTAGTGGGTGGTTGTGGTGTTAATATTTATCCCATAACTGAAGGAAGACGTGACAACATAAGCGAAGCAAACCACCACCACCACATTTCCTCACAGGGCACACACTGAACCTCTGCAGGGACCCCACACAGGAGGCATTTCATACAATCCTTGTGTACTGCCAGAGAAAGGGCAAGTTCATTCAAAAAAAAAAGAAAGAAAAGCAGAGTTTAGAGGAGAATCAGGCCTTCTGTCCCAGAGCCTTTCCAGCCAGATCCTTCAGGTGTCTGTGCACAGGACCTGGTAAGAGTGAATGCAGAGGACGCCATGGAGATGCTCCAAGGATGGAGCCCCTCTGCTCTGAGCCAGGCTGGGAGAGCTGGGGGTGCTCACCTGGAGAGGAGAAGCTCCAGGGACACCTCAGAGCCCCTGCCAGGGCCTGAAGGGGCTCCAGGAGAGCTGCAGAGGGACTGGGGACAAGGGATGGAGGGACAGGACACAGGGAATGGCTCCCACTGCCAGAGGGCAGGGATGGATGGGATATTGGGAATTGGGAATTGTTCCCTGTGAGGGTGGGCAGGCCCTGGCACAGGGTGCCCACCCTGGATCCCTGGCAGTGCCCAAGGCCAGGCTGGGCAGGGCTGGGAGCAGCCTGGGACAGTGGGAGGTGTCCCTGCCATGGCATGGTTTCCAACCCAAACCATTCCATAATTCTGTCTCCCTTGGCCAATGCTCAGGTCCCAGCTGCACAGTGGGCCATTCCTGTGGAGCCCATCCTGCCCCAGCCCTGCCAGGCTCAGAGGATGTGGCTCTATCCCTGCACTGTCAAACCCCCACAGGCAAAGTCTGCTTCCACTCCAGGCAGTCTGCAGATCATGGGGAGAGCTCACCTCCCAGAGCTACAGGGGAATTCTCACCTAAATCGATTTTGTGCTTAGAAAACCAAAGATATTTTCTTCTCTTTGGACAACAGGAACAGGCATCCTGCCTGGAGCAGGCACCATGAATCCTGCAGAGCTGCAGATCAGCAGCACCAGGGGCACAGGGCGAGGGCAGGGAAGCTCCAGCTGATGGGAAGGCAGCACTGCCCAGGCCATTTCTGTCCAAGGAGACCTGGGGGAGCAGTGGGTGCAAGAGGGGGGGACCATCTGTGCAAACCCCCCTGCAGAAATGACAATGTGATCGAAAATCACCCCAATGATGGGGACATCAGTGCCACCTTTCCCTTGCTTGAAAAACACAGGAGAGGAAGAAAAAGGTTTCCTAAGGCAATGAGCATAAGGAAAAGTGAGGCAGAACGCTGTAGGGAGATCTGGAGGCCACATGTCTGCATTTGGGAATAAACTGGAGACTGACTCCATCCCCATGGCTCACCCACCCCTCTGCACTGGGGTAACTGCTCAGGTGCCCAGCTCAATGCCAGGGGAAGCCCTGGCACCCATGGCAGCCCCTTCCCTTCCCAGGTCCCTTCTGCTGCACACAGACTGACAGCAAGGGATGGAAAGGAACACAGTTCCCCATAAAACCTTGCTGTGGGCAAGAATCAAAGCAATCAATGACACTTAATGCTTGTTGCATATGGAACATGGATGAGGAAGGGGAGAGCTGACGTGGCCAGGCTGCTGCAGAGCCTGGGGGTCCCACTGGGACCTGGCTGGTGGGCAGCAAGGAGTGACCTGGGACAACCTCAGGACACAGACCCATTCCAAAGTCACCTCTCACCTCCTGTGCTCACCTAACTGTAAAGCAGCTTCTTCTACCCACAACCTGCCTAAAACTCAACACAGGCTGCCTTCACTTCAAGATTTCAGAGACCATTTAGCAGGCCAAGTCTGTGCAAAGCTGTAGTATCTGGGCGGTACTCTGCTAAAAGTAAAAGGAGAGTTGGGACTTCTCCCACAGCCATGCACATCTGTCATCTCAGATTTGCCAGTTGGTGGCTTCACTCTCAGGTCTCTGTGCAGCACAGGTCCAGGTTCCTGCATGGAGAATCCCAGATTGTTCTCACACCTGAGCTCCCCTGGCACAACAAGAGATGCTCAGTTCAGCATCCCCCCACAGCAGCCTGTCCTGCACTCCCACAATCTCCACGTTTCCCATTCCTGTCCTTTTTGTTCCAGGACAGGCAGGACTTTATTTATGGCATTATTTGGTTACTTGCAGAAGGACTCATGCTCATATAGGCAATCACAAACTGAATGAATGGCTTATGGACAGAAATTCAGTTTATCCAAGTTTTAGAAGCTGACACAACCTTGTTCTGCACAAGTGCTTGGTGATGTGTCCTTGCAGCTGATTTCTCTCAGCTTCAACTCTTGTTTGGATGAAAATTTGGAGGGGACTGGCCACCAGTCCTCCCCCTGCACAGCTTCTGCAAGGCTCATTTATGGAGAGGCTCTGGGAAGAGGCAAATACATGATTTAAATCAAAATGTTTAACACCAACAGCACCATTCCAACTATTCCAACACCACGCAAGGCTTGTCCGTGGCAGACAAGATCCCTGCCCAATAAACCTTTTAAAGGTTCACTGATCACAGCTAGACGTGTCATAAACTTCCCTACATACTTTATTATCCCCATAAATCTCTATAAAACTATTTTATCTCATCTGGGTTGGCAACAAAGCAAACTTTGCTCTGTTTATGGCTTCCCAAGGCAGCCTCTAATAACAACACATGTGCTGCCTAAAAAGGGGGATGAAGATCTCAGCCCTGGCCAGCTCTCCCCAGCACAGATCCTTCCAACCCTGCATCACAGGCACAGCAAACACCCCACGTGCTCCATGTGCGTCCCTCCAGGAACAGACCTACTATCAAATAACGTTTCTTCTACTTTCTTATCTTCTAAATGTGCTATTTAAAGGGGGAAAAAAACCAGCTTGGAGGTTTACTCAACTCACTCTTCCCAAATGTGTGCTCAGCATATCATCCAAAGAGGATTTCTGTTTCTGGGAGCTTTGCAGCTACTTTGTCAAAAGCTTTTTATTGGGAAATGGTGATGTTTTATGGTTTCATTTAAATCAGGTGGATGACTGTAAAACTGTAATCTGTTTGGCTTTCAATTAGAAAACACAGAAATAAAAGCACTTTCCACATTTTCCTACCTACTACATGACTTCCAGCTTTTCCATGCAGCCCTATCCATTTTTGATTTAGAATCCCAGGATGGTTTGGGTTGGAAGGGACCTAAAGTTCCTTCCTTTCCACACCCCTGCCATGTCAGGGACACCTCCCGCTATCCCAGTTTGCCCCAAGCCCTGTCCAAGCTAGCCTTGGACACTACTGAGGCCATGACCCAGTGGATTTCCTTCCACCCAGCCCTGGTGCCCAAATTGATGTTGTACCATGTGTCTGTCACCCACCAGTGCCACAACAGCCTGTGCCAGCTGTGGCAGAGCTGCCCTTGCCCAGGCCTTTGGGCACAACCACCAACCTCCTGCAAGATGTGCCCATGGGCCCCCTGGCACCACCATGCAGCAGAAGAGTCAGAGATCCCCTGGGAGCTCCCAGCCATCCCCACAGAGGGACCCACAGGAACCTCAAGTCGCCCACTGAGCCCTCCTCCCATGCTGGAATCCTTGGGGGTTCAACACTCCTCAGTGGAGCTTGGGAAAACACATCCAATCACAAAACCCTTCAATCACATCTGCTCCCCTCTGCTTCCCCAGGCAGGCAGCTCCCCAGCCCTGGAATTTGGTTCCTGCACCACCCTCATGGGCCAGGGCTCACCCCAAGCTCCACCTGCCCCCTGCCACCACTCCCACACAAACCCTGCATGCCATGCCAGGGAAATGCAGCAACTGCCCCTATCACCACCCTGACAAGGGACCAGGAACGTGGCCTGCACCCAATGGGGAGGTCCCAGGCATCTCCAGGCCGTTTTTAATGAAAAAATAGCTCACACTCTCAGACTCCAGGAGGGTGAGGACCAGGAGTCATTTCAGGAACCTTCAGCACGAGCTGTGGGCGATTACTGGAAGAGCCTCACCCTAAGGCAATGGCAGTGTGGATGCAGGGCACAACTCCTGGGAATAGGAGGAGGCAGAACTGCTTGGTCATGGGAAAACAGGAGCCAGGGAGTGACTGACCACCCACACAGGCACCAGCAGCAGGGCCACCCTTCTCCTGACTGTTACACTCCAGACACCAACAGGAAGTCAAAGCCATAACTATAACATGCCAGAGAGGAGCACTGCTGATGCCACCTGTGTCCCAGTCCCCTGCTGCTGCAGGGCACGTGCTGCCCTAGAGCCACCACATCCCAGCCACAGCCCCAGCACCAACCGTGCCACCTCCCCAGTGGGTCACCCCCAGCTCCTGCTCCCCAGCAGGCAGAGGTGAAGCACCCGGCCCGGCAGATGGCAATTTCCATGGCAACACAGGGATGCCATGGCAGAGGATTAAGCTCCAGAGGGAGGGGAAGCGGGGCCACGGGAGGGAGGTTCATCAACAAGCACCCGACAGGGACGCTGAGCACGAACCGAGGCCACGGCAGCGATTTTCACGCCCATCTTCCCCTTTCAATTCTTCTCTAGCATGAAAGTCCCAATTTAAATGGCAGAATTTGACACCATTAGAAACTATCAGACCATTTAACACACTGCCCCTTCCTCCCACGTCACTGCACCCACGGCTGCCACGGGAATAAAGAGCACTGCAAGATCCAGACATCTCCCAGCAGTCCCGGCATCAAAGTGCAGCAAATCTGCGTCACACAGAGACCCTTTGAAAGGGGATGAATGTGAAGTGCAGGGAGAAATGATTACTTTATTTGTAAAGACCATGTCTCTTGTCATTCTAATTCATCCCAAATCCTCCTGGCACTGGACAGCTGCAGGTTTAATCATGAATATACAAATCAGCAACACATGAACAACAAAGAGTCTCCAAACACCACAGACAAGGCCCAGAATTCGGTCTGGTTCAGCTGCTGCTCTCCCTCCTTTGCACTGAAAGGAGGGGATGGGTAAAGCCAGGACCTGACACCTCCTCCTGCCACCACAGTGCCCCTCCCATTGAATCCCAGACATGGGAACGCTGCCTGCACTTCTCCCTGCTCTGGCAAAGCTGGCCCAGCACGGAGCAGGGAGCTGCAAGAGGGGAGCAAAGGGAAGAGGACAGGGAGAAACGAGGGATGGGGGGCAAGGGCTGGAGGGAAGGAAAGGCTGGGGACAGAGAGGGGCTGGAGATGCACAGACACTCTAGCTGGGAAGGAAAAGCACAGGGTTTAATCCCTGCAGAAGATGGGAATTGCTCGTTCTGTGCAGCCAGGGATGGGGTGCAGGTCCCCAGGCAGGCACTGCTGCTGCTACACTCAACATCAAACACCAGCCCTGTAAAGAGGGGTTCTGCAGGGGCTGCTGCTGCCAAGCAGGCTAAGGACCCTGCCCAAGCATCAAAGACCTGCCTCTGCTGCCTCTCAGGTGTTTTCTGCATGCTCAGGTGCTCCAAAGCTGCTGAGCAACACGGGGCAGGCAGTGATAGCCACCAGTGCAAAGCTCTGCGTGCTACACAGCAAAGTGAGCTGGGCAGCAGGAGCTATCCAGAGCTTCCAGAGGGGCTGCTTTGCAGAAGGAATCTCACCAGGTCTGCAGCTTCCTCAGGAGGGACAGTGGAGGGGCAGCTCCAACTTCTGCTCTCTCTGACCAGGGACAGGCCCAGGGAATGGCTGGAGCTGTGCCAGAGAGGTTTAGGTTGGATCTCAGGAAAGGTTCTTCCCCAGAGGGTGCTGGCACTGCCCAGGCTCCCCAGGGAATGGGCACAGCCCCGGGGCTGCCAGAGCTCCAGGAGAGCTTGGACAGCACTGCCAGGGATGCCCAGGGTGGGATTGTTGGGGGGTCTGTGCAGGGACAGCAGCCGGATCCATGATCCTTGTGGGTCCTTTCCAACTCAGGATATTATTCTGTGATTCTGTGCAAAGGGCAGGGACTGAGTACAAGACAGGGCTGAGCATCAGCCCAGCACAAACCTCATCTCTCCTGCTGCAGGGAGCTGTGCAGCGCTCTCCACCTCCCAGGCCCTTGCAAAACTTAGCACACAATCACAAGGAATTTGCTTTCCAAGGGCCTGAGATCCTGCAGGACATCGTGTCAGAGATCTGGACTGAGGTCTCAGTTTCCAACCCAATGCTATTTCTACAGAATTACCTGCTTTAACTTCAACCATTCTGTAGAATTATTCATTTGGTCTGGAGTATTGCCTGCCTGGAAGCGATGGGGTGAGGGTGATGTGCTTCCAGACTGCAAGCTTTAGAAATAAAAATAACCACACCAGTCAGGGAAAGAAGGGGTTTTTGAGTCTCCCAGAGCACACCCAGCCTGTCCTTTGGTCTGCCAGGCTGCACTGGGGCTGTGAGTGGGACATCAAGGTGGACACATGGGCAGTCCTGGCAGATCAAAATCTGTGCCAAGGCATGGCTCCAGCAGCCAGTCCAACAACACCTTCCTGCATCACAGCAAACTGCTCCACATCAAGCTTCAAAGCTCCATGGTGCTGATATTCCCATGCAGTGGGAGAAACAAATCCATTCTGCTGCCCACTGCAGTGCAGCACTTGGATCCCAGCAGGGCATGTGTATCCCCAGGCTCCAGAAGGGAGGGTCCCAGCTGCCCCACACTGGGAAGGCTCCATCCCCTTCTCTTGCACATCTCTGAGACCTTCTGGCTCTCTACAACCTCCTGACAGGAGGGTCCAACCAGCTGAGGGTCAGGCTCAGCTCCCAGGGAACAAGGATGAGAGAAATGGCCTCAAATTGTGCCAGAGGAAATTTAGATTGGATATTGGAGGTAATTTCTCCATGGCCAGACACTGGCTCAGGCTGTCCAGAGCAGTGGCAGAGTCAACATCCCTGGGGGAATTTAAAATATCTGTGGATGCAACACATGGGGACATGGGTCAGTGGTAAACACTGGGTTAACAGTTGGACTCAATGATCTTGGAGGGCTTTCCCAATCTTTATCATCCCATGATCCCCAAACAAGTTTGCATATGGAGTGAGAGAGGTGTTCCAGGGTCACCTGAGCCCTCGAACTCGCAAACTCTCTGTATCCACTTCTGCAGCCTCCCCCACAATATCTGATACTTCTCTGGGGATATTTGAACTTTCCAGGACCCCCAGAGCACCCCCAGAGCTCTCTCTCTCTCCAGCCCAGCTCCAGGGCCAGCCCACTCCTGGCAGCCCTTGCCTCCCCTCCACTTCCACCACAGCACCACGAGACAAAGCTCCCTCCCAACACTACATCAGCTTCCCAAGCCAATCCTGGGACCACCAATCACACCAAATGTAGAATGCTGACACAATAAAAATCCCTGTACCTAAGAAAAAAGGCCAGTTCCCTATAATGGAAAGAATCAGACAGGAATAAACCTCTTCCCTCCACTGCCACCAGTCTGGAGCCTCCAGGATTCTACAACTCACCAGCTTTGGTCCTGTGGGCAGAAGCACCTCAGGGCAATGCCAGGACCCCCCTCTCTGCCCTATCCCACCCAGCAAACCCCACAGGGTACCACAGGAGCCTGCTGTGGGACTGGAGTTACCTGAGCAAACATCCTGTGAGAGAAATTCAGTGCTAAAACAAACAGCACCGAGATGCCCCACCAGCCAATCCCATCTGTACCTAAAATTTCAGAGTTTCATCTAAGCAAAGCACTTGCTCCATGTGTCCTGAGCCCAAGCCCAGCTGGGCTGTGACATCTTGGACAGCTGTGACATAAACTGCATGAGCTGGGAATGCAAGGGCATCCCCATCCCTACAGTCAGCACCAAAAGGAGACCTCAGAGCCCCTTCAAAGGGGCCATCAGGAAGGGTGGAGAAGGGCTTGGGATGAGGGCCTGGAGGGACAGGACACAGGGAATGGCTCCCACTGCCAGAGGGCAGGGATGGATGGGATATTGGGAATGAGGAATTGTTCCCTGGGAGGGTGGGCAGGCCCTGGCACAGGGTGCCCAGAGCAGCTGTGGCTGCCCCTGGATCCCTGGCAGTGCCCAAGGCCAGGCTGGATGGAGAACCTGGGACAGTGGGAGGTGTCCCTGCCATGGCTGGGGGGAGAATGAGTTGAGATTTAAGATCCCTTTCGACCCAAAACCTCCTGGGATTCTAAAACCCCTCCTATGGTGAATCCAAAGCCCAGTGAGCAGGAAAACAAAAATATTGATGTTTTTATGGATAAGCAGACCTCCAAGCCTGCAGGCAAACCTGGCCTGCAGCCTTTACACCATGTCTGGGCTCTGACAAGGGGTGACTGCCCCCAGCTGGGGCTCCCCAGGCAGCTGGGCACACCTGTGGGAACTGTCCCCTCTGTAGGAACTGCCCCCTCTATAGGAACTGTCCCCTATATAGGAACTGTCCCCTCTATAGGAACTGTCCCCTCTGTGGAACTGTCCCCTCTGCCACAAACCACGGCCTGGGGCTGTCAGGGCTGCACCCAAGGGAGCATTCACCACTGAGAAACACAGACACGAACCCACAGCCCCCTGGGATGGGCTGGTGACTTCTCAGGGATGGTCTCAAACCTCATCCTCACTGGGAAAGCCCCTCCCCATGGGCACAGGCTCGGTGCCAGCCCTGCAGTGCCACTGACTGGGCTGGCAGGAGCTGGGAGGGGGCCCAGGCCCCAGAGCTGGCAGGGAGCAGCACCTGAGCACCCACACACGACCCACCTGCTCCCCACTGCAGACACAGCTGCATTTCATATTCCCCCCAAGCAAGGAAAGCCAGGGAAACACTGAAACACTGCCATTCCCTGCCAGGCAGGAAGCCCTGGGAACAGCACCAATGACAAACCCACTCTGTGCCCACCTCTGCCCACTGTAACTCATCTGGCCCTGCAGCAAGAGAGGAAGGGGTCTTGCACCTCCCACCCTCCTTAAAAATTGCCTTTCTTTGACAAAACATTCCTTCAACAAATGGCAGCAAATCCCAAGGCAGAGCTGCACAATGGACACTTCAGTCTGCCCAGGGGAGGAGAGGCAGGACCTTCAATGCCTAAATAAATGCAATTTGCTCATTAAGAGGGGGCTGGGGAAGGTTAGGCAGAGGGGAGCCCCGGTTATTCACTTCCCCCAATTAACATTCCAGCGGGGCTGCTCTGCTTTTGAGGAACAATAACTTTTTGGGAAGGGGGAGTGATGCCTGTGGGGGCATGAGGTGGTCCTGGAGAAAGGAGACATGTCCAAGGGTGTGAGGGTGAGTGTGTGTGATGGGAACTGCTAAACAAAACCAACACTAAATAAAGGTCTACCCTATGTAAAAAGAACCTGCAAAGTAAAACCCTCCACATCCCTGGACTAAGATTTGCCTTTGCTTCTGATCTAAATGCCTTTCTGTGGCCAAGGAGGCCTGCACAGAAAAAAGATGGCTTGTCACTATTTGAAAGAGGTCTCCAAATGTAGGATATTTTCCACCACAACTCTCTGACAGTAATTTTGTCATCTACTTCCTTGTCAGGATGAAAAAGCTGCCTTCCCTCTACAAGGGCATTGATTTCTTCAGTAAAGACTTTGCAGCACATTTGGTGGCTCTCATGGCTTCCCCAACCCTCTCCTAAGGGAAGCACCTGGGCTTTGGTAGAGCCACACACAGGAACCAGGCTTTGGTTAGAGCCACACACAGAAACCAGGCTTTGGTCAGAGCCACACACAGGAACTGGGCTTTGGTAGAGCCACACACAGGAACTGGGCTTTGGTTAGAGCCACACACAGGAACTGGGCTTTGGTTAGAGCCACACACAAAAATTGGGCTTTGGTCAGAGCCACACACAGAAACTGGGCTTTGGTCAGAGCCACACACACAAACTGGGCTTTGGTTAGAGCCACACAGGAAACACAGAGAGTAAAGCAAACCCACCTGTGGTAGCATGGAAAGGCAGCAGGGGGCTCTGCATGCCCAGCAGGGCCCACCCTGCCCAGCAGAGCCTGCAAGGCCCCCATGACAGCTCCCACCACGCAGCACAAAGCTGAGCCCAGAGGAAGCTGTGCCTGCTCTGTCTCGAGCATCCAGGCTGGCAGGAGCAGGCTCACCCTGGTGAAGCTGAAAGGAGCTCCCTGAGAGGGAGCAGGGCCATGCACACCCTGGGACCGTGTGCTGGGGCACATCCATTTCCCCACACTGCAAATCCAGTTCCAACACACAGATGGTGCAGCTCAGCTCTCCCAGCCACCACTGGGAGCAACAACAGGAGCAGGAGGCTGGCTGGACAAACAGCCACCCCCCAGGGAGGACAGACACCCCCCAGAAGGAGCTCAGGCACCACAACCACAGTGACACCATCTGTGGATGCCAGGGTAGGTAAGGAAAACACTGATGTCTGAATGTGCCAGGAATGAAAGCCCAGATTGTTTGGCTGGTTTGACACCTCGAGGAGAATGTGCCCCACTGAAAGAGCTCTGGTCATGCCATGTTCAGCTGCTCCAGCCCCAGGTGTCCTGCAGGACTCAGAGCAGGCCATGGCCAGGGGTTTTTATTAATTCACCCACAGCAACACTCAAGCTGATGATTTGCAGTTTGCCCGCTTGACCTCCCAGATGCCAAAGCAGCTTTTGCTGACACACCAGGCAGTGCAGGATCACATCCAAAGGCTCTCTGGTGGCAAAGCCATCTCAGGGAGAGGAGGAAGGATGGCAGAAGGGCTGTACCTTCCTGAGAAGGTGCCTCTCACAGGCTCCATGCAGAAAGGTTGGGAAAGCTGGATCAGACCACCAGAATTGTCACAGTATTCCAGCAGAGTTCAGCGTGGAACCACAGGAGGGCTCATCTGGTCCCACCTCCCTGTTCAAGCAGGGCCATCCCAGAGCACAGAGCACATACAGGATTGGATCAAGGTGGGTTTGGAACACCCCAGTGAGGGAGACTCCACTAATTGTCTGGGCAGCCTCTTTAGTGCTCTCCAGAAGTGAGATGAACAAATCATCACCCTGAGGCTCTTGGTAAAAGCACAGAGAACCACAGAGCAGCCAGAGCTCTGGGGGAAGGCTGGATTCACCTGCAGCCCACAGGAACTCTCCAGGCACACCTTCCTGCCCAAATCCTTCCCTGGGCTCAGCAACAGAAAGGCTCCCAGGAAACTGCTGCCTGTGCTCCCTTCGGAGCACCACAAAGATCAGTCCCAGGGCAAAGTCCTGGTGCCTTTTCACAGCAAGCAAAGGGCTGCAGACAGAACAAATCCACTCCCAGGCAACACCACACACTAGGACTCTGTTTTCCCTACTTTTGGGGCAGCCAGTGCTCTATCCTACCCCCCACTGCACAACACTCTGCTGCAGAGCCGGTGTCACAGATGTCACCAGAGGTACCAGTGAATGGTCATCTGGACAAAACCTGGATGGCCAGCAGAGCCGTGGGCTGGGTTTGCTGCTGACTTTCAAGCCTGAAAGAGGAACCCACCCACAAAGATGCAGAGGTAAATTATTGAAAGAGCATGACTCCCCCACCAGAGGGGAAGCAGCACAAAGCCCAAGCAGAGGGGGCACAAGGTCCCTCCCAGCCCAGGTACCACAGCCCAGCGTGGGGCTCCTCCTCCCTGAGCACCAGTTAGGCCAGAGGGGAAGGCAGCAGGGGCAGAACCAGGGCCCAGCAGGGACCCATCAATGTCCCTTGGAGCCTCCTGACACAAAGCTCCATCCCTGCTCCAGCAATCAGCCTCCTCTCTCTCTCCCCAGGGGCTAACAGGGGCCTGGACAAGAGTGTCAAGACCCCAACACCCCAAACTGAAATTGGGGTCTTTCCAAGACCTCACCACCCCACAGGGGCACTGGGAGCACACAGGGTCATTCCAGCACAGCTGTTTCATCCTGCTTTCCTCAAAGTGTCCAGAAGTGCTGAAACTTATCACAAGGCTGGACATTTCTTCTGTCAGGGAACAGGGACATCCAGGAGTCGAATGTTGTCATGCTGACAGCTGGACATCTCAGAAAAGCTCCTCTCTACCTTGGAAAGCCACCTCTGTAACAGCCAAAGAAACAGGGGAATTCTCTCCTGCAAAAACCTCATTGTGCCTTCCTGTCCCCTGCCAGGCTCTCTCCTGGGCTGCCCAGAGGCCTCAGCAAGGACAGATTCAGCAGGCCAGCAATGAACACACCCATTCCTTTAAATGAGTGTCAAGAGCTCATTTACAGAAAAAGCATCCATCCCATCCCTGCTGATCCCTGGGTGAGGGTCTGGGGGTCTCACAGAAACCCCCCCCAACCCCAGTGTGGCTGTGCTCAGTCCTCTGGCAGGGCTGGGCTCAGACTGGAGATGTGACCGCAGCAGCAGGAAGGAGGAAAACCAGCTTTACATGTGACATAGTCAATGCAGAGAGAGAGAAATCTCCTTTTCTTTGCAGGAGATCAAGACCTGATTATGCAAGTGGGGCACCTCCAAAGGCACCTTCCTCTGTGCAGCAGCCTGGGCACCCTCTGCCTCTGCAAGTGCTCCCTCACAGAGACAGGCTCAGCTGCTGAACCTCACCAACTCACCATTAAAAAATAAAACACGAGTGAGATGAACAAAATGCTAATAGGAACCCCCGGGTCAAAACGCCTCCCTGTCACCAGGGCCCTCCTGCCAGCACATTCCTGTCACTAGAGAGGTCCCATCACTTCCTCCTCCCTCTTCAAATTGCTCCTGGTGATGCAAATCCACCGTCTTTGTTTCTATTCTTGGAGTAAAACCAGAACCAAAGTAAAGAGCAAGCAGCTCTTAGGTTTCAGGAGCCTTTCTTTTTCCATCCCTCCCAACTGCAAGAAGGAGGCTGCTGCCGTCCAAGGGAGGTGACACCCGAGCCCAGACACCAGCCTGCTCCCACAGGAAATGCTCCACCTGATCTCCAGCCCCAAGGTCCCCTTTGAGATGGCTGCCAGCTCCTTCCCCAGCCCTGCTGTGCTCCAGGGCAAGTGCCAGGCTCCTCCTGGAGAGGGAGGGAAGCTGTGGGGGCCTGCCAGGGACCCCGGGATGGCAGAGCTCTCTCCATCCCCAGTGCCCACCAAACCTTCCCCTGCCAGCCTTCCCCAGGGAGCTGAACCAGCTCCAGTCTGTGCCCCAGCTCACGGTGCCCACGGCTTCCCAAGGGTGCCACAGAGGGGGGAAGGAGACACATGGCAGCCCCAGTGGCTCCATCAGGTCTGTCCTGCACATGGCAGTGTCCCATGGAGCAGGGTGGCACTGTCCTGCCACATCCCATTGCCAGGGAATTACTGAGTGTCAGCTCTGTCACCATGAGCCCCATGGGAGCTGTGGGACAAGAGGGACAGGTCTGTCCCTGACAAAAAGCCATGCTCACATCGAGTTCTGCTCTGTAACAACATCCCCCCAAAGTCCCTCCTGCCCCAGCTGAGATCAGCAATGCCCAGCAAGCAGCAAACCCTGCACGAAGGGCTGGGACCTGCAGCAGGACAAGCACACCCTGGGACCACCAGTGCCACATCCCACCACTCTCAGGTCACCCTGGAGAGTGGGCAGCAGCACAGAGCTGAGCCCTGGCTCCATGTGCAGGGACAGCATGGAGCCCTGGCAGTGCTCACTAATGATGGGTGAGCTCAGATGTGACCACTGGGTGCTGATACAGTGATCCCCAGGGCTGTGAGAGCTTTGGGAACTTCCCACAGAGCCCCAGGCATAAGGAATGGGGAAATTGTGAGGTACAAGAGAGCTGGAGAAGGGCTCTGGACAAGGACTTGGAGTGACAGGACACAGGGAATGGCTCCCACTGCCAGAGAGCAGGGATGGATGGGATATTGGGAATGAGGAATTGTTCCCTGGGAGGGTGGGCAGGCCCTGGCACAGGGTGCCCAGAGCAGCTGTGGCTGCCCCTGGATCCCTGGCAGTGCCCAAGGCCAGGCTGGGCAGGGCTTGGAGCAGCCTGGGACAGTGGGAGGTGTCCCTGCCATGGCAAGGGATGGGATGAGCTTTAAGGTCCATCCCAACTCAAAGCCACCTGAAATGCCCTGCTGCAGAGGCCGCGAGCTCAGAGCTCTGGAGAGAGATCAGGGCGGGCAGAGGAGGAGAGGAAGGCTGGATGGAGCAGGAGCAGGACGGGAGGAAGGCTGGATGGAGCAGGAGGGGAGGAAGGCTGGATGGAGCAGGAGCAGGACGGGAGGAAGGCTGCAGCAGCCGGGGAGCAGCAGCAGCAGCGCGGTGCTGCAGAGACCCCTGGCAGCGCTCAGCCGCCACTGCAGCCACGCTCCGGCCCGGCCCCGCACTCAGAGCTCGGTTCCTCACCCCAGAACTGCCTCACAGCCCCCGGTGCTGTATCCAGCACAGCCCGGGCACGCTGCACCTGGAGAGGCTCTGCAGCCGCAGCTGATGGCAGCCGGCACACTCCGAGTGCCACCTCCACACAGCCAGCGGCTCCCAGTCCCGCAGCTGAGCCCACCTGCGTCCCTCTGAGGCACAGCCATGGCCCAAAGGGCTTTTCAGGCACAAGCACCTCCCTGCAGGAATGTGCTTGTAGGGAAAGGGCTCTGAAGGATTTAATCCTCAGGCTGGCAAGGCACTTTCTTCGCTGGCACGCTCCAATTGCACAGGAAAGGCACATGGGGATAGCACCATTAGCTCACAAACCTGGGGCACCCGCCTCCCTCACAGCAAGAGACCCAAAGAGCTGCAGACTGTGGGTCTGAGCTGTAGGAGGACACATCACAACAGCCAGATTTCCTGTCTGAGATCTGGGAAACAACTGCAAGGGGCTGGAGAGGAAGAGCAGAGGAGCACATCTCCCAGGGAAACAAATGAAGGACTGCAGCTGGACTGAGAGGCCCCATGGGCAGCAGGGGATGGGATTTAGTACACCTGATCTGAGCAGTGATCCACCTGGATCCAGGGACCTGCCACCACAAAGCCATCCTTGCGGTAAAGCCCAGAAGAAAGGGAAATCAGGACACAAAACCCAGCAGAGTGTGCACTTTGGGATTAACAGGAAGAGCCCCAGCAGGCAGGACCTGTCCTGCTGGATGCCAAGGGCAGGAAGGGCCTGGGCAGCAGACATGTGGGCACTGCCACCATCACAGCCAGCTGTGGGAAAGGACAACCGGGCAAAGGCAGGTGGAGAAGCTGAAGCTTCCCCTCACACAAACCAGACACTGATCTGGGTTGTGCCAGCACAAGCCCTCATGCTCAGGGGGTTGGAACTAAAAGCATTTGATTTTCCACACAGCTGGAGCATTGCTGGCTGCAGCCCAAAGCATCCCCAGCCCACCCTGCACTGCCAAAAGCCCAGACAGACCCACAGCTCCAGCCCTAAAAATCCTCTGAGTTACATGTAAGGCTCCAGTCCTGCCACGGAGGAGGAATACTCCAGCTCACAAAATAGTGTCTCAGTTATTAAATCACTGTGGTTATTTTCTTTTTTCACACAAACCCCACAAACTAAAGGACACAGTGCACATTTTTGGTGGGTCTCGCTGGTGGAAGCAGAGTAAAATTGGAAGTTGGCAAACGACTCTGCTCTCCTGCTCAGCCCTGCTGCTTTCTGAGCATTTCATGCTTCTTGTGCAGAAATAGAAATGGTAACACATCAGAGGCTGGAAACAGAATCATAGAATAGATTGGATTGGAAGGCCTGTTAAACTCATCCCACCCCTGCCATGGCAGGGACACCTCCCACTGTCCCAGGCTGCTCCCAGCCCTGCCCAGCCTGGCCTTGGGCACTGCCAGGGATCCAGGGGCAGCCACAGCTGCTCTGGGCACCCTGTGCCAGGGCCTGCCCACCCTCACAGGGAACAATTCCCAATTCCCAATATCCCATCCATCCCTGCCCTCTGGCAGTGGGAGCCATTCCCTGTGTCCTGTCCCTCCATCCCTTGTCCCCAGTCCCTCTGCAGCTCTCCTGGAGCCCCTTCAGGCCCTGCCAGGGGCTCTGAGGTGTCCCTGGATCTTCTCCTCTCCAGGTGAGCACCCCCAGCTCTGCCAGCCTGGCTCCAGAGGGGCTCCAGCCCTTGGAGCATCTCTGTGGCCCCCTCTGGACTCTCTCTAGCAGCTCTGCAGATGGGGTCTCCCCTGAGGGGGCAGAATCCCCCCTCTCCTGCTGCCCAGGCCTGGGGGGTTCTGGGCGCACACAGCCGGGGCAGGTCCAACCCTCATCCACCAACATCTCTAAGTCCCACTCAGCACTTCTCTTGCTCCATTCCCTGCCCAGTCTGTGCTTGTGCTTGGCATTGCCCCGAGCTGGGTGCAGGAGGTTGCACTGGGGCTTGCTGAAGCTGCTGCTTGTCTCTCTGCCAGCCTGGGAACGCCCCGTGCTCCACAGCATCATCCCCAGCCCTCGGCAGGTGCATCCCGGCTCTCCTCCCCACAGCAAGGCCAGCAGAGGGAGCAAACACTGCAGGATTGCAGGGAGACCGTGGCGGTTTCTCACTGTTATATTTTAAATGTAGAGGTTATGTCGTGGGAGCTTGCATAAGCTGTTTGGAAAGGTGGTGGAACCCTGGTTACTGAGAATTTCAGACTTTCTGTGCTGCCAGGCAATGACCCCCAGGAGAACTGCACTGACCTGAGGCTGTGGAGAAGCTTCCAGAATGGAATGATAGAACTGGGATTGTGGGTGTGGAGTATGAATAGAAGTGTGTGATTTCACAGGGTGTGTTTCACAGGGTGGGAAACTCAGAGTTTAAGGGTTTAGAATACAGTAATATATATAAAGCAAGATGGAGGTTTTGGGCAGAGGCTGGTCCTTCTTCACCTTCTTCTCCATGGGTTTGGGTGGTTTTGTGTAATTGGATAAAAAAGTCTGCATTTCGGGCCATGGGTGGTTGGTTATTGTATAAAAAGTGAAAACAGTTTAGGTGTCATTTTCTTAATTGGACAGTTTATCCTTAAAAGGCCTTGTGAAGAGAGAGAGATGGGGCTCCATTTATAGTTTGTTAAAGTGAAGTGCTGCAGAACTCAGGGTTTGTGAGACTGTGACAGAGATAAGACCTAACAAACATCTGAGTCCCAACATGAAATATCATCTGACACATTTAATCCTGACCCTGGCAAAAAGAAGATAAAAACTCAACAGAAAGGCCCAGGTTAGGAGCAAAGCCAGGCTGCATGTTTTCTTGGGAAATGACACATCAGTCTCACTAGCATCCACCCTGCAATGACAGCACTGAAATCAAACCCCAAGTCTGGTCCTCAGCAACAAACCCCTTCCAGTTTCAAGCTCAGGATCCCACATCTTCTGGGTGTCAATTTTAGATTCCTGTGCCTTGAACTTTCCCAGCACTGGGCCCACCTCTCACAGCAAACAGAGGCCTCACCCACCCCAGCTCATTCTCACTGTCACAGCCACTGGTCCCAGCCTGGCTTTGACCAAGTGGGAGGTGTGACACTGTCCCCAGCCCCAGCAGAACCCCTCTGTACCAGCACGGCCCACAACATTCCCCACAAACTGCTCTTCTGCTTCCTAATTCCTCCCACAGGAGACATCTCCCTTTGTGTGGGAATGCTGTGCTCCCCCTGAGGCAGCCCTGCTTTCCTACAGGCACCACAAAGCACCAGCTGGGACGTCACAAGCTGCTGTTGTAAATAAAACCACGCTCACCAGAGAAATGAGCCGGCTACGTTTGGGTTTCGAGCTTTGCTGTGCCTGTTCACTCCCACACTAATTTGCACTGTGGGGTGATTCACAGGGAGCCTCTTCCCAGCTCCCAGGGACTGCTCTCCAGGGAATGAGTCTCTCTCTGGCTCCAGTAACACGTTATTTATCAGGTTTGGGTTTTTCTGTGGAGCACTCTGTGAACAAGTCAGCAAGTGAGCAATGTGGGGAGGAGAGGCTGGGCACAGGAGTGATGCACAGAGCTCAAACATCACCTGCCTTTGCAATTACCTCCCTCAGGCAGCCACTGCCACTCTGCTCTGGGAGCTGGGGCAGTCTGTGTGGAGCTCCGGGATGACCCTCATGGCTCTGCTCCACCTCCTCACCAAGCACAGCTGACCTGCTCTCACATGGTCATTTTATCAACACAGAGCAGCTGTGGCTGCCCCTGGACCCCTGGAAGTGTCCAAGGCCAGGGCTTGGACAGGGCTTGGAGCAATCTGGAGTAGTGGAAGGTCTCCCCATGGCAGGGGTTGGGATGAGATAGTTTTTAGGGTTCCTTTCAAACCAAACTACCCTAAGATTATATGATTCTATGACTCTGTTTTTATATATGGATTTATTTTTATCACACTGAACTCCAGACACAGCCAGGAATCTTCTGTCAGCTTGCTGATCCCTTCTGAAATCGGGTATGGGAGTGCATGGTTAGCAGTGTCAGAACAGAACCCAGTAAAATACAGCAAGGAGAGAGGCACCACCAGCACAGAGAGAGTGGGATTCCACTGGAGCAGAGGGATCATGGCAGGGTGACATGGCCTTGCTGTCACCATAAGCATCACCCCAGAGAGGTCTCCTGGCTGCAGCCAGCAGACTTGGAGAGGTCCCTGCACACTTAGGAATGAGACCAAACCCTTGGGATAACGCACAGATGGGCTCTACCAAGGTCCTACCTTGGCTCCAGCTCGTGTGGCACCCAGAACTCAGAGCAGGATACTCACACCCATGGACTGGTGCTGCTCTGGGGTAAGGCAGCTTCTGCCCTCCTCAACATCCCTGCAGTGACCAGCAGGGTGACCAGCAGGGACAGGAGGCATTTCTGGGTTGATCATTATTCACTGGAATAGGAAAACCTGGGCAGGTACCTGCCAGCTGGTGCCAGCCCAGCACTGTCAGTGACTCCAGTGAGCACCAGGTGTGACCAGGTCTGTGCCACACAGTGACTTCCTCCCCTCACTGCCTCCCTCCCCAGGCTCTGCTATCCCAATCCACCTTGTCTCTGCCATCATTGCTTTGTCAGGCAGGGATTTCCTCTGCTCAACTCATCTGTAGAACTCCCAAGACAAACAGAGTCTAAGTGTTTCCTGCAGGGCAGAGACATTTCATATCAGAATCACTGCATGGAAAAACACCATACACAAATAATAATAATTAAAAAATAAATTAGTGCATGAGAGTACGGAGTAAAATTAATTAGTGCAGAGGCAGGAAAGCAATACAACCCCGAGTCACCTACTTGAAACCTGCAGGAACTGCAGTGAGCAGAAGTGTCTGGGCAGCTGGGGCAGCACCAGGGATGCCATGGCAATGCCAAGGGCTGCTCTCCTCCATCTCCCCTGCACAAACTGGTGACTCCTCTGCAATGCTCAGAGAGCAGCACATCATCTCAGAGCAGCAGAGGGGTCAGGGCAGAGACCTCAAACCAAGCTGGCTCAGCATGTGGGACCCTGGGCACTGCTGGCTCCTCCTCAGAGGCAGCAGGGTCTGTGCCATAACACCACAAAATGAGTGGGCAATGCCAGAACGACTGGCCTAGATACAGAGAACTTGAAATTCCCATGGGGAAAAGGGAAGAGCACAATTCCCTCAGAGCCCTGCTGCAATCTGCACTGACTGTCCCAGCAACCACCACAGAGAGTGACTCAGCCCTGCTGACCTCTTTTAATGCTCCATAAGGTTAATGCTGAGTTTAACAGGGTTAATTCTGCCTTTAATGACCAGTTTTCCAGTGAAGGCAAGGAGATCAGCACAATCTGTAACTCAGCCATGTCTCACTTCACTCCCCAGCAAGGGACACTGCAGAAGGTCCCATCCCTGCTCCTGCTGCCCATCTCAAGAGCCAGCTGGGCACAAAACCAAAACAATCCCTTGGCCATCACCAAGTGACCCCAAACAACATGCCCAAGGTCTCAGAGCACAGTCCCAGCCTGTCTCTGTCACAGCTGGAGTGACTGGGACAAGGCAGGGATCCGAGTGAGAGACAGATGTCAAAAGCAATCAGCCGCTCCCCTGTCTCCAGGCAGGAATGCTGACAGCACTGCAGCCCTTGGAGGAGTTAAAAGGAAAAGCTTATTAGAAAGAAAACTCGTTCTGACAATCGCAAAAATTGGAATTCATTTAAAATTCAAATTATGCAAATTCCAGTAATCTGTACGTGCAGATCCATCGCACAGCAGAGTGGGGCTGCAGACAAATGCCACCAGTGACATGGCTGGAGAAATCTCCCCCTCCCCAGTGCTCTGGGAGGCAGGCAGGTGTGCTGGCCTCAGGCAGGCAGGGGAGGAGAGGCTGCTCTGGGGCCAGGCTGGATTTGCAGGTGCTCCCTCTGCACTGAAGATGCTTCAGCAGCCCTGGCAGCATCTAGCATGTCACAGCCAGGGGAGCAGGGAAGCCATATTCCAGTATTTTCACATAAATTATAGCAAATTCTCCCTTGGACAAGCTCAGGTGCCCATGAGCAGCACAAAGCCTTTGTTAGGCAGCACCTAATCACATGGATGTGAGGTGGTCACACAGCACTGCGTGCATGTGGGCAGCAGGTCTGCCCTGTCACCACCCACCCTGCCCTCTCCCACCCAAAGCCTCAAGAGCCTCCCCTCTCTCAGCAATTCCCAAAATTCTATTTTTGAGGAAACTGAAAACCAACCCAAACAGCTGCAAAGGTGGCTCAGATTGTCAGCACAGAAAGAGCAAAGCCAGAAATCCTCATTACAGGCTGGGGAAGTGCAACAGCCCAGAAAAATGAATCCAGATTCTTCCTAAAAGATGGGCCACTGTGATATGGTAAATCATGCTCCCTCCTGTGGGTGCTGTGCCATGCATGAGGAGAGCAGATCCCACCTGGCAGTGATTCCCTTTCAGCCAGGGCTGGGCAGAGCCGGTGGCACACAGGGCCAGGGCACAACACGAGCCCAGGGAAGCTGCAACACCTCCAGCACAGAGATGGAAACTAACTAACCCAGCCATGGGAGCACACAGAGCCCACAACTTTCCTTGGAAATCATTTCCCCAGCTTGGCAGGATCTCTGCTTTGAACTTACAAACCTGGCTGTGGGCTGTGTTGGGAATGATGGTCCTGTCCTGGCCCAATCCTCAGCCAGTTCACCTTCCTCCACACTTTCTGCCAGTTCACCTTTCTCCACACTTTCTGCCAGCTCACCTTCCTCCACACTTTCTGCCACTGCTGAAGGGCCCTCTGGAAACCCTTTCCAAGTAGGATGAGTCTGCTTTTCTCAGCAGGTCTCACAAGGTCAGAGCCCATGGCTGAGTCTACAGCAACAGCTTTTACGCTGGAAGGAGCCAGGAATTATTTAGCAAGGAAAAAACCCCACATCCCACAGAAAACCTGCTCTCTTCCTTGACAGCCAGCCAGCTCTGTGGGTACACCAAGGAAAGCTAAAAAAAAAACCTCAAAACCTGAGTAAGTCAAAGGCCAAATCAAACTGGCCACAGACAGCACAGAGAGGTGCTGGCATGGCACTGAGCAGGGAGGGACAGGGGCTGCTCCACAGGAAGGGCAGAACCCAGCTCTCTGCAGGTACTAGGACACTGTGCTTAAAACCCAAGTGCCTCCACACCTTTTGTCACCATCTCCACTGCAGCACAGAGGCTATGGGGAACAGGTCCCACAGCGACACTGAAAAACATCCCTGACAGACAATGGTCCCCAACATCTCAGTGCCCTCATGTCCCTCCTGGCTACAGCTTGGAGCCACAGATCCAGGCAGACAGAAAAAGCAGACAGTTCCTTACCCCACAGCAGGGCCGCCTCATCTTAAACATCTCCAGCATCTTTCAGCAGCTCATCAGGTGCCCCATCCTGCTTGTGCTCATCACCATCCCTGAGGTTTCAAGAGCTTCCTGAGCCCGAGGCAGCAGTTCCCACAGAGAAGGTTCACTGGCAGTGCTGGGACTGTGACAGCTTCCACAGACTCACCCACAGCCCTCACTGCTGGCCCCAGCACGCTCCGAGACCAGAGGTGCCCTCCCAGGGCAGAAGCAGTGGCTACATCCAACAATGCAGGCACAAGAGGGAGGGTGAGCTCCCAGACCCACACACACTGCCCAAGTGCACCAGGAGAAACCCCCAGTGTGACCCCAGAGGGACCAGCCCTTCCCCTGGGGCAGAGGAAGCCTGTGCACAGCTTGGGGCAGGTGAGCTGTGCAGCCTCAGCCCATTCCCTGCTCCATGCCCATTGTACTGGCTCTCTCAGCCATTGCCAATCAACACCGAGTGCTTCTCATCCCCGCGGCACCTGAGCCCTCATTACAACCCCGAGCCACTAACAAGGCGGGGGAGGGACACCCGAGCCGCGGGGTTCGGTGTCTCTGCGAAAGAGAAGAGGCAGAGCCCATTAAACATTGATCAGAGGCTGCCACAGCTGCGGTGCAGCCCTGGCGCATCCCTGCTGTCCGGCCACCAGGAGCTCCCGAGGGCCAGGGGGCTCCTTGCTGCCCCAAGGATTCGGTGCTGGCTCCTTGCTGCGCCAGCCCCTCACTGCTGGCCCCTGACAAACCTCTGGAAAGGTGCAGTTCCTCACAGACACGAATCCGAGGACAGGAAAACTCATTTCCTCCTTTCAGCCTGGTTCCATGCTTTGCACAGCAGTGCCCGGAGTCCAGGCCCTTGTCCCCCCTCACCCAGCAGCCACCCTGAGCCCTCAGAGCCAGGAGGACAGGACCCCAGGAGAGGGGCTCTGTCACGGGCTGGGCAAAGCCGAGCTGCCACCACCATCTGCTCCACCACTCTGGAGCAGCCTCTCTTTCTGTTGTTTTACTCATGCTGGGCACAGAAATAGCTCTCCAAGATGTCAGTGTGTTTGGGAACCGCGCACGGGGCCGATACTCACGAACTGCCGCCGCAGCTTGGTCCTGACGCGCTCGGCCTTGCTCTCGGCCGGGTGCACGGCGTAGCTCAGCGAGCCCAGGTGGTTGTCCACGGACAGGCTCTTCCTCATGTAGAAGGAGCGCGTGCGGAAGTAGCTGAACGGGGCGTCCTCCACGGCCGTGCCCAGCTGGGGGGCCCTGGGCGGCTCCGAGCAGTCATCCTCCAGCCGCCAGGCCTCCCCTGCCCGGGAGAAGGAGATGTGTCCCCATCAGAGCGTGATCAGACCTGTCCTACCCCCTGAAACAGCTCTGGGGATGCCCAGTGGGTATCCCTGGACCCCCTCTGGCTGTCCCACATCCATCCCACCCCATCCCATGGGGTACAGGCACTGGGAACTTACTCAGATGGCATCTCCCTCCCACAAATCCCCACATACCCCCTGCCCCAGACAACAGCCCTGCACTCAACTGCCCACCCAGGTATGCACAGCCCCCACCATCTCCTGGCAGGAATCAGCCAAATACAGTTAGAATCATGGAATGCTTTTTGCTGGAAGGAAGCTTAAAGCTCATCTCGTTCCAACCCCCTGCCATGGGCAGGGACACATTGCACTTCATCAGGTTGCTCCAGCCCTGGTCCAACCTGGCCTTCAAGTTTTGCTTTGTGAATGAGAAAAATGAGGCATCAATAAGTGTTAAAAATGACAAAAGAATTTACTGCCATCTTCTCCTACAGAAAAAACACCCCAAAACACTTTATGGCACAGCCAGCAGCAAATCAAGAGCCCCATGAAGGACAGAAGCCAGATCTCCCTTCTCCACCTGCCCGTCACCAGCAGCAACAGGATGCAGCAGTGCAGGGCTGAGAGCCCCAGGGACAAACCTCACTAACACTGCCACAGTGGTGACAGCTGGCACCACGCAGGGCTGGTGATCCCAGGGCAGGACTGGCCACTGCAACAAAAGGGAAAAACCAACACAACAACAGAAGATGTCTCCAGAATATCACTGCTGCACTCTTTTCCCTTCGGCTCAGATTGTCGCCTGCTTTTTGTTGCCAATCTCCTCTTTACATCTGGAGCTTGCCCTCCCTCCTCCCCTCAGCCAAAATCACTGCTCAAGCCATGACAAACAATCAATAAAAGCCTCAATCTTGAAACCTTCTCAATTATTAGCCCAAAAGGGCATCTCACAGGACTGCCTCCAGGGGCTCTTACCCTTCTGCAGCCTCTTACCAAGGCAACATCCTTCGCCTCTCATTGCTGAAAAACCCAGCACCTTCGAGCATGAACAACCATGATCCTGCTACACCAGGGCTGAGGAGCAAAAAACACTTCTGGGGTTTAAAGCAGATAATGGCCCTAAGCCCCGGTTCAGCAGCGCAGTCCAGTTTACCCAGCAAGGCTGTGGGGTTTACATGGAACATAGTGAGACACAGGCTAGACTCCAAGCCACCAGAAGAGGAACCACCTACACAGACTGCCAGAGGGCAAGATTAGATGGGATATTGGGAAGGAATTGTTCCTTGTGAGGGTGGGGAGGCCCTGGCACAGGGTGCCCAGAGAAGCTGTGGCTGCCCATGGATCCCTGGAAGTGTGCAAAGCCAGGCTGGATGGAGCTTGGAGCAGCCTGGGATGGTGGGAGGTGTCTCTGCTCAGGACAGGGCATGGAACAAGATGACCTTGAAGGTCCCTTCCAACTCAAACCCAAACCATTCCATGAAAGAGGCAACCCAGAGCACAGCACTCCGAGCATCGTGTAGATTTTTTCTCCCCTAGTTTCAATTTAATAAGCTGCTGCTGCTCCTCTCCAAATGTCACCTCACACAACACAGGAACTGCTGTTTGAAAGCTGTGATTATTCCATGCACAAACACGTCAATCGGAGGCAGATCCAGGCTGCCATTGTGAGACAGCATCGCTCTGGGAGCGCAGCAGGAACACTGACACACCAGAGGCAGGGGACACGCAGGGAAACCGCACATGAAAGGAGAACCTGCTCTCGTGCTCACTTGAGATGTCCCAGCCACTGCCTGTGCCACCTGTGTCCTCAAGACTGTCCCCTCCCAGCCCCAGAGCTCACCCAGACACAGCCCCCACTGCTCTGCTGCCCTGAGCAAGGGAGGGCCAAGGCCAGGTGGTGAATGAGGGAAAGGATTCACCTGCTGTACCCACCTGCTCCTCTGTGCAGGGCACCTCACCCAGGGACGAGGAGCTGGGTTTCAAATCCTACAGAACAGCTGTGCCACATCTGCTCTCCCTGATCCCAGCTCCCCAAGGATTTTTGCAGCTTTTGGTCTTGTCTCTCATCTGCAGGAGCTGAGTTCTCCAGCAGGAGCTGGACCAGAGGCAGCTGCTCCCTGGCCTGCCTAAGGGGTGATCCTCACCAAACTGGGTCCTTCCTCCCTGCATGGAGGGAGCCACCACAGGACCTTGTCTATCCCAAAATGCTTTTCTACCTGCTAAAGGAGCTTGTTCTGACTGCTACCAAACAAGTAAATCAATGATCAAGCCCAGAATGGCCAGAAGGGGAAGATCAAGAAGTCAGAGAATCAAAGACTGGTTTGGGCTGGAAGGGAAATAAAAGCTCATCTCGTTCCAACCCCTGCCACAGGCAGGGATGTCACTCACTAGATCAGGTGGCTCAGGACCCCATCCAACCTGGAGAGAAAATGCCAGGAACAGAAGCAAACCCATAGACTGGAGGCCAAAAATCGTCATGCTCTTGTGTCTTGGAGCTGCTCACCCCTCTGCCACTCAGAGCTGTGCCCTCAACATCAGCACCTCTGGAAGATCTCCTGACCATCTCCTGCAACAACAATTCCTGAAAACCCTTTTTTCTCTCTGAATTTGAGGTGCTGGGGAGGACACACATCAAAGGATGGAGGGAACAGCAAGGACAGAGACCCGATGCCTCTCCAGTACATCCTCTACAAGTAGAAGAAAAATTAATTCCAGGGTCCTGGTCTAAGCTCAAATCCAGCTGCTTCCTTGTGGCTTCTTTATTTTCCTCCCATGGGCACAATTCCCACAATAAACTCACACCAGCCATGCTATGAGTTAACTTCTTCCCAGATCCACAGCAGGGCATGGAGCCAGCTCCTGAAGAGCTCTGCATGTTCCTGACAGACAAGGGAGAGTGGAGGCAGGGAAGTGCTCCAGAGTGGTCTGCTCCTTCCAGGTGCCAGAGGAGGGAACTGCAAGGGACCAGGCATGTAAACCATGCAGAGTTTCTGTGCAGGCTGCAGCTCAGGGCTGCTGCAGTGCTCAAAGGCTGAGAAGAAGCCCCTGCCTGATGTAGAAGGAAGAGGTGAGAGAGCAAAAGGAGGGCTATTCCTCAGTCCCACTCCTAAATCTCCACACTGGAACAAGGGATAAGAAGCAACAAGCAGATCATCGCTCTGTGCCACCAGCATGTGTGAGACCTCCTGGCAGAGTGCAGTGTGACACCCAAGGGACAATGGCTTGGACAAGGCAGGCACTGTCCCCTGTCCAGTCAAGCCCCCTTTGTGTTTGTCTTTCCCTCTCCAGGGCTTGGAGACATAAGGATGTGGGGTTAATACTGGAGCTGTTTCAGGCTGTTTCAGTTGAAGGATATAGGATGGGGAGGAGGAGCTCACAGCCTGTCCAGTTGACCCCAGTACTGTTATGGGTGTCCTGCAGGGAAAAACAAAACCAGACCAGCAGGAAACCCAGACCTGCTGACCAGCCCAGCCAGTTCCTGAGCTCATGGAATGAGGTGGAAGGTTGTTTCGAAGGGAAAGAAGGGCTCTGGGAGGCTCAGCAGCCACGGGCTCAGCTCTTCTGCCCATCTTCAGGGTCCCAGCTCCCCCCCAGGCACCTTGGTGTCCTCACAAGGACCTGCAGGGGAGCTGTGGTTCCACAGCAAGACATCCTCCTGTGACCTCCTGTCAAGTGCCAGAGCACATCCCTCCTCCAGTGCTGACACACTGGAACCATGGGACACAAAGGAAAAGGCTGAGGAACACGTCCCAGTGGTCACATGAGGATGTCACATCTCATCCATGCCAGACACAATCACATCTTCCATCTTGCTTGGTGATTCCTCTGCTCATGGCCCCCAGAACAGCACTGAGCAGAGTGCAGTTCCTCTCCACAGCCATGAACACCTGAAGATGAGTTCATCACCTCTCTGAAGGACAGCCCTTCTCCTACCATGTCCCTGTGCATGAGCCCCTTCTGAGCTGGTTTTGGTCCTGTGTCCCCCCACCTTCAATGGGGGGTGGTAGTACCTGCTCACAGCAAATCCACCACTTCTTTAGGGAAAGGACCTTATCCAAGAGGGATGAAATGGTTTGGGTTGGAAGGGACCTTAAAGCACATCTCATTCCAGCCCCTGCCATGGGCAGGTACACCTTCCACTATCCCAGGCTGCTCCAAGCCCTGTCCATCCTGGCCTTGGACAGTTCCAGGGATCCATGGGCAGCCATAGCTTTCTGGGGACCCTGTTCCAACTTCTCTCCATCCTGATGCCCAGCAGCCCAGCTCTTGCTCATAAATCCTTACAGGAATCCTGCATTCCTGGTCAGCTTCCCAGGGCTTGTTAACCTTCAGCACCACATGCTGCTCCATTCCCTTTGTGCTGTCCAAATGTCCTACCCTGCCAGCAGTGGCATCTCTTCTTTTTCTGCTCCGGGACATCATCCTGACAGCCTTCATAAGTAAATAATTAGCAGTTTCTAATTGAGCCAGCAAAACAAAGTGGGAGAATCTGGACTGAAAACAACACACTCACTCATCCACTGCTCTGGCTGTGGAGGGAGCCCTCCAGTCTCCAAGGGTTTTCCTACTCCTGCTCCTCTTGGCACCCCTGGCCCCTTCCAGCCATGAGCAAAGGAAGATCTCAGACACTTCTTAGGTGCACTCAGAGTTTCCATGATTCCTGCTGTGCAGGAAGGGTGTGCATGGGGTTTGCTCCAGGACAGTTGTTCCAAGGAGCACGAGCCTGTCTGCACTCCCAGGACAGCAGGAGTCTGCAGCAGGAGGTGAGGTGTTTGCAGTGGGGCTGACCCACAGGGCAACATCACCCCACAGTCTCACCCCAGCCTCCCACTCCCGTCCTTCAGCTCCAGCACAGCTCCCTGGAGGCACCAACAGAGCAAATGGGGACCTGCAGGTGTGCAAGGGAGCTCTGGATGCCATGTCCTTCGTGGTGAAGGCTACACAGCCTTCCCACAGGTTTCCATCCATTCCAAGACCCACTCTAACAATTTGATGGGCTGAAGGAAAACCCCCAGGTCCCACACATGGCAGCAGTGGCTCAGGTGCTGCAGGACACCCAGGAACTCTGTCACGACAGGAGTGGCAGGATGGGCTCAGCCATGTGCAGAGATCTGCTCTGTGCACAACTTTTGGGAGAATTAGTAGTATCAGGAAATGAAATGTAGCATGCAAAGCATCAAAATTAATCCAGGGTTTGGACAGCTGCTCTGCTGAGCAACACAGGGATCCGACTGTGAGAGGGATAATTTAAAAAACCCCATTAAAATAAAAAAATCCAAGGGTGCTGTTTGAAGGGAGCTGTTTTATAAGGGTTTTATTCAGCACTGGACTGTCAGCCCTGGCTTCCAGGCTTTATCTTTGTTTCAGTGTTAATAATCCCCCTTCCCATCACTTTTATGGTCCCAGCGTGATTCTGCTGGCACCAAAAGCACTGAAACACTTTGGCCATCAGCAGCTTTGCCAATAAACTTGCTCAGAGCAGCTGGCCCAGCAATATTAGTATTTCATCAGGATCAGCATGAGAGTAGAAGAACATTATAAAAATCCTTAGGGCTGCCCAAACACCAAAACACAGCGCTAGGCTGGGAGCATTTGCAAATTTCCAAGGCCAGGGCTGTGGGAAGAGCACAGTCATGATGTTCCTGCCACTGCTCCTGGTGCAGACCAGCTACAAGTGAAATAAGACAGAGGCACCTAGGCCTGGGCACTGGACAAGGAGGCCCCAGGGTGGTGGCTCACCCCAGCACCCTCAGGCAGAAGGCTCCAAGCATCACCCCTCCACCTCGGGTGGCTTCCAACAACCTGCTCTTCTTTTTCACCAGCATTATATGAAGGATGGGGAGGTTTAAGTATCAAGCACAAAGAAAGTCTCAACCAGGGGCAAAACCCCCAAAAGTTCACCAAGAAGTGCTATTTTGAGAGCAGAATAAACTCCAGGTGGGCTGGAGTGGGGTCTGTACCCCTGGAGAAGCGGGGAAGCTTGGCTGGGATCCCGTAGGCACAGAGGGGCGGGCACACTCACCGGCAGAAGGCACCGTGCAGCCTTTCTGGTGCTCGGAGGCCGAGTGCTTCTGGTAGGGCTTCTGCTCCGGCATCTCGTCCCGGTAGGCGGCGGGCTCGAGCAGGGGCAGCCGGCTCAGCACCGGGGACTGCGGGATGCTGGGCAGCGTCCGCGACTTGCCCAGGAGCGGCCGCTGCAGCTTCCTGTCCAGGGACCTGCGGGGACACGGCGGGACAGGCCGTCAGGAGGTGGGACAGGATACGGGACACGGCGGGACAGGCATTAAGGAGGGGGGACGGGACACGGGACACGGCGGGACAGGGCCTCAGGAGGTGGGACAGGACACAGGACACAGCGGGACAGGCATTCAGTAGATGGGACAGGACACGGGACACGGCGGGACAGGGCCTCAGGAGGTGGGACAGGACACGGGACACGGCGGGACAGGGCCTCAGGAGGTGGGACGGGACACGGGACAGGGCTTCAGCAGCTGCCATGGGATACAGCACAAGGGCCTTCAGCAGCTGGGACAGACAGGACACAGGACAGGTGTGTTCAGCAGCTGGGACAGGACGCTGGACACAGGACATAGGACAGGGGCCTTCAGCAGCTGCCATGGGACACAGGACACAGATACAGGACACAGGACAGGGCCTTCAGCAGCTGGGATAGGACACAGGCCTTTCAGGAGGTGGGATGGGACACAGGACACAGGGCTTTCAGGGGGTGGGATGGGACACAGGGCTTTCAGGGGGTGGGAGGGGTCCCTCAGGCCAGGACCCCTCTGTGACACACACACAGCCCCTGGCTGAGCATAGCTATGCCCTTCATGGAATCATGGAATTGTTCAGGTTGTGAAAGCCCTCCAGGATCAGTAAGTCCAACCCTTACCCCAGCACTAAACCATGCCCCTAAGTGCCACATGCACAGGTCTTTTCAACACTTCTGGGAACAGTGACTCCACCATTGCCCTGGGCAGCTGTTCCATGAAGAAATTTTCCCCAAGATCCAATCTGACCCTCCCCTAGCACAGCTTGAGGCCGTTCCCTCTTGTCCTGTCCCTGTTCCCTGGGAGCAGAGCCCGGCCCCCCCGGCTGTCCCCTCCTGTCAGGAGCTGTGCAGAGCCACAAGGTCCCCCCTGAGCCTCCTTTTCTCCAGGCTGAGCCCGTCCCAGCTCCCTCAGCCCCTCCTGGTGCTCCTGACCCTTCCCAGCTCTGTTCCCTTCCCTGGACACGCTCCAGCCCCTCCATGTCTGTCTTGTCATGAGGACCCAGAACTTCCCCCAGCACTGGAGGTGCCCCAGCAGTGCCCAGCACAGGGATGTCACTGCCCTGGGGCTGTGGCCACACCATGGCTGGTGCAGGCCAGGTGCCACTGGCCTCTAGCCCACCTGGCTCAGCACCACACTGCACCCTCTGTTAGCAAAGCTGCTGCTGTGCCAGTGAAGCCTTCTCCCCTGGCCACTGTAATTAGGATTAGCATCCTGAGCTGCAAGGCACAACCAGCACAAAAAGAATTCAAGACCCCAGCCCACCTCAAAACTCCCAGATAATCTGAATTAACCAAATAAAGAAACCAGAGGGTTCAAGACTGAAGGGATAAAAAATTCCTTTGAGACAGTGAAACCCCCATTAAACATCATCCACAGCACCAGAAAGGGATTTGAGGTAGAAAACAGGACACTGAACAGGTACTAGGAAGGTTCCACAATCCAGAAAGCCAGACTCACACAGAAGGGACTGCAGAGGTCCTCAGGGTGTCGTGGAACATGCAGAAACATAAATTCAATGTCTCTGCGAGGTCAAAACTCAACTGAGTTTGATGCTGGGGCTGCCAACCTGCCAGGGTGAGCAGGACACAGCCCACGTGTCAGGGTGACCACGCACAGCCACAGTCCCAAAGCCCAGGGGCAGCCCAGGGCCACAGGAGGCTCCTCAGGTGCCCTGCTGGGGATGACACCAGCCCCAGCAGCGCTCCAAGGAACCCAGAAATGCCATAGAAAGGAGCAGAGCCCAGCCCTGCTGTGGGGTGTCCTGGGCTGAGATTACCCCAAGGCTGTCCCTTGTCCCCTGCTCTCACAGAGCCCACAGCTGAGCCCAAATGAGCTCCCCAGGACACCCCAAGGCTGTTCCAGAACCACAGAATGCTTTGGGTTGGAAAGGACCTTAGAGATGATATTCCAACGCCCTGCCATGAGCAAATCTCATAATGAACGGTACAGATCATTCAAATTTCCATCTAAAACACAATTCTTCACTGCTTATGCTCATTTGTTCTTGTGCCAATATTAACCTTTAGCTTAAATAATTATCCCCCCTCTACGGTGTTTGCTCCCATGATTAATTTCCATTATAATGAAGTCCCAGCCCCTTTCTGCCTGCCTTTTTCAAGGCTGATTAACACAAATTCTTTCAGTCTCCTCTCACAAAATTAGCTTTTATTTCCCCATGGATATTTCCACACCCCTCACTGCCCTCCCTCTCTCTTGGACTCAGCTTTTTCCACCCATTCTGGAGCATCACAGAATCCCAGGATGGTTTAGGTTGGAGGGGACCTTAAAGCCCATCCAGTGCCACCCCCTGCCTTGTCCAGGACAACTTCCACTGTCCCAGGTCACTCCCAGCCCTGCCCAGCCTGGCCTTGGGCACTGCCAGGGATCCAGGGTGGGCACCCTGTGCCAGGGCCTGCCCACCCTCACAGGGAACAATTCCCAATTCCCAATATCCCATCCATCCCAATGGCAGTGGGAGCCATTCCCTGTGTCCTGTCCCTCCATCCCTTATCCCCAGTCCCTCTGCAGCTCTCCTGGAGCCCCTTCAGGCCCTGCCAGGGGCTCTGAGGTGTCCCTGGAGCTTCTCCTCTCCAGGTGAGCACCCCCAGCTCTCCCAGCCTGGCTCCAGAGGGGCTCCAGCCCTGTGATCATGCAGACCTGAGCTCCTGATGCAGACAGCAGGGCAACCCCTCTGCCTCCCTGCACGTTCCACCACTAAATTTTATCCTATTTCATGCTCCAGTGCTCAGAGTCACACAGGCAGAGTCTATCATGCCAAAGCTGCTGACCCTCAGTGCTGGCCTGTCACCGAGATGTTTGTCACAACAGCTCTGCACTCCCATTCCAGACACAGCAGCAGCTCCAGTGGTGCCAGTCTGGTGTCACTCAGGAGGGCAGGCACAGGGCCAGAGTGGTGCCACAGCTGTGCAGGCACCTCCCAGGGACGGTCACACCCAGCCCTGGGCACAGGGGCCGGGGCAGAGGGCAAGCCCTGCCAGCCCTGCCAGCCCTGGCAGCCCCACAGGGCACAGGGCAGGGCTGGGCAGCACGTGCTGACATTGGGTCAGCAGCTCACTGCTGTAAATCCATCACATTCTCTCTCAGCTGCCTGGTGCTGCTGCTCTCTGGGGCTGGGCAGGGGCAGCAGTGCCCAGGGCAGCAGTGCCTCAGCTGTGCCAGGCACTCAGCACCATCCTGCCACCCCAGGCCCCACGCTTCAGTGGGATCAGCATGGAAACAAGATGTGCCGAGAGATACAAAGCCAGAATTAGCTTCCCAAGCAGTTTCCATTCCAGCAGAACATTTGTACATCTCATTGTAACATATTTCACTGGCACAAGGCAACAGGGACAGAGCTTAACACATCGCTGTGCTGCATAAATGAGTTCAAAACATTCCTTTTTCTGTGCATGTAAATCCCAGGATACCTGTGTACAGCTCCATCACCTGCAGAACCCCATTAGCATTTTAGTGCTCCCGTTCCTTTTGTGCTCACAGGGCCACTCACAAGAGTCACATGGGGAAAAAAACCAGAAGAATTCACTCTGTTAGAGAAGCAATTTTCAAGCTATGTATCTTCAGGCAGCGATTTATATTGTCAGAAAAAGCAAAGCTACTAGAAACCTGTTTACCACTGAAATCTGAGCTCGAATTCCCAAGCACAATTGAGCTCCATGGATTTACTATCCCACTTGTCATTGTTGAACCACAGCTGGCACATAAGTACCACACAGCCCCTCATTCATCCAACCCCCTGGTGGGCTGGGGAGGAGAACTGGGAAAAAGTAAAACCCATGAGCTGAGGTAATAATTGAAATACAGTTGTTAGTGGGGGTTATTATTGTTATCATTATTGTTGTTGTTGTTATTGTAATAAAAACGGAGATAAGAAAAAGAGAGAGAGGACTATAATCCCAGATAAACAAGTGGTGCCCAACACAGTCTCTCACTGCCCAAAAAGCCCAGCCTGTTCCTCAGCAGCCATAGGCCTCTCCCAGCCAACCCCCACACTCCACATTGGGCATGACATTCCATGGTCTGGAATATCCCTCCCAGTCCTTGGCACCTCCTGGCAGGCAGAGCATGGGAAATGGAAAAGTCCTTGACCTAGGGAGAGCATTTCCCAGCAACAACCAAACCAGCAGCGTGTTATCAACACTGTTCTCATCCTGAACCCAAAACACAGCCCTGGACCAGCCATGGGAAGAAAATGAACTCTCTCCCAGCCCAAGCCAGAGCTGGTGCACAGCTCCAGAGCTGTCAGCAGCCAGTGCCAGGCAGGACCTGACAGCAGCAGGAAGTCACATTGCATCTCCGTCTGCTTCCCAAGCAGGCGTCCCAGCTGGGTGCTATCAAGGATGCCACATCCCATTAGTAAAAATCCCTGATGGAGTGTAAAGCTCAATTAGAAAAGCCACAATCAACACTTTACAGCCTATATTTAGCTGCCGTTCGGCATTTGGGTAGGAAGGAGAGCACATAATCGAGTCATGACAGGGGTGGAAAAATCCTCCTGGCTGGGTGTGAGAGCTCAGGCAGGAGCCCAGGGACAGCTCTGTCACTGCCAGTCCACAATCAGATGGGGAAATGTGGGAACATCATCAGGGCCAGGTCCCTGCCCCAGCCCCAGGGACAGCTGTGGGGCAGGAATGACTGTGCCAGGCAGGGGACAGGGCTGCTCCAGCACCCCCAGCCCAGCCCCAGCCCCACACACCCAGCAGCACGGGAGGAAAACCAGCAGAACTCATCTCCAGACCTTGCCATGGTGATGTCCTTCTCCAACCCAGGAAAGACAGGGGAAGGACTCAGATAAAGGGAAGGGAGGGAGAAAGAAAAGTTTACTGCAAATTAGAAGGCAGCTCCTGCAGCCCTGCTGCAAGCTGGGAACAAACTGCACACATCTCCAGCCTCTCCCCCAGCTTGTATCTGTGGGGGAGAAGCTGCACTCTGGAGAGCACTTCCAGCCCAGCCCAGGGAGTGTGGAGTCTGCAGCTTCCCAGGGCAGGATGGGGGAGTCAGCAGCCCCAGCAGCACCAGAGAGAGCAGCAGGAGGGGAAAATAACCCTAAACCCACTGCTCTCACAACCCAAAAAGGACCACAGTAAGCCTCATTGATTTATATTATTTGCCCAGGAACAAATCAAGGAAACCTGCTGTAGGTGTCCTGCAAATGCCTGAGGATGCTGGCCCTGCAGAGATGTCGTACTCCTGGGACAGGGGAGCCTTTTTGTTGCCACAGCACCCAGTCCCAGCAGCTGTGACACAAACCTGAGCAGCCACCCTGCCAATGCCCTCCCCGAGGCAGCTGCTGCTGGAACACAGCAGGGAGAGCAGGTTAACCTGGGGGGGAAACCAAGGAGGCAAAGGGGCAGAGCAGCAGAGCAGCAGCTACTCCAGACCTTGCCCACCTGCCCAGAGCTGTGACTTGGTGACAGCCACATGCCCTGGGAGGGACACTGAGGCCACTCCCAAGATCCCAGGGGGACAACACAAAGAGCTCACAGCCCGAAAACTCAAATCAAAAACAGACAGAGTAGACAAAGTGCTCCTCCTGCAGCACCACAGAGCATCCCACAGGTAACTGGGGGGGGCTCCTTCACCCTCTCAGTTAATTAATTCACTAAATCTACCCAGCAGAGGAAGTTGATAGAGCAGAAGGCTGGGGGAAGAACAGGCTGAGAGGGTGTCAGGGATAGGGGCCAGGAGAGCCCAGCTATTGCACAGGGACAGGTCTCCCAGATCTTCCCAGCCTATGGCTGCTCACTCACTTCCCAGCCCGCTCCTCCAAGGAGGTGTAACTTAGCAACCTGACCTTAAAAACTCAGCAAGGGTTCCAGCTGGATTCAGGAAAATGAGAGATGTTCCAAGGCAGGAGGAGCCATTACCCACCAAACTCCCTCTGAAAGCAGGTGGGGTGTGGGGAGGGGGATGCACCTCCTGCACAGCCTGAGCCCCATGGCAACACAAACAATGGCTGCAAAATGGAAACAACACAACACCCACAGCCATGCCTGAAACAGCTTGTGGAGATGCAGCTGGGTGTGACAGGTACAGGGGGTAGGGATAGATGGGATACTGGGAAGAAATTCTTGGCTGAGGGCTGCTGAGGCCCTGGCACAGGGTGCCCAGAGCAGCTGTGGCTGCCCCTGGATCCCTGGCAGTGCCCAAGGCCAGGCTGGACAGGGCTTGGAGCAGCCTGGGACAGTGGGAGGTGTCCCTGCCATGGCAGGGGGTGGGATGGGCTTTAAGGTCCCTTCCAACCCAAACCATTCTGGGATTCTGTGAGGTTCCCCCTCAGTGCTCAGCTCCACAGCACAGGATTCACCCTGTCCTGCCACGGTGCCTCACCCCACTGTGTGTCCCTGCCCAGGGCAGACACAGAACTCACTCCTGGGACACTCCACTGGGCTGGGCTGAGCCCCCAAAGCCCAGCTGTGCCCCTGACCCCCCAGCAGTGCACAGTGCTCACTGGGGGTGAGCTCTGCTCTGAGCCACGGGGCTGAGCAGAGATTTGAGCAAGGATCTTCTCCATCCCCACCCCGAGAGCAGCAGGAGACAAGGCAACATCCACCTGCAGCTGGTTCCTGCACAGGGGCTCTGCAGGAGGGGAGGGGAAGCACAGGAGGCTGCTGTGCATCAGAAGCACGAGGCAGCAGCCCCTGGGATGTGCCTCAGTGCAGTCCAACACCCAAAGCAGTGGCAGGACCCCATGGAAGGCAGGGAATGCAGTTTAAGGAGACCACAGAGCAGTGCTGAAGCCTAGGGAAGGAGTAACACAGGTAACACAGAGAGTAGCCTTGGAAACCAAAGCCTGAGGATTCTGGCAGAGCAGAGCCTTTGCAGGGCATCCTCACCTGTTCAAATCACCAGCTTGCTCTGCAAACCTTATCAGCTGTGAGCAAACCTGTGAGTCACTGGCACTATTTCCAGTGACCCTGTGGATGACAAAGCCAGAGAAAATCACAGAGAAATCTTCCTTTCACATTCAAAAACACCCAAACAAAACACCTTCCTTTCTGGCTGGCTGGTGTATGTGTGTGAAGAGTGGAAAATGAGAGCTGAAACAGAGCATCTTTCATCTGACTGTGAGACAGTTTCAAAGCAAAACAAAACCCAGAACAGCATTCAGTGTGCAAGTTCAGAAAAGGAGAAAACCAACCATGTGAAGCTATAAAAATACCTTCCCAGGCTCAGCTGTGAGCTGGTAAATACCATGATTCCCACCAGCTGGTTTCCAAAAGCTTCTTCTCCTGCCACCTCTCCGACTTGCAGAGCATCTCTGCAGCAGGGCCATCACCCCAGCACTGAACTAAACACCACTGGCATCCAGGGAGTAATTGCTGCTGTCCCTACAAACTGCACTTTGATTTGGAGGGGCGTGGGAGGGCAGGACAGGTGGGTCACACACCCCTTGTGTTGAGGACAGGCCTCAGAAAACATTTCAGAGCTGCCTGGAGGATTCAGCACCACTCCCTGCTATGAGCCCCCTGTGCCCGAAGCCCAGCCCTGCTCCAAGCACCAGACTGGGAGCCAAGTACCAAATGACCCTGAAAAGGGCCAGAAGGTCTTTTTGTGGCAGATGCTCACACCCTGAGCTCTTGGGTGTCACACCAGCCACTGCCCTCAGCCTCTGTCCCAGCAGGCATTTACCCAGGGCTAAAGAGCTGCTGCTGCTGCTGCTACTCACCCCTGGCACCACGACACCATCCCTGCACACCAAGCTGGGCAGAGCCATCCCCAGGGAAACAAGGTGAAAAACACAAACCCTTCATGGCAGCACTCACAACCTATGAGCTGTGCCTGTGTTTTGTAGCAACGCCTCCATTTCACCATTCACTGGAATCCAATTGGTGAACAGACAAGGAAATGCATCGGAGCCAGACACCGCCATTCATTCATTCAAAAGTGCGTTGGTTTCATCGTCAAAAGAACCTTTTTTCCCAGCTCTGTTGCAGGCAGTGAACGCAGGGGGATGCTCCCCCTGCTCCCCAGCCCAGGAGCACCCCATGGGGCCTTTGCTGGTGGCCACCCTGCCCTCTCTGTCACCCTCTGTCCCTGTGGTGCCACCAGACATCCCCTCCACATCCTGCAGTGAGAGGAGCCCTGGGCACTCCCTGCACTCCTGCTGCCCTGGTCACACCCCACCAACAGGGGCAGAGCAGGGACCAGGCCCTGGGGAAGGCTCTGGCAGAGACCAGCTCAGACCTGCCGGAGCTGCACCTGCACAACAAAAAGTCCCCAAAGACAAAAATTCCCTGGGGCCAGGGAAAGAAGTGGGAATATTCATGGAACATGAATATTTATCCTGTTCACTGGGTTCTCTCTGATAAATGGGGAGCGATGGCAGACAAAGGTGAAATTAATCCCAGCACAACAGTGGAGCAGACGAGCATCCTCCCTCCTGGCAGCTCCAGAGCGTGACCTGCATCCTCAGGGACCAGTGTGCTGACTGTCCCAGGGTCCTCGAGCTTATAGCCAGGCTGTGCCATCCAAATGAAGCAGACAGGATGGCCAAAGGCATCTGGGATGCTCCACAAGAGCCTCAGGGATCGCTCTCCAGACGAGCAGCTCTGAGGCTCACAAAGGAGGGTGTTTGAGATGCAGAAGGAAGCTCCTTCCAGGCTGACAGTCAGCTCACGAGCAGGACCTGACTCCCAGGGACACAGCAGTGCCTGGCCAGCCCTGAGGCAGGAGAGACACAGCAGAGCGTGGCTGGGACACAGAACCAGGCACAGACACAGCAGAGCGTGGCTGGGACACAGAACCAGGCACAGACACAGCAGAGCGTGGCTGGGACAGAGAGCCAGGCACAGACACAGCAGAGCATGGCTGGAACACAGAACCAGGCAGAGACACAGCAGAGCATGGCTGGGACACAGAGCCAGGCAGAGACACAGCAGAGCATGGCTGGGACAGAGAGCCAGGCACAGACACAGCAGAGCATGGCTGGAACACAGAACCAGGCAGAGACACAGCAGAGCATGGCTGGGAACACAGAACCAGGCAGGGACACAGCAGAGCATGGCTGGGACACAGAACCAGGCAGAGACACAGCAGAGCATGGCTGGGACACAGAGCCAGGCACAGACACAGCAGAGCATGGCTGGGACACAGAACCAGGCACAGACACAGCAGAGCATGGCTGGGACAGAGAACCAGGCAGAGACACAGCAGAGCATGGCTGGGACACAGAGCCAGGCACAGACACAGCAGAGCATGGCTGGGACAGAGAACCAGGCACAGACACAGCAGAGCATGGCTGGGACACAGAACCAGGCAGAAACACAGCAGAGCATGGCTGGGACACAGAACCAGGCACAGACACAGCAGAGCATGGCTGGGACACAGAACCAGGCACAGACACAGCAGAGCGTGGCTGGGACACAGAACCAGGCACAGACACAGCAGAGCAGGGCTGGGACAGAGAGCCAGGCAGAGGGAGCAGCCCCAGGAACAGCTCCTGGATGGAAAGGACAGAGCCCCAGAGCCACCCCAGCAGGAGCCAGGTGACCCTGTCACTGGTCACTCCTGTGACCCTGTACTGGTCACTCCTGGTCACCAGTTGCTCCTGTGACCCGGTCACTGGTCATTCCTGGTCACTGCTCACTCCTGGTCACTGGTCACTCCTGTGACCCTGTACTGGTCACTCCTGGTCACTGCTCACTCCTGGTCACTCTGGGGACCTGCCAAGGCCACAGCAAACACCTCCCACTCCTCAGCCTCACCAGACCCGCCACAGATCATACCCCAGCTCCCAGCTTTTCTTCTGTGGTGTTTCTATATCTCCTTTTGTCTCCTCTGAAACATTTTGGAGACAAAAGCTAATGAAGCACAAGTAATGGATGACAAACATCCGGCTCACAGTAAAGGGCTGGCTAATTTACAAGATAAATAACAGAGCTGCCTCCTGTGCATTTACAAACACCTTTCAGGGAGGATGTGGAGGGTTCAGCATCACAGCCAGCTCCTGCCCTCCTCCCTCAGCCCTGCATTCCCAGGAGAATCCCTGGAGCAGGACTGGAGCCGAGATGCCCCTGCACCACAGCCCCCCAGCAGCTCCTGGTCCCGTTCCCAGTCCCATGACACAGGGCTGCTCTCCCCTGTTGCTTCAAAATCCAAGTCACACGACAGGAGACAAAAAGCTGCTGAGATCATCTTGGAAAGGACACTGCTGCTCCTGACAACCATAGGGGAGATGCTTCAGGCCTCAATTTTATGTGCTCCAGCACAGGAAGACACTCCAGGCAGCTGGTGGAGCTGCTTGGTTTGCTTGAAACCCTTTAATTTCTGCAGCATAACCAAGTTTTCCAGCACTGGAGATGAACAGGGGCCAAGCTGATCCATCTCTGACTATTAATCCCTGGCAAAACTAATTATTTGTATATGTTTTGGTCAAAAAGCAGATTTTTAATCAATCACAGGCATGCTGTTGTTTTAAATCCTCCCTGAGCACCACCTTTCAACCAGAGCCTGGAGCTGGTTTTCATTTTCCTCTGAAGCACAAGAGGCAGGTCACCACCATGGTCAGAGAGACAAGCTCATTGAACAGAAAAAGATTGTTATGCTCCCAGTGTATCACAGTAAAAAATCCTTAAAAAGAGAGTTTTCAGTGCAGGAGTAATGGGGGCTGAGGGCAGCTGGGAGCAGAGCTCTGGAAAAGCCCAGTAACTGCTCATGGCTGGCTTAATGAATTTTATCTGTCTTGTGAGGAGAGGAACAGGAGCAAACAGCCCCAAACCAGCCCAGGGGAAGCCCAGCCTGGGCAGCAGCACTTGGGGACAAGATTCCTGCAGGGCAGAATCAGGTCTGGGTCCCAGGCAGCCCCAGGGCCCCACCCCACAGGGCTGGGGTGCAAGGAAATTGAGCCCAAAAACCTCCTATTTCCAGCCAAGAAATGGCACAGCTTCAGCTGCCAGGCTGTCTGGAGAATCACAGAATCATCAACGTTGGAAAAGACCTCTAAGGTTATAAAATGCAACAACCAAGCCAGCACCACCTCCTTTTTTCATGTCCTCAAGTGCCACATCCACATTTTTTCAATGCTTCCAGGGATGGGGACTCTGCACTCCTGTGAGCAGCTGCAGAGGAAGGCAGAGCCAGGTTCTGCCAGGGAAACACATCCCTGCTGCAGGAAAAACATCCCCTAAAACCTCAGCTCAGAACTTGTGCCTGCCCCATCCCTGGAAGTGTCCAAGGCCAGCTGGGATGGGACAGTGGAAGCTGTTGGAACAAGGTGAGCTGAAATCTCCATTTCAGCCCAAACCATCCTGGGCTTCTGTGATAAATTTTATCTCTTTGTTCTTTAAAGCAACATAAAAATGCACTGGAGCTTTCCAGTTTTTCTACAAACACGGATTTGCAGCCAAAACATAAATGTACCAGAGACAGCCACACAAATCCTGCACACAGGGCAGGCAGCAGGGGACCAGAGCATCCAAGCAGCCAACAGGAACCAATGCCAGCTCCAGTGGCTTCCAAACACCTGTGGAAGCACATGGATGCTCCAGGCAGCAGCACCACACCCAGGGGCTGCCTCAGATGGGGGCTCTGCTCTGCTCCCCCCATGCCAGGGGCTGCAGCAGCCAGGGAACCAGGAGGAGCTGCTCATTCCTGTCTGCATTCTTTCCATCGAAAAACCCAAAAATGCAAACTAAAAATATCTTGCATTAATTTGTATAATTGCCAACTATTCCTACAGGAAAAAGCATAGAATTTTTGTGAGGGGAAAAAAAATGTTTTAATTATTGAAGTAAGTATTCTAGTTTTCCCATTTGAAATATTCCCAACAGCAGCGTGCTTTTTTCCTTTCCTCTTTGAAATGCTTCTTCCTGGGTCTAGAGAAAATCTCTTTTGTTGATCTACTCCCTCTCCCTTCCTCCCCAGCTCTCCCAGAGGTGGCTCAGCCCACCTCCTGCAGGACAGCATCACCTGAGTGCCCTCCCCAGAGCAGCCCTCTCCTCCTAGGGGGGCTCTGTCCCCACCAAGGGGCTGTTTGAAGGACATAACCCACCCAAACCCCCTGCAGGATGGTGCTGGGCTCCTGCCCCAGGGGATGGACAGAGGATATTCAGTGCCCAGACACCTCCAAATCCCTGTGGCATCTCCTCCCTGCTCCCAGGCTCTGCCACCATCCCACGGGCACCCACAGCTCTGACACTTCCATCCTTCCACTGTCCCCATGTGTGGTGCAAGGACACCAAGCCCCCCCCGCAGGTGACACCGATGCAGAGGGACATTTCCCAGGTGTTATGGGGCAGGCAGCACGCCACAGCTGCCCTGTGCCTGGCAGGGCCCCCCCAAATCCCAGCCCCACCTGGAGCAGACCGAGCCAGCCCTGCCACCCAAGCCAGGACCGGGCTGCCCAGTGTCCCCTTGCACCCTGGGGGCTCACAGGGACTGCCCTGCACAGGCAGGAACAGGCACAGAAGGGCACCAGGAACAGCCCCATTGGGAACCTTCCCGTGCAGCCACCACTCCCCCAGGAGCTGTTAACATTGCCACTGCTGTCTGGAATCACTGTGCATTTCTGGGGCTTGTGTTTCCTACCTGTGCCCCCACCCAGCTGTGACTCAGTGCCACAGCAGTGGGAATGAGGAGCCCCAGAGCCTTTCGAGCAAAGTGTGACTCACAGGCCAAGGCTCTGTGCTGGAGCAGCCAGCTCTGCAGTCACGCTCTGCCTGTAATTCCCCTTCATACCAGTTTCACTCCCTTCCTCCCACTACCCATCCAACTACCACTCCAAAATAAAGCATGCCCATTCATCTTTTTCTGCCTCATCCAGGCAAAGATGAGCTTCAGCTTGAGCAGAAACCCGGCAGCTCCCAAGCTCATCTCCTGTCCCAAAGACTGGTCTTCAAAGGAAACTGGAAGCCAAGCAGAAAGGGAAAACAGCAGGTGCAAGTCTTGTCTTTACCTAAAACATGGCCCCAAACCCCAAAAAGATGAGCCTGAGGGCTCAGATGTGCTTTCAAATCTGTCACATCCAAGACCACCAGCTCCCAGGCCACACACACCTGCACTTTTATGGGACAGATCTCAAACATCCCCCTGCACACAGCCATGGCAGCAGGATTTTGAGGAGCAGGAGGAGGCAGAGGCCCAGAGCTTCCCTGGCTCTGTCCATCACCTCCCCCTGCACCCCAACAGCATGGGGGGAACAGAGGCACAGCCCAGAGAGCAGGAGCTCTGCGGAACTGAGCCCACACCAGTGGGGCTGGAACTGGGAATGCACCCAGGTGTCCCCCAGAGCACAGAAACCACAGAGAACCAGGATAAGTCCAGGTTTGGTGGAGAGGCCCCTTGCTAGGACAGGTTTGATGGCAAGACAGATTCTTCCTCCATGCTGCTCCCCAAGCCTCCTCCTGCCAGATCCCAGGCATGGTGCTGCAAACAGGAGGAAGAACAAAGCCTAAAGGCTTCTTTAGGTTTAATATACAAAACCCAGGCAGCTCAACCAAGCAACAAAAGTGAAATGTCATTTCCTCCCGTGGCACTGCCACTCTGCTCACAGTTGTGCACGTCTGACAGCTTGTCATTGTCATGAGCCACCAGGGACACAGCCTGGGGAGAGCTGGCTCAGAGCAGAGGGGAGGAAGGCTCAGTCCTGAGCTGCACAGATACCAGCACCAAGAGAGAGGGGGCACCTGAGTGACCCTGCCAGGCACAACCACACAGGGCAGGTGGGAAACAGCACAGAATCATGGAATGGATTGGGTTGGGAGGGACCTTAAAGTCCATCCCATTCCACCCCTGCATGGGCAGGGACACCTTCCACTGTCCCAGGGTGGGGAGCTCTGTCCAGCCTGGCCTTGGGCACTGCCAGGGATGCAGGGGCAGCCACAGCTGCTCTGGGCACCCTGTGCCAGGGCCTGCCCACCCTCACAGGGAACAATTCCTTCCCAATATCTAATCTAAATTTCCCCTCTTGTAGTTCAAAACCATTCCCCTTGTCCTGTCACTGTCTACACTGTCTGTAATAAGTTGCTCTCCCTCTTTTTACAATCCCCTTTTAGGCACTGGAAGGGGCTCTAAGGTCTCCTCAGAGCCTTCTCCTCTCCAGCTCTCAGCCTGTCTCCATGGCAGAGGAGCTCCAGTCTTTGGAGCATCATTCCAAACAAGCCTCACCCGAGAGGACACAGGCTGCCTTAAAGACAGCCCCATCCAGAGCTGTGCAGCCTCAGGCACCCCAAAACCTGGCACCACATTCCCAAGCTCCAGCTGAACGAGGCTGAAGTTTCCAGCTCCAGCTCCTGGAGCTCTTTGCCTCATTCTCGCCCAGCCAAGCTGCAGAAGTGCTGGGCTGCCTGTTCCAGTTAAGAGGATTAATGGATGCTCAGCACCTCTGAGAAGCAGGCACGGGCTGAGTCACCAACACTGAGTTTAGGACTTCCAGCACCAGCACTGCCCACTTCCATGCAGTGCCCATGGACACTGATCTGTTAACAGGTTACAAAAAATGGGAATCCATGCAGCCACACACATTTTCCTGCTGGCATCTCAGCAGGCAAGGGAGGTGTGAATGCTGGGAAGTTTGGAGTATGAGCGTCACAAACATTTTATTGACTAATTCCAAGTGGAAACTTTCCACTTAACCCAAAACACTTCCCAGTTCCTTGCTAGTTTTCGCCTTTAAAACGCAGATATCCTTCCATATGGATGTGTCATTTGGAAGCAGAAAGATTCAAACATTCAAAATGTGCCAAAAACAAAGTAGGAAAAGTCAGTCAAACTCTCAGCCATGTAGGACAGCCCCTCAGAGCAGCCCCTCTGGGCACCTTTACATGCCACCCTTACCTGTCTCAGGCTGTGTGCTGCTAACACAGGAGCTGCTCCCTCAGTGCAATTTCCCAGCCCCAAAACTTGCAGTTCCTCCTGTCCCCCACCACAATCGTGTGCCTGAACACAGACGTGCTGTCAGAGCTGAGGAGGTATTTTTAAGCACCCAAAAACAACTAAGCACAATCGTGCCAGGAAAACATTCCCCACTACCCCTCCCCACTCAAACCCATCACACTGCACAGCGAGGACATGAATCAGGGTATCAGTGTGGAACAGACCCCTAAAGGAGAGGAGGGAACAGCTCCCCATGGCAAAAAGCAGCTCCTTGGTCCAGCTTCCCACAAGGCTTGGGACAGGCTCTGAGCCTGGACCCACCTCAGCCCCCAAGGAAGCAAAGATGACCCCAAGCATCTCTTCTTCAGCTGGAGATCATCTAATGACAGGGGCAAAAACAGGCCCAGCAAGTTGGAATTTTTATGTAATTTAATTCTTACATAATCGAATTCATTGTTAATTAACACCAACTTCCAGCTCAGGTACTGAGAGGACAAAGGCAGCAGAACCCTAAAGCTGCCACCCTGCAGGCCCAGCAGAGCCAAACTCCTCTCCTCCCCCTTTGCCACGCTGAGCTTCTCTGGCTTCCACCCCAAGCCCCTCTCCTGGAGCCCACTGAGGATGCAGGGGCCTCACCCTCAGGTTTTTGGGGCTGTCAGCTCTGCTGCCCCCAGGGCTGAAGGTGCCCCAGGAGCAGAATGCAGGATCCAAACCCTGGCACAAATTTCCCCCTCTATTCCCACACCCTGAACATCTTCTTTTCCATAACAAGGCAGTGATCTCCTGAGTTCATCAAAGCCCCTCTGTGGGGATCCTGTGGGGCTCTGGGGGCCACAGGGAAGGGGAGAGGTCCACGAGGGAACAGAACTTCCTGAAGCCAGGGAACAGATCTATCTCAGAACAGTCCTGGGCCAACAGTGAAAGCCACTGAATCAGTCCCCAAATCCCTGCCTCGAGGAGAAATTTCTCTCAAAAGCCACTTCTGGATGGGACTTGAGATTTTTAATGACTTTCAATTGGCATTTTTAATGATTTTTTTAATTAATTAGCTACTGTTGCAGGTCACCTCTGTGGTGATAGAACTGGCCTTCTCAGGCAGTTCTGCTTTCCTGCATTGCACCCAGACTGAGAGCAGCTCCAAGAGTGTCCTTGAGAAATTCCCCCACATGCATTAACTCTGCCATGGGATCCCTGCCCTCCCAGAACCCAAGCAGGCCCCAGGTCCCAGCCCAGTTCTCTCCCAGCCTGGCTCCCTGCTAAGCAGCCCTGGCAGCCAACAGCAGCCTGGGAAGGGCCATCATGTTCCAGAGAGTTCCAGCCCACCCTGGAGCCCCCCTGGCTCATTCACAGCGGGCAGGGCTGCTCTCCAGCCCAGTGACAGCACAACAACACAACACTGATGTTGTCATCCACTTTGCAAAAGCTGCAGGAATCCAAAATCGGCTGTCCAGACCTTTCAGATTACAAACAGCTCACTAAAAGAAGAGCTAATTAGCATAACTTGCCTTTCTCTTCCATTTCTCCTCCATCCCAGAGTGGAGCCTCTGTGCCCTTCCAGACAACACACAGAGCTGGGCACAAGCACCTCAAGGCTGGCACCACAAAATAACACAAAGAACAACACACCAGACCTCAGCAAGCACCCCGAGCCCCTCCTGTGCTGTCCCACAGGCACCTGCACCCAGTTCTGCAGACAAATCCTCATATCCCTGCCATGCCCCGGGCTCTCATCCCTCACGGAGCAGTCCTGCTCCAAGCCTGTCACCTGGAGTTTCTCTTTCATCCATCACTGCCCCTGCTAGACAGAAAAAAAGTTGCTGCAAATAAATCAGCTGCTCCCCTGGGCTGGGCTGGGCTTGGCTGGGGTGCTCACTCACACTGCCAGCCCCTGTCCCAGCACAGCAGCACAGGGACCCCCTGATCCCCTGGTGTGTCACACCCGGGGCCTCCCAGCCCCAGGGACAGTGTGCAGGTGATGATTTAATAACAGCAGGCAGCAGTGCCACAGCCCCTCCTGCTGCACAGGGCTCAGGCTGGGGGAGCCTCCAGCTGACACAACACACAGGGACAAACCAGGACACACGCTGTGCCACAGCTGGGGCAGAGCAGGGGGCAGGGGCTGAAGAGCTCCTGCAAGCAGCACCTTTGCCCAAAAGCACCTCGAGTGAGATGATCTCCTGCCAGGCTCCACTTCTGCACACAAGTCTGAGCTCACAAACTCTCAAGCCCAGCAGACTTACTCATCCCAGCTCACTCATGTTGCCTTATCTGGAGGCGTAGTTTAAAAATGCAGGAATATTATTTAAAACCATAACTGCACACCTGCTGATTTCTGTTAGGTCCTATGAGAATGCGTGGGACCACTATATTTAGAATTTAATAACTCCAGTCAGTGCAAGCTCTCGACTGAGTACCTGCCTACGTCTGTTCCCTGTGGTCCCAGGGGATTATGCAGCCTTGGGAAGCGTGGTGGGAGCCTGGCTGCCCTGAGCAAGACCAGGGCAGGGCTGTTAGACATCACCCTGCTGAACCTGGGCTGCAGGACCTCTGCCATCTCCATGTGTGGGAAAACATGGGAGCTGAGGATCTTATCTCCATGCTTCACTTGCCCACAACAGAGTGAAGAAATGAAATAAAAGCAGAAAGCAGATCAGCAGAGGTGGAAGAGGCACCATCTAGAGCAAGGGCAAGGCCAGACATTGCAACAGCTGCATTGTGTTGGCTTCTGGATCTCAGCCATGGAGATTTCCTGGGGCTTCTCAAGGTACAGACATTGGAGAGGCAGCGAGGAACAGGCAGAGGCTCAAGCAGCTGGGGTGACAAGTGACACTGATTTCAAAGCATCCCACACTTCAATCAACACTTAGTTTTACTTTCATAATCAGCTGCGGCAATCAAGGGAACGGGCTCAGTATCCACAGGTGCACTCGAGCCCTGTCACTGTGGGGGTCAGGGACACCAGGAAATCTGTCCCCACACTCACATCCAGCCAGAGGAGCTGCCCTGGAGCAGCTGCATGGCCCAGGGGGCAAAGCAAGCAGAGCACGGCTCCGTGCAACTCGAGCTCGGCCAGAGCAGAGCAGCCAAGCACACACAGGGTCTGTGCTTGGGGGAAGGGGCCCACCAGCCCCACACAGCACTAAGCCCTGAGGGGCAGTGGCCTTGGTGGCCACATCTGATGCACAGTGAGCCACGGTCCTGCATGAGGGGACAACTCAGACACAGAATAGTTTGGGCTGAAGAGACCTTAAAGCTCATCCTGTTCCATTCCCCGCCATGGGCAAGGATGCCTTCCACCAGAGCAGGCTGCTCAGAGTCCCACATGCATAGCCAGCAATCCCAAGAAAATTTGGTATGTGAGCTCCACACCATCAGTGCCACTTCTGTGTGGCTCATGTCACCCCAAACCCCAAGGTTCAGGGCAGCAGCACCCTGTGCATGGGGGTGGCACCTCCTCCTCCCCCTTGGGCTGGGCATTGGCACACACTCGGCGGCACACAGCAAACCCCAGGCGCGCGCTGTGCCCAGCAGCACCTGGACAACAGACCTTCCTCACACCCAGCTCCACAGCAGGACAGCAAAAACCCGAGGGCAGAAACCAGGGTTTCTATCCTCAGTGCCAAAAAGGAGCAGAACAAAGCTGCTGGCTCTGCCAGGAATGTTTCCTGAGAAACATGAGTGGGGAAGAAGCGACTCCTCTCCAGCCACCGAGGGCAGAGGGGAGGCAGCGGCGGCCGTGCTCGTCTCACTGTCTCAGCAGCAGCACAGGCAGCAGCAGGGGCTCCAACTTCATTTGAATCTGTAGATATTTAATTACCTTTACAGAGTACAAAGTGCTCTCAGCAGCCAGGGAGGAAGATAAGTAAACACCTTGGTGTTATTTTGTGCCCTGTGAGTCCATACACAGACCTACACCCCACAGCAGCAGGGAGGCACCGACTGCAGGTCAGCAGGAGATTTGGGGACACGCTGCTCAGGCTGAGCCCACACAAATGGGGAAGAGCCCAGAGCAGCACTGAATGCTAGCTCTGTCCTACATGCTGCACGAAACATCCAAGGAGAAGCCACCTAGGCACAGAACAATTTTCTTAATTGCAGTAACTGTGTTTACATGCAAAATAAGGATGTGTGCAACCCCCCCAATGCAACTCTGAGCACTCACATGCTCCTAGAGGATTTCCAGTCAGCCCAAAGGCCACCTTCCCCATCCTCACTATGATCCCCTCATCAATCCATACCCCAAACAAGCTGCTGATGATCCATGTGTCTGTCTGCCCAGAAGAGCTCCCCTCTCCACTGCCCAGACCCTTCCAACATGACAGCAGGCTGCATCAGCACCTCATACACACAAATTCCACTTCACCTGAGAAGCCACCTCTTGCTGCCCCTGCAGAGAGACCTTTGCACTGCGCAGATGGAGGGAAGGGCAATTTCAGTGCAATGACCTTGCCCCTCTGATGAGGGGACTGTGCAGTGGCACAGCAGAGAGCACCAGGCAGAGGAAGGCAGGCACAGGTGCATGTGGTCACCCATGAGACACCCAAGATGTGCCACCAACACCTGGGACATGCCCTGGGCAGGGAGACAGATGCCAGCTCACAGAGCCTGCCAGAGACATCCCACAATGAAGAGCTGTGTGGGAGCCCCAGACAGGAACAGGGTAATGCTCCCAAGGCCCCTGGCTTGCTCCCAGCCCCCTCCCAGCCCCAGGAGAGCTAAACAGAAAGCAAAGCACCGAGGATCACACATTGCATCCCGCAGCCCCGGGCACACACGGAGGCACCAGGACAGCCGGGTCACTGCCAGCCCGTACCTGCACTCGGTGACACTACAGCAGCAGCTCCCGCTCCGCCGGCCCCAGCGCCTGGAGCGCAGCTCCGGCCTCGACTTCCTCAGGCTGAAATACTCCGTCAGCTTCCCAAACGAAGCCATGGCTGCCGCCGGTGTCCCTGCGTCCCTCCGCACGCTCGTGCATGCTACACCCCAGCTGTGCCCGCTGCCCCGCGCGCTGCTCCGGCCCTCAGCCCCAGCAGGGAGCGCGGCCACAGGGACCCAGCGCAGCGCACGAGGAGCTCAGCCACCACCAACTTGGACAGTCCACAGCGTGCTCCAGCCAGCCCTCAGGTCTGGAGGGTGCCAAGTCCTGTCTCCCTGAGCCAAGCGCAGGTCACAGCTCAGGGCAGCTGAACGTGTATCTCATGAGATGCTGCAGAGCTGAGTGAAGCAGGAAAAATTAAAAGTGCTCGCTGGAAAGGGTCCCTCGGTAGCACTGGCACAGGTCTGTGAGCCCCCACGGCGAGTGGCACTGGGCAGGTGGAGGAGCTGCCCTCTGAGCAGGTGGCCCAGCGTGGCTGTGGTGGCCCTCAGATGAGCAAGGGGATGGGGTTTGATCTCAGAGGTGATGAGAAACTCCAAGAAATCGGATGTTGAGATGAATTTCCAAAGGGTCTGTTCTTACAGCGTGGAGAAGATTGGTCCTCCCAGGGCTATTCAGAGTCCACCAGTTTTCCTCCCTCCCTGTTTTCCAGAGCAGAAGGCACCCTCAGCTGCCAGCAGCACCTACCTACCATGACTTTCCAGCCTGTCACCAAACACCTGAGCCCGAGGAGAGGGACAGGCATCTAAAGCCAGCGAGGCTGATCCAGTTAGAGGTCACCTGTGAGCTCTGCTCCCCACGCTCCAGCACACAGCCCTTCTGCGGCAGACAGCAGACACGGGGATGCTGCGAACCCGAAGGGAAATCCTCCTGCCAGCCCTCCCCTAGTCAGGAGCACTTGTCTCTGCATCCTCGGCACCTGACGCCAGCTGGGCGGAGAAAAAACAAGGGCTTCAGAAAAAACCACCCAAACCTTGCTCCAACCCCACGGAGCAAAGCCAGATCAAGTCAGTGAAGCACATCCAGGGGAAGGGGTGTCTGACGGCAACTCCAGCCATGCCAAGAGAGGAAACAGCAAGCAAAACTGGTGGTAACTCAGCTGGCAGAGCCCCAGGCTCCCTGAACATCCTTTTATCCCTCTGGTGTGGATGCCATGTTAAAAAATAAACAACCTGCATTCATTGCTATTTCCCTGCTTAGAGCCATACCCTGCAAGCAGCCCCCTCGCCACCAGGGACGGCCATCCGCTGCCGAAAGCCCTTCCTGACCTCCACTTCCCTCCTCCCTTATTATCTTTCTTTTCCTGTAGACTCTGGCTGAGCTTTCCCCTCGGAATTGAACGCCTGAGCAGCCGGGCGCGCCCCGCGGAGCACGGCCCAGGGACACCGGGCAGCCGCCCCCGCCGGCTGCGTGCGACCGGCACAGTCACCGTCCCCGTCACCGTCCCCGCCCGCGCTCTTTGGGGGGGTCATTGGTTCGCACCCTCCCCACTCGCTGCTCCCCGTTCCGGGCGCTGACATGCATGCATGCCGCTTAACGGAGCCAGCGCCGCAGACCTGCACACAAAGCAGGGGCTGGCGATGCTCGGGGTCCCCGCGGCCATGGGGGACCCTTCCAGCACCTCCCCGGGCAGGGACACGGGGAGGGAGAGCGGGGCTGCTCCCCTCTCGCAGCCGGGGAAACGCAGCTGCTCCCGCACTGCTCCGCACAGCCACCCTCCCCCGGCTCCCACCTTCTCCCTCCGATGGGCTCCGCCGCAGCCGGGAGGGCTCCAGGGCGCTTCCCCGAACCGCTGGGCTTGTGCCGAGGGCAGAGCATCCGCCGGCTGGCTCCGGGCGGCGCAGCGAGAGCCCGGAACACTGTCACCCCTCTTATCTGCCATCGGCTCCCCGTTACCCAGCACGGTGAAATGCAACACGTCAAAGGAGGTCAGAGCAGCCGGAGCAGAGCGGAGGAGCCGGGCAGAGCAGAGGGGGCCGGCAGGAGGCAGCGGGAAGCAGCCGAGGGGGCGATGAGAGAAGGGGAGGCAGAAAAGGACAAACTCTTGTTTCCCAGCTATGGGAAAAGGCACGGCAGCGCTCTGCCGGAGGAAACTGCGCCGAGGCACACACACCTTGGAGTGTGGCAGGACAGCGGGGTCACCTGGCAGCGGTGATGTGACCTGCTCCTGCCTGTGCCAAGGCAACAGGAGAGGGGCTGGACAGGGCAGCAGGAAGAGGGGAGAGGAAGAGCGGCGTTAATTTGAATCCCTCACTTCCCCCCTTCCTCCACCACCTGGGAGGGCAGAGGGGCAGCCACGCTGCCCCAGGGATCCTCCTTTGGCATTTGCAAAGCAAAACTGTTTGGGGACAAAAGGGCAATTTGGAAGACTGCAGGCACAAAATCCAAGGAGCAAGGCAGACTTCCCCAGCACTCCGGGGGACACCCTAGAGCCAGGGACAGCACACATTGCTGCAGCACCCTGCGGTGGGGTCAGCAGGAGCCACAGCTCTTGGCGGGGAGGCAGGCTCCCTACGAGGCTGCAGAGCTCAGTCCGTGAGCCCAACAGTGCCAGACTTGGAAAACAACCAGGAGGAAATGCCACCTTCATGAAACCTCTGGATAAGCTTGGGGCGGTGGCTTTGAAGGCACCGATGCCTGAAAGCTCAGACAACTCCACAAACGCTTCTATCTGTGCCCAAAAAAGGGATTCCAGCCCCACACTCCCCCAGTGACCCTGGACCAAGCTGACTGGGACCCATCTGGCTGAAAGCACAGCCAGTGCTGGCGCAGAGGCAGCGCAGCTCCCACACCATTCCTCTGAGTTACAGCCTCTGCTTTGTGCTGCTGCCTTGAGGCAAGGGAAGGGCTGTCTCCTTTGCCCCAAGGACATGGAACAGCCCTCAGGCCCTTCCTTGCTCCAAGAAGAGTGGTCAGCCCTTCAAACAGGGCTGTCACACCAGCTGCCTCCCAGAGGAGCTCAGTGCCTCCTATCAGGCAGCAGAGGCAATCTGCCAAGATATTGCTGAACTCTCTAATTTCACATTAACAATCTGCTGTGCTGGGGTTTGCAGCCATGCACTCAGCGATGCAACTGCTTCCCACTTCCACTTATCAGTGGAATGAAACACTTCATAAGCGAAACAGTGGTTTAATTTGCAGAGACATAAACTGATTTTTAAGAGGAGCTGTGGAGGAGATGTTAGAGCAGGAATCAGAAGCCACACGGCGCTGGGACTTGGGGGATGCTGAGCAGGGCTGCACAGCCATCACACAGCCCTGGCACAGCCATCTCACACCTCTGGCTGCAGCATCTGGGAGGAGAAAATACCCACAAGTCAAACACAGCCTGGCTGTCTGGGTCATCTCACACATTTCTGTACATATACTGCTTTAGGCCCTAGAGACCAACGCTGCCCGTTTCAGAACCCTCCAAACACAATGAAGCCATCATAGATATGGGAACCAGCACTGGTCCCAGCCTGCAAACAACCACATTGCTTTTCCAGGCAGAAATCAGCAGAGCTATATCCCAGCAGCTCAGACATCCTAAGTGTGAACTGGGAAGCTTCTCTGCCAGGTCCTGCGGCCAGCCAGCACACTGGGACAAGCCAGACAGCCCTGGAAGGTGGCCCTCGCACCATCCTTGCAGCCCCCAGTCCCTGTGCTCCCAAGCCCATTGTGAGCAAACCAGATCTGGTTACATCTGTGGCTTCCCCAAGCAGCTTTTGCTCCAATTACACTTCTTAAATATGGATAGGCAGACGCAGGGAAAGAGGAAAAGGGGGTTCTATTGAGCTGACAGTTTGTCGATCCACTCCTACAGTCCAAGAGGACCCTAACTGCTTTTCTCCAGGGCTCACTCCACACCAGTGAAACACGTCCACTTTGCAGCCCTGGCTCTTCCAGGGAGCTGCAAATCCCTAAAAGCCACTGAGCAACTGATGCAGAGCCCATCCTGCTCCTCCTTCAGCCATGCTTCCCACAGCCTATCCCTCGCCCAGGACAGCACGGGATGCTCACCAGATCCCGACCTCCCAGTGTGTGGGGGAAGCAACTAAAACAAGTTGAAGCCATGGTGGGAGGAGCCACCCCATCTCTACAAGCAAACCCTTGGCTGGTTTAAGGCTCCCTTCCCTTTTGTCCCTATCCCAGGCTGGCTGATACCTGGAGAGCAGAACTCCAGCAATGCAGAGAACGGAGCCCAGCAGGATGCACAAGTGCAGTCCTAGTCTGGAGGGTGACACTGAGCAGTGACAAGAGCACACCAGTCTAGAAAAGCTGCCAGGTGGGCCAAAGGAGGAGCTGGAGCCTGAGCAGCTCATCAGGAACAGATTCAGAACAGGAGGCACTGCTGCCTGCTCATCCCAGGATGTCTTGCGGCAAAGGGCTTCACCATGGGAGTCCTGTTTCCATCAGCTGTCATCAGAGTCCCTCTCCCACAAGGGAAAAATACCTGCTGAGATCCCAAAACTGGGTGAGAGGAAGCTTGCAATTCCCCAAGAACATCTGTGTCCTCGGGTGGAAGAGGATTTCTTATCACCCTTCTATTAGTGCCAGCTGGGGAGAGACTGGCCCCTCCAAGTCACCTCAGAAATCATCTGAAAGCACCATGGGGACCTCAAAGGACTTTGGGACAGGAATTTTCCACACTGCTGAAAACTGGCCACTCATATCACACATCAGCTCCCAGTCAAATCTTTCAGCCAATTCAGAAGAATTTTGATAAACACTAATTTTTTTTTTAATTCTGAGCACTAATTCTACTTCTTCCACCCTATTTTAAATATACCTGCAGTGACTGAGGCCAAATTTTTCACTGCTGGTTAACCCAGCATACCAAAGAAACATCAAATGTTTTGGGATAGCTACAAAAATAAAATTGGAATACATTATTTCACAGGGTGCTCAAAACCAATTATCAACATGTCAATGTGAAGAAATATGTTAAATACAAGTATGAACTGATTTAAGAAACAGATGCACAAGAGACATTGGAACAAACCTAGAGGAGGCCATGGAGGTGCCCCAAGGGTGGAGCCTCTCTGCTCTGGAGCCAGGCTGGCAGAGCTGGGGGTGCTCACCTGGAGAGGAGAAGCTCCAGGGACACCTCAGAGCCCCTGCCAGGGCCTGAAGGGGCTCCAGGAGAGCTGCAGAGGGACTTTGGAGTGACAGAACAAGAGGGAATAACTTCCTATTGACCAAGGGCTAGATTAGATGGGATATTGGAAAGAAATTCCTCTCTGTGAGGGTACATGAGGGGACTTGGCAGTGCTGAGGTAAAAGTTGGACTCAGTGATCTTGGAGGACTTTTCCAATCGAAATGATTCCATCCAGAATTCATCAAAGCATTTCACTATGATTCTAAATGTGCCCATGCTCTGTGCAAACACGAGCCCACAACACACTGCAGGTCCTCTCTGGTGCCCAGCACCCTGCAGAAACACCTCTGGAGCTCCTGGAGCTGACTGCTGGGAACAGCACGGATCTGGGAGCAGCACACTTGCTCTCAGAGCTGTGGGGCCCTCTGGGAAGTGCTACATCTCAACACAGCTGTAATAAAGTGCAGAGTGTGCAAGAGGCTCAATAATTTCAGTCTAAGCAGGCACTTTGCTGTAATTGCCAGCTCTATTGCATTACTCACACACTTCCGTGCCGGCACCTACCACGAGCCAGCCACATCAATTTACTGATTTACCCAATGTATCACTTAGCACAACCACTCTAATTCCAGCAGCAAACCCAGATGTGCTGCCCAAATTAAGGTAAAATACCCTCATTCTCAAATTAAATTAAAATATCCTCTTTCTTGGAAATAACACAGAATCACATAGGGAGATCATTGCACTACAAGGATGGGGAAAGGTTTGGAGGGGAAGCCACAGGAGGAGCAGCTGAGGACACTTGGTTTGTTCAGCTGGAGGAGAGGAGATGGAGCACAGAGCTCCCAGGGGCTGCAGCTCCTCCTGAGGGGCAGCACAGGGGCAGCTCTGATCTCTGTTTTCTGTGACCAGAGACAGGAGCCAGGAATGGCTGAAGCTGTGCCAGGGCAGGGTCAGGTTGGCTATCAGGAAAGGTTCTTCCCCAGAGGGTGCTGGCACTGCCCAGGCTCCTCAGAGAATGGGCACAGCCCCGGGGCTGCCAGAGCTCCAGGAGAGCTTGGACAGCGCTGCCAGGGATGCCCAGGGTGGGATTGTTGGGGTGTCTGTGCAGGGCTGGGAATTGGACTCGTGATCCATCCTTGTGGGTCCTTCCTATGATTCTATGGAAATTCACCTTCCCAGAGAAGCACTCAAAAATGGAATCACCACCAAATGCAGCGTGGCAGCACAGAGGCAGCCCCAGCCCCCAGCACAGAGATGCCAGTGCTGAGCCAGTGCTAGTCCACCTGCAGCAGCTGATCAGCAGCTGTCCCTTTTTGGAGCAGCATGGGACGTGCATGCTCCTGAAATCCAATTCCCTTTTTAACCCCCGGATGGAAATCACCAGGTTATTTCATCCCATTTCAAAGGGTTCTCCCCACTGGCAGCACTGTGCAGTTAAATCATGGGCACACAGGGATAATTACCTCCCAAAGCAGGGCTGTCCCTGGTGCTGCTCCCTGACTGCTGCATAAAAACCTGGCTCAGGCTTGCAGGGAAGAGATAAGGGCAGGGAAAAGCAGCCAGCAGCACGGGCAGCTGGAGGTCACACAGGCCTTTAGATACTTGCTAAGTGAAAAAAAAGGAGAGAAAATTGGTTGATACCTCCTAAAAATAGTTTGTTGAGTTCAAAAGGACTGAAGAAAGTCTAAAACATTGGCAGTGAGGTAATGGGAGTAAACACAGCCAAAGGAGAAACAAAGGCAGGATTATTTGAGGACATTTGGAGCTGGCAGGTCTGTCTGATGGAGAAGGAGTTCTGCCTCTGCTGAGCCATTCCCCAGTGTGGCCCCATTGGCTCTGCCCCCACCCTGCTTGAGATCCACCCAAAATCCATTTGATCCCCAGGGAATGGTCCCAGCCCGAGGCTGCCAGAGCTCCAGGAGTGTTTGGACAACTCTCTCAGGGATGCACAGGGTGGGAGTGTGGGGGCTGAACTCAATGATCCTCGTGGGTCCCATCCAAGTCAGGACATCCTGTAATTCTAAAATTCTTTCAAAAAAGACAAAAGGGACAAACCCCCCAGATCCTGCCCAAGTGGGATAAACTGGGACATGTATAATCCCCACTTACTCAAGCAGCCTGGGAACAGACCCAGCTCACTGCATAGCAGTTGTTCTTTTTCCCTGAAAAACCAGTCCTGGCAAAACCAAAAGCAAAAATTGGAAAACTTATTAACATGATCAAGGGTCTCAGAAAATGGAAAGGAGAATAATTCATGCAATTAGAGCCCAGCAAAATTCATCAGTCTTCAGAAAAAAAATGATAATCAATATGGAGCAAGCAGTCTCCAGGCTGGGAGAACAGGGGACTGGATCGATGCAGTTGCTCACATCCCATGGACAGCAGAGCTCCAAGGAGGAGCTGCCCCCTCCCACAGCTGCCTCCTGACAATTGTGTCTCCCCCCAGCCCTGTCACACCCAGGGGGACTGTTACAGGGGTTCCTTAGCAAGCACAAAGCCCTCAAGGCCTCCCAAAAGGGGCCAGGACTTGCAGTGCTGTGGCTGGAGAAAGACAAAGCAGAAAGGGGACGGAGGGGTTGTGCCCAGCAAAGCCACCCCAGCCACACAACTTTCACTGTGTGCTGTGCTGTCCCCACTCCCCCTGCTCCTGTACACACCATGGTGGCTGTCCAGGGAGCCCCTGCTGCTCCCTTCACCCCAGCCTTGTGCCCAGAGGTTCCTAAAGCACCTGTGAGTGCCCATGGCTGGGATGTCCCCTCATGGGGCTCACCAGGGCAGGGAGGGGGCACCAGTGGCCACAGGCTGGAGAGGGATCAAAATTCAATTAACAGCCAGGCACAGGAGATCACCTCACACACAACAAAATGAGCTGGATGAACATCTGACCTCTCAGCACTTGGCATGGCCTGCTTGGAAGGGAATTATGGATAAATCCCAGAATCAGGGAATCATGGAATGATTTGGGTTAGATGGGACCTTAAAGCCCATCTCGTTCCACCCCCTGCCATGGCAGGGACACCTTCCACTGTCCCAGGCTGCTCCCAGCCCTGCCCAGCCTGGCCGTGGGCACTGCCAGGGATCCAGGGGCAGCCACAGCTGCTCTGGGCACCCTGTGCCAGGGCCTGCCCACCCTGCCAGGGAAAAATCTCTTCCTAATATGCAACAGCCTCTCTGGGAAATGACTCATCCACAGGCTGAAGCTTCCTTCTGATTTGTATGAAGTCCTTCCACTGATCCCATGGCCATGGAGGCTCAGTCCTGAGCACCTCTCCCTCCCAGGGCTTCACAACTCAAGCTGGACCTTTGAGCCCTGGCAGCAGACCCAGATGGCAGCTGGGGTTGGTGTGAGGGAGAACCCAGGAGGAGATGGTGCTCAGACCCCATGGGAGTTTGAATCCTCTCTACTTCCCAAGCAAGCACCACATCCCTCAGGAAGCACTGGCCCAGAGGGGCACGGACACCCTCAACAAGCCCAGGATCCAACACCATTTCTACTTGCAGCCATTTTCTTTTCACCTCACAAGCAGTAATTATCTAATTTCTGCATCAAAACAGAATCTATTAAATCTGTTCTTCCTCAAACAATAGATTAACATAATGCTCTTATGCCACCGAGCTGGCCCTGCCTGTTGCAGTCAATGATTGCAAACTTTCAAGCCTGGAGTAAAATTTTGACTTTTCCTGTCAAAACTCTGAACAGCACAATCACCAGCTAGACAGGGATGTTGGATTTACTCAGAATAAGGCTTTCCATTTAAATTAAGGCCAAAGATTTCCCCAGGTTATAGCAATTTAATTAAAACAAAGTCAAAACAAACCTCTACAACTTCTGAAACGCTAGTTGTGTAAAATTAAAACCTCCAGGACTGCCAGAGTACAGAACCCAAATGGCACCCAAAGGAAAACAAATACTTTGACTTATTTCCGGAGAATAAGACAACTGACAAAGCAAATCACATCTGATCCCTCACAATATAGGCAAAATATTTAAAGCCTCATTAGGCAGGACAAAGACAATTACCCAGATGGTCAGTGCCACCAAAATGAGCAGTTGCATGGTGAGACTCCTCACCTGAGAGGAACTCTGCTGCTGTAGAGCTCCAAGGCATTGCTGTCCCTTCTCACACCCCACATGCAGGCAGCAGGGACAGAGCTCCAGTCACTGCTGAGCTGCTTGGGGCACTCACATCAGCTCCCTCAGCTCTGGCACCTCAGGGACACCCACAGGCCTGGAAGTTGGTGGGGCTAGCTGTGCATGGGGCAGCCACACACCAGGGCTCCAGGAAACCCTCCATTTTCCAGCATGAGCCCTGAGGAACCCGGCTGCTTCCAGGACTCTGCTCCACATGCTCATGCTATGCTCATGCCAGGAGCACATGGTTCAAACCTGACACTGTGGTGAGACCAAGGCTGCTGCTGTGGACAAAGGATGCAGAGAAGGAGGGAGACCCTGCCATCCTGCACCATGTGCAGCATCAGCTCTTCTCACCTCCATTCCCACCTTTACCTCGCTGCTGCCTTCAAAGGATGCTGCCATGCTGACAGAGGGAAGGGAAACCCCAGGGAGGTGTCTGTGCAGGCTGATGGGAACTGGCTGTGGGACAGGTCTGTGTCACACTGTGAAACTCACACCACCAGCAGAAAGGGGCAGAAATGAATCAGCTCAGCTGATCTGCTGAGAACCGAAACACAGCCCAGTCCAACCACACTGCCTCAGCACCAGCGTGAGCTGATTCATCCCACAGCAGGCACTGGACCCAACACAGGGGCTGGGGAAGGAGGGGACTCCTTCCAGGGCTGGGGGTTTGAACCTTGCCCCAGCCCCCAGCAGGGGAGGAGCAATGAGAAGCTGTGCCCTGAAGAACTGTGGGGAGACAACACTCGAGCCCTTGCAAAGCACCCTAGGATCCTGCCAGAGCCTGGACCAGGAAAGGCACTCGAACCGCTGCACATGCAGCACATCCAAACCCCAACATTTAAGTCCTAGCTGGCCAGAGGGTTTAGCCAAGGTGGTTTCTGCCAAACAGCTGGGGTCAAGGGCCCACTGGGATCCCACCAGAACTCAGTACCCTTCCCCAAAGAGAGGGGGGGAAAACAGCTGTAAGGCAACACCTTTTACAAACACCCCACTGGGGTCTGTCAAGCTGTGCCAGGACACAGGGGAAGCAGAGCACACCTTGCCTGCAGCGTGGAGGAAGGAGGTCCAGCATCACAGCCATGTCCCACCGCAGAAAACCCTCCAAACCTCCAGCTTCATGATGTCAATGTGGTGAGAAAAATAATTCACAGCATGTGCTCTGCACAGACACTACTAGGAAACAGCATCCACTGACAGGAGGCAAACACTTTTGCTTAAAAGAGAAAGCGAATTAGAAATGGCAATTTCTACAGCAGTTACCAGCTGCCATGGGAGAGGAGATGGTGGAGCACAAGGCACTGAGGTCAGTGGTTCTCCCTGTCAAATACCTAAATCGGCATCACAAGTGTGTGACAGAACAGGCTACTTACTACATCTGCTCTTGTCAGCATACGAACACACGGGTTATCTTCAACTAAAATGCCAATGAATCTATCCCTTAGTATCCCCAAATGAGAGAAAAAGCTTGAAGCACACCAAAGATTTGTTGCAAGCCGTTGCTTGAAGCACACCAAAGATTGCTGCGAGCCGTTGCTCAGCCAGCAGCACCTTTGCACAAGCAGAGACAGCAGCACACCTCAGGCCATCCCTCAGCGCCCCGGCAGGAGCAGCACCACCTGTGGCACCTGCAGGGCTGAGCAGCACCAAGGCACCTCCGGCAGCCCCTCAGGCAGCTCTGGGAGCTGGGCTTGGCCCCCCAAATGCTGGGGACCCCGTCCGACGTGCCTGCCTTCCCCCGGGCAGGACAGCCGGCTCTCTCGCTGCCCCAGGCCTGCAGAAGGCACAGCTGGGAGGCACGGGAGCACCATGGCAGCGGCACAGAGCTGCCCTGCCCGCTCCGCCCTGCCCGGAGGCGCCGGGCTCAGCCACGGCACACGGGCTGAGGGGCAGAGGCCAGGCCTGGGGCCCTGGGAATGGCAGCGGAATCCGGGCCGGGCCGCGGGGGCAGGCAGAGCTCAGCCCGCCATTGTGCAACCCCACACGGTCACCGGGACACGTCCCCTCCCACAGAACCTCGGCAAAACTCAGGGCGCTGCCCTCCCTCCCTCCCCGCCGGGCTCAGGAAGGGCTCGGGGCTGCTTCCAGCCTGGAGCCCTCTGCCCTGGAGCCAGGCTGGGAGAGCTGGGGGTGCTCACCTGGAGAGGAGAAGCTCCAGGGACACCTCAGAGCCCCTGCCAGGGCCTGAAGGGGCTCCAGGAGAGCTGCAGAGGGACTGGGGACAAGGGATGGAGGGACAGGACACAGGGAATGGCTCCCACTGCCAGAGGGCAGGGATGGATGGGATATTGGGAATGAGGAATTGTTCCTGGTGAGGGTGGGCAGGCCGTGGCACAGGGTGCCCAGAGCAGCTGTGGCTGCCCTTGGATCCCTGGCAGTGCCCAAGGCCAGGCTGGGCAGGGCTGGGAGCAACCTGGGATAGTGGAACCTGGAATGATTTGAGCTTTAATATCCCTCCAACCCAAACCATCCTGGGATTCTACTTTCCTCATGGTTATCCCAGGTGCCAACAGCTCCCCACCTGGTCCAGGCTGGCATGAGGGCACAGGAGATGTTTCCCCATCTGTAACACCTCAACAGAAAAAGGAGGAAAACAAGAAAAAGGAAGGAAAAAAGGAAGATTGCATCTTAAGTTGTCCAGTGCTGGATGTCACTGCTTTGGTCTCCAGCTCCCTGGCAGCAGCTCTCTGCCCTTTTGTCACACCACAATCTTGTCCACTGTCAGACCCCCAAATCCACCCCAACCTTCACTTCCAGTGCAAGGAGCCCCCAATCCACATCCACAAGTGTCAGCTGGGGCCTTGGACACGCAGGAAAAACAACTCACTCCCAAAGGCCTAAAAAGAAATTCTAGAAAAAGAAGTCACAACCTCCCCAAAATCATAAGCCCTCAACATTCTCTTCAGAGTTGTTCCAAATCACCAGGATCTGCCAACAGCAGCCCTCTGGCAACACATAAAAAGCAAAAGCTGAACACAGGCAGCCACATTTCAAATGCAGAAGCTGATGGGTTTCCCTGGTGCAGCCTCACATGGCTCGTCTCCATGGGTCCCACCACAGCTCTGCCCTCATCTTGGGGCCCATAGCTTTCCCACAGGAAGTAGCAGTTCTGGCATGTTCAGCAAACCCCTGGGGCTCCTTCACATCAGCTGCTGCAGAGCACAGACAGATGAGGGCCACAGAGTGAGGGCAACCAGCTCACACTGATGGGCAAGGCCACCCCGCGCTGCCCTGCAGCATTCAGGCTGCCAAAAACAGTCTGGGGCTTTTTCATTCCAATATCCTCAGGCTCTGCCCAGCTGGGCCATGGTTCCAACTCAGCTGTGTCTTTCCAGCCGTTCATTTTCCACCAAAGCTCAGCTTTCCCTCCCTGTGCAGAGAACCCCAGGCCCCCTCGCTGTGGGGCTATGGCAGGAGCAGGCACTGCAGTGGCACATGGCAATCTGTGCCCTCAGCCTCCTTGTTGGCCAGAGATTTGCCACAAACAGGTGGGACCTAAAGGGGCCAGGGGATTATTTTCTGCTTGGTGCTCCCAGCAGGGCTGGGAAGGTGTCCCTGCCTGCCTGCCTGGTGTCAGGATGCTGCTCAGAGCCACGGAGTGACCACACAGGAATGCTGCTCGGCAGGACCAGCCCCCCTAACCCTGCAGCAGCAGATTAGAGCAGCAGTAATACCACCAGGGAAGCAGCTTCTTGTCCTGCAGGAGGGACAGTCACCAGGATAATGTGACCCACATCCTCCCCAGCACAAACATCCTCGTGCCACCCCAGAGATGCAGAGCAGGCAGGCCACAGATGCCTTATGGACAAATCCTCACCCACATCCAGGAGTTTTAAAAGGTCACTCTGCATTTCATGCATGGAGCAAGGAGGAAATCAGACAGGCCACACTGTCACTGCTGGCAGGCTGGTGCTATCCCAGCCAGGCAGAGATAGGAGCTGCCAGGAGAGCAGCCAGACTTGTGAACGCTCATGGATGAATGCTCTTGGAACAGCACAAGCAGCCCCACGGGGCTCAGGAATAAGATGAAGTGATAATAGGGCTCTGGCACTTAGAGCAGCTTTCCTGCTACAGACACTTAGCCCAGAGCATGGGAGTGGCAGTGTCTGAGCCAGGTGTCACCCATGGGGCACATCTGCCACTGCCTGGGAGGTTGGTCATGGCTGAAATCCACCTCAATTGCCTCCAGATGTAGGCAGTGAGTCCAGCCCTGGAGCAGGATAAGGGCCAGGGCTTCTCTGGCCCCAGATTAGGTCCTGGCATCCCAAGAACCCAGCCATGGGATCACAGAGACATGCTCAGAGCTAAAATGGCTTTTTCAAGGCACCAAGATGCAAATAAAAATAGATAACATGAAAATTAAAAATAAATAAATAAAGATGCAAAGCATCTTTTTCATCCACAGAAAAGCCTCATGCAGAACTACAGCTGCAGGATGCAAGCTGTGCAATCCAAGGTCAATAACCCTCCCTCCAGCCTCACAGCTCTGGTGAGCAGTGATATCTGGGCTCCCCAGGGAATGGTCACAGCCCCAAGGCTGCCAGAGCTCAGGGAGGCACAGGGTAGGATTGTCAGGGTGCCTGTGCAGGGCCAGCAGTTGGACTCCATGATCCTTGTGAGTTTTTTCCCACTCAGGACATTCCATGATTCTATGATAAGTCTGAAGATGTGCCAGCCATCCTCAGGCCCCTTTTCTTTGGAAAGCTGCATCCCCTGCTGAACTCTGCCTGATTTGCAGATATGTCTTTGTTACCTGCCCACTATTTGCAGAGGAACACATCAGATTAAGGTGCCCCCCAGGCACCAGCTTTGACTCTTCGATTTACTCTTTCAGGGGTCACTGTCTCTGTAAATCTCTATCAAAGGCAATTGCCAGCACAATCAACAGCTGCACCCATGGTTGTGCACAAAAAATGAACGAGGCTTTCCTCCCAAATTACTCCTGCCTCACCGAGAATGCTGTGAGGGCAGAAAGCAGGGGACAGGAAGGAAGAAAAGGTCAGAGCATGCAGCAAATGCAACATAAAAATCAAATCAGCACAAGCAGGATGGGACAGTGTGAGCTGGGTTAGCAAGAGCCCTCCCTCTCCCCTGCCCAGGAGCAGGGCAGGCAGCACCAGGCTCAGCAAAATGTCACCTCATTTCCAAAAGGCGTTTTATAAAAAAAGCTGCCAAAACATGACAGTCAGCAACCCTGAAACTCTTAAGAAATTGGGACAAGCAAGGATTTTTGAGCATGGAAATAAAAGAAATCACAAGCAGAAGCAACCTGCTGGAACGGGGTTTTTGGTAGCAGCCCTGCAACAGCACATCCCAAATCCTACGCAGTTTATCTCCACATTGTTCCAGCTGATGTGACCCAAGTACACACAACACAGAGAGGATCCTGCTTCCCTGGCACTGAGTGGATGTGGCACTACAGCAAAGGACAGGGAGAAAGCAGAGGAGCAGCAAGGCCCTTTGCCACCCCAAAGGCTCCACCTGCACCAGCTCCAACCACTCTGAGGGGAAAAGCCTCTCGGGTAACATCAGGGCAGTGCAAGAGCTCCACAGCACAGGCAGGGAGACTGACTCTTCTCCCTTAGCAGCTGGCTGGATTAAAGATTTAATGCAAGGGGTCCCTTTGGAAAAAATTACACAGGCTATTAAGAAAAACGCGCCTTTCATCTGCTGAAATCCAGCAAACAGTGCAGCTAGCCGGGCACCCGAGCGGCCCTGTGGAGCAGAGGAAAAGCTGCAGTTGCTCTCATGAGCCCTTTCTGGATGCAGGAACCAATGGGTAAAGCAGCAGCTCCATCAGCAGTAAAGCAAATGTGCAGACACAGCCGTGCCATGCCTGCGGAGAGCCAGGCAGACCTTGATTCCAAGGGAAGAGGCAAAGGAACGCTCACTGCTTCCCACTGGAACCCAGGGGCTCCCAAGGCTGCAGGAACAGAACAAACAGCCCCAGGCCAGGGGCAGCAGGGAGCCTCAACACCTCACAGGATCTTCCTTCCCAGAGAAGAGCAAGTCCCCACACAGCCATCCCCCTGCAGACTGTGGCACTTTGGAATCCAAAGCACTTGCTGGTTCTGACAGCAGGCAGGAATTAACCCTGGCTCCCTCACCCAGGGCTGATGGGAGCAGAGGAGCACAGGCTGTCACAGCATCAGGAACATCATATGCTAAAGAATCTCATGGCTTTGGAGAGATAACCCAGTTTAGTACAGCATTATTGAGGGTGCAGCAAGTGCCACTTCCTAAGCAGCACAGACTCCAACACACCCTAACCTTTACAGTAGAACCTGAGCAGTAAAACATTGGACTTGTCCAGGGGAAGCAGATGCAGGGGAAGAGTTCACACAGCAGAGTTCCCATTGACATCCACAGAGCCCTTTCTGCAGGGCAAACCCATCCACCCAGCACAAGGCACCTGCAGATCATTTGCCCAGGGAACCAGAGCTGACACCCTGGGCTCACTCACAGATGCAGGGAGCATTTCCAGGTCCTGAGTGTGACTTCCCAGGTCCAGCCACCTGCACATCTCACACTCCTTCCTGCTCTCTGGGCTTACAGCTGCTGAAGGGAACCTGCTGGCTTGAATGCTCCACTGCAGAGATCCAGGTGCTTTCACAAGCACACCATGCCTGGAGGAAGGTTACACTCGTGGATAACACTCCTTTTACAGTGGAACTCTGATGCAGTTTGCTTCCCACGGGCTGCACTCACCTGGAGATGGGTGCTTGAAGCAACTTCCCCCACCACTTTCACTGCTGTAATGGTGCTTTGCTCCTTGGAAAGGCCATTCCACAGTCCCAGCCTGGCTCTGGAAACATCCCATGCAGCCAAGCACCACCCTGTGGTGTCGTTCCCCATGCCACAGGACTGGGCTCTGTTCCATAAACACAGCCTGTCCTTTGCTCACTCCCCACCACTGTCCTCATCCTCCACATCCTCCCAGCTTCCCATAGCAGGGTGAAGCTGAGCCACTCATTTCTTCTCCCAACCCTTCCCCATTCCCTTTAAACCCCTCAAGGTTCAGGAGCTTGTGTGAACGCTCCTGCAGGACCCAGATGAAGGTGGACTTACAGAAGCAAATAACAGCTAAAATTCAGTTGCTCTGACCCAAGCAAGGATGCTCACAGATTTTCAAACTCCACCATGGAGAGAAATTGGGAAAACTGGAAAAGAGATGCCTGCAGACTGAGATGATGACTTAGTGTGAAATGCCAACTCCTGCCATCGGTGTGGGAGGCACGGGCAGGCTGCAGGGCACTGCCCTGGGCTGCCCCTTTGGGGTGACAGCAGCTCCTCACTTCTGTCCCCCAGCACTCACAAAGCTCATGGGGCTGCTGCAGGCAGAGCACTCCTCACCTCCACATTCTTCTGCTACGAGCACCAGCATAGATCCAGCAGAGCAACCCTGCCCAAAGCCTCAGTGCTGCCCCATGAAAGCAGCTGGGTTTGGGGGGAGCCTCAGCACCCAGTGCCTGCAGCCCCAGGAGCAGCCCCAGCAGCTGCACACCCCTGTTTGTCAGCTGAACGAGTCAGCTTTGAACACTGGTGCTTCTGGCAGCTCCCTGTGGCCAAGGAGAGAGCGCAAACACATCCCCCTGCTCAGCTGCTGAGCAGCTATTTGCAGGTTATTAATAAATCATTCCCTGTTTATTGCAATCATTCTGCTAAAACACAAACAAAAAGCACTGCAGTCACTACCAGCAAAGCTGCCTGCTCACACAGGTCAGGGAAACAGACGTTTTGGGCACTGCCTTCTGAAAAGGGGGTTTGCAGAACCTTGGGTGGCCCAAGCTCCTCCAGCTGTGACAGCTGTGCCTGTACAATGGTGTCCAGGACAAACTCAGCCTCCTGCCAAAGTCCCTGTGCTGAGGAAGAGACAGCAACACAATCACTGCCTGCAGAAGTTCTCCTGAGGAGCTCGTGTTCTCTCCAGGCACCTTTTGGCAGGGCTGCAGGGAACCCAGCAGGGCTCTGTGTCTCTCCACCAGCTTCCCACAACTGCAGTGAAGGACCAAGCCCACGAGTCACCCCCCAGCACTGCAGATGGGTCCAAGGGCTGCTGACAGCCTCTTCACACTGCTTCCTCCCAAAACACCATGGGAAAAGCACAGAAAGGAGCGAAACTGCCAACCTGCCCTTACTTTGCTGGTAAACAGGGAACCTGCTTTCATCAGCACATCAAGAGCCTGTGGAGATCAAGGGAATACATTCCTCCATACACTCTCCAGGGCATGGAGCTATTTGCAACCTGAAAAACAGCTGCTGTCACTGCACATCTGAGGAATGATCCTGAGCACAACAACGTGGCTTTAAAGGAACAAGTACTACCCACACTGCAGCGTGTTGCATGCTTCCTCCAAAGTGCCTCTGGGTAGCCTGGGAAGCGATCTGCAGGGAGGCCCAGCACCACCCCACCCACAGAGACAGGGCACAGGGATCCCCCAAAGCCCAGCCCTAGAGCAGATCTCTGCTGCTGGCAGCCTCACCCCAGGGGACTGCAGAGATCCTTGTGGCCAAGGCCCACTGTGAAAGCCCTGGTCAAGGTGGAGGTGCCCACCCCAAATAGGAAGGCTGAGACAGGGCCTTGGGGACAACAGTCACAGGGACCTCCAGGGAGGAGGAACAGCAGCATGAGCTGAAGTTGTGTCACTGAAGACCAGAATTAGATTTTGTGCTTAAACAGAGTGAAAACAAATAGAAGGACCAGAGCAAGCCACAACTACATCTTGATGTGCTCCCCAATAGGCACCTGCACAGCAGATGTGCCCTTGGAACACCTGGGGACAGAGCAGCACTTGTCCCCAAACCAGGAACCCTGAGCAGGTTGGCCTACAGTGCTAGGAGTAGACATTAACCTCCCTCACCACACTCTCTGAATAATTAATCCTCCTGAAATTAGTCAAGTCTTTAACTAAGCCAGCTCAGCAAATGTAGTGAGGAATTTCTAGGTCAGAACTACAAGCACTGGGGAGGGGAGAAAAAGGAAAAAGAGCCTTAGTGCTGTGCCTCCTGCTCACTCCCAAGGGATTAGCACTCCGCTCTGCCTCTCCCTGCCAGGCCAGAGCCAGCACCTCGTAGCAAGAGCTTAGATGGGAATCACACCTTGTCATCCTGACATCTCTGACACTTCAGCTGCCTCTGACACCACCAGAGCACATTTCTGTGCACAGCATCTCTCTCCATCTCATACAGCTCACACCCAGCACTGAGAGGGAAGCACCCCATGACAATTGCATTTGTTACATCCCTCCCGCTTCAATGCCTTTGATGTCTTAACCACCATCTTCTGCAGAGGCGTTTTCCCTCTCGCAGAGCTGTAACCCAGGCATGGAGCTCACAGCAGAACCCCCAGGAGCACCAGATTTCACAGCACCAGAGGAAGAGCAGCCTCTGTAAAGCCTCTCTCAGCCCACCCACATGGTACCATCCACCCCCGTGCCCAGCAGCACAGAGGGCAGGCAGGACCCCGGGCACAAGGGACAGCAGCCACTCCCACAGGGCACTGGGGGACAGATGCTCCTGCAGCAGGAGCTGTACCCAATGCTCCAAAAGCACGAGGTCTGCCTCCTCAGGAGACAACCCTTGTGAAAATGAAGAAGTAATTCTTGAAGAAGATCAAGTTCCATGAGATAGATACAGATATTTGGCCACCCAAGAGAGTCTAAGCTGAGTGAAGAGAGCACACAGAGGTGGGGTGGAAGAAGGCAGTGGGGTCAGGACAGGGTAGAGGATTGGGCACAGGTGAGGTGTTCCAGCAGTGCATCCCAGTCCCACAAGTGGCCAGAGCCATAGGAGCAGCAGTGCCCAGCCCACACACCATGGGGACATAAATCTCTTCCCTCCTGGGGACCCACTCTGAAACAGGTCCAGTCTCCTGCTACTCCCTCCTCTCCTCCCACCTTCATCCAGAGAGCACGGGGGCTGCATGGGGGATCAGAGACAGGGCCAGTGCTTGCAGTTTCCCAGTTCTCAAGGAAAGAGCTCACCCTGAAACTCCACTGTGGGAGCATGGAAAGGGGGCAGAGGGCTCTAGTGACAGCTGCCAGACCCCCCCGAGCATCCCCATGCAGACAGGATGCAGGAAGGAAACACAGAGGGACTGGGCTCTGCCAGGAGCCTGGGGCAGAGGAACCCACAGAAACCTGTTCTCACCTTTGCTCAGGCATTAAAACATCCCTGACCCCTGTTCCTACAACCTCTGGGCAGCCAAAGAGGTGTTCACAGGCAGGCCCAAAGAGAGAGGGTGGCAGGAACCAGGCAAGGGACACAGCCCATGCTGTGCCCACCTGACACGTGCTGCTTTGTGCCAGCCCTTCTCACAGCAGTCACAAAGGCCATGTTGTCCACAGGCAGCTCCTCCCACGCTCTCCCTGACCACACACCTGCTTGTCTCTTCCTTTGGGTTAACCTGAAGGACACTGCAGTGCATCCTTGCACCTGGAGAACCTACAGCACATATCCCCCAAGGCCCTGTGTGAATCTACATCCACCAAGCCCCTGTCCCAGCTCCAGCACCCCCAGCTTGTCCATGCACTATTCACAGGCTGGGGTTTCCACCTTCTGTTTCTGCAGTCTGAGACAGACATAGACAAAGGGAGAGCACAGGGAGCAACAATGCAGAGGGTTGGTCCCTACACCTGGTGGGGCAGACACTTTCCAAGGGGCTCCATCCCCCTGTCCTGTGGCAGGAGCACTGAAACCTTGCTGGAATGGGGATATCCCACGTCCCTTTCTATAGTAGGAGTCCTAGTAAAAGATATGTACTGTATAAGTGGCCTTGCCCCAGTCCTAGTTGTTCTAAATGGGCTGCAGCTGTGATGTCCTTAATTGGGTGGCAGCTGTGGCTAATGAAGATAACTAGGATAAAAGGGGCTGGGTTGGCCAGTCAGGGAGAGCCTTGATGAAGAAGTAGGAGTAACACTGCTATGAAGAGCTGTGTGTGAGAGAAAACCACCCAGAAGGTATGGGACTTTAGAAATATGATAACAACGATAAGAGAACAACACCTTTCTCTCACCCACATGGCAGCAGTGCAGATGGCAAAGGCGAGGCTGGTGCAATGCCATCTGAGCAGGACCATGTGCTCTTGGGATGAGCCCTTCTCCCTGCTCCCATTGTGGGGGGGCAGCCAGAGGACAGGTCCTGCAGGAGCAAGGGGACCTGGGGGGCAGAGGGGGCCAGCACAGCAGCTCTGTGCCCCCAGGCAGTGCTGGGCTCTCGGAGTGCCAGGACCCAGAGCAGCACAAGGGGGGCACGGCCAGCACCCCCTGCCCATCCCCCGAGGGAGGCCACAGACAATGGCACATTGACAGCCACTCACTGCAGCCCATCTGCAGCTCCGGGGCACACAAAGCCACCGCTGGGCCAGGACAGCCTGCCAAGGCAGGGACACAGACCTGCCTTTGTGTGTGCTAAGGCAAAGTTAGCTTTGGGGAGAAGATGGGGGACACTTCCATCACTGGACCAGTGCTTTGGCTGCTTTTCATTGGAGATGGTCACCCACGTGCAGAGAGCAGCAGAAGTGTCCAACACCCCCTTCTCCTGCTGCCCCACTCATGAGCCCCTCACAGGTATCCCTTCGTGCAAGGGCGAGCACACAGAGGGCCATGAGAGCACTGTCACAGCAACAGAACACCAAGACAGGGGGTTTGATACAATCACAGAACGGTTTGGGTTTGGAGGGACATTAAAGCTCATCTCATTCCACCTCTGCTATGAGCAGGAATTCCTTCCCCTACCCCAAGGTGCTCCAAGCCCTGTCCAGCCTGGCCTTGGATGCTTTTAGGGATCCAGGGACAGGCACAGCTGCTCTGGGCAACTTGTACCAGGGCCTCACCACCCTCACAGCCAAGAATTCCTTCCCAATATCCCATCTATCCCTGCCCTCTGGCAGTGGGAAGTCATTCCCTTTTTCCATCACTCCAGGCCCTTGTCCCCAGTCCCTCTCCAGCTCTCTGGCAGCCCCTCCTCTAGTATGGTTTGACACATCCCAGCTTAAATCCCTCTATCATCCCTGTTTTTCTTTTGCCCCCAGACTGGCAGAGAGCCAAAGAGTTCCTTCAGGGGACCAAAGAAAAGCATGGCCTGTGCTTCTGCCCTTGGACCTGGCCCATCCTGTCCCTCCCCAACACTTGCACTTCACATCTCTGCCAGCAATGATTTCCATCTGCAGAAAAACAAATCCCCAAGGACAACAGGTTTAATCCCACTTCCTTCATTTCCCAGCTCTGCTGCCTGCAGTGAGCCAGCAGCCTGTCCTCACTGCTGCCCATGTCACACAACAGCACCCTGCCTTCACCCCCACAGCCCTGGGGTCAGTCTCCAGAGGCCTCAGCATGGATCTCACAGGTGGGAATGTTTAGCAGTGGTCACTGATGGCTGCTGAACAGCCAGGACAGCTCAGCCAGCACGATTCCAAAGGGATCCTCCCTGAAAAGGCAAACTCTCCCCGCAACTTAATGCAAAAAACAACACCAAATATAAAGGGAATCAGGAAAACTGTTTTCCCCACTCTGGAAAGTGATGTAATGGACGGAGATTAAACAGATGTGTTCAGCCACTGCTGCAGTCAGACTGTCAGATACCTGGCTCTCACTCCTCAGGGAGCGAGGCCTGACTGGCCCTTTGCAGGGTCCATCCCCCCCTCACCCCAGGGACTGTCACAGCTCCAGCTCCTGGGCAGCCCAGAGTCTGTGTGCCAGCACACAGCCACCCACGCTGTGCCTGCCAGCCAGCCTGTGCCCCTGCAAGGGACAGAGGCACAGAGAGCCTGCCCTGGGTGATCCCCACACACCAGCAGCGCTCAGTGACAGGGGAGTGACACCTGAGTCCTGCACAGGAGAGCAGCCCCATGCCCAGCACAGCTGAGCTTCCCAGCCACACAGGGACAGGAACCCCAGGGCCCTCTGCTCCAGCACTGTCCCACCCAGCAGCCTCAGCTCACCCTTTCTCAGGCCTGAGCAATGAGCTCAGTTTAGAGGAACTTAACATGAAGGATGGAAGGTTTAGATTGGATATTGGGAAGAAAATCTTCCCCATGAGGGTGGGCAGGCCCTGGCACAGGGTGCCCAGAGAAGGTGTGGCTGCCCCCGGATGCCTGGAAGTGCCCAAGGCACATTTTGGCAGGGCTGCAGGGAACCCAGCAGGGCTGTGGGTCCTGGTTGAGTCCAGGTTGGACAGGGCTTGGAGCAGCCTGGGATAGTGGAAGGTATCCCAGCCCATGGCAGGGGGTGGAATGAGATAATCTTTAATGTCCATTCCAACCCAGACCATTTCAGATTCTATGATCCCAGCAGCCATGAGCCTGAGTTTCTCTCTGTGAGGAGACAAACCTCCCTTTCTTGCTCTGACATTAAAGCAGGACGTGCTGCCCTCTTTTGGGATGATTATCAATCACTGGACTGATGAGAGATTGCATTAGCTAATGGATTACATTAATTTCTTATTCAGCAGTAAAAAGCAGATGTGTGAATAGGAACTATGGGCTTCCACATTCATATATCCTTTCTCCCCTCTATTTGGCACCAGCCGCCAAAATTTATTTGTGCTTCCTCCTGACCCCAGCAGACATGCACAGCTTGGCAAGAGTGCCCTATGCATTCACTCACTGCCATGTTGATGGTCATTTATTAATTACACAGCCTCATGCTTGTTAGCCTGCAGCCTGGGGTGTCAGGAGAGGTGATGTGCCCTGTTCAGGAGCCAAGGCACAAACTGCTGGGGAAACAGAAACCCTCTCCCAGGAGTGGGAAGTGGATCAGTCACACCATAGGGGGGAAAGCCCAGCACCTGTCCTGGGCCAGCCGGCACTGCAGAGAGCATGGAGCTGGGAAGGACAAGGGCTAAAGGGGTGACACCATCAGCAGACTCTGCTGTGGGCTGAAGGGGTTGCTGTCCCAGGGGAACACAGGGAGCCTTGGCCAGTGGGAGCCACAGCCCCTCTCATGGGATGGGGCAGCTCCCCTGAGGGATGCTCACTGGGATTTTGTCAGCAAATACCAGCGAGTACAGGGTCAGGCACAGAAACCTTCAGCATCAAGATTTCCTCCATTAGGGATAAAAGAGGGAAAACTCACCCACTCAAAAGAGGCCTCTCAGTGCTTTTTGTGCACAAGTGCTCCATTTTCCTCTGTTTCAGCTCATGACACCTGTGCTTTTAGCCCCCAGGCCCTGACATGCCTGTCACTCACTGCCTGTTGCACATTCTCCCTGTGACAGACAGGAAAAGGCGTCTGCCAGCTTTCAGCATCACTGAATTTCAGACTAATCTGAGCCTGGCTTCAGTCTCCACCGTGGAACTGCTGCTGCTCCAGCATTTACATGCAAAGCAAATTTGTGGGGGAAAAAACACAACTGAGACCATGATGTGCACATCATTATTTTGCTTCACTAGAGCTGGACACTGATGCAAAAGGAATATTTGCATCACATCCTTAGTCACACCTGCTAATCAGGGCTCCTGCTCTCAGCCAGCCAGGACTGAAATTGAATTAATGCACACAACCAAGTGAACTGCTTCCCTCACTCCTGGCCCAGCTGGGGCTGCCAAGGCAGCAGAAAGCATCTTCCAAAAATTACTTACCCTCAGAAAAATCATAGAAACTCCAGACCATTATGTCCTGCCCATTGCAAGAGGGTGGAGTGAGGTGATCTTTAGGGTCTCTTCTGTGATTTTATGACAATTCACAGGTGGAAGCCTGGAAACCCCTGTTTCAGCCAGAATTATTTTTCTGGTTGTAAATTGGAGGCTACAACCTCACCGAAGCAGTTATGGATTGAATCACTGTGTCTGACATGGAGAAAGGTGTCAAGGAAATTTTATTGCAACACAGCAAATGGGGTTTGCCCTTAAGCACTGAACAAATCTCCCAGTTCATTACCCAATGTTAAGAAACACTTGGGCAAATTAGAGATTGGAAAGTGGAGGCTGCAGAGCTGCTCTCTGATTTACCTTAAACTGACCTGCAAATAAAACATTCCATCTGCCCTTCCTGGCCACCCTCCCCACACAGCACCCCATCAGTAACACCCTGAGGGCAGGGCAGGGCAGGCAGCTGATTACAGAACTGCTTTCTGCTCACTTGGTGAGCATCTCTCAGCCAAGGGATGCTCTTCCCTGCTTGCCTGGAAAGCTGAAACAAAGCCGAGGCATCCTTGGCCTCCCAAAGTGCAGGGAAAACATCACATTTCTGGCAAAGAAGAAAGCCTGGAAGAAAACTTCTGTGCACTCAAGTGATGCAGACTGCAGAAATGTAAAAGGCAAGATGCAGACAAAAAGAGTGCAGCAAGTGGGATGAGTGCAACTGCCAAGGCCACCAAGGGCATCCTGACCAAGCCAAAGGGAACCTTGGTCATCACTTCTCTCCCCAATGACTCTGCTCTTCACCTGTGCTGCTCTAGCAGCCAGAGAGGGAGTTTTGTGGAGGCAGAGGACAACACCAAAGGGAATTGGGCGCTCTGTGACAGTCCCACACACCCACAGACATGTGGGGCCTGCACTGCTGAGGAGCAAAATCACAGAGCCATGGAATATCCTGAACTGGAAGGGACCCACAAGAATCAATTTCTGCCTGCACGGACACCCCAACAATCCCACCCTGGGCATCCCTGAGGGCAGTGCCCAAGCTCTCCTGGAGCTCTGACAGCCCCGGGGCTGTGCCCATTCCCTGAGGAGCCTGGGCAGTGCCAGCACCCTCTGGGGGAAGAACCTTTCCTGAGATCCAACCTAAACCTCCCTGGCACAGCTCCAGCCATTTCCTGGGCCCTGTCCCTCGTCACAGAGAGCAGAGGTTGGAGCTGCTCCTCAGGAGGAGCTGCAGCCCCTGGGAGCTCTGTGCTCCATCTCCTCTCCTCCAGCTGAACAGGCCAAGTGCCCTCAGCTGCTCCTCCTGTGGCTTCCCCTTGAGACCCTTCCCCACCCTCACATCCCTCTCCTTGGACACTCCAACAGTCACAGACCCTTCTGATACTGTGGTGCTCCAAAGTGTCCCCAGCCCTGGAGGTGAGGCTGCCCCAGCCAGGGACAATCCTCTCCCTCACTTGGCCCAGCCAGCCCAGGCCATGGCTGTCCCACCTGGCTGCAGGGCACTCTGGGACTCACACTCAGCCTGCAGGCCCTGAGGGAAGTGAGGAGGGTAGGGAAGAGCCAAAGCAGCTGGAGATGTTCCTCAAATGGTGGCAGCCACAGGAGCCAGCTTCAGACAGTGCTTCAGGAATGAAGATCATGGTAGGGCTGAGGGTAGCGGGGGCCTCTGGAGATCCCCCAGTCCAGATCCTTCCCAGCAGGGCCAGCTACAGCTGCTCAGGACAGCTTCTACTTGAGTTTTGAATATCTCCAAGGCTGAAGACTCCACAACCTCTCTGAGACTAGCCCAGTAAAACAGCATTTTTTGATGTTTTAAGTGCAATTCCTGTGCTTTAGTTTGTGCTCTCCAGCCAGAGATGAGGCCACCTGGGGGCAAACCCCTTCACATGGGCAGGGCTCACTGCCAGGAGCTGACAGCAGAGCTACAGACCAGATTCCTGTGGGTGCTGAGCACTTCAAAACAACCTGTGGCAGCAGCACTCAGGGTGGGAAGGAGTGGTTCCCAGCATTCCTCCCAAATCCATGCAAAATCAGGCTTTGCCACAGCAACACATCTCCTTCACAGGACAAGGCTGGATTGAATTTCAGCACCTCTGGCCGGAGGTTTGCTGTCCAGAACGGGCCAAGAGGTTGAGGAAAGTACATGCAGGAAGCTATGAGCACCCACACTTCTGCCTTTGCAGAGGCACCTGGCTTTTCCCTCTGCACAGAGGGTGCCTGGGCACAAACCCACCTTGGGAAAGGCTCCCTGCTGCTGTCACTGCAGGACAGAGCCAAAGAGCAGCCAAGTTCTGCTGCCACAAAACCTGGGTTACTCCTTTCACTTTTCCAATGCTACCACAGGCTTGGGAAATTGTTCTATCAGATGAAGTAAAACTGTCCAGATGTGCACAGGACCAAAACGATGCTCGCTGCAGGTTTGGTCCCATGGTCTGGCAGCAGCTGCTCCCTGCAGAGGATTTATTCCATACTCTGGGACATCAGCACTGACAGCCAGGGATGCAAACCCACAGCCCACACAAGATCCCTTAGAGGAACAGCCCCACCTGTCTTCTCTCACAAAAGAGGGTTGAGCTCATACAGGGCTCAGTCACTGCAATATTTGCAGAGTGGTGATCACTGGCCTGGCTACATCAATGATTTTGATTTCTTTGCATGAAATGGTCCCAGCCAAGCGAGCCAGGAAATGAACAACTTCAGCAGGTTCCTCCAAAAGAAAGGAGAGAAAACCCCCTTTTGCCAAGAGCAAATACAGACCATTCAGGAATTCCTGGGAGCTTGGGTTAGTTTGTTTGTCTGGTCTTCCTTTTCATTCATAGTCACTGAAAGAGTTTTGTGCCCTTAACTATTGTGTGTGCCACCAGCCAAGCACTGAACGAGGAGGAAATGAGACTTACCCAGTCATTGCTTGGACAGGAGGAGGGAGGCACAGCCGTGCCAGCCTCTGCAGCCATCCTGCCCCAGAGCAGCTGGCAGGAGCTGCCCCAGGGCAGGGCTCCCAATCCCTGCCCACCCACCCTGCTGTGGAAGGGAAAGCTTCACACCACACCAGGCACCACAGCAGGAGCCCCCTGTCCTGGGCAGGGACAGCACCGATGCCACATGCACTACACAGCCCTGCAGCCCTCAAAGGCGCTGCCCAAGCTGCCAAATTCCCCCACCCTAAGATACAGAATGAAAACAAAATACAGGGAAACTTTCAGGCTGCACATGGAATAAGAGCAATGCCTGAAACTCTCGCCACAGCCACAGCCAGCTCGGGGTGGGGGTCTGGCAGAGGACTGCTGTGAGTTATAAAGTGTCCCCCAGCTCAGGGAGGGAGCAGGGCTGCACTTGTCCACAGGAAGGGATACACATCCACTGCTCAACAGGGCAGTACAACACAGCATCTCTTCAATACTACACAGAGGGGCAAGACAGCAGCCAGACAGTGCTGCACACACAGCCTTCAAACCCTTTGGGCTGAGATCAAAGCGACCTTGGGTTGAGAAGGCTGCTGCTCTGCTGTGGGTTAGACCGTCCAAGAGCAGAGCAGCACAGCCAGAATCCAAGAGCAGGAACTAACCCACATCCCACAGAGGCAAAGGCCTTTGGAGGAGCTCAGTGGTAAGGACTGATAGCTCCAGAGACTGCCTGCCACCCTCCAGCTCTGCCAGGCAGGGAGGGCAGAGCCCTGCTCCTGCCCAGCCTGCCCCCCACGCTGCTGCCCGGCAGGAACGGGCATTGCTGCACATCCATGTCAAACACTCGCCCTGTTAGGATTGGCAAGCACTCAGCAACGAGCTGCTCCCTTGCCTGCCAGCTCGAGGGGATGGAGAAAACTCATTAAAGGCAAGACACAGTCTCTCTGGATGCAGAGTAAGGCAGGACGAGCCATGCCAGGCACCCAGCAGCCTGTTTGGATGGAGAGGTGTCAGCCACACCCTGACAGATGATGCAGGGTGGGCTGCATGACCATGTCCCCAAAAGCAGCAGCAGCTCTTCCATTTCATTCCCAACCAGCCTCCTCCTCCTCGCACAGGCAGACAGCCCTTTGCTATCAGAGCTGGCTCCAGACACTGCAGATCCCAGCTGGAGCTGTGCAGGGGGAGCAGACCATGGAGAGCAGGGACCGTGCCACGCTATGACAGTCACAGGCTGCATCAAAGAGCCTTTGCTGCTGTTGTGCACAAACACGAATTCTGTCTGTCCATGGCCCAGCCACAGCCCTGCCAAGCTGCTCTCAGCACCATGGCAGGACATGGCCCCCACAAGTGGGCCCATTGCTCCAGCACCTGGCACACCAGGGCTGCCCCTGCCCAGGGTTTGCTTCAAACTGAGTTCCTCTGCCACAGACACAGAAGAGACATCACAGGCACAGAGAAAACTCCAACCCCTATGGAAAGCAAGCACCATAACTCACACAGCTCCAAACAAGGCACAGGGTGTGTCCCTGGGCAGAGCCCCACTCCCTGAGGAGGAGCACATGGTCCTGAGGAGCAGGCTGGGCTGTCTGCCTGATCAACACAGCCAGATCCTGGTCACAGCATGGCAAGGAGAACATTCCTCAGTTTTCAGCTTGGCTTTTCACAGCACCTCTTCTTGGTGGGAGAAGAAAAGAGGCATCACAGGAGCTGTCAATGATTCCTGGCCAGAAGCAGCACAAAGGAGCCTCACACAAACCCCTCTCACCGTGCCACGCTGCCACACAGCCCTGCAGCTCCCCAGCAACACCCCAGCCCCCAGGGCACAGCACAGGAGCCAGGGAAACAGGGCCGGGAGAGAGACAGGGCTGGGAGAGAAACAAACAGGGCTAGGAGAGAAACAGGGCTGGGAGAGAAACAAACAGGGTTAGGAGAGAACCAGGGCTAGGAGAGAACCAGGGCTACCAGAGAAGCAGGGCCACGACAGAAACTAACAGGGCTACCACAGAAACACGGCCAGGAGAGAAGCAGGACTACAAGAGAAACAAACAGGGCTACGAGAGAAATGAGGCTAGGAGAGAAACAGGGCCAGGAGAGAAACAAACAGGTCTACAAGAGAAACAAGGCCACGTACTCATCCTGCTCCGGGAGCCCTCACCAAGCTGCGGCTCAGCTCCATCCAGCAAGGAAGGCTGGACTGATGGAGGGGTGTGGGAGCCACCTCAGCCTCCTGTCCTCATCACCAGCAGCACACAGCCAGAGTTGAATTCACTGATGCAGGGAAACAGAAGAATCGGGAAGCTCTGCCTGCAGCCAGGGCTGCTCACAGACACGGCCTGGCACAGCTGTGCTGCCCCAGCACCCGGAGCCCTGCTCCCTGCGAGACTCCAGCATGTCAGCAAGCAAATCCTCTTTGCCTATGGGCAAGAGAACTGGAGGGGGGAGGAAAAAAAAGCATCAAGAAACTCTTTGTCTCCAAGCATCCCAGGCGGGCGCACGTGCAGCGTGAGCTTCCTGGCGAGGGCGGAGGGGGGGTCTGGACTTGGGAGCCATCATTTCCGCCCCAGAGCCCTCCGCTCGCTTATTGTCCTCTAAAAATAAAAGTAAACACTGAAGAAGAGCTCTTTGTTTTTATTTCTGCTGTGTCAGAGAGATTTCTCTGATAGCAACAAGTTGTGGGGCCTCTTCCCAAACCTCTGGGAGCTTTCCCAGAGAGCAGAGCAGTGCTGGAAGGCGGTGGGTGTCCCAAGGACTGGCAGGGAAGGAAAGCTGTCCTGTCTTCCCTCCAACCTGCAGCTGCTCATGGTGGGGACCATAAATCCCAGAATGGTTTGGGTTGGAAGGGCTTTAAAGCTCATCTCATCCCACCCCTGCCATGGCAGGGACACCTCCCACTGTCCCAGGCTGCTCCCAGCCCTGCCCAGCCTGGCCTTGGGCACTGCCAGGGATCCAGGGGCAGCCACAGCTGGGGAACAATTCCTTCCCCATGTCCAATCTAACCCCACTCTGTGTCAGTTGGACAGTGGGAAGCCATTCCCCCTTGTCCTGTCACTCCATGTCCTTGTGATGGTGAGCATTACCTGCCCTGGGCAAACCATTTTCCCTCTGTTTCAGCTCACAGAGAAGGCCATTGCCCAAAGTGCAGGAAGCCTCCGTTTAAGTCACATCACTCCCCTTAATAAAGCAGCAAAGCACAAGGAAAGCCAGGAAAGCCATTTTAACACATACAATACATATTTAAAAAATAAGATTGAGATATGCATGTAGATCTCTCCCTGGTCTTGCTTCCAAATCTCTCTTCTTGACAGGCCCAGAGGCTGACAAGGCCAAGCCTGAGCCCTACACAGGCAACATCACTGATTAAACACAAGCACAAACTTCCTCACCAGGCAGCTTCCCTAATCTAAGCATCTCACAGCTTTCCCAGTTGTTTGTTCAGCTTCTTCCTTTACCATGGAGCTGATCTACAAAACTGCAGGGTAATGAGACACACACACACACACATATACACACAATTACCTTTTTTTTGGACCTGCTTTAGGAGTAAATCCAACATTAATAGCCCAAAACATCAGGTATCTTCCATGATTTGATGAAGTTGCTTATCTAAGCAAAACCCTGCAGGAACCAACCTCATTACTCACAGCAAAGCTCTTCCCCCACACCCTGATTAGTGTTTCTTTGAATTTGCCAGTTCCAAAAAAAACCCCACAGATTAAAACAAAAAGATAAAAAAAGAGCAGACATTTGTTTTCTCGATTTGAGTGCTCAGATGGCTTCCCATGGGACCTGTCCCCAGGCAGCTCAGGACACCTGGGCCCTGGGGAATGGCACAAGCAAAGGGCAGTGGGGCTCCTGGAGACAGGAATCACCCATCCCAAAGGCAAGGGGCAGCCCAGAGGGACAGGAGAAGACTTGAGTGGAGCCATGACTGCCATGGTTCCCTCTGGAACAGCTGAGAGCTCCCTGCCCTGTCCTCTGCTGGGACAGGACCTGGCTCCACCCTCGTGGGGACAGATATATTCAAAGATAACGGGTTTGACAGGGCCCCAGCTCCACAACAGCAGCTCATGATTGCAAACATCCTCCCCAGGGCCCGATTACCCCTGAGAGTAATGAGTTGCAATAAGCAGTGCTGGACCAGTAAAGCAGCCCAGCCCTAAGCAATCAAGCAGCCTGGGAATACACACACCAAAGCCTGCTGATAAAAGTGCTGTTAATTCCCTAACCATCCACTCCTTGGCTGCCAAGTTACCCACTGTGTTTGCCTGGGTGGTTTTCCTCCCAGCAGAGCACTGACAGTGATCTGAGTCTGGTTGCAGCCTCCAGGGCACTGCAGGATCCTCCTGAAGCTCAGCACAGCTGGAGGAAGGGAAATCTTTTCTCTCCAAATACAACTCAGCCCCCCAAAATCCCAGCAAAATTCTACAGATTCAGATGTACCAATTTGTGAGTATCAGAGTGTGAAAAAATGGTCATTAGCCCCATCATGTGTCACGCAGGGGCTCTGGGGTCTGGGCTGCCTCCCCCAGCCCAGGCTGGCACCATCATCTTCCTCTCCCTGTGCCAGGCCCTGCAGCACCATCCCTGCTCCAGATAACGAGCTCCAGCATGGAGGGAGAGCTCAGCAGTGCAACCTCCCTCCAGCCTCTGCCAGTATTTCTCTGATCCCATGGCTGGGTCTAGCACAGGAGGTCTCATTCTCCTCAGGCACCCAACCTCTCCTCTTCCAGGGGCTCTGTGAGGCTGCACGTCAGCTCTAGTGACCTGTCACCACTTCACACCACACAAATAAAAACCAAATCAAATCCACAGGAAAGAAGCAAGAAAAGAGAAAAAATTGTTTTGTTACTTGTTAGCTCACCTATGAGCCGGAAAGCCAAGTCACACCTATACAATCTGTGGGCAAGAGCCAGCAGGATGTGTGACTGCTGAGCCTCCAGCATCCCCTGCTGCAGCAGAAGGAACCCAGGACCCAGGGAGGGCTGGGATCCAGGCAGGCCACGAGCCCTGCACAGGAGACACTGGACAGGCAGCTCTCACCTCTGCCCAGCCTGGCACAGCACACCAAAACCCCAGGAGCTGAGCAGCAATGCCAGGCACAGCACCAGGGCCAAACCCAGCAGCAGCTGTGGCATGGCGGGGCTGGCACAGGGACGTGGCACAGGGACTGTGCTGCTGGCACTGCTGCTGGCACTGCTGCCATCCTGCATGGCAGGGCCAGGCTCAGAGCTGGCAGGAGCAGAGCTGTTAACCAAGAGTTGTTAACCATTTAAAGCAGACTGTAACCAAAGAAAAGCCACGTCCCTGTTCAAAACTGACCAGCAGCAGTGTGAAAGAACAGCCCTGTCCTTCCAGGCCCAGCCATTGCAGCTCTGAACTCTTCACACACCCAGCTCACAGAGCAAGATAAGCTGCAATGCATTGTTAATGCACTGCATAGTTACAGCTGGACAGGTGCATGCATTGATTTACTCCATGCACATCTCCTGGGAGCCCAGAGAATGCTCACCAGCTCCCATCCCAGTCTGACTTACAGCCCAGAGCTGATCCAGGCACAGAGGGACACTGCAGCTCTTCAGCATTCTGGTGGGAATGCCTCCATCAGGAGCCATGGGAAGACTTTGGCTTTCCTCTAGGCATCTTAATTCATGTCAGTGTGCTTCCCGATGCTGGCACTGGAGGCAAAATCAACACTAGGAACTTGCCAAGCCTCTCAGCACTGCCATGGCTCCCAGCAGCTGCCTGCAGCCAGGGCCAGGGAGCCCCCAGGGCAGGGCTGGGTGCTGGCAGTGCTCAGGCCATGTCCTGCCAGCCTCCAGCAGCTCACCCTGAGCCTTCTCTAGACAAAGGGCCAACCCCCAAACCCCAGGCACGGGCACTGCTCTGGGCTGCACACTCACCTTTGGGCTGGGAAAGCCTCATGAGCACTCCATGAACGAGGCCACATCCCTCTGAGCTGCTCTCCCACCCAGCTCTCCTCATCCAGCTCCCCATGCTGAGCCAAGAGCACAAGGACAGCCAGAGCTCCCACAGGACACCCACCACCCATGGCAGTGTCCCCTGTGAGAGCACAGCCAGTGTCCCCTCTGGGAGCACAGCAATGTCCCCTGTGAGAGCACAGCAGTGTCCCCTGTGAGAGCACAGCCAGTGTCCCCTCTGGGAGCACAGCAGTGTCCCCTGTGAGAGCACAGCCCCCTCCCTGTCCCTGGAGAGGGCAGGAGTGTCCCCCTCGGGAAGCACAGCACCCAAAGCACTCCACATGCACCCTCACTGCCAGGACATGCTCAGCATTCCCTGCAGAATATCAGGGAAGGCAAAAGCCACTCCTCAGCCCTGCTGTCCCCATCATGCACCAAGCTCTGTGCAGGCAGTGCAGTGCCCCAGGAGGAGCAATTCCTGTGCCAGTCTGTATTACCTGGCCAGCTCTCAGTGTTTCTGTGCAGGGACAGCTCTGGTTGAATTGAGGGAAGAAGGTAAAAGTGGATTCCCCCTTGCTGAGCCCCAGAGCCTGCCCAGCTCCTCTGGGCCCCTCTCACACCCCAGAGGGCGCAGAGCAGGACTCCTGTCCTGAGGAAGGGGGCACAGAGGGGTGACACCACCTGCCCAGGCAGGCAGGGTCACTGTGCCTCTCCCAGGTGCCCTGTCCACTGATCCTCACCAGCTCGAGCCACACACAGGAGGGCTGCAGCAATGAAAAGCAGGACAGCTGTGCTGGGTTTGAGCTCCAGCAGCTCCAGCTGTTTGTCCTCTGCCACCACACCTCTAAGGATCTCTCCTGGAGCACACTCACCTGCTCCTCTTCTCTTCCAAGCCCATCTCCATGTGCTGAAAGCTGCCCCAGTGCCCGAGCCTGGCTCCAAGCTGGTGCCAGCCTGAGGCTGTGCCAGGCACAGAAACCTTCCTGGGCTCAGAGGGTGAGGAAGAGCCCAGCAAACCAAGCACAGAGAGGGCAGGGCTGGCTTTGACTTCCCCACTTCTGACAAATCTAACAGCACACCCCTGCTGCAAGAGGAGGTCACATTGCACACCAAAACCCCTTCTAACCTAGAAGTTATTTCTAAGGCATGTACAGGGGACAGTGGCACAGTTACAGGCCAATCTACAGATCTAAGAAGATCCTACTTCATTTTGCACCTCCACTGATGCATTCCTAGAGAGACAGCAGTTAAAAGAAGTTGCAAATCTTATTTGCACCATCATTAGAGGGAGGAAAAGGAGATTAAGAAGATCTGATAAGATTAAGTGCTTTTAGCCTCAAGCAAACCTCAAAATTAAGTCCCGAGGTAAGAAGAAGAAAGTAATTACCTCCCTGAAAAGCTTTTCTGTTCCCCATAAGGAGAACATTCCCATCAGGACTGGGTGTGCTCAGGGAAATGCTCTTTGATGCACTCAGTGGTACCAAGGTGGGGCAGGGCAAGCCCACTGCAAACGTTCCACAGCCTTTGCATGATGCTCACAGCTCCAGCTGCCATCCTTCCCCAGGCCAGGGAAGGGATCCACGGGAGCTTGGGGCTTTCCCTTCTGGTAGCTGCAGCTCCTGGAGCCCTGCTGGATGCAGCCTGCCCAGAGGCCCTGGGCAAGGGTACAGAGTCACCAGTCAGTGATGAGACTTTTAGGCAAGTTATGTCATAAGTGCAGCCAGGAATGTCTCTGCCTGGAGGGTAAATCCATCCAGTGACCTTCTTGAGTCACTGCCTGCTGACTCACTCCCTTGGGCAGCCTGGGCTGAGCTGTAGGCAAGGAGGTGTCATGGTGACAAGGACTCAGTGACTGTCCCCTAACACAGGAGCCTTGCAGGTTCTCCAGGATGGCAGGAGCTTGTGTGCAACAGCAGTCAGTCCCCCTGTGCTCTCCTGCACTCCCTCCCACCTCCTCATGCCCCAGGCCATCATCACAGGGCAGGGACTTGCTCTGCTCTTGTGCCAGGACAGCTCCAGCACAGCCAGGGAAGGGGAGTCACTGTGCAATGTGCCAAGGAGTCAGGTGGGCAGGAGCAAAAGGCCACAGTGCAGCACAAAGCAGAGAACGGGGCACAGGGAGGCAAGACTGGGCACAGAGAGGCAGGGCTGGGCACAGGGAGGCAGGGCTGGGCACAGGGATGTGAGGCTGGCACAGGGATGCAAGGCTGGGCACAGGGATGTGAGGCTGGCACAGGGATGCAGGCTGGGCACAGAGAGGCAGGGCTGGGCACAGGGATGAAGGGCTGGCACAGGGATGCAGGCTGGGCACAAAGAGGCAGAGCTGGCACAGGGATGCAGGCTGGGCACAGGGAGGCAAGGCAAGGCTGGGCACAGGGATGTGAAGCTGGCACAGGGAGGCAATGCAGGGCTGGCACACAGATCCAGGGTTGGGCACGGGGATGCAAGGCAAGGCTGGGCCAGCTCCTTCCCCCTCACAAACACAAAGATCTCCTCACAGGAGCCATGTGAAAGGGTCAGTGTCAGTGCTTGCTCTGGGAGCACCACACAGGGTCAGAGCTCTAATATTAGAGCACAGATGATGACAGGGAAGCAAGGAAGGAACAATGAAAGAACCATATAAATAGCAGCATTGTGCTTACTGGGTTTCACAGGGCATCTGATGTCAAATGGGATCGCTCACTCAGAGATGAAGTCTCTAATTGATTCCCATCTGACAGTTTCTTATCCAGCACTTGTTCACCGGCCAAACAAGCTGAGTAAATATGCTTTGTTCTACCATTAAAGCAGTGACAAATCATTGGCTTGCAGCAAACCCAGGGTAAACAGCATCCTTGCTCTGGGCCAGATCTCCTCCTATTCCCCTGGCACCCTCCCACTGCTGTGCTGCCCTTGGATGCTCTGCCAGCCCCTTCCTGGCCTGTGTGATGGGGACCAGCACACACTTGGCTTTGGGAAGAGAAGCTGCTCTCTCCAGGGGGTTTGGGCTCCAAAACACCTTTGCAGATCTCAAGTGAAACCTGCTGCAGCCCAGAACATGCATTTCAAACCAGAGACATCCAATCTACAGCCTAGAAACATGAGTCCTTACAGGAGGGAGACCATGATCTGAGCAGAGCCAGCTTAGCCTGGCAGTGCCACACACACATTTTATGGTCAAGCAGAATTCAAGACAGACTGGAGATGTTTTGCCCTAGACACGTTTGCCCTGACCTTTGGAGTGTCTCCAGAAGATTCCAGCACCCCAAAGACCATCAGGAACTGCCAGGTTTTCAGCTCTTTTTCTCCAAAAAAGCTGCTTAGGGAGAATACAGGAGCCTGGGTGCTCCATGGTGCATTCCTGGTACCCACAACTATGGGATGAGGTATGACAGTGGATATATCCCAGGTGAGTCCTTTTTGGATCCAGCTATAGACCTGCTGGCCAAGATTGTGCCTAGTGCCTTCCAAATGAGCCACCTGCCCCCCAAGGTCCAGGCCCTTGTTACCTGCCTGGGGAGCATCACCTCCCTCCATCCATTTTCCATGAACTACCCCTGAGCTTGACTGCCAGCTTCTGGGGTTTGTATAGAGAGATGAGGTGAGCAACAGTCACACCTTCCTCTGACTCAGAGCCTTCATGATTTTGTAAGCCTGGACCAGGTTTTCATTCCATTCTCATTCAATCAAAGCACATTTTATTTCACTCCTGTTCCAGATTGCTGATGGAGCCCCCACACCAGTGCTGAGGTGTCACCACCACAGACTTCTCCATCCCTAACACTCCAAAGGTGACACACAGCTGACCCTTTGCTTCCATCACCCAACTCCTTTCCAGCAACTGAAAAACCCTTCTTAGAAACACAGAGTTGTTACGGTTGGAAAGGACATTTAAGATCACCAAACCCAACCACCCACCGAGCACCACCGCCATGTTCACCTCATCTTTGTGTGCTGGAGCACCAGCAGTGAGAAACAGCTGAGCTGAATCCTGCAGGGATTCATGGGGCCAAGGGTGCTGCTCACCCAAGAGAGCACCTTTCCAGGTGCATCCCACCACCCAGCCAGCACCTGGACCATCAGCACACACCAGGCTTCATGGAAAAGCCAGCTGGTGGCACCTGAGGGAGTGCTGAACACATTGTACCTCCTGCTGTCCAGCCAGCAGCTCAGAGTCTCTCAATTCTCCCATGCTGGGAGTGCAGCATCCCTCAGTGCAAAGCTCCTGGCTCACTCTCCTGCTGCTGTGACCAACAGCAAAGCCACAGTTTGGCCAAAGAGCCATCATCCACACCAACAGCAGAGCATCCCAGCAAATGACACAAACCCTGCTGCCTCAGGTCATGCCAAGCATTGCTGCAGCAGCAGCTTCACCAGGAGGTTTGGCTTAAACACCCTGCGATCCCAGGGTAAGCTCCCTCTTTGCTTCTAGACATTTGCTAAACCTCAAATGGAGGAAATCCAAAGCCCTCAATATTTTTCAAACAGATGATTGCTGAGAGCTAGAGAGACCTTGTGGTTTTGTGAAGGGGCCACTCAAAGTATATATTGCTTTTCAAACCCAGATGAGAATCACTGCCAAAACAAGGGTCTTTTTTCAATTTTGGGCCCAGTGAGGAGTAGGGAGTAGAGGGTGAGGGTAGAAATTTAGTGCACATATTTGCTGTAAGGGCCAAAGTCCTACCTCAAAAGGTGCCTGTCAAGGGACACACCTGAAAACATGTGAGGAAGCAAAAGTATAAAATTCTACCTGAGCCCTACTCTAGGATGTTTCCTAAATGTTGACCTTAGTGCTGAAGTTTGGAATTTTCCTAAGCAGAGCTGGAATGACACAACTGCAGAGGAAGAGGAGCTGAGAGCCCAGCAGGAAGGGGTGGCTGTAAGCAACCAGGATGAACAGCACCCCTGGAGCTGCACACAGAGGATCTGTTTTCCTCCCAAATCCACTGCCAAATGCTCTGACCAGGGCACCCCCAGGTGGTGCCAGACCCATGCCCTCAGCAAAAGCTCATGAGGGAGTGCCACAGCCACAAGGTCATCCTGCAGGAGTGACTCCCAGCCCCTGCTCTGGAGGACTGCAATGCTCTGTCCCCTGAAAACATTGTTGTCATCATCTGGGAAACAGAGGAATAATATAATCACATGTTTCTGATATCTCTGTTTACAACTACATTTCCAAGTCCTCCCCAGAAAACATCTCTTGGGAACATTTCTGTAAGCATAGCTTAGCTGGAAAACCTTGAGCTCTGGCTCAGAGATTAGAGCAAATCCACCTCACGTGGCTCCCAGTGAACTGGGAACAAGTGACAGCTTGGGGCTCAGCTGAGAGCTCAAACAGGAGAAGGGGAGAGAAGGTGGGAACATCCTCAGATGCACTTAGCTGGCCACAGACTCTTGGTTTAGCACATCCTGAGCTCATTGTTTTACACACATGGCAAATATTCCAGGTCAAAAACCACTCAAGTCTATGGCAAGACCTTCCCCCTCAACTCTGCTGCCACTGGACTTGGCCTCAGGCAGCTCCTCTGATTATGCCAAACCAAGTTACTCACACTGGAACCCTTATTCCAGGATCAGACCTGCTGCAATTGTCATTTCTGCAGGAGAATTCCTAGTTACATTTGAATTTTAATGTCCCAACAAAAAGGAGAGTTTGTGATTCTTTAAGCAGTGTTCCCTACTCAGGGTTTGAAGGATACTCTTCATGTTTCCAGTATGTGTGGAGGTAAGATTTACAATGTCCCTAAACTGTCCACTTCCCTGCCTTTAAATGCCTGGGGTGTATGAATGATGCAGCACACCCAAACCACCATCCCTCAGAACCCCCACAGGAACTCCCCATCTCACCCCACCTGCCTGGGGCAGACAAGGAAACATTTCTTCCAAGTCTCCAAAAGCTGGAAGGGAGTTCACAGCAGCTGATGTGTCAGTCAGTGAACAGCAGCACTGAAACCCAAAATCCTTGGGCTCCAACCTGAGGTGCTCCTGAGGGTTGGAAGCAGCACCCTCAGACCCACGGTGAGCCAGCACCCCACCTGCCCCTCCACCAGCACTGTCAAGGATGGGCCTTTCTCCTGTGCTGTCTATGCCAGAGAAGAAAACTTGATTTCCAAACACCTTACACCATCCCTGCCCTAGGGAACGGGTCTGTCCTGTACCACATCATGCCACCCTCTATATGGGCACACTCCTACTAAATCCTCTGTATTTCTACTCACTATTTCTCTCCAACCAGGCTCAAAGGATGGTCCAGAAGGACACAAGTCCCTGCACAAGGTCCCAAAGCACTTGGCCAAGCCATGGAGTTTCAGTGGACTCCACACAGGGCTGTAGTATCAGCCCTGGGGCAAAGGGTTTAGAGCCCATGGCCTGTGCCCACCTCCACCCCGGGCAGATCCTGGTGCCAGGCACACTGAGAGTCCCAGGTGTGAGGCACAGAGTGGCAGAAGTGACAGGGCCCCGAATTCCCTGGCTGTGAAGGATCAGCCTTGCCCCTCTGCCAAGCAGCTCAAGATCTAAACCTGAAAAGCAGAGCAATAAAGGAGCACAGGTAACACGAAACCTCAAGTTTCACCCAGCTCTCTTCCCAGGGAACTGCAAATATTTGCAGTGTTTTATCCAATATCCCTCTGTGTTTGCCCAGTGCCCAAAGATAAATGAACAGGTCACGTACACTTAAGATATAAAGATTTTATAAGACTTCAGCACAAACACCAGCGAGGCTCTGTTGCCACAGGGAAACAATTGGCATCCGTGGGCAGCCAGGGACCCAGAGTGCTGTAGCCTTGCAAGCCCCAGGGATGGATGTTCAGGTCACATTCACCAGTTTGTCCCCACAGGCCAGCAGAAGCCACCCCACAGGACTGAGGCAGCATGGGCACAGCCATGGCTGGAGGTGAGTGCACTTTCAGGAGGTAAGATTTGCTGCAAGCACCTCTGGGAGCCTCTTCCAGAACCTCCCCAAAGGCCAGATGACAGCATGTTCTTGGGCTTTTTGCACTGAAGATGACGCAAGGGGTTGTGACCCTCATGTTCAGTTTGTGTGACCACCCCAGAGCCAGGTCTGTATCCCCACACAGGCAGGCAATGCATCACCAACAGCAACATCCATTCCCTCTACATGCTCCTTTTTCTGCTCTGTTTCTCCTAGAAATGCTCCTGACCAATCCCAGCAGCCCAGTTTCCAAGCTTTGGCTCCCTCTCCCCTACAGCCTGTTTTCAATCATGTGTTAAAAGGGCAAGCAATGCAGAAACAAATCTGCACTAAAGGTCAGCAGCTTCCCCCACCCTGCAAGGCTGAAGGAAAGCCCCTCTGGCCCCAGCAGAGCACAGTCCCTGATCCAGCCCAAGCCATCCCTCTCTCTCCTACCTCAGGCCCAGAACAGCTGGGCAAGGCCAGGACCAGATGAGTTATGGCCAGAACTGGGTGCTACCAGCCCTTGCCATAGCCACACTGGGAGATGTCACTCCAGAGCATCACCACCACAGTTCTGAACAGAACATCATCTCTACAGTTCTGTTTCTCTATTTTTCTGGACACTGTGAGCTCCCAGTGCTCAACAGCATCACACCAGCACTCTGTGCTGGTCCAGCCTCACCTCGAGTCCTGGGGGCAAGTGTTGGGGGCCACAATATCAGAAGGACCTAAACAGGAAAACATCCAAAGAAGGGACATGAGGATGGTGAAGGGTGTGGAGGGGCCATAGGAGGAGCAGCTGAGGGCTTCTTCAACCTGCAGGTCAATCTTCATCAGGGTCTGCAGCTTCAATCTCTGTTCTCTGTGACCAGGGACAGGGCCCAGGGAATGGCTGGAGCTGTGCCAGGGCAGGTTTAGGTTGGATCTCAGGAAAGGTTCTTCCCCCAGAGGGTGCTGGCACTGCCCAGGCTCCCCAGGGAATGGGCACAGCCCCGGGGCTGCCAGAGCTCCAGGAGAGCTTGGACAGCGCTGCCAGGGATGCCCAGGGTGGGATTATTGGGGTGTCTGTGCAGGGACAGGAGCTGGGCTGGGTGATCCAGGATTGGATGATGTGCTTTGTTGAAGGAGCAGCTGCTCTGGCAGCCCCTTCCAGCATCTTTCCCTCCTGCAGGGTCTCCTCTGCTACACTGCCATCACTGTCATTTCAGAGACAACAACTGACCACAAAAATAAAGAGCAGGAGCACTGCTGCCAACCCTCCTGCTTCCCCAAATCCCCCTTGTGGGCAGAGGAAATAACAAGTTCACCCTTAAGGCCTGCCCTTCATCCCAGTAAATTTGCTCTTCCCAGACAGAAACCCCTCAATCCCAGGTAACACACAGACAGAGGCAGAGAACAGGAAAGCTGGATGGTGACCATGGTGAAGCCCCTGCCAGAACCTGCACTGTGAGATAAGGAGCTGGGAACAGAAAAAGCAAAGCTTCCCACCAGAGCAGGGGTGTGCTGGGAGCAGGGCCATCGACACCAGTCCGGAAGGGCAGGCTTGGATCTGGACTCAGAGACACCCATGGGTCCCCACATCTTGGGAGCACACAGGGAAAGGAAGCTGGGCTATTTTTTCCCCCCTTCTCAGAAGATTTGGCTTCATCTGAAGTCAGCCTTACAAGGTCAATGCTCTGGCAGGGACTGGGAAACTTCCGAGATGATTCTGTTGTTTTAATTTTGTAACATTGCAGGACTGGCTCAAATAATAAGTGCAGTTGTTCTCTAGGTACTCAGCCCCCCAAGCTGGGGACAAGGAGCACAATGAAGACCCCATCAATTCCTAAAGAGGAAGGAGTCAGCAAAATGCTGCAGCACTCAGACACCCACGAGTTTCTGCAGCCGCATGGGATCCACCCAAGGGTGCTGAGGAGGTGCTGGAAGAACTCACTGAAGCACTTTCCATCATTTACCAGCACTCCTGGCTTACCCAGCTGCCTGGAGGTGCCAGTGTGATGCCCACCCACAGGAAGAAGAATCTGGGGAACTGCAGGACTGCCAGTGTGACCTCATGGAGCAGATCATCTCAGGGCAAGCAGGCAGCACCTTCAGGACAGCCAGGGAATCAGGGCCAGCCAGCACAGGCCCAGGAAAGGGAGGGCCTGCTTGAGCAACCTGGCCTCCTTCTGTGCCAGGGTGATCTCCTCAGCTGATGGGTAACAAAAGTGTGTGGATGTGTCTACCTGCACTTCAGTAAAGCCTTTGTTACCCACAGCATTCTCCTGGGGAAGGTGGCTGTTCATGGCTTGGACAGGGCACTGCTTGCTGGGTGAGAAATGGGCTGGAGGCCGGGCCCAGAGGGGTGGGGAACAAACCAGTGGTGCTCCCAGGGCTCAGTGATGGGGTCAGGTCTCTTCCAGATCTTCGATGAGCTGGCCAAGAGGGTCCAGGGCACCCTCAGATCACAGGTGACACCAGTTTGGGCAGGGTATTGATCTGCTGGAGGGCAAGAAGACTCTGCAGAGGGATCTGGACAGGCTGCATCCATGGGCCAACACCCCTGCATGAAGATCCAACAAGGTCAGTGCCTGGTCCTGTGTTTGGGCCACAACAACCCCGTGGGATGCTCTGAGAATGGAACGCAGCAGCTAGAACGTGCCCAGTGGGAAAGGGCCTGGGGATGCTGCTCAGGTGGTGCAGCTGAGTGAGACAGGTGTGCCCAAGGGGGACAGAAGGGCAGCGGTGGCTGCTCACACAGCTCCAGGGTGGCCAGGGACCCAGGGCAGGACCATTCCCCTGCACTGGGCACTGCTGAGGCACCGCAGACACTGGGGCCATGCATGACCTGCCCGTGCTTCCTGGGCGCTGCAGCAGGGAGCTTTACACTGCCCAGGAAAGATGAAGCTCTGTTCAAACCACAACCACAAACTCAAATTACCACCTCCAAAGACAAGCCCAAAGCCACAAGATGAGTTTTGTCCCCAGAACTCTCTCCAAGACGAAATAATAAAATATCTTGCACTAAACCTGTGGATCCTGCTGCATTTCCCCCTTGCAGTGGCAGCAGCAGAGCCCCCTCAGTGCACACCCACACACAGAGACCAGACCAGCTTCACCACCCTCGTGGCTCGGGGTGTATTTGCACATTTTTATCACATTATGTATGTTTGCCCAATTCATTTCACTACAATGGGAGAAGAGCTGGAAAGCTAAATTAAGCTGCAGAGGCAGGAGTGTTAAAAAAAGATCAAAGGTCCGTCATTTAAAATTAATTAATTCAAGCTTGAACTATTAACATAAATTAACAATTCAAACCACACACAAGAATATACCCCTTTCCAAGTAATTTTGAAGAACCTCTAGTGCTGCAAGATAAGGTAATGGCACATTCCATTCATTTGCAGGATGCACAGCAGTGGTTAACCTCCACTTAATTAGAACTAATTGTAATTTTGTGGGAATAGGGCAAGCACACATTGTAAGAGATCCTCTTGACATTGCACCTCACAGGGAGGGCACAGAGCTCTTTATGCCACCTCTCCCTGCACATTCTCCATCTGCAGCCCCCATACAGGCTCAGCTGGCAGAGCAGAGGCATTGCACACAGGGCCACAGCTACCAAGGCAATAGACAGCACAGGATTTCACTTCTACAGCATCCCTGCTATGGCAAAGGAAAGGAACATGGACACAAACACCAGAGTCACTGAGGAAGGGCTGCAGAGAGCTGCAGGAGCAGCAGCCCATGGCAAATAACAGGCAAAGAGCACACAAAGAGCATGGAGGAACACCAGCACTGAACCTTGCTGGAGCTGTGCCACACGTTGCAAGGTGTGACATTGTGAGAGGATGGGAAAGCTCAGCCCTTCCAAGGAGCCTGTACAGCAGGGTGAAACCCCCCTGCCCAGGCTCAGAGCCAAACCTGCACCTGCCAGGGGGCCAGGATGGGTCACAGAGTGAGCCCTGTACCCCACAGCCCCTGTGCTCTGCCCTGCCACCCAGCAAGGCCCAGAGCCAAACCTGCCCCTGACAGGGGGCCAGAGGGGTCAGGATGGGTCACAGCATGAGCCCTTGGCTGTGCCACCCACAGCCCCTGTGCCCAGCTCCCTGCCACCCAACAAGGCTTGGAACCAAACCTGCACCTGGGCCAGGATGGGTCACAGAGTGAGCCCTGTCCCACCCACAGCCCCTGTGCTCTGCCCTCCCCTGAGCACAAGGCACATCCCCTCTTCAGCAGCCTCACCCACCAAACCAGTCCTGGCCAGGAGCCAGCACTGAGCTGGAGCCTGGGAAGGCTCCTGGCACCATTGGTGCCTCCAGCTTCACCACCAGCCCTGCTCCAGCCTTCCCCCACGGGCTCTGCCTCCTCCCCAGCCTGGCCCAGCTCCCACAACAGCTCCATGCACACTTCTGCTCTCACCTATGCAAAATAACCCCACACTGTGGGATGGCCTCCAGCTCCATTAACCCAAATTGATGCAAACCATAATTCAAAGGAGTTAAAGACATCCACCCTAAAATTCTTCAAATTTGCCTAAATCTTCTTAAAAGGCTCCAATTCCTGTTCTACCTGAAGCTTCTCTGCAAGTGGCAGGAATTGCTGCAGGGTCACAGGGGCTGCACCCACCTGGGCAATGCCAGCCCTGAATGTCCCCCAGGAGCCAGGGGACACCCAGGCCTGCCTGCCCTGGGGACTGACCCCACTGGGACCCACAGCAGCAGCACAGCCGGTGCTCACAGGACACAGCTGCTTCCACTCACACCCAGGGAGGGAGGGAAGGACCAGAGCCTGGAAACCAGAGGTCCCACTCTGTGGCAGCTGTGTTACAGGTGCCCACAGAAGGTAGATTTTAGAATTTAGAATGAGATGGCATTTAGGGTCCATGCCAGCCCAGAGCAGTGTGTGGTTCTGTGAAGCACTGACCTCCCCACATGGGCGCTGCCAGCCCAGGCAGGGTGCCCTGCACACAGCACATGTGCCCTTGGCTTTTCACCACCTTCAGCCTGAACTGCTCACCCCTGAGGACACCTCCTGCCACCGCCAAGCCAAGCAAAGCAGTGACTTCATCGCAGCTTCCTTCACCTAAATTGTCTCAGGAGACCCCGGCGCTGCTTTCCAGCATCCTCCCCACGCAGCTGCACGCCCCCGCTTCCTTCCTCTGCCTCACATCACCTCCCTCAGGCTGCCCTTAGCCTCCAGCCTGCCTGTGTGCTGCAGGACAGCCAAACCAGCCAGGGACAGGGACCCCTCCTCTCCAGGGCTCCCACACACAGCAAGAAACCTCCAGAGGCTCCTCAGGGTCACTGGGGCTGATAAAGAACCAATGTGAGCTCCTGGGGAGAACAGGCAGGGCAGGATCCGCACCAGCTCAGGGTCAAGCCCAAGAACAGGGAGCAGTAGCATCAGCACTCTCTGCCCTGAGCTTGGGAACTTCTCTGAGGCACAGGCAGAGGCACATTTGCACCCAACCTGCTCTGTCCATCTCCCCAAAAAACACGGGATGGCATCAGCATGCCGAGGTGGCGAAGCACAATCAGCCAAGGAAGGAAAATGCCTGCAACATCAACAAAAACCTGGAAATATTTTGGAAAGAGATATTTTCATTCTGTTTTTCTGTGAGGCACAGCCGAAAAAAAAAAAAAAAGGTGCTTGAAATAATTGTATTTAAAGCTTTTTGAAGCACCATGTTGCTCAGCCAGCTCCACTAGACAGACACTCCCCAGCACCATCCCCAGCAGGCTGATGACATTCCTGAGGGTTCCTCTGGATGTGGCCAGGGCCCAGCAAGTACAATTAAGGCAAACCTAGTTTAAAAACAATAGCACATGGTTTTCAGACTCATCTGGTTGCTTTTACCAAGCCTGTGCTCCCAGCCCGAAAATAATCTATCAACAAAAGTGTCTCCATTGATTTGGAGGGACTTCAGCTCAGCACACAAACTGTAACATCCACCTGCCCTCTCACAGGCCAAAACTGTTCTTGAGATCATGCTTTTGTCCTCAAAGCACTCCCCATGATTCAGGCAGGCTGCTGTCCCTCACAGAGCCATGGAATGGTGGGAAGGGACCTTTAGGACCATCCCATCCCACCCCTGCCATGGCAGGGACACCTCCCACTGTCCCAGGCTGCTCCCAGCCCTGCCCAGCCTGGCCTTGGGCACTGCCAGGGATCCAGGGTGGGCACCCTGTGCCAGGGCCTGCCCACCCTCACAGGGAACAATTCCCAATATCCCATCCATCCCTGCCCTCTGGCAGTGGGAGCCATTCCCTGTGTCCTGTCCCTCCATCCCTTGTCCCCAGTCCCTCTGCAGCTCTCCTGGAGCCCCTTCAGGCCCTGGCAGGGGCTCTGAGGTGTCCCTGGAGCTTCTCCTCTCCAGACTGAGCATCCCCAACTCCATCAGCACTTGGGATGCTCCTTAAGAGCAGAAGGGGCACAGTGTGAATCAACCCAAAACATCAGCATCACACATGGTGCTTGTGACTTCATATTTTCTAAATTTTTAGGTTTGATAAGTTTGAACAGCTCCATTTCTCCCTTAATTGGTGCAATTGTTTTTAACCCTGCTCCTGGAGCCACGTTGCCATGGCTACCCTGCACCAGCCTGGGCGAGCGAGGTGTATTTTTAGAATTGCCAAAATACACATCTCTAACAGAGCCTTTCTGGACAGAGCTCTCCTTGTTCCATCACAGAGGAATTAAGGCATTCAATGGAATTAAAATGTGGGAAATTCAAAACAGATTAAGAGAGAGGCCCGCGGTGCAGCTGGTGCACGGCACTGGGTGGTGCCTGGGGCTGGGCTGGGGCTGGGGACAGGGCTGGGGACAGGGTTGGGGACAGGGTTGGGGACAGGGTTGGGGACGGGGCTGGGGACAGGGCTGGGGACAGGGCTGGGCTGGGGACAGGGCTGGGCTGGGGACAGGGCTGGATTGGGGCTGCACACCCTGGGACAGCCCAGTGACCAGGTGCTGCCATGGATGGAACCCACGTGGGCTCTGTGGGTCAGCAGGGAAGAGCTGCTCAGGGCCCATGGGGCTGTGCCTGAGGAGAGCTTAGGGGTGGGGGACAGATGAACACAGGTGACATTGTGGGGGTGTCAATAGGCCACCTGCTCAGGACACAGGTGAGACATTCTGGCAAATGGCAGAGGTCCTGTGTTGGCAGATTCTGATCCTCACCCAAATGTGTGCTGGAGGAACAGCACAGTGGGACTCAGGTGGCACCTGGGAGCACTGGTGACAGCTCCCTGACACAGGAGAGAGGGGACAGCACAAAGAGACACCTGCTGGGCCTCACTGCCCATGAGGAAGGACTGCTCAGGGATGTGAAGGCTTGAGCAGCCTTGGCTGCAGCCCCACACGTGTGGGGACACTGATGGAGCAGCAGCCCCAGCAGGCCCCTGTGAATTCCTGACAGTGACACTGGGCTGGCCATGGCCAGGCAAACCCTGAGGTGCAGAGATCCATCCCCTCAGACTGCCCAGCTCCAGCACTCCTGGCACCCCTCCAGAGAGCCCCTGCCCAGCAGAGCTCCCTCAGCTTCAGGGCAGAAAACACAGCTGGGCTGAGCCACAAGGAAATACCAGGAAGGAAATGGAAAGTGTAGCAAAGATTAACACCATTTTCCCTGAAGTCAGCAAGGGGATTAAGGGGAGGGAAAGCTGGGGGCTCCAGCATCAACTTGTCCTTTAGCAGGAATGAACCATTTGAAAGAAGCTGCTGAGCTGTGGCACTGTGAGCTGACCCAGGTTCCTGCAAGGACCCATCAGGGACAAGGGACAGCACAAGCAGAGGAGGCCACGGTGCCAGAAAGAGCCATCCCCTGCTCCAGCCCTGTGATGCTGCAGCTCTGCTGTCCCTGCACCCCCAGGGAGCTGCCAGGCAGAGGCTGGAGAGGAACCAAAGAACCTTTCACCTGCAGCATGGCTGGGATGGCTGAGCTCAGCCTGATTTTGGATCAGAAGCTGCACTCAGACTCAGCTCACAGGTACAGGACTGGAGAGAGACCGAGGGCACAGCAGGTCCTGGGGTGGCACAGCCCACCCTGAAGGAGGCACAGGAGAGGGTCTCCATCAGCACAGCTGAGGGTCTCCACCAGCACAGCTCTGTAATGCTGGGCAGCAGCTGCACATGCAAAGCCACGTGCAGAACCATCCCACCTGCAAGGGAAGGCATGGCCTGCTGACAGCCATTGCTCCTGAGCCAGGGCACCACCACTGCAGGGGCTCTCAGCACCCTGGCCACCCACCCTGGTGGCCACAGGCTGTCTGTTCAGGAACACACCAATGACATCAGGAAACGCAAAACAAAAAATGAAGAGAATATTCTAGAGGTGCAAATACCCAGGAGCGAATCTTCTGGTTTACAGAGCAGCTGTGTTTGAGAGCTCCTAGGGTCTTGAAAATTTACATAGACTAGAGAAAAGAATAGCTCAGAGAGACATTTACATGCTGTAAGTCAAATAGGATCATAAACATGAAGACAACAGCAGAGTCCAAAGATGTTCCTGCTGCTAAAGCCTCTCTGAATCCCCTGCAGCCACTCTTCCCACAGGAGCCATGCCATGGACCATGACTTTCCTGGCTGAAGCTGGGCTCTGCCAGCAGCACTCCAGGGGCACTGTGCAGCTGGAAAGATGCCCTCTCAAAAATCATCTGCACAATTCATTTCAGAGTCAGAGCAGACTGCCAGCAGCTCCAGTCATGCTGTCCCATCCCTTTCACAAGGACATGAGTAATTATTGAGCACTCTAGCTACTAAAACTGATTAGAGCAAAACAAACTAATTTTGTTGCAAGGCAATGCTGTGACCTCGCTAACGATGGTAGTAATGGGCTAACAACATTTCTCCCTTACACAGCGATGTCTTTCATTAGTGCTCAAGCTGTTTTGTAAAGGAGCTTAGTGCATTCCTATAAACTCATTTGCATAGGAGGAGACCCAAGCCAACACCCGCATATCCAGAGGCTGCTCGCTGGGAAGCAATCTGGATTGAGAGCTTGGAGAACATCACCCTGCAGCCAGGAACAACAGCCCGAGGAGCAGGGCCGGTGTGGGGGCAGCCCTGCCCTCCCTGCCTCTTCAAAGCTGCTGCATCCCAGCCAGACCTGCACAGCAGCTTTGCTCCTCCTGCATCACAAACCTGCACCTCTCATCTCATCCTTGTGAAGGAGGAGAACAACTCTGGGCATCCACACTCACCATGAGACACATTGCACAGCACAGTTATTAACCTCCCTGCGTGTGGAGCTGACCAGCAGCTCCTTAAAGCTCTCACAGCTCCCCTCCTACAAGGCATTAGCCATTACACAGAGCTCCAGCTGCCCTCCAGCCAGTCTGATGTCCTGCACAAGGCACACCAACAAGGATCCTTCCCAAGAACTCCATGAAGAGCCACCTTTGCAAATTCTGCTTTCCCCTTCATCCTTTGTGCACTTACAGACACGCCAGGGACGTTGAGCATGTACCAGCTTCAGAGCAAGCTGCCCCAGCAAGGGCATCTCTCCTCATGCCCGACAAGAGAAGCTGGGATCTGCCAGGTTCAGCCCCTGCCCGATGCCCTGAGGGCTGGGACAGGGATCCTGCTGCTCCAGGAGGGGCTGGGATCCCAGCGGGCAGCAGGAGGCAGATGGGGAGGGCTGAAACACCTCTCGCTCAGAATCACCTGCAGTCAGGGCCTGATTTAACCCACCCCTGTCACAGAGTCAGCAGCCCAGGCACCACACAGCTCCCACCCCAAGGCCAAGCCGAGATTTCCCCTACACTTGGAGCAGCAGGGACAACAAAACCTCAAGATAGTTCTGCCCATAACATCCCATCACCCAGCCTGCCTTCCCCCTGCCCTGCAGCCAAAAGCCTCAGGGCACTTGCTAATCACTAATCACTAATTAACAAGATCTTACAGCTCTGCTTTGGAGGAGGGCTGGGAAATCACTTCTCCACATCTCAAAGATAAGGAAAAGCCCGGCACAAAAGGAGATGATGCTCTTTGAGGTCCCCACAGGCCTGTCTGGAGCTCGGCAGCTGAACCCCCCTGGCCTTGCAGGGCTGCACCAGCAGTGCTGCCTGCACCTGCTGACAGGTGAGGGGTTTGTGGCCATTGCTTTACAGTTCCCAGCCAAGGCTCACACACGGGTTAAATGCATTTGAAGAAAGGATTAGCCCACTTACCCCTCTGCACTGTTAGAAAGGGATGTTTGTGCAGCAAAACAGCAAAGATTCGATCTAAGGAGATCAATCACAGCCAGAGAGCAACCACTCTGTTCCCACTGAGCCAGCACTGTATGGCAGGGGGAGCTTCACCTGAGCTCACATCCCAGGGACTCCTGGGCTTCTTATGCAGCTCACACATTCTCAGCACTCCATGAAACACTAAAAGCAGGATAGGCAGCTGCCCTGCCCCACTCTTACCACTTGCAGGCTCTCACAGTGTCACTCACGATGCTCTGAGAGGCAAAGTCACCCTCTGCCAACTCTGTGCTGCAGACATGAGCACAGAGCACCTCCAAGTGATGTCCCCAGGTGCCTCCTGTAAAGAAATACAACCAAAGCTGGGTGTTAGACTGGTTACACACACCCAGAACCAGGCTGGATACTGGCACCAGGGTGACGTGCAGGCACACAAGGAACATTCACCTGAACGTTCTACAGCCATGGGGAAAGGGGCAAGTTCTTGAGACAAGTAGGTTTCTGCCTCTCTTTTGGAAGAAGGCTTACAAATGCTAATCCCAAAGCACCCAGAACAGGGACAACCCAGCACTACATCCCTGGCAAGGTGGAGGAACAGCAAGGGGAGAAATGGCAGCCCAGAGGCAGCTGCCTCAATGCAGGCAGAGCAGCACTGGAGCTGCCAGAACGTGCTCAGCACAGCAGGATCAGACCCCCTTGCCAGCACCAGTGGGAACAGCCTCACAGCAGCCCTGCAGAACACCAAGCAGATCTCAGCCTCCCTCATTTTAGCATCTCTTTTTTCCCTTCAGGTCACTTTTAAGTCACTGAAATCCCTGTGTAAGTCTGGAAGCCCTTGTACTCTGGTGTCTCTCCAGGAGCTTCCAAGCCATCAAAAGAAAACAATTCTACCAAATTCTCCCTGCTTCCCTTTTTAACTCCCTGCCATGCAGGCACCAAATCTCTGAGGCAGAGGAGCTCAGCCCAGGACCTGAGCCTTGTTTCACACTAAATTTGGTCTGCCAGACATCCAAAAAAAAAAATCACATCAGTCATTCTGCTTCAGAGCTGGTTTCTCAGCATGGAAAATTACATTTCCTACATGTAGCTAATGCATGAAAAGCTTTGAAAGGTCAAAAAATGAAGCCATCAATTTATCACAAAAAGTAACTTCCTATTAAAGCCGCTGCCAGCCTGGGCTCCCCGGTGCAAACACTCCACCTAGAGCCAGCTGTGCCAGCCCTGCCTGGCCAGGGCTGCCAGCGCCAGCGCCAGTGCCACCACAGCCACCAAACCGCAGCCACTGCTCTGGAGGGGACCCAAGCAGGCTTTTGGTGGTACAACCTCCCCTGCTTGTGCAGGTCTCAGCAGAGAGGACCCTCACTCCCAAAGGAAAAAAAGAGCAAGTACCTGTGCTCTTGCATTGGCTTTCATTGGAGAGAGGTCCCCATGAGGGGATCCCAGCCAGCAACATCTGTCCCTTTGTCCTTAGGGACAATGTGTGGCTGAGCAGAGCAGGGGTGCAAACACAAGGTGTGGAGGCACTGGGGTGGCAGCAGAGCTCCCAGACACTGCCAACACTTCCTTCCAGAAGGGAGAGGAGCAAGGGAGCCTGAGGGGCTGAGCCACACCAGATCCTCTCCCACCCAGCAGCTGAAGGGGAGCAGAGACCACAGAAACTCATTCCACCTGAGCATCAGCATCCAGCCCAGCCATAACTCTGCCCAGGATAATTCAGAGCCACTGAAATGGCACTGCTGTTCCCCTGCTGGGTCCATCCTCCAGCTCTGTGGTCATTCCTCAGACCAAAGCATCCCCAAAAACACCAAGCAGTGCCAGCCAAGGCAGGATTTGGTCCCCATGCTCTCATTCTGGCCCAGTGAGACACAGGCCAAGCGTCTCACAGGTGAGGGAGAGACTCCTGCAGCTGAGCAGGACAGGCACTGAATACAGGAATGCAGGGCCAGGAGCCACAGGGGTTGGCACTTGTCCCTTCCTGCCTTAGGGCTGCAGCAAACAGCCTGTGACACTCCACAGAGCCTCAGCAGGACACAGCATCCCTCACCTGCCACAGCTCAGCACAAAGATGTCATTTAACATCTCAGCTTCAGAGCTGGGAAACACCTGAAGCAAGCTGGGAGGGGAGTGCCAGCCCAGCCTGGAGAGGATGCAGCAGCAGAAACTCCAGGCCAAGCTGAGCACAGCTCTGGCCCTCGCTGCCATCCTGGTGCTGGCAAAGCTGCCAACACACATTTCTCCTTTTGGGACAGAAGCAGCCCCACAGGGAGCAGCTGCACCTGAGGGCAGCCAGGCCCTGCCAGCAGTGCCCCAGGGCTGCCCCCTGTCCCTGCCAGCTCCCAGAGCCAGGAGCAGGACACACAGGGCACCAGGCTGCACTGGCTCAGCTCCCCACCAGTGCCATCCTCTGCAGCTCTGCCTCCAGACACAGCCTGGGCTCCCCAGGCACTCCAGACACAGGCTCTGCTCTGCTCCTGTGCCATTCCCAATGCCAGCACTGCTGCACAGGGAGGGCAGGGATGGGGATTTCTGCAGCTGAGCTCTGTGCAGATGGTGATCATGTGCCCTCTTACCTCAGAGATGACAAGACGAGTGTTTGCTCTTGAGTTACGACTCGTGGGAGGTAATTGGCATTCCCATTGCCATAATGACCTCGTGCTGGAGAGAACATCTGACCCTTCCCTGACCACTGTTCTCAGCACCCTGGAGGAGCACACAGGACGTTGGCACGGAGTTCTCTTCCAGGTGAGCACCCCAAGCTGCCCATGAACATCACAGCAGGGGTCAGGGGAGAAAGCTGGGGTAGCTGCTGGTACTGCACAAGGATGGAGATGCCCCATCCCAGTGAGGCTGTTCCCCAGAAGGAGACACCCAGGAGACATCAATTCCTCTGCAGGGCTCTGCCTCTCTGGGGAACAGCCTCAGCAATGGCATTGCCTTCCCTGCACTGGGAAAGGCCATCTGAGACTGACACAGCTCCAGGATCAAACAGGAATGGACTGCAGGTTCCTGGGCTGGCAATCATTTAAACAACTGTTGTCAGCATAAAAACAGATGTGATTTTTCACTTAGAAGAAGGGGAGCAGGAAGATCTCAACTCATCTAATTAATTAATCCAACTATAACAAGAAATAAAAAAGATTTATCAATGAAGCCCAGCTTTGCTGAGGTGAACGCTGTAAAAGTCCACTTTCATGTACCCAGGGACAGGCTGGGATAGGAAATTTCCCACCTCTATTTCAGGGAAGAAAACACCATTATTCAGCAAGTTCTGAACTTCTCAAAATGCAGGATAATTTCCAGGGACCTCATGGGAGTTCTCAGTGCCACAATAAAATTAATTCAGGGAAATAAAGCAGAACAGCCAACCCCAGAGCATGATACCATTGGAGACAGCCCAGGCTTAAGAAGCACAAAGCAAATTTCCCTGGGTTTAAATATTTTTGAGGTTACCATTTTAGAGGTAAAATATTTACGATAAAGAAGGAAGATAAATTGCCCCGTCCTCATTTCACTGCTGGAATTTCCAGTTGAGAGCAAAAACAGTGCCCTTAGGAAGAAAGCAACAAGGAAAAGCAAGTTCCTGAGCACCACACTGCACCATCCCGTTTTGGAGGGGAATAAACAGAAAGCTGAGCATGACACTAACACAAACTGGTCCTTCACTTGCAGATGTTTCACTGGTGTAAACATGCACCCAGCCAACCCAAGGACCAACTCCAGCTTGCTCATCCTTGTGTTGAAGCATCCTGCTGACTCCAGGCCTCAGGAATCAATGCCCAGCACTTGCCTGCTCTGTATTGATTTCTATAAAACACACACAACTTGTTGCTCGTATTGAAGAACAAACTGCTCAGGGAGCACATCTGCACATACTGGATTCTCAGGGAAGCAATTTCTGCTGGTTTGGTTGGCTGAATTTCAATGTCACCTGCACGAGAAATTTCCCTGTTCCCCCATTCTCAGACAAACCTGAGGAAATCCAACTTCCGCCAACAGAGGAGAAAAACCGAGGCTGCTCCACACAGTGACAATCCATGGCTGCAGGAGCCAGGACAGCAGCCAGCAGGCTGGGAGTAAACAGCCCGCTGCCAGCATCGGCACTTCCCTGAAAATCACATATTCTACGGAAACCTTGAAACTGAAGGAGAAATGGTGCAGGAATGAACCTGCCAGACGAGGAAGCCTCTGGGCACACACCATGGACCGGGATTAGTGCGGTCCAAAAGGGCAAATATCCTCCAAAACCAAGGCAGCAACAGAGACACGGAAATCGTTTAAAGCGAAAACCTGCTAAAGAAAAAGGCGCTGGCGGCGGAGCAGCGCTCCAGGGCAGCCCCGCCAGGCAGCCTCTATTCACTGAAATCGAACAGCAAAACAGCATTGCAAGAGCATGAAGTAATCCCACCCCTGCAGTTCGTGTTTTCCTACCCAATTAGCTACTCCAAGTGTAAGAGGGAAAAGGGAAGGGAAAAAAAAATTCAAACGCGCTGCAAAGCCAGGAGATGTTTTGCAACTCCCGGGCTCCTGCAGCAGAGCCCTGCGCTCCCGACAGCCGCGGGCGAGGCGGGGGCACCACGAGCAAAGGAAGAGAGGAGGGAAGAGGGGAGGAGGGAAGAAGGGAGAAGGGAGAAGCCGCTCACTCGCTCCGCCGTCCCTCGGGCCCGTCCCGCGGCGCAGCCGGACCGGAGCGCCCGCCCGGCACGGAGGGCACCGGGCTCGGCCGGAGAGGGGAGGAAGCGGCGCTGGGGGCGGCCCCGGAGCCCGGCCCGGCCCAGCCCGCCCCGCCCCGGGATGGAGCTGCCCGGGCCGAGCCCGTTGGTGTCCCGGGGGTTCCGCCCCGCGGGGACAGCGGCGCTTACCGCGGCACGGAACGCGCTGCTCCGGCGCGGTTCGCTGCCGAGTTTAACCACACCGGTTTGAAATCGCTGATCGGAGCGCTGGGAAAGAGCGCAGGGAGCAGCAGAGCCCCCCGAGGCTGCTGGAGCTGCTCCGAACCGCGCTGGGCTCGGGCACAGAGCCCCTCCCGCTGCACATCGTCCTGGGGCTTTTCTTAGCTCTTAAGTGCTTCTAACCTCAGACTCTGAGACATCTGCTAGAGCAGGATGCCTGGAGAAAGTGAATGCCGTCCCAGGCTGGATGTTAATTTTAAACCGTGCAAACTCTCAGTGCGTGTGAACAGCGGCAGGCTGCTGCGGGCTGCAGGCAGGACACACGCACTGCTCCCGGAGCTCACGGGTGAGGTCCCCTCGCAGCAAAGCAGGGAGCCACACCCGCACTTTGATGGCTCGGGGATTCCTGCTGCCCTAAGAGAAACCGGAGGATCAAGGACTCACAGCGCTTTGCCATCACTACAACTCCTCTCTGAGAGTGGCTGCTGCTGCCCGTGCTGCCTCCCTCCCTGCAGATCATTTCATTTCCCCTCCGCCGCTTGTCCTGCGTTCCACTGGTGCTGCAGCTGGAGCCGGGAGTGCTTCCCAGCTGGAGCCTGCAGCCCCTGCTCCCCTGTGCCGGCTGCCTGCGGCTCCAGCCCGCCTGCAGCCCCAGCCCAGCCTGGCACACCACCAAATGCACTGAGGGCAGGGAGTGCACACAGCTCCGATGGCTTTGGGAAAGTGCCTTTGTACACCCCTGTGTGCTGGGGTGCCAGTGTCATGGGCATGGCACACATCCCTGTGTCCCAGTGTCGTGGGCATGGCATATATACCCGTGTGCCAGTGTCATGGGGATGGCACACATCCCTGTATGCCAGTGTCATGGGCATGGCACGCATCTCCGCATGCCAGTGTCGTGGGGATGGCACACATCCCTGTGTCCCAGTGTCGTGGGGATGGCACAAATCCCCGTGTGCCAGAGTCATGGGGATGGCACACATCCCTGTGTCCCAGTGTCGTGGGCATGGCACACATCCCTGTGCCAGTGTCGTGGGCATGGCATATATACCCGTGTCCCAGTGTCATGGGGATGGCACACATCCCCATGTGCCAGTGTCATGGGGATGGCACACATCCCTGTGTGCCAGTGTCATGAGATGGCACACATCCCCTTGTGCCAGTGTTGTGGGGATGGCACACATCCCTGTGTCCCAGTGTCATGGGTATGGCACACATCCCTGTGCCAGTGTCGTGGGGCTCAGCTCCATCACCTGCCCCAATGTCAGACCCTGCCACCCCCAGTGCCCTGAGCTCCGTGCTGCAGTGCAGAACAACAGCTGCAGGTTTTTCTCTTGTTCCTGCTGTGTTGCCCCAGACCTGTGCACAGAGATGCAGATGGAGGCAGAGGCAGGACTTCTTTGTGCAGGGTCATCAGCCAGCCCAAAAATTGGTTTTGTCCCTTCTCTGGGGCTAGGTAGGGTTTTCTCAGTGATGTCCAGCTGCGTGGGCAGTGCAGGGTGGGCTGGACACCACGGGAGGTTATGGACATAATATCCCCCTGTGTTAACTCCAGAACACACCATATATATCTCTGTTAAATTCAGGCAGGGAACTGCCTGTGTTTCCATGTTCTTTCCATTGGTATTTTGTGCACATCCACCTGCCAAGCTGCAGAGCCACAGAGAATTTCATTTCAGTTAAAAAATTCTAAGAACACACACACTGTGGTGATTCTTATCAGCAGCCTCTGGTGCCAGCCCAAGGTTTATGTGACTGCCTCTCATTAGCACCATTTGGAGGTTAAGGCTTCTGGGATTTACAGTGGAGATAAATGTGCTGATGGGCAGCCCAAGGAGCATCTGTGAAACCCTGTGTTAGCATTAAGCTTGGTACTGGGAGTACCTGGGCCTCATCAGTCTGTCCCTGAAAACAGCATTTCTTCACCTTCTTTCTTCACGTTTGCCAAAACATAAGCACAGAGAGTAAAACACATGGGTTAATCAGGGGAAAATATGCTGTGGGATGAAGAAAGAGACACCACAGTGAAATGGTCTGCTAAGAATGGCAAATGCATTTTCTGTGTGTGGTTAGACAGAAGAAAAATCTTATGAAAGGCCTGTGTCTGGCAGAGGACCTGTGGCATACACTGAGCTCCCAAGCTAAAATGCTTGAGGCATGTTTTGGTTTAGGAAGGAAAAATGCTTTCCCTGTCAGTCAAGAGCACCTTGATGCAAAGCTTCAGCACCAAGAGAGAGCTGGGGGTGGAAGTGGCTCCTTGCAGGGGCTGGGGAGGCTCAGCCTGCACAGAGGGCAGGTGCCCACCCACACACAATTAATGGTCACAGGGGTAAAGAGGAGGGGGCTGAGAGGCTTTTCTGGGGCATTTCACAGCCCTAGGGAAGTGCTGTGCTCCCCTAGAGCAAAGTGCAGGAGCTGCTCCTCCACAGGGACCCTGCCCCAGGCACTCCTGATGCTGCAGACCATGGGGAGGAGGATGCCATGAGGGAAATGGTGCTGGGCACCCCAAAATGCCCAGTCTGGAGGTCCAGAATGTGCATTTCCTGAAGGCCAAACAATGCAGGTCTCAAGATAAGTGAAAGGAAACAAGGAATGCCAATGGGCTTTTCAGCTTCATTGGTTCTTGATTACATCAAATATTCCTACTCAATGAATATTCCTATTTAATAGGAGCACAGAGATGCTTTGAGGGCTGGTGACCCTCAACTACAAAGCCAGGCTGAGATCTGGGCTGTTCAGCCTGGAGAAGAGAAGGTTCCAGGAGACCTTAAAGCCCCTTTTATTGCCTAAAGGGGCTCCAAGGGAGCTGGACAGGGACTTTGGACAAGGCCCTGCAGTGCCAGGACAAGGGGGAATGATAGGGGGCAGGATTAGATGGGATATAGGGAATTAGGAATTGTTCCCTGTGAGGGTGGGCAGGCCCTGGCACAGGGTGCCCAGAGCAGCTGTGGCTGCCCCTGGATCCCTGGCAGTGCCCAAGGCCAGGCTGGGCAGGGCTTGGAGTGACCTGGGACAGTGGGAGGTGTCCCTGCCATGGCAGGGGAGGGATGGGATGAACTTTCAGGTCTCTTCCAACCCAAACCATTCCATGATCCTGTGATTCACCACTCTGCCCTTGCAGGGAGCAAAGGCTGCTGCAAAGGGCTGACATGGTGTCATGAGCATCCTGGTCCCTGCAGTCAGTGGCTGCCACTGCCCCCAGCCTGGCCAGTCATGGCTGGGTGCCCTTCCCTTCCCTTCTGCTGTGCAGGCTGAACCCCACCATGCCTGGGGGTGGCTGTGGGGGATGTCAAACCCAGGGAGGGCTCACGTGGCTGTCTGAGCACAAATCATCATCATTGGGATGGAGGTGTTGGGGCTCAGGTGAGCCAACCCCCCCCAGAGCAGCCCTGGGATCCTTCCATGTGTGAGGCTGCTGTCTCAGATAACTCCATGAGATTGGGGACCCTCACTGGGGTAACCCAGCTCATTCTGAGTTACTCTTCTAAACCTTAAGAAATCTGAAGTCATTCGAGTAGAACCAATTCCACTGGACATCATGAATCTCTATTTGAATCCTGGTGCAGCTCAATTGGCTTAATTTATTGAATTGGTTTAATAAAACCAGTTAATCTGGTTTAACTGATGTATAAAATAAATCTTGTTTGAATATATAATGTGTCTCAATTTTACAAGCCTCCACAACACTCTCTCATCACACTATTTCTATTTTAGATTGATTCTCCAGAGTTGGACAAAGTGGCTCTTAACCTCCTTCCAGGCAGCTCTAAATCTGCCATGGAACAGTGGGGTACCTGAAAAATGAACTATAATTAACCCTGAACATCTCTCACTTTCCAGTCCTCTACAAGCTTATGAGGAGCAATGATTCCAGGATGGCAGGGCAGCCTCATGGACAAGTCTTCTGGAGTGAGCTGCTTTTCAGGGTCAAGAGACCAGCTGTGCTTCAAATCCCTGTCTGTGTGGTGAGTGAGGCTGCCAACACCAACACCACCAACAACACCAACAACACCACCAACCCTGGCACTGCACCCTGAGGCCAAACCCTCACCAGGCACTGCAGCTCCAAGGAACCTGTGCAGGTGCACTCCTGTTTATCAATCCTGCTTCAAACATGGTATTGGTTACCCTGGCCTGGGGCTGCAGATGAGACATTGACAAATCCCCTGTTTAACACCCCTGCTTCACTTCTGGGTCAGCTGCTGGGCCTTATCTTCTGCTCATCAGTGACTGCACCTTTCCTACAGTTTATAGGAAGGACTTCTTCCTATCAACTATGTTTATGTTTATGTGTCTATAAAGCGTAAACCATGTTTATATTTATGTTGTCTATGGTTTGAGACCCAGCTACAAAACCTCGTCTAACTCCTCTCTTAATTCACAGGCTTCCAGTTCAGACCCAGCTAACGAGCAGGATTTATAATGAAGGTAGCTGCTAATGAGCTGACATGAGATGCAGCACTGGATCATACTTGCTTTGAGAAGCACTGATCAAAGCCCTGTGCTTTCTGGTTGGAGAGCATAATTAACTACAATTTCTAAAAAGTCAAGTTTGGGTTGATTAAAAATGCCATCTGACAGCTCCAGAGTGTTGTGGTGTCTCATGATGCGCTGTGCAGACACAGCACAGCTCAGCGTGGTGTCCCTCCCCCCCAGGCAGGAGAAGGGCTTTGGCTTCCTTCAAGCAGGCTCAATCCCTGGGGTGTGCAGGGTGATGGATCTGCCCCAGGAGGGCTCTCAGGGCTGTGGGACCATCCCTCTGTGAGCAGCTCAGGGTTCTCCTGCTGCCCCTCTTGCAGAGGGCTCTGCACATCTGGTGGGGATGGAGGGGTCTGATGCCATCAGCAGCAAAGTGGAGAGTCTGCTCCAAGAAAGCAGACAATCCTTATAGTGGCTTGGGAGATTCCTGCCTCAGTGGAAGGGAAATGAAAGAAATGAGAGCTGCTGAATCCTTTTCAATCTTCAATACAAGCAGGTCAAAGCAGCTCTTTGACCACGAACTCCAGGACACAGATTACCTGGTTATGTCCAAGCCATTAACTCCTGGAGTTTACTCCTGCCCCCAGCAGCACAGAGGGCCTTAATCCCCACTTTCCAGACTCCCATTTCACCTCCCATCTCCTGTTTAACTCTTCAGCCAGCTGAGGTCTAGAATACACTGACAGGGACATTTAACCAAACTGTGCCCAACCACAGCCTGTGCAACAAAATTCTGAGCACAGCACTGACACCTGCCATGCCTGTCAGGGAGAGGGAGCTGCTGGAGAAAATCACAGGCACCTGAAAGCAGCACTGTGTGCATCTGCTCTGCTTCGGGAAAAGAGCCATGGCCTTGGTCAGCCCCTCCTGCCTTCAGCCCCCACTAAAGCTTAATTTACCTGACACAGGAAAATTCTTCATTCCCAGTATCTCTCCCACTGTGTCCACACTCTACTCCAGCTTGCAGTAGAGCAGAGCCTTTGGCCAGGTGATTTCACTGTCAGGGGAACATGTCCCCTCCAAAGCACACCACCCCAGTCACAATCAGCTCCTTATCTGGAGCTTTGAATCTGAATGGAGGCTTGGTCACTCAGCCCTTCCAGTGAGGGAACCACAGAACAACTTTGACAGCTCAAATTGGAGATAAAAACTGAAAACAAAAGTGGAAAAACACCTTCCTGGTCCCTGATCTAGTGAGTGGCATCCCTGCCCATGGAACAGGGCTGGAACAAGATCAAATTTAAGGTCCCTTCCAGACTAAATCATCCTGTGATTGCATGATAAAGTACTTGCACTCCCCTCAGCTTACAGGAGCTGGACCAGACCCTTCCTCATTCAGGCCAAAGTTGGGTTCAGCCCTAATCAAGATAAAACCCCAATTCACAGGGAACTCACCTTGTATTTTCACAGATAGGTGTGATGCAGATTCCGTGGTGCCTTCTGGAAGGAGTTATCTGATTTATTATGATGGAAACAAAACCTCTTCAAAGTTGCTGTGGTTTTCCAGAGTGTTAGGCAGGACAAACTGCCTGGGGAAATTAGGAGGTTGTGGAAGAGGGTCTCCGTGACTGGCCTATCTTAAAAAAAACTGATTTATAAAAGCCATAGGTACTGATTGCTCATAATCAGTCCTTGCTTCAAAACACAGAGAAGAATTGAAGCAACTTTTTCTTTTTCCTCTGCGGGCTGATCTGTCTCCCTGCTGGGAACCAACAACCACCTCTGCTGAAGGCTGAGTTTCTGTTTCTGGGTCAGACAGAAACTCAAGCACTCATGGAGATGTTATCAGAGTGTGGAGCTGCCCAAGAGAGGGAGAGCTCCTGCTTGGGGCAGATGACATGCTATGGAAGCAATGACCCTTCCTAGATGATCTAGGTGCCCACCACTAATATTTTTTCCACAGATGAGGCATTAAAATGCTGATACAAGAAAGGAATTTTTATTTCTATGGCACCAAGAACGGATGAGGATTTTTTTCCCTGTAAAATTCTGAGATCTAGACCTGTCTGATAGCATTGACATTCTCCATAAGGATGAGAAGTGGAAGGTGATGTTAGTACAAACATCACTAGCGCAGGAAAGGATGAACAGACATGTGAGGTAGAAACTGAGTGTGAGATACAAGCAGAAATCAGAAGCCCTCCCAGAGACAACATGCATGTGTTTGCATATCAAGATTGCTGTATATGAAAGACTTTTACACAGTTTTGGCTGAATGCCCTCAGAGAGACACAAAATGAACAGCTGAATTTGTAAGTGAATTTCAAATGCTCTGAGAAACTCCAACTCAGGCCTTAAATCAAGTTCAGGAGCAATGAAAATGAGGTTTCCAGCACATGAAGACCTGCAGTAATTTTTGAATTCTAGAAGAGGAAGATGAAAGTGAATAAAGAAAAACAAGCTCAATTCTGAGCTTGATTGCTGCCCACAGGGAACAGGAAGGAGCTCATCAAATGCTCTTACCTGAGCAATAGATGATGTGATGGCCTGGAGCTGAAAGGTCTTGTCTGAGACCAGCAGTAAAGATAAAGATGATGCTAATCTGCATTGATTAATCAGTTTAATCTGGCAGTGATGTCTGCAGAAATTTAGATACCTTTCCTCCACCTGATGCAGTCTTCTCCATCATCAGCTTTCAGGTATCATTTGACTTAATCAGTTTTGTGCAGAAGACTGAGACACAGTGTCAAGTGCTTTAGTAAAATCTAAATATATTACTGCAATCTCTTCTAGCATCAGTCAGCACACCCCAGACTCAGAGCTGACAATTTCCTTCTCATTTAACTCCTAATTATTAACTAAATTGGAAAAATAATAAAAGACAGGAAGGAGAAGCAATCAATAAAGCCATGGAGAAGCAATCATAAAGCTTATGGTCCTTTGCCACCAGCAGGGCCCTGTGGCCACTGATTGTGGATCTCTCTACATGGATACAGGAGCATCCAGAGCTTTTTCTTTCTCAGTCTTTGCTCCTTTTCAGTTAGCACTGAAGCAGATTTATTTGTACAGCTACTGCCAGCTCAGTTCTCTCCTGTGCCTTTGCACCACATGGTTTTCCGAACTTCTGGATTTTCACCAGTTTTAATTTTCTGTACCACAGGACCACCTCCACCAGGACCACGCATGGTCCCACCAGGGCCTGCTCACGCAGCACAGGCAGCTGGTACTGTGGAACAGCCAGCAGGAGCTCCTGCTGCAGGCCCAGCTTGAGCAGCTGCTGCCATGGGGCCATGGGGAGATGCCTGCAGAGCTGGCAGGGGCAGCGTGGTGGGCAGGTGAACCCACCTGTGCCCTGCCCCATCCCCTGTACAAACACCTCCCAAGCAACCCTTAATGCTGGCCCAGAATGTCCTGAGATGGAAAATCGAGGCCATGTCAAAGTTAAAGTCTTGGTGTTCTTTTCTTCAGGTAGAAGGCAAACATTTGGGAATAGATGTGAATATATTTGAGTCTCCAAGGTGTGCATGCTCCATGTTTGAACTTTCTCCAAGAAGCAGCCAGCAGTGTTTTAGCTTTTATCCAGGAATATTATAATGGAAGGCAAGAAAATACATTTGTTCTACGCTTTATTAGCAATTCTGAGGGAAATAAAAGAATACTTGTCTTTGGCCCTTGTTTCTCTCCATCCTCCATAGGGCTCAAACTTTCCCAGAGCTATTCTTTGCATTTCATTCCTGGTGGTGTTTGTTTTTCATTCTTTTTTCCTGTGAGTTTTGCTAATATCTTTGGGGTTTTTTTTGTTTAACTCATGCAAACTTCAGTATCCACACCCTCCAGTGCTGATGAGCCCAGAGTTCACCCCCCATTCCCAGAAACTGCACTTTCCAGGGAATTAATGGTGCTGTGCAAATGCTCAGAGCACGAAACCATCAGGCAAATCTCACAGCCACACTTGGTCCCAGGATTGTTTAAGGCCTTGCATGAAGCCTCAGCAGGAGAAGCCCTGGTCAGTGGATGGGACAATTCTTTGTCCTACAGGAACCCCATCTCCTTTTCTCCCCATCTCCAACAGTCTGTCCTGTGAGAAGGCCAGAGAGAAAAAAAGGAAAGATCCCTCAGGTTTCCATTTGACTGCGTTTTCCCAGACTGTAAATCAGGTAGCGAGAAGCCTGAAGGGCAAAATAACCCCATAAATACCTCGGTGCTATGGGTGACTCTGCAAACTGGGTAAAGCCCTTCCCTTGTCCAAAAGCTCCAAGAGACATGGTTTTCATTTGGTGTGAACTAAGACCTCAGCCTGGGCTCAGGATTTTGAAGATGTGTTAATGTGATGATCCTTAACACATTCAGTCCCCAGGGGCGGTATAAATCCGCTGCTTTCCCTGTGGTTTATAAACTCCTGGCCTGGCTGTATGGGGACCTGCAGGTGTTAAATGCATCATTTTCCACAGAAGCAAGGGAGGAAAGACCCCCTTGTTACTGCAGCCAAAGAACCGCACTGGCAGAGTAAGACAGCGAAGACAGAACGCTCCTGCACATGGTGCTCACAAGGGCTACTGATGAACTGCTGCAGATGTTTTCCAAACAGCCTGGCCAAACGTCCAGATTCACAACCTTCCCTGTGCCCAGGTCTCACTGCACAGCCCAGCTCTCCTTGCTGAAACACCAAACCCGGGTTCCTCACCTCCTTCCCCCACGGGCAGACAGGATCCCCTGAGGGCCGGCCCGGGTTAGCGCAGCCCGGGCAGGGATCGCCGGCACCGCGGCCCGGGGCTTTGGCTTCAGCCGTGCTCAGGAATTCCTGAGGGACAGCGGCTCCTCCGACCCTGCCCGGCTCCAGCAGCGGCACCAGAGCCTCTGCAGAGGGCTCATCCCGGCAGCTCCGGTCCCGCTGGGGCAGCGGCAGCCCCGAGCAGCAGCGCCGGGCCCGAGGGCCGCGGGACAGCGAACCCAGCGGCGGCCCCGCACTGAGGGCTCCGAACCGGACACGGAGACCTCCTTTGGAAAGAATTCCCTTCCCTTTTGGATCTCCTCACCTCAGCTGCAGTCTTTTCCAACTTGGATATGCACAATCTTGACAGGAATCAGGGACTTGTCTTTGCAAACGAACTGTGGATCTGCTGGTAAATAAAGCTAGATACTGAGAGATAAAAGAAACAATGGGAAGGATTTCACTGATTGATAAATGGAATGAGAGATTTGTCTTTACAAACAAACTGCAGGTCTGCTGATAAATCAAATTGAATACTGAGAGATGAAAGAAACAATGGGAAGAACCATAAAATCCCTAAGAAATTCCACTGAGCGACAACAAGGAAAAGACCACGGTGGGGAGTTATACATGAGAAGGGGGTATGAGGCGTTTCAGGTATTGGGTGTTTCAGAAAGTCTGTACCTGTCAAGTACCTCAGCCAACGGGGAAAGAGAGAGGGACATGCAGCCAGGAAATTAGGATAAAAAGGAGGCTGTGTCCTCCTAAAATTAGAGGGACTCCAGGGGAATGCCCCGCAGCCTCTCCCTTTCTTCAAATAAAGTTACGGGGCTTCTGTGTCTCCTTTTTGGACATAAATCTGTGGTGGTTTTAGATTAATTTTCTTGACAATCTGTTCCATTGTTTCATACACAGGAGACTTCCTTTGCTCTCCCTGTTTTGTTTCAAACAGGGCTGATCCAATGTAACATTCGGGAAAAGGGTGAGGATACAGACTATTTCCCAGTGAAAGCGTCCCTGCTGTCAGCATTTTTCACCTAGCCAGCTGAAGCTGAAGCAACCTCAGGTTCTGCCAGGTGAGGTTTAGGTTGGATATCAGAAAATAATTTAATCACTGTAAGGGTAGTCAGGCACTGGCACAGGCTGCCCAGGGCAGTGATAGAGTCACCAGCCCAGGAGGTGTTCAAAAAAGATGTAGATTTGGCACCTGGGGATGTGGTTTGGTGGTGGGTCAGTGGTTGGACTTTTATGAAAAATCCCACTATGAAAAGCCAGGGTCCATAAAGGAGACAGAGGAGTCCTGAAACTTTATTCAAATAAAGGCAGAGAGTCCACCAGGGCACACACCTGTGGGAGTTTCTCTCCTGAGGTTTCAGAGGGCACAGCCTCCTTTTACCCCAAACTCCCAGCCAGCATCTTGCCCTCTTCCTTTCCCCATTGCTGAGGCACTGGGAAGGCACAGCCTTCCTGAACAGCCCAGCACATGTCCCCCTTGAACCTGTCATTTTACCCCAAAGCTCAGAAACTGAAGCTCGTGCAGTCCCACTTGTCTGTTTCAGGAGTCAGAGCTGTCTGGGCTCTGTCACAAACCTGCTGCTGGTGATGCCCTGTGCAGGCTGCCCTAGAACAGAGACTGGACAGTGCTAAAGAATAAAGCAGGGATTTGTTAGGAGGGCTCAATGGATCCACCTTGGGCAGCACAAGAGCCCAGCCAGGGCTGCACCCAAGATGAATCAAAATGGTCACAAAACACACGACTGGGCACGAGGTCTCTCACTTTGAACAGTTCTGCTCCATTTGCTTATTGGAGTTAATTGTCCAATTCCTGCTTTAGCCCATGCAGTCCCGTCCTTCTTATTTTTCTCTCTTCAGCCCACGTTGTTTGTGCTCTTGGGCTTGAGATTTGGATCATTTGTCCTTGGTCCCCATCTAGAGAAGGAATTGTTTTGTCTCCCTGCTCTGTGAAGAGAGCTTACTATCTTCTAATATGAAGCTCAGAAGTGCACACTAAAGCAGCACAGAATCTGAAAACTATAAAAGCTAAAACCTGAGGCCTCACTTGAAGCTGGTAGAGACATTAAGGACATTAACACCCATCCCCTCACCCGTGGAACTGTGTGTAAAGACATTAGCACACACCTTTCCTATCACAAGGAACTGTTACCTGTGACAGTCTCCTGCTGCCCTGGTGATGGTTGAATACCTGCCTGCCCAGGAGAAGCAGGGAATGAATTCCTGGTTCTGCTTTTCTTGCATGGCCTTTGCTTTCCCTGTTAAACTGTCTTTATCTCAACCCATGACTTTTCTCACTTTTACAATGCTCTCCCTTGTCCCGTTGGGAAGGGGTGAGGGAGTAGTGTGGGGCTGAGTTGCTGGCTGGGTTTAAGCCACAACATGCCCGTGTACCTAGGGAGGATTTTCCTGTGTCAGTTCAGCAAAGAGCACTGATCCCCATGAGCAGCACGCAGGAGGAGCACAGCTCATGGAATAATATAATATAATATAATATAATATAATATAATATAATATAATATAATATAAATATAGAAAGTGTGGGGAAGTGTATTAGTGATTAAGTTTATCTCCTGGTTTAATTTTTTTCTCTTCTTGTTGCTAAGTGATGTCTACTTGAATTTTACCCCAGGGAATCCTACCTTGATGGGTTATGGGCAGGCTTTCAAAGAGCTTTAGGCACCCAGCAGGAGATCCCAGTGCCTGGACAGTTATTTTTATTAGCTGACAGGTGTTTAAGAGTTGGGCTCACAGAAAAATAGAAGTACAGATTGCAGAATATCACCTGGCACCTGTCAGCCTGACCAGTGAATGAGTGCTGACATTTTAACTTCCATTACATCTCACCTGTGCAAGATTCTCAGGACTTCAGGCCCAAAAATAACTGGTGCCAGAGCTGTGTACCAGCAACAGTCCCTTGCACATCACACAACTATTTTAACCTGTCTTTTTTAACTAAATTTTTGCACCAGTTGAAATGTTACTTAGCATGGGTGCCAGATTGAGCCAGCATTTTCCCAGCAAGCAAATCAAGTCATGAAGCAGAAATACAGTTCAGACTCTGCTAGCTCAAAATCCAGGCTCTGGCACAAGTGTCTCCTCTGCCAGCTGTGCCAGATGTGCCTGCACTGGTGCAGGGCCTGTTGCTACATGAACAGAATACAGCTCTTCACTGCATTTACCCACTCCAGCACAAGATGCTCTCAGTGAAAAGAGTGATACACACACCCAGGACCTTTTCCTCAACTGCCTTTGTCAAATGATCCACTGGAAACCCAACCACCCACAAAAGAAGGCAGGAACTGATTTCCCCAGCTGCTGCCCTGTTGCAAGACTCTCAGAAGGTGAGGCAGCAGCAGCCCGCCATAGAGGTGCGCAGGGGAGTGGGAGCAGCTGAGCTGAGTCCAGGGTCTGCACGTTTGAGCCCTGAGCATCAGTAGAGGAGTGGTTTTATAGCTGTCAGGTTTTATAACTGCTCTCCACCTGCCAATTCTCACCTCACCCCATCTCTGCCATGGTTAAACCCATGGTTTAACCAGTGCTCGCTGCAGCTGGAAGGTGTGAGGTAAAGCCTTGCCCTCCCTGCCACGCTGCCCCTCCTGATTTGGTGATGGCAGCAGCCATCCTCATTTGCTTCACCTAAAACTTTAAGCCAACATGCAGATATTCATCTGTCCTTCTTCCCAGCAAGGTGCAGCTTAACAGCAAAGTGCCTGCATTAAAACTTTCCTGTCTGTTGGGGGGAATTCTACTGCCTGCATAAAGCCAGAGGCTCAGGAGGAGCACACACTTGATTCATCTCCAAGGATTCAAAGAGATCCTTGGGTTTTGGGGATCATTTTCAGCACTGCCAAACCACAGAGACTTGATGCAAAAGGCAGCCGTGTCAGTAGTGCTGCTCCAGCAGGCTTCATGCCTCGGGTGACCTTCCCGGATTACAGCAGCCTGATCCCTTTTCTGGTTGTTTTTAATACTTAAATGCCGACAGCATGCAGGCGCCTGAGGAGAGGTGTCACTGTCACGGCCCAGGCTGCGCTCCCCCGGGACAGCAGGTGATGCTGGAGGCTCCGGGAGTCCAGGGCTCCATCTCCTGGCCGGTCCCAGCCTGCAGGAATCCACCCACCCCGGGCACAGCTTTGGGCACCACAGGATCGGGAGGATCCAAAGTCACTGGAGAGCAAAGGAGGGGCCCGAGGATGGTGAAGGGTCTTGAGGGAGCTAGAGCTGTGTGAGGAGGGGCAGAGGGCGCTTGGTTTGTTCAGCCTGAAGGAGACTTGAGGGCAGAGCTCAGCAGGGCCTGCAGCTTCATCCCGAGGGCCAGCTCTGATGTCTGCTCTGTGACCAGGGACAGGACCTGAGGGAAAGCTGGAGCTGTGCCAGGGGAGGTTTAGAGTGGATTTTAGGAAAAGCTCCTTCCCCTAAAGGATGCTGGGCACTGCCCAGGCTCCCCAGGGAATGGGCACAGCCCCAAGGCTGCCAGAGCTCCAGGAGTGCTTGGACACCATTCTCAGGCACAGGGTGGGATTGTTGGGGTGTCTGTGCAGGGACAGGAGCTGGACTCATGATCCTTGTGTGTCCCTTCTGATTTAGGATATTTAATGATTATAGAGAAGCAGCTGTCTAAAAATGAGCTCTTCTTGTTCTGCTGCTGTGCTTCCCAGGGTCCCACAGCATTGCACCTGGTGACTTTGTTGATTAAACTATTTTCTGAGTGTCTGATACCCCCAACAGCCCTGCTGAGCCCAGGGATATCGAGCTGGGCTCTGCCTTGGCTCCTGCCTCAGAAGCATAACTGTTCACAGAGTTCTGACAGTGGACTCACACTTCTCTACAAGATTCAGGGCAAGAAGGGGCCAGCCTGTTTGCCAAATTCAGTTGCAAAGTCTACAGAGAGAGAAATCATTCTTTGCCTGTGCCAAAAGTGCAAATTACAATTGGAAAAATGTTGAGTTCGTGAATGTGGGAACTCACGATGTGTGATGATTTTTCTGATATTTTGTAACATTTTATAAGGGGTTTTAAAATCTTGTCTCGACGAATCACCTGGAATTCTCAACTTCTATTTTAAAAGTCTGTGGTCACGTCGCTGCAGAGAATCACGAGCATCTCAACCTCAAGACTCAGCCATAGAAGGCAAAGAACCACTTCTTTCTTCCTTTCTAACTTTTTGTTAACTTTCATTCTGCTGCGCAAGGGGGAGGACTGGATTCCTGCTCCTCAGCTGCCTGAACAGACAGTGCCGAGTGCCAGCTACGGGCTGTTCTGGGGAACTGCACTGCTCCGCAGCGAGAGCTCATCCTGACGGGATCCAGCAGCGCTCGGAGCCCGCGGTACCAACCCGGCTGCTCCCACCGCCGCAGAGCGAGGCAGATTACCCTCTCCATCAAAAAAACCCCACAAATTCATTTGTATGCTGCCGCAAACCACGGGCGGCAGCAGCAGTTTGCCGTGCGCGGGGCCGAAGGTGGCTCTGCCACGGTCCCGGGGAACGGCGGGCACCGGGCCGGGCCCGCTCCCACCTCCGGCCGCGGGCTCTGTGTTCTCGGGGCGCTCCACTGCCAAGGCTGAGGGGAACAAATCCCCACTGGGTCCTGACCCCAGGAGAGGTCCAATACCTCGGGCTGTAGAACAAGCCCGCGGCGCCCGAGCCCCCTTAGAGGGGGTAGGAAAGAGCGTGAAGCTCCGAAGGCAGCGGAGGGAAAAGCCGCTTCCCCCGGCCCAGCGGGGCATCCCCGGCCCTGTCCCGCCCGCGCCGGGCAGGCACAGCGGCCACAGGGACCCCTCTGCCCGACACCCTCGGCGCTGCGGGGAGCGAGACCGGAGCCGCTCCCGCCTCATCCCCGGAGCCGCCGGAACGCCTCAGGCCCGGGGCCGTTCCCGCCTCAGCTCCGGGCCGCTCCCGCCTCCGCCGCGCTCGGGCCCCGCCCCGCCCGCCGGTCCTGGCCGGGCCGCGGGGAGCGTGGGGAGCGCGGGATCGGCGGGAGCAGCGGCGGGAGGAGTGGCCGGGCCGATGCTGCCTGCGGGCCGCGGCCAGAGGTGAGGGGCAGGGGCCAGGGCCGGGCCGGGCCGGGCCGGGCCGGGCCGGGCCGGGTCCCGCGGGGCGCTGACCGCGCTGGGCCTTGCAGGGCGGCGGCGGCGCTGAGGGCGGCGCTGGGCGCGGGCGCGGAGCGGCGGCGGGAGCTGGAGCGGCGGGCGGCGCGGAGCCGGGCGCTGCTGGGGCGCTGGTGAGTGCGGCACCCGCGTGTGGGGCGGCCCATTCCGGGCCCTTCCGTGCCCGGCGGCCGGCAGGCAGGGCGAGGCCCGGGCGCTGCTCCCGCAGCCGTGCCCGAGGCCCGCGGGCCGGGGGTGCTGGTCCCTTCCCGGGGCAGCCACGCCGGCTCCGTCGCTGTTTGTTCCCTCCAGGGATGATGAGGAAGAGGAGCGGCCGCAGCCACAATCAGGCTCCAGCACTGAGCATGGTGAGCGCTTCCCCCGGGCCGCTGCCCCCTCATGTCACACCGGTCCCGAGCCATTTGGGGTATTGGGAGTTATTCCAATGCTCTGCATCCACTTAAATACCCCCTCTGCCTTTTCCCTCCCTCTCTCCTCCTTGGGGTTAGCTTGGAGTCCTGTCTCCTTAGCCAAGGCCAGCAATAAAGTGACTGCGGGCCTGACCCAGGTGTGGGAATGTCACTTGTTAAGGTTGGCTCAGGAGATGTGTCCTCACATCCATCCTGGGTCTTCAGAGCTTCTGGCAGTCCTGCCTGCATCCTCTGTGCAGTGGCTGTTCCCACAGCTAAAAAAATACCCCCTGCACCGGTCATTAGGTTTTGTTTCCTTCTGTGCCACCTGGAAGAGCAAGTGAAGAGTCAAATAGGGAACATCCATGTTTGAGCCTTCTGACGCGTTTTCTCTTCTTGCAGAAGACAGGCCTTCACCCAAGGAGCTAGAGGAGCTGGAACTGCTGAACAGGGCCTTAGAGAAGGCACTGAAGGTCAGGAAAAGCATCTTGGAAACTCCATTAGAGGCTCAGGGAGCTAGAGGACAGAAATGGGCAGGTGAGGCACGTGCTCCCAAGAAAGCTGAAGAGCAGCAGGTGCCTGTACCTGTTGAGGATGTTCCTGAGTGCAGGAAGGTGAGAACTGGAAGCCAAAAGCCTTTGTTGTTGAAGAAGCCCTCTGCATACCAGTTAAGAGCCCCTTACAGGACTGACCCAGATGTGAAGAAACTGCAAAGGAAAGTCCCAGCCAGATGTGTCTCTCAAGGCCCCAGGACAGCTGGGAAGATTTCCTCAAAAGGAGTGACTTCCAGACAAGGAAGGAGTCACAGGACAGCACCTGGTGCCAGTGCCAGAGAAGTCAGTGCTGCAGCTGAGCCCCAGGGGACACCTGGCTTGTCTGAATCTGCCCCAAATGAGCAGCAAAGCTTTTCTGGAGGGGATTCAGCTGCAGTAAAGAATTCCACAGTTGCTGGCAAGCAGTTACTAGATGCAGGGAAGAAAAGTTGTGGTTTCTTGGGAGAGTCCAGCAAAAAGGAGGACACTGCAGGTGCATGGGGAAGGAGCACCTCACCAGGGCCAGGCACCCTGCAGGAAAAGGGGTAAGTGTGGGAGGTGGGCACCTCTCCTGTTCTGCTCCAGACTCACAGGCACATGTACAGATCCTGCTGGGGGTCCCAGCCTGGCTCCATCCTCCTCACATCCCTCTCAAGAGGAAAGATCCTATACAGTTTAAAAGCCTTTATTGTGGTTGAGTAAGTGTTTTCGTTTTAAGGGCTTATTGTTGGATGGCTGGGACTTTGAAAGCCTTTCAATTAAGACTTTTGATGTTTCCTAGTCCCCTATGAGTGTTTTGGAAAGCTGTCTCTGTAGAGCTTTCTTGAGCCTTAGCTTTCCTCTGAGTGTACTCTCTATTATAGCATATTGATTTTTTTATTTATTCATTCTGTTTTTTACACAGTGACAATACATAATGCATGATTTCTCTCTCTCTCTGTCTCAAGCATGTGCCCAGTGCTGTTTGGAGTGATGGCATCTGGGTTTGATGCTGTTAACCTGTAACATACTGCCCATGTAACTACAAAATCATGACTGATTAAAGTACAGTTGTTTTAAGGGTTTGGTCCAGGAAGGATTATGAAGGGAATGTTACTGAGATTCTCTGTGGAAAAGTGGCAAAATAATACTTGGAAGACTGGCTTTGTCTTCATGCCAGTCTGTCTTAAGTAATTTCTTTCCTCTTTTGCTTTAACAACATTGAAGTTTAATCTGCATCTGGAAAGTTTTGAGGAGTGTTTCTCTCAGCCACCACAACCTAACTCTTGTGTTTGTGCAGGGAGGAAATGATCCCTTTTCACTGCATTGGAAGGGCTCCAGGACACTTCAGTGACAGTTGCTGTAGGAACAGGGATCTGGATTCAAACATTTACTTAAATTCCCAGCTGTGGCCTTGCATTCCTAGTCTGCATGTGACTAACAACTGCCAACCCTCCTGTTTTTGTGTAACAATTTAGGGATTATTCTGCCTCAGGGTTAAGAATCATATTCCCAGTGGAAGCTGGGATGTCCCTTTCCTGTTTCTCTGAGTGTGACAGGGTGCTAAGCAAAGCTGCCTTGTCCAGCAGAGGCAGGGCAAGAGGCTGTGGCAGAGCAGTTTCCCTGCAGGTGTTGTTTCCATGCCTGTGCTCTGCTGTGCCATGGCTTTGCTCCCAGCTGCCCACCCTGGATGAACCTCTGTTGGTCCAGGAGCTCTCCCAGCTCAGCCCCATGGTGCCTGTGGAACCCAATAAGCAACGTAATCTTCCCTCCTTGAGGACAGTGTGGAGACAGTGGTGGATCCAATCTCCAGAGTTGCTGACATCTCCCATTGCAGCTAAATTCATTTCAGCTTTTGACAAAGCACCATTTTCCCTGTTGGACCAGGCTGAGTTAATTGCTTTGCAGCTGCCAGGATTGATCCTTCTCCTGTTCCACAGATGCCAGCTGAAGCTCCCCCTGCCCTACAGGAAAGCCTACTCCAGGAACTGCAGGTAAGAGCAGTGTGAGCAGTTCAGTGCAGAACTCCCCTGAGCTTCAGGGCTGTGAGGAGGGGTGGGGTGTGGAGGCAGTGACCCCCAGGGCATGGAGCCTGAGCTGGGAGCAGCAGGAGCTCCCATACTGCAGGGCTGCTGCTGAGGATGTGTTCTGTTATTGTAGCCACCAGTGCTACTTTTATTCTTTGAGTGCTAATTCCTGTCAATCACTGAGTCAGGAAGTTCCTGCAGTGCTTTAATTGTGGGTTTGAGGGTGCAGCAGAAGGCTCTGCTGGTGGCACACACACCCCCGTGGGATGGCTCTCTGTGTACACTGTCCAAATGAGTTTCCCAGCCCATCCCTGCCCTGCCTTTGCAGCTCTCCTGTGAGTGTCTGAGGCTGCTTCCTGCTGCTGAGCTCTGACACTCAGCCAGCTACAGTGTTACTGCAGGGATGGTGCCAGAGGTTGGGGCTTGCGTGCTCCAGTCCTTTCTCCAGCCTTCTGGAAGGGTTTCCCACAATTCCTCTGATGCTCCTTATGTGCTTTGTTCAGATATCAAGCATAAACCCTTTCTTAAATCTAACTTCGTGCTGCCCTCAAGAATTCCTCCTCCTCTTGAAAACTGCCATTTATCAGGCACCAGTTTGTTAGTTGCCCTTCTGCAAGTTGGAAAGACTTTCTACCCTTAATTTTCACTTCTAAATTGAGTCTTTTAGCATTCCAATCACTTTGCTGCAATTTTATACTTCTCACTATTGCTTTCAACTCAGTAACAGATTGAGAATAACCTTTGCACTCAAGATATTTTGTAGAGGATTTGCATCTTGCCTGGGAACTTCTATTCTTTCCTGTTCCATTAACCTTGACACTTCTTTGCATAACATATTTCTGAAATCTGCAGTTTCTAACATGATTTAAAAGACCCATTAGGCTAGAGAGAAGACACATGCACACTCGAATTAGTCAGGCACTGCAGAACTATTTTAAGCTTCCTCCTGATGGCTCTCACTTGCTGTGGCAGGTTTTGGGAGACAATCCTTAAGGTTGGATATCATGGGGACTGTGCATCCATGAGGATGTTGAACTCTGTGAGAGAAATGCATCTCTCCAGTAGTGCTGTTATTTGTGCAGTGCTTTATGTAAAAAACTGGTGGACTCTGGTGTGAAGTCCTGGCCAGCTTCCTCATGGTTCTTTCCTTAAACCTCTGTGCAGCATCCCTGACATGCTGCTGCCATTCTGCTTGCCATACATACCACTTTGTCACCCCCAGAAAAATTATTAAGAATCTTGAGGAAGTTTGGAATGTGAAGTAGTTGGGTGAGAGTAGTTTGTCCTGTCTGCTCTTTTATTTTGTACACCTGTACTAACAGAACCCATGTACAGAAATGCAAATGACTTACTCCCAAGAAAGGAAGGGAAGATTTGTTGTTTCCTCTGGGGTATAAAGAGGAAGGACAATACAGCATCATGAGGGATGTGCCACAAGTTCACATTCTGCTTATGGAAATGTGCTGCCTGTCTTCTGATCCTTCCCCTCAAAACAAGAGGAGGGAGTAACAGGTGCTGTGCAGGGTCTGATGCTTTGTGCAGGGCCTGATGCTTTGTGCAGGGCCTGATGCTTTGTGCAGGGTGTCCCTGTTGATCTGAGAGCAGCCATGGGAATGAGGTGGGAATGGCTGGTAAATAACCTGTGAGAGAGACAGGGAGGGAGACACTTGTAATTAAAGCACTGCTGTGCCACACTGGTGTGTCACAGCTCAGTGTGAGCACTGGCTGGTACAAAGGAACATAACTTCCACCTCCTGCCCCTTTGGAATTTCAGGGCGTGGGAGAGATGTCGCCTGTGCCAAACGAGTGCAGATGCAGCAGCTGCAAGGACCCGTTTTGTGGAGAGAATCCAGACAACTGTATCCTTTCCTAGCAGGCACAGGGTGCAATTGCTCTGCAGTGAGCTCCAGGCTGGAGAGAGTTATGCCTCCAATAACAGCAGTTCCAGTTGGGTCTCTAGGCAGTGGGTTTTCTCACAGAACAGCTGCTGAGCACTTGCAAAACTTCTGATCCAGCCAAACGTGGCCACAAGGCAAGCATGCCCCACACAGCTGTGCTTGCTGTCCTCACCTTCCCCCTGCAGTGCCACTTCCCTCTGTCCTGAGTGCAGCTGGCCTGGCCTGGGGCTCAGCATTCCGTGGAACCTTCCTTAAGCTGCTGCTCTTTGAGTTTTGCTCCCCAAAGCTGACCCCCAGTCCTGCAGAGATAGAGGAGGAATTAAGGGGCCTTCAGGATGTCCCCTCCCGTGTGAGGCAGTGCCTGGAAGCTGAGCCTGCAGGTAAGGAGGGAAAAAGGGCAGTGGGAGGGCAGAAGGTAGAATAAGGATGGTTTGGGCTCAGTTCCACGTGTTTTGTGTTCTTGGCATGTGCTGGACACGAGGGACAGGAACATTCTTTGCCTGAAATGAAGGCTGGTGAACCCAAGGCCATTCTGGAAGCTCTTTGGGGGAGGAAGGTTCCAGTGTTCACACTTTTTCTCTGCTTCTCTTGTAGATCCTCCCACTCTGCAAGGAGAGTATGAAAGCCTTCTGACCTTGGAGGGTTTGCAAAGCACAGTGTCCCAGTGCCTGCAGAAGCTGCAGCTGCTGCAGGAAGGTGAGACAGTCCCTGTGCCTGTGGTCAGGTGTGAACGTGGCCCTTTGCCATCTGTGTGCAGGACACTGCACCAAGGTCATTTTGCTCCTGGTTATCTTTATGGTATTGGAGAACTTAATTCTCTGGTGGCAAACAAATCTGTGGTACCTGTGTGTCCCCCCCTCTGTGTTCAGGAGAGACTTGGAGCTTTGAATGCAGTTGCAGTTCAAGTGGGCTGGGGAGGGGACAGTGCAGGCCACAGCTTAGGGTGCCCTGATTGTGCCATGTGTGAGGAGCTTACCCTGATTAATGCAGTGTCTTCAGTCATCAGTTCTGGGAACAGTAAGTAGATCATAAAGTCTGGAAGTACAGATTTAACTTGTATGGTTTTGTCTCCTGCCCTTTCTTGTACCCTGGCAGCTCTGGAGTCCCAGCTGAGGCTGTGCCCAGAGTGCCCTGGGGATGTGGGGAGCTGCTCTCCAGCCTGTGTCCCTGCCAGGGGACACACGTGTGACAGTGCAGACATGCTGGCTGTGCCTCTCCTCTGTTACTCCAGTCTCCAGGAGCTCAGGGACCTGTTTGCCTTGAAGCTGCAAGTGGCCATGCTGCACCAAGAGATTGCCTTACAAAAGGTGAGTCTGGAGCAGTGTCAGTGCTCCCAGAGCAGGGAAGGAAAAGGACAATTGTGGGGCAGCAGCTGTTGTACAAGGTGTTGATGGGCAGCAGCAGCATGGCAAGTTCCTCCAGTGATGTTTTTGTGCTTATGCCTTGTTCTCTTTGTTGGTGAATGGGACTTTTGTTGTTGTTGTTAGGGTCAGAGCAGAGGCCCTTACATGCCTGACCCTCTCCTGATAAGATTTTGTTTATGTACTCTGAAAGAATTTGGCAGTGGAGGATGTTGTTGATAATGCCCCTTTTGTCAGGCCTTTACAGCCCTCTTAGGGCACTCATTCCCTCCTGTGTGACTTCCAGCTTCCACTGTACACCTGAGCTTCTCTGTTTTCTGTTCCTTTCCTTTTAAATCTCAAACCACTGTGCTGCTAATCTTGCTTTTACCATTCTGAGACTGTAAGAACAGGGTAGGAGGTGTCAGCTTCTTCAGCAGCCTGAGCAGAGAGTTTGCCACACAGGGATTACTTGCTCTTCTCAGCCAGCAGCAAAGGGCAGAGAAGATCTATGAAATCAAATCTCCTCCTTTGACCTATTCTTTGCCACTGACTTGAGTGATAGAGACTCTGGAAAAGCCATTTTTTGTAAGCCAGAGAGGCATTATTAATAACTGTCTGCAGCCCTGTGGCTGAAGACAGATTGCTACCTGGCTTCAAATGGGATTTCAGCATTATAATACTGAATTACGAATTATGAAGGATTTGGGGTTTTTTGTCTGCCCAAAATGAAATGGTGACCAAAGCCTGATTCCTGCTGCTCTGTTGGTGGACACAGTTTCTTCTGCACATGTACCCAAATAGATGCTTTGTGCCATGTGAGCCCTGAGGGTCTGAAGCAGCCCTGTGCAGAATGTGCAGGATAAGTGAAATTCTTGGGCCAGGTGAAGTAAGTGGGTGTGGAACAAGATAAATGCCCCAGAAAAGGATGTACCTGTTTCTGGGCCAGGCCTCCACTGCCCTTCCATGGAGGAAAGCCAAGTACCACAGAAATTCCTGGTAGCTCTGAGCCTGTCTTTGATGGTGAGGATCTGTTTCTCCTGAGGTGTGAGGAGCAGAGCAGGGGGATGGAAGTGGAGCAGTGCAGCACTCCTCCATGGGCCAGCTTTCCCCTTAGGCAGCTTTCCTGTCTGTGGAAAGAGACTTCCCAGGGATGAGCAGCTGTGTCCTGCATCCCTGCACAGAGACTTGTGCAGATCAGGAGAGGGAACCCCCTGCAGATATCCTGTACTCTGTTCTGTTTGGGTCTTCCTCTGTATCATCCACCAGGGAACAATCATGGAATCACAGAATAACTTTGAGCTGGAAGAGACCCAACTCCTGGCCCTGCACAGACAGCCCAAGAATCCCACCCTCTGCCTGAGAGCGTTGTGCAAACACTCCTGGAGCTCTGGCTCTTTAGGGAGGTGGCTGACACATGCACTTGTCCTCTCTCCTGGGCAGGCAAGGTGCAGCAGGCTGGGTTTTGGCGTGCAGGCTGCTCAGACTTCAGAACCTCATGCCAGATGAAAAAAGAAAAAACTAAAAATCCCAGGCAAAATGTCTGTCTAAGCATTAATTCAAGAGTGGGGCACCAAAGACCAGCTTTTGTCCAGTGATTGGAGTGACCTGTGCTTGAGTTGTGAGTGAGTCCTGATCCCAGAGCTGGTACTGATGCTGCCCTGGGTTGTGTGACAGCTTGGGCTGAGATCCCAGCACAGGCTTAGCAGAGCAGCAGCCAGGCCAGGGAATGCTGGGCAGCCTGAGCAGCCCCTGTGGCCTCTTTGGGCTGCAGGTGCCACTCACACCTCTGGCATAACTGGGAGGTGCTGGGAACAGTGCTGAGTGAGGGGTTGAACTTCACCCTTGGGTGAGTGAGCACTCCCTGTGTGCCTGCAGAGCTCCTGCAGCAGCCCCAGCTGCAGTTTCTTGCAGGATGCTGATCTCACCCCAGTGTGGGCCCTCCCTGCAGCAGGGCAGCAGCACTGCCATTGACTCTGCTCTGGAAATGCTGGGTGGCTGCTGAGGCAGCTCATGAGCAGAAAATGAACCACTCTGCCTTTATTAAATATGACAAAAGAAAGTATCCATCAATCAATTAGCCTGTTATTAGTCATACTGCTCTGATTAGATTTCACTTGTTCTGCAGCCACTACAAGGAGTCCTGGAGTGCTGCTGGCTCTGGTGACAGTGTCTCCTTTGCTTCTGCCAGGTGATGATGGCAGAGCTGCTGCCTGTCCTGGAGGCCAGGCCGTGCCTGGAGGGCTCTGCAGGGCTGTTCAGGGCCATCCACAGCCAGCTCTGTCAGGGGGGCCGGCGCTTCCCTGTGCTGGTGAGGGACGAGCTGCTGGACTGAGCTGGGAGCCTCCTGCTACTCCTGCACACAGCCAAAGACAGTCCAAGCAATAAATCTTTTCTATGAACTTCTTTAGTCTGCTTGTTTATTCAGCTAAATTCCAGGGGGTTGTTTCCATTATGGGCTTTTTTTATTTTATTTTAACTTCCTTTTGTATCCCGAGGACTGGAGCCAGAGAGAGCTGGGGGTGCTCACCTGGAGAGGAGAAGCTCCAGGGACACCTCAGAGCCCCTGCCAGGGCCTGAAGGGGCTCCAGAAGAGCTGCAGAGGGACTGGGGACAAGGGATGGAGGGACAGGACACAGGGAATGGCTCCCACTGCCAGAGGGCAGGGCTGGATGGGATATTGGGAACTGGGAATTGCTCCCTGGCAGGGTGGGCAGGGCCTGGCATGGGCTGTCCCTGGATCCCTGGAAGTCCAGCCAAGGCTGGGTTGGACATGGGCTTGGAGCACCCTGGGATGGTGAAAGGTGTCTCTACCCATGGCAGGGGCTGCAGTGAGGTGAGTTTTAAGGTCCCTTCCAACCCAAACCAGTCTGTGTTTCTGTTGTTTTGTATCACTTTCCTAACCTGTTAACTGAGGTTTTGTGAAGCCCCTTCAGGCCTTCAGAGACTCTGGTTTTGGCTTTTCTTCCAAGCTCAGGACACCAGGCTCAGGATGCAGACAGTGCAGCAGGTAGCAAAACATGTTTGTACTGATCAGCCATAGGACCATGGGTCAGGGCCTTCCAGCATCCAGAAATCCCCAGCTGCTGCCCCGGTGCGGTGGCACCCAGGGTCAGGCAGTGTTTCGGTGCCGCCGGGAGCGAGCGGGGCCGGCGCTGCCCCCGGCTGTGCCCGGCAGGGGGCGGGCGGGTCCCGCGGTCCCTGCCGGAGCCGGAGGCACCGGGAATGTCCAGCCCGGCCCTAGGAAACGCCGGGCCTGCAGCGCTTCCCACCTTGTCACCGCAGGGAAAGGGCAGCTGCCATTCTCCTTTTTGCTGGGCTCTTGCGTGTAATCCCCAAATTCCCTGGTGTTTCAGCGACAGGTAAAGCTTTGGAGTGAAGTGGAAAAACTCTGCTTGTGAGTACTTAAATTCCATTCAGGAAGTGTACCATGGCCTAGTACAGTTTGACCCAGACCTTATCTCAAAGCTGGACTCCTTTTGTGTGTATATGTGTGTGTGTGTGTGTGTGTGTAATTTAGCTCTTAGCAGTGCAAAGTCATTCATTAGTTTCTCCTTATCTCTTTTCAAGGTCAGGTTGCTTCCTGGCTCTTCTGAATGTCTGGCTCTTCGTGACACTCAAAATTCAATAAAAATCATTCACATGATAGGTGAAAATCAGCATCTCTGACTTTCCCTTTGTATTTTTGTCACAGAATCCCAGAATGGGTTGGGTTGGAAGGGTCCTCATCCCACCCCTGCTATGGGCAGGAGACCCTCCATGGGACCAGGGTGGCATTGGACACTCCAAGGGAGCAGACACTGCCTTCTAAAATAGTGTGGTCATACACATGAACATGTCCATGTTTGAATGGGAGAGCTGACATTTGCTATTGTTAATTAGGGTGCTGTTATGGATAACTTGCATCTGCAAGCACTGCATGAGTCATGGAGCATCTGCTGCTCAGCACAGAGCAGGCCAGAGTAAATTGGCAGCAACTTCAGCAGCACAGCAAGGACTGCAGAGGTGGGAAAGGGCTGGGAAAAGGAGACAGCCCACAAGAGAGGGTTCCCAGGGGTTGTTGCAAACACAGAAGGCAAGCTGACCCTGTAGGGGTTGTGCAGAAGGGGTGCACAATGTCAGGTAGCTGGGTTGTTCTCTGCCTCTGTGTGCAGTGAGGTTCTCTTTCTCTTCCTACACCACATTTTAAAATTTCAGAAATGTGTAAGACTTTAAATAATTTGAATGACTCACTCTTTTAAACCAGTCTTGTGCTGTAGCAGAGATAGATTCAATAGCAGCTGAACTCAGGGGCTGGGGGCTTTGTTATAGGATGTGCCATTGTTGTTGGAAGAAAGTACATCCAGCTGAGATGAGGAAACAAAGACTTAAGGTAGTGTTTGATGCCAGGGGATAGAATTACAGAAATACAGGAAATGAGCAGTATTTTTGGAAAGTGATAGATGATCCCAGTGTTGTGTAGACATGAGCTGAGAAAGCATAGTGAGGGCCAGGGAGAATTAGCAGCTCTGATTCCTTCTTTCTCCCCTGCAGTAGCATTTACAAGGTTTTTGGGTTTTCCCTACTTGAAGGATGAGATCCTGAGGAGGAGGCAAGTTTTGCTTTTCTTTCCAGAATCTGTGACTTTAAGTATTTCCAACTGCTACAGTTTTTCTTTTTCCCTGGCTCTCTTCTCTCCTTCCCCTCTACAACTTCTCCACAGACTGTGTTTGTTTTGCAAATATGTTTGGGATAGCAGCAGTGCTGCTGTTAGTGCACACTGCAAACAGCAGAGCTTCTTGGAGGGCTTCACATGCACCAGTTGTCTTTGGTTAGCCTTAGAGAACAATAGAGACTGATTTGGCTTGGAAGGGATCTTAAAAATCATTTAATTCCACTCCCGCCATGGGCAGGGACACCTCCCTGTATCCCAGGGTGCTCCAAACCCCATCCAGCTGGGCCTTGGGCACTCCCAGGGGTGCAGGGGCAGCCCCAGCCCCAGCTGTGCTCAGTTCTGAAGCTCTGCTGAGCCCCCCAAGGGGTTCATCCTGCAGGTGTCACCAGATCTGCCACCGAGTGCTGCTGCAGCACGTGGAGAGACTCAGCAGTGGCGCTTTAGGGCTGCTCCCCATCTAAAACAGAAATAACTCGGGTCTTGGTGAGAGGGATGACACAGCAGGGGTGTGGAGGAATGTCCTGCCTCTGCCAGCCCTTCTGAGGGCTCTGAGTGTGACAGAGCATGGCAGACTGTGCCCTGCTGCTGTGACTGCCTTGGCGCCCTCCCACCCTGGGAAAAGGGCAGGAGGAGCTCCCTGGGCCAGGAGCACACCTTAGGGCTGGGAGAGGCAAACCCTGCTGAGCTGTGTGAGGCATAAGGGAATTTCATCAAAGAGCAGTTTAAGATGGTAAATGTTGAAGTGGGAGGAAAACTCCCAGCCCCCTCTGAAGATGACAAATTTGCTGTTGATGTTCTTCTCTAAATGAGCTTTCTGTGAGCTCCAGAGAGCAGGTTACTTGATTAAAACTGTGTGTGAGTCAAACCTGAAGCATTAACAGCTGACCCAGCAAGTTGTTGTGCCAGTCTAGAGTTCTAGAAAGAGCACTGATGCTGCAAAATGCTGGGACAGAGTTCTTGGATTTTAGGGGAGCCACTAGGAGGGAACTGTATCTCCACACACATTTTTTTAGTTTTTATATTCTTTTACCCAGATCAGTCTCTCCCTAAGTTACAGAATTCAGGATGAGCTTGTGTTTTCCAGCTGAAGCTCTGCTGAGATATTTTGTCTGGTTCTGCTAAAGCTGAAAGGGGTTCCACAAGCATGCAGAGCCCACTGAGGATGCTGGGTGTGGGAGCTGCAGGATGCAGAGAGCTCCTCCAGACTGTCCCAGGGTGTCTAATTATCAGCACACTGTAAGCAGTGAGTGGGAAATGCTCTAATAGCCTCATGGATGCCAGGGGAAGGAGCCAACAGGGATTTTTGGTGGGCAGGCAGCCAGTTCATGGCTGTGCATTTCCAGTCCTGAGTCCTGTCACCATTGTGGAGGCACTGAGAGGCTGCAGCAGATGATGGATCTGACACCAGGGCTTGTCAGTTGTTATGTGTAAAACAGAGATTGATGTGATTCCACTTGCTCTTGAGCTTGGTTTTGTGTGTCTGTGCTCTCTGCAACAAGGCCTCTTGTTCTGGTGGATTGTGGTTGATTTTTAGGAGCATGTACATTGGGACTGGTGCAGAGGACATCTGGGTTCACTGGCAGCTTCCTAGTCCTCCTTCACACACATTAATAACAACCTCACAAAAGAAAACCCCTAACCATTGCTCAGTTTGACATGAAAACAATTCATTAAGTAAGTATTAAAGTTCCTACCATTCACCACACAGATTGAGTGCTATTTTTGTAACCAGCACCCAGAAGAAAAGATCTATCATCTTGGTTTTAATTTGTGGAGAAAGAAGGAGGTTAGCATTTTAATAAAAAAAAATTTCTTTGGCTGGTTAATTAATGTGAGCTCAGTAAGACAGAAGAGGGCAGGAAGCACCAAGCCCCGTGTGCCAGGGAACAAAGAGCTGGGAATGGGAGGAGAAAAAATTAAAAGGGAGTTTTGAACTTTCTCCTTTCACAAGGAGAAAGGTTACAGTAATCTGTTATTTAGGCACACAAATGAAGATGTTTGACTTATTTTTAGCCAGAAAAAGAAAGATAACCAGTGGATAATGAGTTTGGATAAGAAAAAGTAACTAGAAGCAAGATGTGAGTCAGTGGAGGAGCCTGGCCTTGGAAAGAAGCTTGTCTGGAGTCTCCCCCTGGTTTGTAGGAGCACAAGCTCCCAGATGTGCTCATGCTGCTGTGAGGTTTGTCCTCAGCCCTTACATGCTGTAGAGGGAAACAATTGATTTGTCTCACCTGAGGGGTGACTGACCCCAGTGGGGCTCCTGCCCTGGGCAACCTTGGCTTGTGCATTTCCTTCCCCTGCAGCTCTGTGGCACCTCAGCATCTCTGCCCTCTCTCCAAAGCAGGGTGCCACAGCTGTTGGTTCAGGGGCACAGCCTGGAGCTCTGCACTTTGCAGCTGTGTTCTCTGGGCATCTCTCCCTTGGGGTTTTGTTTCCTGCTTCAGGCTCTGAAGCTCAGCACACACAGAGCAGTTTTCTCTGCAGGTAAAGGCTCCTAGAGGATATTTTAGCAGTAGATCTTGCTTTTGGGATTGTTGAGTGCTTTCATGCAAGGTGAGGGCATCTGCAGCTCTCACTGCCTCCAGGGTGGGAGTTTTGGGTACCAGCCAGGCATAGGAACACAGAGGAGAGAGCACAGGAATCAGAGAATCATTTAGCTTGAAAAGATCTTTAAGAACTTCAAGTCGAAATGTTCCCCTCATTGCCAAGACCACCACTAAACCGTGTCTACACATCTTTTAAATCCCTCCAGGGATAGTGACTCAACAAAAAAAACCCCAAAAAACAAACCTTTAAAAACTTACTGAAACCCTAAATAGTGCTTTAATTATAATATTGTGCTGACTGAGTAATGGGATAGAATTCAAATAGTTGGATACTGGATGCAGGGATGAATCAGACAGTATTTTTTGTATTTAAGCAAGTTTGGGCATATAAATTTAAACATAACCACATATTATTCAGTGTGTTTGCCAATATCTTTTAGACTATTTTCAATCTTAACTACCTGGTATTGTCTCCATTTTAAATGATGTTTGCTGTGTTGTGCTGTTCTGGATCTTCTTCAGGATGACAGAGCTCTCACAGAGATCCTGCTGTCCTTGCAAGAGCAAACTCACCAGGTTTAAAGGAGTATTTTGACTGAACAAAGCAATAGTGATTTGAATCATGTGTGATTCCATCTCCCTTCCTCCCACCAGCGGGAACACCGCGGTCTCCATTCGTAGGGAGGAGTTGAGGGTCTTGCTTATGACAATGCAAACAGCATTATTTGGGCTTTGGGCTTTTAATTAGGTTAGGTTTTATTTGTTTTTTGGGGTTTTTTTTCTTTTTAAGAAGAAATTACAGTAAAATAGCTTATTTGTATGTATGAGGTGCATTTCTTATCTGTGAGCCTTAAAACCAGTGTGCTGGTGTATGAGTCACCCAGCTCCCTGGGCAGCACTGGGAGCACCCACAGCTCCTTTCCAAGGGCAGGAGAGGAGATCAGCAAAGCTGCTGGGGCCTCTTCTGCCAGCCCGGAGCTTTTCCTGGCTCAGGATGGCAGCAGGTGCCCAGCACTGAGTGCTGAGTGCCCGCTGTGGCCCGAGCTTGGTGTGAGCTCACCCCAGGGCTGGGAAGGAGCGTGGCTGTGCCTGGGGTGATGTCATGATCCTTTTCCATCTGCTCCCATCCATCTCTGAACCCTCAGGAAAGCATCCTTCTGGTGAGACATGGGAATGCCTCATTTCCAGCCCCCTCCCTGGTTTGGAAGTCCCTCTGGAATGCTGGGGCTGGGCTGACCTTCTCCCCCTGCTGATGGCCCAGAGGGGCTCCCATGCAGTGTAAGAGCCACGGGCCCGAAATAGCTCAGAGATGTCACCCAGCAGCTTGTCACTGTTGCCAGTCTTTGTTGGAGTGGATCAAGGTGACACTTGGCTGCTATTTTCAGCCCCACACTTCCTGATGGCTGTTGGTGCTTTATTCCCCTGCTTTGATTATTTATTTATTTCCCTTTTGCTGAATCATAGACCTGGAAAATACTTCTTAGGTCACTGAGGATCCAAGAATGTGCCTCCTGATTTATTTTGCTGCCTGTTTTCCAGCTTTACTTGGCACAAGGCAGCTTAAAATGGACTCTGAGATGCCACCTGTGCTTCTTTGATGATGCTTTCCTGCTGCGTGAGTGTCTTCCCTGCTCTTTATCTTAAAATTAATGGAGCTGCTCAAAGTTTAACACTGGCTTTGCCAGGGTTTTTTCCACACTCAGCTGTGGTTGCTGGTGCCATATTCACCCGCTCTCATTTCTCTGCAGCTCTTCATTGCAGTCTAAGTTTATTTATGGTGGGGGACAGTTGTGCAATAACTTGTTATTCAGTATTTCCTACCCCAGTCTCAATCTATCATGTGGCTCTTGCATGAACTGTGCCAGATTTTCATCATGGAGAGTGATCAGGCACTGGCACAGACCGAGTGGTGGAGCCACCATCCCAGAGGGATTTAACAAATGTGTCAATGTGGCACCTGGGGACATGGTTTGGGGTGACCACGGTGGTGTTGGGTTAGTGGTTGGAACTGATGATCTTCCAACCTTCACAATTCCGTGATTCTGTATGAGCCAAATAAAGGCAGAATTATTAATTTCCCCACAGAGCCAAAGGAAAAAACCTTGTGAAGATTTCTAAGTTATTACAAACTGCTGGGGTTCATTGCTTTTTTCCACTTCCTCTGTGCAATAAGTCAATGCCTGTGGTCTGTTGGCATTTAATTTTTGCCCAAGTGAGGGTCATTTGTTGAGAGCACAGTGTGAGAAGGCTTCAGAACTGCCAGTTTCTGGATTTCTACAACCTAGACCCCGGTTTTAAGCTATGTGTCCCAAAACTGAGCAGTGAGGTGGGCACGAGTGAGTATTACTTCTTTGACTCATGCAGGGACACATGTGAATTGTGTAACAGTGATTTTCTTCAATTATCTTTGCCCACAGATGTTCCTGCCAGATATGTAGTTTTCTCTTCTCGTTTCCAGCCCCATTACCTTCTAGTTCTGGACAAAATAAGGCATAATTCCTCCATATACAGAACTTCCCTGTGCAGTGGTTTAGCTCCAGGAAGGAGTGTGTCCACCCTGAGCACAGCAGGACCTGGAGCTGGAAGCAGAGCATGAGGGTGTCTGTGCATCCTGGCCCTGCTTTCTTTGCTGCAGCACTTCCATGTGCTCTCAGAATTATTTTGGCTCTAACATCTGCTTTGAGAAGGTGGTGTCAGTGTCTCTGGTCCACAATCATGGACTGAAGGTGGTGTCAGTGTCTCTGGTCACTCAATAATCATGGACCATGGGACTCCTTCCTCCTGCCACAGTGCTAGAGAATGTGGATCTCCTCCTGCACCTTGCTTCTTCTGGGATTCCCTAGTGGTGCTCAGCATCATATTTAATTCTGGGCTTCCTTACTTGAAAATTGGAGACATTGAACTGTTTTAGAGGGATCCTTCCTTTCCTCCTCATTCCCTTCTAGGAGTCTGGGTTTCTTGCTCAACCACCACCATTCTGTCACCCACCCAAGCCATTCACCTTCTCTGCTCTTTGCTGCTCCTCCGCAACAGGAATTTCCAGGTGTTTCTTCCCTCCTTCCCTCCTGCCAGGCTTTGGAGCCTCTCTGCAGCCAAGGGCACCAGGCCAGACTGTGGGCAGGGTTCTGGCAGCAGGGAGAGCTCCTGTGCCCCATCCATCACCCCAGGCTCCCTGGGGGTGTCTGTGTGCACAGGGAGTGCCATCCCTCCCTGCTCCTGCCAGTGACTCATCCAGCCCCAGCTGCACTTTCATCTCCTGTGGGAAGCGGGAGGAGGATGCACAAGTCTCTATTTCTGCTGTGAAAATTACACCCTTAGGTTGGTTACAGCAGTGTGGAGGGAAGGAGTGCAGCACCCAGGCAGAGGAGTGTCAGCCCCACCAAGGGTGGGAGATTCAGTGCCCAGAAATGTGAACTCACACCATGCAGCCCATTGCACATTTGTGAGCTTATAGAAAACAACCATGAGATCAGAGAAAGTTGCCTGAATTTGGCCTCTGGATGAAGGAGGGAAAATTCATCCAGCTGCCTTCCACACATGAGTGTGAGAAATCTCCTGGTGGTGGCCCTGCCCCTGTGCAGCATTGTCCTGGTCCTGCTTTTTCTTTCCAGCCAGGAGCAAAGCCAGCATGGCTCCCTGGCACGCACTGGGCTCTCTGCAGGTGATTTCTTTAAAGCATCTGTGCAGTTGTAGAGGTCCTTGGTTGGACATTGCTGCCTCTGCTGCTTTGAACCCTCTCAGGTGAGCGGTGTGTGGGTGGCAGTGGGAGCGCTTTGATGCAGGCACAGCTCCTGCAATGGGTGTGCGCCTGTGCTTCACCCCAGTGCAGCTCCAGGAGACACAGGGCTGCCACAGCAGGGTCACATCAGTCCTGCTGAGTCAAATACTCAAAGTCCTCACACATCAGAACTGAGACGTGAAAATGGCTGTTTTTCTAACCAGCTGGGACTTGTTTTTCTCACCTATTGCTTTCTCAAGGCCAGTCACCGCTCTTCAGCACCACTTAAAAACAGGTACTGCTGTCAACCCACAAATGCTGCTGGGTTTTGATGGAAGCCAAGAGTCCTTTTCAGTCCTCTGAGTGCAGGCTGGAGGTGTGGGGATGCTGCAGAGGGTGTGGCCAGCACGGGAGACTGGAGCTGTGTTCAGGGGTGGCACCACATCACAAATTTCCTGAGAAGAAGTTTGGGAAGTGGCACATTGCTACTTGGAGTATTTTGGATATACTCCAAATTCTTGGATTATTTTCTTCCAAAATACTCCAAATTCTTGGATTATTTTCTTCCAGATCCCACTGTCAGCAGCAGCTGAATTATTTTAGCTGATATTTTCTTCAAGGGTTCAGCTCAGGATAAATTTAAGCCTGAACATTTTCAAGTTCGACAAAGCTTCACAAAGCTGAAACTGGAGCTTGTGCTGGGTGGTATCAGCCTTCTGCCCTTGCTCAGAGGGCATTGACTCATGGAGTTCTGCTGCTCTTCCTCCCCTCTAATGAGCAATCAGGAGAGTAAATAACAAAACTCGGTTTGCAGAGCACTGTGTGCTGCATGTCTGCCTTAGCTGGAGTTATTTTCCCACTGCCATCCCTGTGCCCAGCTCTCTGTGTCTGCAGCTGCCTGCCTCTGGGCATGCCATGGGAATGTTGGGAATTCAGCTGATACCTGATCAACTTCCACTGTTGTTATTTCCAAATGTTGTTGAAGAAACTGGGAGCAAGAAGAGAAGCCAGGAGCCTTGCAGAGCCAGCCCCTCTGTTTGGGTGCTCACAGGTTGCACACAGCTTCCCAGGCCAAACCTGAAGGGGGCAAAGGCTGATCCAAACCAGCTTTATTCCTTCCTAGAGTGGCATGACTTCCCTGGGGATGCTGTAGGTAAGAGCAGTGCCCATAAAAAGGGAGGATAATGCATCTCCTGTGCAGATTAATGCCCAAACCTTCCCTTTCCTGAGCCAGTCCCATCAGCTCCTCTGATTCTCCATGTCAGCTTCCACAGAGCCTCCCTCTCACTGCCCTGCTCTGCTGCTCCTGCAGTGTGGATTTTCTTCCTTGTTTTTGGCTTCCTCTCAGTTGATGCAGACACACAGCTGGGCCCCATCAGCTCAGGGGAAGCTCTGACCCGGGAAAGGCTCCAGGTCTTCAGGTCTGCTGCAATAGCTCATTCCTTTCCTCTCTCCTTCAGGAAAACCAATTAAAAGATAAAACAGTGCAGGAGAAGCCAGAGATGGGAACTGTTTGTGCCCTCTCCAGTCCTGGTGCCTCTCTGATCCACTCAATGTAAAGGCACGAAAAGCTTTTGCCCTCAAAAAAAAAGTCTCTGGTGATGTTCAGAGCTGGGCAGGAGGATTTTGTACTGAACCTCCTCCAGGCTGTTTGTGTCTCCCTCCTCCCTGCCCAGGAGCCCTGGGTGGCATCACTGGGCTCTGCCACATTGTGCACGTGTGGTTCTGTGCTGGAGCAGCGCTGAGCCAACATCCCCTACCTGTGCTCACCGCTGCTGTTTAAAAATCGTTCATCTTGGTGGTCAGGATGTGGGCACTGCAGGGAAAGGAAGCGGTGCCTGGGGTTCTGGTGGGTACAGTGCCAGCTCCCACAGCCCAGCCCAGCCCAGCCCAGCCCGGCCCGGCCCGGCCCAGCCCAGCCCACCCCTCCTTCCCGGGACAGCTCCTGTGGCTCTGTTGATCCCCTCCTGCTCTCAGCTGCCTTTCAGCATCCTGCCCCCTGGACCTCACCCTGCTGCCGCCCTGCCTGCTCAGCCATCATCTCAAACCCCAAATCCTCCCGCACCTCAGCTCCAGCCCCTTTCCCTCCGGGTCCCGTGATCGGTCACCCTCTATTCCCCGCAGTGTCACCCGCAGTGTCCCACCAGCACCACATGGGCTCCCAGTGAGGCTCCCCAGCCCTGTGCCAGGGAACAAAGACGGAGGGGGTGACACCGGGAGAAAAAGAACTTGGAGGGAGGTGATGGTGCTGGCATTGCCCAGGAGGAGCAGAGGGGCTCAGGGGAGCGGTCCCTGCCCATTCCCTTGGGATCTGCGTGCCCGGGGCTGCAGCACTGCGGGGCTGGGCGCACCGGGCAGTGGGGACAGCGCCCCTGCCCCAGCGCTGCCCGGCCAGGGCCCGGGCTGGCGAAAACAGACGCAAGTTGGAAAAACACACGGCAAGAGCGATGCCAGGCGGCTGCTCCCAGCCCGAACGAGTTAACAGGCGGCGGGGCCGAGCCGGTCCTCCCACCACCATGAGATCACCGCGGGCAGCGCCAATCCCCGCTGCAATCCTCCTCCAGCCCTCGCTCCGTCTGGCAGCAAAGGAGCCGCGGCTGCGAGTGAGAGCGGCGGCAGCGGAGCCCCGGCCCGTGGGCACCGAGAGCAGCACCGAGAGCACCGAGAGCAGCACCGCCGGACACAGCGAGCATGTAGGATCCGGGACTCTCCCTCCACCGCCCGCACAGCCACTCTCGTCCGTCCCAGACGCGCCTTGAGCTGCTCCTTCCTGGCTTTTCCTGCCAACATGATGGGCTGCAAGTCCAACTCACTCACTTGCCTGCAGGGAGGAAAACCGGGGCTGCCGCTGGCCACAGCCACCGATTCCACGGCCACGCTCAACAAACTGGCCCTGGCCACGGGCGGCACCGAGAAATCCTGGTACCGCTGCATCTTCCCCTTCGGCATCGTCTCCGTGGTCATCGGCGTGGCAGCGACGTGCATCACCTTCACCATCAATGGCCCCCAGATGGACATCGCTAAGGTGGTCTCGGTGGCCACCCTGATCTTCGGGGTGGCGCTGCTGGTGGCCGCCTATGTGTGCTGGCGGGCCAAGCGGGAGCGGCAGCGCCAGCGGCAGCGCCAGGAGCCCCTGGCCCTGGAGCAGGGAGCGCTATGAGCCGGGCTGGGGCACAGCTCAGCTCCACCCGGAGCCCCCTGCTCACACAGCCCCCTCCGCGAGCAGAGGGGTGACAGCACCGGCTTTGTCGCATCCGAGGAGGTCCGGACCGTGCCCGAGGTCAGCTTGCCGTCATTGTCCACCCCGCCCGCGCCAGCGCCGCTCCGGCCAGCCCCGCTCCCGGCACGGGGTAGGGGCAGTCCGGCCACGCCAGAGGCTCCCTCCTGCCTGCCCGCCTGGGACCAGCACGGAAAGAGCCCGGAGAGCGGCCAAGGAGGCCGGAGAGTGGCCAGGGAGCAATTCACCAGACAGGGACCGGCTGCTGTCCCTGCCGTGCTCCGCCGGGGATCTGTGCCCAGGAAACCGAGGCAGCCCCTGCTGGGTGTTGGGAGAGTCCGGCATCACTTCTGTCCCCTTGCGGTTTTTCCCTGTGGCGAGGACCCGCGTGGCGCAGGACAGAAGGAGTTTAGGAGGAAATTGTGTGTGTGCTCTCCGGGGAGCTGCGGGCACGATGGGCGCGGGGTGCGGGACGCACAAACAGCGGTGCGGGAGCGGGGCCGGCCTGGCAGGGACACCGGGGACAGCCACGGCCACGCTCCCGATGCGGGTCGGTAGCTGAGCCTGCCGGGGGAGCGGGAAACGGGGAATGGAGGGGCTCAGCCTCGAGCGGGCGGCTGCTCTCGGGGTTCGCTGTTCGTGGAGGAGGAACTCGGGCTCCTTCCGTGCCCTCGCCGGTGCCCCAGCCCGGTGGTGCCAGGGATGCCCGGGGTGCGGTGCTCGTGCTGTGAGCTCGCAGCTGCATCCCCCGGCTGTGCGAGTCTGACAGCAATGCTGTTCTGGAGAGGGAGCTGGAGGTTCATCCAAAAGGAGCAAATACACTTTTAAGACTTTTTTTTTTTTTTTTTTTAAAGAAGTCCATGCTCCCTTTCTTTGAATTTAGCTTTGAACTCATGATTGTAAAAAACAAGAGTGAGACCCGGGCACGGGGTTCCTCTGTGGTTCCCGGCCGCGGGGGCTGCGGCAGAGCGGGGCCGCTGCCCTGCCCCAGGGCCCCGCAGCCTCAGGGCCTCCCAAAAGCTGCCCCAGCACCGCGGCCGTGCCCAGAGCTGCCGAGAGCAGCCCCGGGCCGGCAGCGGAGCCCCCCAGGCCCGCAGAGCCGGGAGAACGAGCGGGGCCGAGCCGGGGCAGGGCCGAGCAGTGCCCGGGCAGCCGGGGCTCCCCCGTGGGCTGTGCCACATGCAGCCCTCCCTGCCCGCAGCTCTCATCCCCGCGGGCTTGTCTCCATCATTCTGTCGTGTTCCACAGCCCCGGAGCTGCTGCTTGCCACAGCAGGCACGGTCCGAGCCACCCTCAGGAGAGTGGGATCCCGGGTGCCAGGGCTTGGACACCCAATCCCACAAATCCAGGCTCAAACACCCACAGAGTTTGGAAGGCTGGAGACACTTTCAGCCTCAGATCTGATCAAAGCTTTACTTTTTTGGGACAGTATCCCAGAGCCCCACTCTGTGAATGAGTTTAGCAAACATTGAGCCCAGGCTGTTCTTCCTAAGGCTGGTCATTGTTTTGAGGTGTTTAAATAGTTTGTGGTTTCAGCCTCTCAGGGTCAGCAAACCAGTGATGGGTGTGTGGTGTGAGGGATGCTCAGTGTTAAGTTCATGTATTGAGGGTCTGAGGTGCCAGCTCAATTTTATTATTTTTCATTTCATTCTCCTTGCTACAATACTTCAGCAAACACATTTGTGGCTGCCTGCAAACCCCTCTGCTCTCACCTTGCCCATCACCACCACCAGGACCAGGAGTGCTGCTCCTAATCCTGCCCACACTGATCTCACTTTTCAAGTGCTCAGCCCTTCCTCCCCCCATTCTGAAGCAAACCCATCTCAACAGGATGTTGGGATGGTTGGCCAGGTGCACCTGGAAGGCCTTGGAGCCAGCCCAAAATGTCTTACGTCAGGCCCTGTTACATCTCACCCTCCTTTGCTCTTGAAATCCAGTTCTCCAGAGCCAAATCAGCTCTCCTGCTCCCAGTGAGCTCCTCAGGGTGGCTCTCAGCAGGGCCTGGAGCAGTGGAGCCCATCCCAGAGACAGCCTGCAGGAGCTGGAATGCCAGTCCTGCACAGACCAACATTTCATTTTGTTTTCTGCTAAAAGCTTTAAGGGATTTGAGTTCTGCCAAGAGAGGCACAGCCACAACCACCCCTCCTGCTGCCTCTGGGGGTTTATGACAGGGAGGGACCCTGGCAGTTCCCCCACAGGACTGCACTGGGTGGGAGCGAGTCTGGGGAACTTCAGCCCCTTAAACAGCCCTGAGTGCAGGTTGTGGCTGCAAGAAATGGCTGGGAAAGTTACACCTGGGTCACAAAGAACTTGGAAGGAAGAATATGAAAGGAGCCACGTAGTCAGTCTGCACTCACAGAGCACCTGGGGATCCAGAATCTGCCACAAGCTGGAACCAGTGGTTCTGTGTTTGCTGGCACTGCCACCATCACACCCTCCTCCTTCTCAAGTGGCATTGGTGCCACTGGTGGCATTGCAGACGTGTGGGAGCTGCCCCCATAGCTGTTCCCTTCCCTGTGCAGCTGGGGAGGCTCAGAGGACACCCCACTGCTGCAGCCAACTGCCCGTGCCACCTGGGCACCCCAGCCAGTGCCAGGGGCCTCAGCATCACGGCAGAGCCCAAGGGCAGCTGTCCTGGCCCAGCACAGGTTTGGGAAGGGGCTCACAGGGATGCCCAGGGTGTTGTCCATACCCAGCAGCTGAGCTGGAGGCACAGGAGCTGTTGGGGCACAGATGGATCCTCAGAGCAGGAAGGGGCTCTGGGCTGCCTGACCATGGTCTGGGCTGAGAGAGAGGCTTCACCCTTGCCAGGGGAACCAAAGAGAAAATTAATAAACCTGTCAAGCTCACTCAAACACCAGTTTCCATCTGCTTTGCCTGGAGCTGCAGCCCGGCCCAGCTGTGCTGCCTCACTGCCCAGGGACCTGCACCCTCCAGAGGCCTCTGTGCCCCTGGCAGGAGCTCCCGAGGGAGGAGAGGTGGCCCAAAGTCCGTGCAAGGCACCTTTTCCCAAAGCCATGCCTCGATGTAACCTGCATTGCTCCAACAGGGAGAACATTCCCCAGCCCAGGGCCACTCCCCTGCAGGGACAGCATCCCCAGGGCTCCCTGCCCACACCAACCCACACCAGCAACGCTTCAGCTGCTGGGACAGCCCTGGGTGCTCTCTCTGACAGACCCACCCCAACCCCCTTGCAACTCCAAACAGGATTCAAGGGGAAAACGCAAGGTTGGAGGCACCAGAGGGAAGGGTTAAGAACTGTTGCTGCCAGATTGGGAACAGTTGCAAAAGGGAAACATAAAAATAAAAACATGCATCCCTAAAATAAACCTGACATTCATTTCTTATCCTGGCTGACACGTGGGGCTGCTCCCACTGCTGGGTTTGGCTGCAGAGGGTGGAGCCCCACAGAGCCTGGCTCTCCTTGGGATGGGGACCATGGGCATTCCCATTCCCACTCCTGGTGCAGAGTGAAGCCCTTCAGAAGTGCAGGGACAGAGGGACAGCTGCAGAGGGACTGCTTTTCCTGGCAGCTTCAGGGCACCAGCAGGGCTGATGGAGGAGTGGAGCCAGCATGTCACATGGAGTGAGGTGCTGGTGGCAGAGGAGGTGTCTGCAGGACATTCCCGTGACAGGGACATCCCCTGCTCTGCCCTCTCTGCTCTCCCCCTGCCATGGCTGCTGGGATCCAGAATTTGCCACAAAGTGGAACCAGTGGTGCCACCATCACAGCCTCCTCCTGCCCAGGGCACAGGGTTTGGGCTGGGCCATGCACCTGAGCTCACACACAGCTGCAGCCGTGCCCTGCTCCCTCCCCAGTGCCTGCGTGACCCAAGCCCTGCACAACTCTGTGTCTGTGCTGCGCCTGGGCCCCCTAAAACACACCCATCTCACCTTCCTACACAGTCCATCCAGCCTAAACCCCACATCTAGCTCTGCTGCTTTTCCAGGTGTCAGCTGGCTCTGGAAATTCGTGGTAAAGAGGAGCAAAGAGGCCCAGGACAACTCACAGCACTACTGCAGGTCTCCTTATCCAGCCTATCTCCTTATCCAGGAGCAAGAAAGCTGGCACAGCCTGGGACATCCATCCCTACCCAAAAAATCACCATTCCCTGCTCTTCAAAAACACATTCATGTGCCCAGGGAGGTGTGGGAACAGCCAAGCCCAGCTACTTGCCTTCAGTTCAAAGCTGCCAGCAAAATAATGAGTAACTCTGAGACAGCTGGGCCGAATTCCTGGCTAATCAACTAATTTATTTACTCCTCTGATAGTTATTTGTTGTGCAGGGACACAAATGGAAATTTTAACAGCTTTTTTCCCTATCTGTGCATGGAAAACTCTGTCTTCCCAAGGCAGGGACAAGGAACAGGATGCCAGGCACAGGGTGGGCACTGGAAGCAGACCTTGGGAATGTGGAAATGACCAACAGACTGTCTTACCCAGCACTGCCTCCCAGGGGGTTGCTCTAATCTTGGTTTAGGAAGCTCCAAATGGACAATTACAGAATTTTTTTTCCAAATGAATGCAGTTTCTGATGGTGTGTGTGTGCATGCAGGACTCACCGTCACAGAACATCCTTGCAGCTGCCCTGTGTCCCTGCTGCAGGGCTGGCCCAGCCAGCTCCAGCTCCAGCTCCTCCTGCAGCTCTGAACTCTCAGAGCTGTCTCTCCAATGGGGCCTTATCTCAAATGCAGACAGAGCTGCAGCATTTGGGGTGCCTGGCACCAAGGGGGTCCCCAGCACTGCTGCAGGGCTGCAGGGGACACCTGAGCAGGGACTGGGGCTGGAGTGAAGCGGAGGCCACTGATCATCCCCAGCAGGTCACACCTTCCTCAGAGGTTCAGCTCCTTTCACCACTGCATGCCTGAGCCCTGGCTTGGGTCTAGATCATTTTCCCCTGGGGGTTTACATGGATTGAGGGCAGCAAGGTTCGGAATGATTTTGCAAATTGTGTAGCCTAAAATGTATCACAGAGAGATGGAGCTCGGTGCAGCAGATACTGGGGGTGGTCAGAGGCCAAAGCTTGACAGAACACAGGGAATGGCTTCCCACTGCCATTGGGATGGATGGGATATTGGGAATGAGGAATTGTTCCCTGTGAGGGTGGGCAGGCCCTGGCACAGGGTGCCCAGAGCAGCTGTGGCTGCCCCTGGATCCCTGGCAGTGCCCAAGGCCAGGCTGGACATTGGGGCTGGGAGCAGCCTGGGACAGTGGGAGGTGTCCCTGTCACGGCAGGGGTGGGAATGAGATGAGTTTAAGGTCCTTTCCAACCCAAAACATTCTATGAATCTCTGTGTCTGCATCTCTGGTCCCCTGATCCACATTCCAAGTGTTGTGACCCAGAACTGTCCCCAGGCTCTCACGTGCTCCCACTGAAGCTTCTCAAGAACTGCAGATCCCTCCCCAGAGCTCTGCTGGGGGCTGGCAACTCTCTCCCTGTGTCAGAACATGCAGGCTCAGTTCAGAGACACTGCAGAGCCCTGGAAAGGCCAGCTGTGCTCCCAGCTCAGGGCATCTCCTGCATCACCCCGAAATTTATTGACCCTGTTTGTCACCATGACGTCAGAGCACATCTTAACTGAGCAGCTTATCCTTGCAAAACATCATGGCACTGTGTGACACCTTCAGTGGCCAGGAGTAAAACTGCATGGCAGGTGTCTCAAATGGGGAGTAGAAACAACATGTATAAAGGCTTTCTTTTCAACCTTGTGGATTTACCACAAGGCTGGAAAGAAAGCCTTTATACAGGTTTTTTCTGGGGTTTGGAGCAATGTCTGGAGCCTCATCCATGGGCAATCACCCTTGGTGCAAGCAGCTGCCTGAAGATCATGGAATTCCAGAATGGTTTGAGTTGGAAGGACCTTAACACTCATCTCATTCCAGCCCCTGCCTTGGGACACCTTCCATTCGAGATGCTCCTGCTGTGGAGAAAACCAGGAGATATTTTCTTCCCCAGCCAGAATGGAAATGAGGCACAGAAAACCTGGGGTTTGGTTCTGTTTTCCACATGGAATTTTCCAGAGCTGAGGGCAGAGCTCAGCCCTCTGTGGATGGAGCAGCCTGGGGAGGCTCAGCTGGACCCCAGGTGCCCTGTCCAGGCAGGGTGGGTGGGTGGCACTGTGCCCTGTCCAGGCAGGGTGGGTGGGTGGCACTGTGCCCCGTCCAGGCAGGGTGGATGGCACTGTGCCCTGTCCAGGCAGGGTGGGTGGGTGGCACTGTGCCCCGTCCAGGCAGGGTGGATGGCACTGTGCCCTGTCCAGGCAGGATAGGTGGGTGGCACTGTGCCCTGTCCAGGCAGGATGGGTGGATGGCACTGTGCCCTGTCCAGGCAGGGTGGGTGGCACTGTGCCCTGTCCAGGCAGGGTGGGTGGGTGGCACTGTGCCCCGTGCCCGAGCCGGGGCTGGCACGGAGGCCTTGCTGTGCTCAGGGACACGGTGGCACTGTGGCACGGTGGCACAGCCCAGAGCCCACGGGGACAAAGCTCTCTGTCCTTCAGCCTCCCTGCGGTGTGAGGAGCAGATGGCTGGCGTGGCTGTGCCACCGGCACGGCGGGGACAGGTGGCTGCTCCTGCCAGGCTGTGATCCTGCTGCCAGGGGAGGACGGGACGTGGCTGTGAATCCTCCTCACTCCCTGCCCCCTGGGAAGGGGCACTGGGATGCAGGGCCCGCGGCTGAGGCAGGGCTCCCTGTCCTGGGTTTGGCTGGGACAGGGTTAATTTTCCTCCCAGGGCTGGTCCAGGGCTGTGTTTTGGGTTCAGGATGAGAACAGTGTTGATAACACGCTGCTGGTTTGGTTGTTGCTGGGAAATGCTCTCCCTTAGTCAAGGACTTTTCCATTTCCCATGCTCTGCCTGCCAGGAGTGACAAGGACTGGGAGGGATCATGGCCAGGACAGAGGGATATTGCAGACCATGGAACATCGTGCCCAGTGTGGAAACTGGGAGGGTTGGCCAGGAGCCAGCTGCTGGGGGTGGGCTGGGGAGCCTCATTTGCCAGTCCTGGGCTTTATCCTCTCTCCCTCCTTCTCACTGCATTATCCTCACTATTAGTACCTTTGTTATGTTTCATTTGGTTTTAATTATTAAAGTGCTCTTAATCTACCAAGTTTCTCTGTTCTTTCTGGTTCTTCTCTCCCACAGGGAGAGGGGGAAGTGTCTGAGCCAGCTCTGTGTTGTTTCCTTGCTGGCTGGGGTTAAATCATGATCCTCCTCCATGGGCCTCTCTGCCCATTATTAAACACTCCATTTTCATTCAAGAATGAGACCCATAGCCTCCATCATCTTTAAAAATCTCTCCCATGACCTTTCTGTCCATGTCCCCATTTATTTTTTTTCCATATTGTGTCTGTGTGTCAGTCAGCCACCTTGTCCTGACAGCCTCTGAGACCAGGGAGAAGCTGCCTACGGCTGCTCATTCCAGCAAGCAGCAATTCCATTTAAAGCCCATCTAACAAATACAGGCTGTGCTGTGCCAAGGCACATAGGAAAGCACAGCACTTCAGACACTCAGGATGCAGCTAAACCATCCATAGAATGCCAACTGCCAATCTTATGACAAAATTCTCCTGGTTTTTTATTCAAAATGAAAATATGTTGGTGCCCAGTGGGCAGTGCTGAGGAGAGAGCTTTCCCCAGTTCACTCCTACTCAGAAGAAGGAAGGAGATGTTTTAATATAGGATTGAGATGTGACAAGACAAGAAACCTGCATGTTCCCCACTACCCTCCTTGGGATCAGGGAACAAGGGGCAGGAGCAGAGCAAACAGCCTCAGGCTGCACCAGGCAAGGTTTGGATTGGATATTGGTGTATCTTATCTACATACCAATACATCTATTATCTGCTGATATCTACCAATATATCTATATCTCTATATTGGATATTGGTGTATCTTATCTATATAGCAAATATATCTATTATCTACCAATATCTACCAATATATCTATATATCTATATTGGATATTAGTATATCTTATCTATATTGGTATATCTTCTCTATATCTATCTATATATATATATCTTATCTATCTATCTATCTATATATATATATATATATATATATATATTGGATATTGGTATATCTTATCTATACACCGCCTAAAATGGATGGTCAGGTATGGGCACAGCTGCTCAGGAGTTCCCATTCCTGGAGGGATTTAAAAGACACATGAATGTGGCAGCTGGGGACATGTTTTAGAGGTGGCCTTGGCAGTGCTGGGGTAAGAGTTGGACTTGATGTTCTCAGAGGGTTTTTCCAACCTAAATGATTCCATGACTCTCTGCACCGCCTTTGGTCTGTGTTTCCCATCTGGCAAGATGCAAACCCCATTTTTTCCTAAATCTGTCCTCAGGGAACTTGTGGAGATGGTAGAAAACGGCAGAAGGCATCATTCCCACTCACTGAAGCCCAGGTACCGAGCAGCAGGATGTCACAAAGTGTATGAAAAAGGCTGTGAATCCCATGGCATCAGCAAGGTAAAATGCCAGGGACAGTTCCGGTGCCAGGGCTTCCTGCCAGGCTGAAATCAGGTCCTGTGAGAGGCCTCCCCATCCCACCATTCCTACAGGGCTGTTCCTGCACTTGCCAGCCCTGAACAGGAACTGGAATCTCACTTTCATATTTTAAAGGGAAAGCACATTCAGCCTGGAGCAGCCTGGAGAGGAGGAGATGAGGGCAGAGCTCACAGGGGCAGCTCCAATCTCTGCTCTGTGACCAGGTATGGGAACAGCTGGAGCTGTGCCAGGGGAGGTTTAGGTTGGAGATCAGGAAAGGCTCTTCCCCCAGAGGGTGCTGGCACTGCCCAGGCTCCCCAGGGAATGGGCACAGCCCCGAGGATGCCAGAGCTCCAGGAGAGCTTGGACAGCACTGCCAGGGTGGGATTGTTGGGGTGTCTGTGCAGGGCCAGGGGCTGGGCTGGACTCTTGCAGCTGCCTTCCAACTCAGGATGTTCTGTGATACATGAAGTCAAAAAATGTCACCATTCTCCACTAAGCTCCCACACAGGATCAAGCACACTTTGAAATTCATTAAAAATCCAGGCAAACCCCCAGCTATTTAATGGCACCTAACTTGGAAATCATTAAATGGAAGGTTAGATGGGCAATGAGGAGCTCTGTAGCACCTGTTAGCCAGGAATAGGTTTGCATCCTTCTGGAAAGGTGTCACACAGCAGGACTGCAAAGGAAGCAGCGAGATCCTCCAGGAGAGCAGGAGGGAAAAGAACAGTAAAGCTGTTCTAAGTGGAGGCAGCACAGCAGAGGGTGGAAAGCACAGGCTGTTTTCAGACTCTGGAGAGGTGATAATAACCAGGGAGTCAGGAAAAATAATAATATCTGGAATAAAGAGAGACAATAATGAACTTCTGTTGAAACTGAAGTGGTTTTTTCTCCCAGTGTCAGGGCTGGAGAGCACTCGCTGCAGATCTCATGGGTGCACACTCTCTGAGTGAGATCAAGGCAGCACTATTTCTTTAAAAACCCTTCTTTAAAAGCACTTCTTGGATTATAGTTATGAATTTTCTAAGTCTTCATTTTCCAACTTTCCATTTAGATACTGAAAAACATGCCTGTGAGTTTGTCTTTCTCTGCTGAGATGCCACGGAGGCTTTTGGAGGCATCTCCCAGGGGGTGCTGGTCCAGCCCCACATATGTTCCACCCCTGCACCAGCCCTGAGCATCCCTGGATCCTCACTGCTTCCAAATTCCAGCTCCCTGCCAGCAAAACCATTGCAGCTTTTTGTACCAGGGAAGGGAACGGAGCTGGGAAGGGTCAGGAGCACCAGGAGGGGCTGAGGGAGCTGGGAAGGGGCTCAGCCTGGAGAAAAGGAGGCTCAGGGGGAACCTTGTGGCTCTGCACAGCTCCTGACAGGAGGGGACAGCTGAGGGGTTGGGCTCTGCTCCAGGGAACAGGGACAGGACAAGGGGGAAGTTGAGCCAGGGCAGGTTTAGGTTGGATTTTGGGAAAATCTTTTCACTGAAAGGGTGGTCAGAGCCTGGCTCAGGCTGCCCAGGGCAGGGGTGAAGTGACCATCCCTGGAAGTGTTCAAAAGGCATCTGTGGACTTGGGGACGTGGTTTAGTGGTGGTTTTGGCAGTGCTGGAGGAATGGTTGGACTCAATGATCCTGGAGGTCCTTTCCAAATTTAATGATTCCATGATTCTGTGACATTTTTAGGACTTTACCATTTCCGTGTTCTGCTCACAGCAACATCATGGGTTTATTCTGAGTCCTTTGTCCTGAGGATGTTTTCCTGAAGAGCTGCCTGGCAGAAATCCCTCAGGGCTGGCTCAGGAGTTTGATTTCCCACAGGGCGCTCACCAATTGAGTTTTTTCTGTTTTTTCATTACACGGAGCTGTTACAATGACTCCTCCCAGGGCACCCAGGAGACACTTTGGAGGAAGAAAAGCACAACGCACCCCAGCAAAATTCATCCCGTGGCTCCAGTTCAGGCCCTGTGGGTCAGTTTTTGCTGCCTGGTTTTATCTGCACTATCTGCCTCTGCTGGGCTTAAAAACTGCCCAATAAAAGCTGGATTTGCAGAACTCCCAGGTTGGAGCTAATGGCCCACGGCAGGCTCCTGCCTGATGGAGCATTCCCATGGGATTTATTTTAAGCCTGTGTTCAAGACCATATGCTGGAATGTTTTTCCAGAGCTCCAAAGGATCTGAACTGGTGAGTTCTACACATTCTTAAGTGAATCCCTGTGTTGAGTCCAAAGTGGGTTAGTTCACAGTCTGCTACACCAGACCCAGATCCTGATGGGATGAAGGGGACAAGAAACCATGCAAAATCTGTTCTTCCTCACAGCAAGTGCTGGCTTTCAGCTTTACAAAAAAGAAACATTTAAAATGAACATTACAAAACTTTTACATCAAGATTTTCAGTTTGACTAAAAATTTTGGGCTATGTTACATGAACAAACACAAATAATAACAAATTCCACAGCAGCAGCACATCCCATCCTTGGTGTCCATGTGTCCAACCCCTCCTAGAGAGCTGGGCTGCCTGGTGACACTGTCATGGCACAAGGCACGTAATGACACTGGTCATGGCACAAGTCATGTCGTGACACTGGTCATGGCACAAGTCATGTTGTGACACTGGTCATGGCACAAGACATGTGACAACACTGTCATGGCACAAGTGATGTCGTGACACTGGTCATGGCACAAAGCATGTAATGACACTGTCATGGCACAAGTCATGTCGTGACACTGTCATGGCACAAGGCATGTAATGACAGTGGTTATGGCACAAAGCATGTCATGACACTGGTCATGGCACAAGTCATGTCACAACACTGGTCATGGCACAATACATGTCATGGCACTGGTCATGGCACAAGGCATGTCATGACACTGTCATGGCACGTGTGGTCCCACAGGGATGCAGTGACCACAGAGGACAGCAGAGAATGGGGCACCAAGGGGGTAGAGCCAAGAGGATCTGACTGGCATTTCTAACTCCTGAATCAGCATTACTGCACTTCTACGTCTTTTGGGTTTTGCCAGTTCATAGAATCATGGAATGGTTTGGGTTGGAAGGGACCTTGGAGCTCATCTCATCCCACCCCTGCAGGGACATTTTCCACTGTCCCAGGTTGCTCCAAGCCCTGTCCAGCCTCATGACAGGGGAGTTGTTACTGGATGATCTTTTAGGTCTTTCTTATCCAAACCATTCTGTGATTCTGATCTGTGATAGGGGCATTTTTCTAGGAAGGACCTGTTGAATCCACCCATGGCTTTCTTGTGATTTAAGATGTATTAAAGCTTTTAAGTATAAGCATTTAATTTTTGGACAAGACCATGTCAGGTAGGACAGGATCACGAGGAGGAGTCAAGAGCCTCACCATTGTGATTAAATCCTGCATTTTAATCCACATCAGTGCAGGACTGCCCTGAGCTGGCCTGGTTTATACTGTCCCCAAAATCTGCTGGGCTGAGGGGAGCCTGGATGTGCTGAGCAGGAGTGCTCAGCTCTCTGCCTGCCTGCTGCTGAGCATGGATCTGTGGGGTTCTGCTGCCCAGGACACGTGCAGTGCTTGTGGAAAATATCAGGGATGGGGTCCAAGGGCTCCACTTCAGCAGCTCCCTAAAGCACCGTGTGTGTCTCTGCTTTCTGCCACACCCCAGGTGTCCCCCAGTGTCCCCCAGTGTCCCCAGGTGTCCCCAAGTGCCAGCTTTGCTCTCTCCTCGGGTGCAGAGCCTGCTCAAGGTGCAGTGTTCAGGCAGCTCAGTCTGGGTTTGCACACATTTATCCTGCCCCTGGCTCTCCCAGCAAGCACTTCAGAGCTAGCACAGAGAAATTCTCAAGTTAAACCAGCTACAAGATGCAGGAGCCAAGCACAGGAGCTGACCCCAGCCTCTGAGAGTGTCTGTCAGTGGATTCTGATGCTTTAAGACGCATTTGAAGGTCTGATGCACTGAGGAAGGCTCAGCTCTGGGAGCACACCCAGCTTCACTCCCATGCCAATTGCTCTCCTGTGCCTCCTCCTCAGCCCGAGCATTTTGCACTGAGAAGGAAACCAGCAAGTTGTACAATTTGCTGTTGGAAGCAGAAGTCCCACAGCACCCCTGCACCTCCCCATGGCAAGGTGGGGGGTTATTTTGGGGGGATTCTGCTGAACTCCCCTGCTGCAATAACCCGTGGCAGCAATGGAGTCAGCCTGGCCAGGTGTTAGCAGGCTGCTTTCATCACTTCTCCATTTCATGCCTTCCAGCCTCACTGATGCTCCTCCTGCTCCCTCATTAGCAAAACAATCTTCTTACAACACTCTGTTGCCTGCAGCTTGGTTGGCTCCATTTTTGCAGACCTTGACAGGGGCAGGAACAGCCTGCAGTGGCAGAATATACAGAAGGTGAATGTTTATTCATAAAGGCTCTTTGGAACTGACCAGTGAAGAGCTCCAGGTACTGGGGCATTGCACAGACTTCAGTCCAGTCTCTTGAGGCCAAATATCCCAGTGCCATTACAGGAAATGGGAATTTCCATATTTACTGCAAGAAGAGCAAGAGAAAGTTGGTAACCTCATGCACAGACTGGATTTTAGAGGGCTCCTGACTGAAGGCCAAACCCTGTGCAGACCTAACCTGGGTCTGAAGTGGCATCCACAGCATGAGACAACCTGAGCTGGAAGGAACTTACAGGAATCACCCAGCCCAGCCACTGTCCCTGCACAGACCCCCCAACAATCCCACCTTGGGCATCCCTGGCAGCGCTGTCCAAGCTCTCCTGGAGCTCTGGCAGCCCCGGGGCTGTGCCCATTCCCTGGGGAGCCTGGGCAGTGCCAGCACCCTCTGGGGATGAACCTTTCCTGAGATCCAACCTAAACCTCCCCCCTGACTCAGGGCCTATTGCTGATCACCAGACTCTGTTGATTTGTTGGGCCTGGGTATGTTGGGGCATTTGTCTGGGTTTTTTGGACATCCAGAGGATGTTGCAAGAGTGACTCCAGTGGGGCTGGTGGATGTGTGGAAACCCCTGGAAGTCACCTGGAAACACCTGGGCTGAGGGACAGATGCCATGTGCTGATGTGACACAGTTGTCAGCTCATCCTCTAAGGATGCATTAACCTTAATGTTAAGAGACAGTCTTAACTACAGAGGAAGCAGTGCTGAAAAGGTTACTGAACTCTATGACCAGCCTTCCAGGAGGAAATATAGGCTAAATTAAATAAAAATGGAGTAATAAATCATGAACAGTGGAAATGAGGGACAGAAGAGCATGAAGCAATAACAGCTTCTGGTCTGTAAACAGGAGATAAAAATAGGGCAAAGAGATGGCATCAATCTGAAGGTTATTTCCAAAAAACCACATCCCAAGAGGCCTCAGACTGACTGACATTTTGGGGAGAGCTGGCAATTTCAGGAGGTCCCCTCCAAGGGCACTGCCCAGGGTGTGAGGGCAGCAGGCAGTGAGCTGGGTGCCTGGGACACCGTGTCCCTTGGCTTGGGGACCTCAGAGCTTTTGTCATTGCACATGTTGGTGGGGACTCCCATTTTTATGTCCAGACTGCTTCTGGACAGAGCCACCCATTCAAGGCCTTCTGGTAAGGCTCTGATGGAAATACTTTCTGGACTTTTTGTTCCCTTTTTTCTGGAGACCACCCCTGGTACAAACTGACCCCATTGTTCTTCAGACCTTTTCCCAGCGCTTGCCTTTCTTGCATCACCAACAAGTCAAGGAGATGGGGAGAGTTGCATTTGCTGGTCAGAACCAAATCCTGGCTGTTTCCTGCTTCCTCTTGTACAGGCAGCACCTGCTGGCAGATTTGGATGGGAAGCTCTTGGGATGGGACCATCACCCTATTCCGTGGGTGCATCCTGAGCATTTCAGACCCACTCCTGGGAGATACATCAGCAGCATTTCTTCCTTTAAGTACAGTGATCTAGACCATCTCCTGTGGGCATTAATGCTCACACCCTCACTTGCAGGCACTGCAGCGCTTTGAGGGCACACAGTAAAATTCCCTGGCTTGTTTTGGCACCCAAAGTGCCTCTCTCCAAGGCCACATTTTCTGCTCTGCAGGGAGCCTGGCTGAGAAGCCAGGGCGATCCTATCCAAAGAACACAGCATGCGTGGCCAGAGAAAGTGAGGCATGAGTAGGAAGGGTGCAAAATTAGTTTGACATGAAGAAAAGGAGGGTTGTGAGGGAGAAAGTGGTGGGGGAAAGGTATTTCCTCCCTGAAGGGGTCAGAGCAGTGTCCAGGAGAGAGTGCAGAAAGCCCAGCATGTCCCTGCATGGCTGAAGAGTGGCTCAGGAGGAGTCTCTGGGGAGAGGCAAGGAGCAAGCCAAAGCCCAAGGCAAAACATCAACCTTTACAGCCAGGAGCTCCAAGAAAACACCCGGACGAGACCGCGTGAACCTTTTTGTGAGGCTCAGTGAGGGTGGCAGCATGTTCTCAGCCACAAAAGCTCGCGGATATCCCAGCACTGTGTCCCCAGCACGCTGCTGTCCCTCACCCGGAGCAGCGCAGACCCAGCCGCAGATTGAGCTGCGAGGGAGGGACGGAGCTTTCCCTTCCCCCGTCCCACACCCACACCCGCACAAACCCGGGCTGGGGAGCCTGGACCTGTTTTCCTTCACTGGTTTTGACGGCGCCTCTCCATCTCTGGCCGCCCAGCTGGCAGGAGCTCCCCAGCAGCCCCGCGCTGTGGCGCAGCCTTGCTGTGACTCTGCTGCCGCTCGGGGGGTGACGGCCCTGACCCTGCGCTGGGGGCGGCACAAACGCCCTCCCGGCGAGGGGCCAGGATCTCATTACAGCTCTGCCAGGAGCGGGGAAGGCAGAGCTGAGTCACCGGCAGGTACAGACAGTGACTGTGAGTCACCGGCACGGCCCCGCGCATCAGTCACAGCCCGGCCGGCACCGCGCCCGGGGGTGTCACTGTCACTGCTCCGGGGGTGCCAGAACTTCGGGGGTGTCAGTGCTGTGGGGGTGTCACTGCACCGGGGGTGTCACTGCTCCTGCAGTGTCACTGCTCCGGGGGTGTCACTGCTCTGCTGGTCTCAGTGCTCCAGGGGTCACTGCTCCGGGGGTGCCAGGACTTCGGGGGTGTCACTGTTCCAGGGATGTCACTGCTGTGGGGGTGTCACTGCTCCAGGGGTGTCAGTGCCCCCAGCAGTGCCAGTGCTCCCAGCATTTCCAGTGCTGTGGGCAGTGCCAGCGCTCCCAGCAGTGCCCACACCCACTCTCTCAGTGCCCTCGCTGCTCCAGTAGCCCTTGCCAGGCTCTGGCACCGTCCTTGCAGCTCCTCTGCCCTGTGCTGGGGGACACCGGGTACATCCCCCATGTGCATCGCTGGCTTTATGCTGAAATTCAGAGAGCAGGCTGAGGTTATGTACTGGGGGGAATTCTGTCCTGTGAGGGTGGGCAGGCCCTGGCACAGGGTGCCCAGAGCAGCTGGGGCTGCCCCTGGATCCCTGGCAGTGCCCAAGGCCAGGCTGGGCAGGGCTTGGAGCAGCCTGGGACAGTGGGAGGTGTCCCTGCCATGGCAGGAGTAGGAAGGAGATGAGCTTTAAGGTCCCTTCCAACACAAATCATTCTGTGATTTGATGGTTCTAAATCCATGCAAAAATGTAAACTGGCATCGGTTCCCCTCTCAAACCCCAAAGGCCTGAGCTCTCCCCTGCATGAAGGACCCTTTCTCTCCCCTGGTTCAGCCCCTCAGTGCAATTCATCCCTTCTTCCCAGCAGAACAGAAGAGGCTGTGAGGACGTGTGGCCCTTTAGGGTCCCTCAGCCTCAGAGCCAGCACCTCATCACAGAAGAAATGGCAATTTTTTTACCTGGGAACCTGATGAAAGACCTATTTCCCCTGTCAAGCACCGAGGGCAGCATGTCTGCCAGGAAAAATTCAGCTGGGGTGGCACTTCATGTTTCTGAGTCTTGCTCTAATGTGTTGATTTTAACTGATGAAATCAGGCTCAGGGAAGAAATGTGCTCTCACCTGCATCAGGTGCCTGGCTGAGGGAGCTGTGCCACGCTGGTACCTTGTCCTCTGGCACGGCTCTGTGCCCATGCTGGGGATAGATGCCCTTTCATGCCAGTCTCTCCCGAAAGCTTTACTTTTACAAGAAGTCATTTTGAAAACAAGCCAGACAAATTAAACAATAAACTTCTTGAAAAATTGAAGGAAAAGGGTAATTTAACACAGTTAATAAAGGTAATAAATAATCTGCTGAGTAGCTGGAGGACAGACATGGCTGGAGCTTTGGCTTGAAATTTTCACATCTTTCTTTCTGTGAGCATTTCCCCCCTCTTCTGCTCTCATCCTTTCACACCCAAGGTGCCCAAGCGCTTCCCATTCTTCTGTGTACAGCAATCACCTCACTCAGCCCCAAAATACATCTGTGAGGGTGGGAGAAGCGTGGCAGCACATGCTGCCTAACATTGCACAACAGCTCAGGCCTGGAAGCGAAGGATAAACTTGGGCTTGGCTTGAAAACAAGCTGGGTTGTGTGGGATGAGCCAGCCAAGCTGGAATTCAGACATAAGTTCCTCAGCTCTGGGTCTGTGAGAGAGCTGGCCCTCGTGGGTTTGCCTGCACTTTAGGAAGGCACAGTCCTGGCCTGGCAGCACCAGCCAGCGCTGGACTGAGCAATGGCCTTGATCTTGGCTGGGCACCTCTGCCAGCAGCACCTTCTTGACATCTTCATTTTTCCAGGAAACCTTGGAAGGGGGCCCAGCCTGCCAGATGGTTTTTTTGAATTTGGAAACCAATCATAGTTTAAAAAAATGTCATTACAGCCTCTGTGGAGCACACTGTGTGCACACATGTGAGGCACTGCTGGCTGACCAGAGCCAGACAGGTCAGGGCTGCAGGGCTGGAGCAGCCTCAAGGTACTTTCCAACCCAAATCTTTCTGTGGCTTTATGATTCTGCGACTCTGTTTGGTGATGGCAATGGGCTGGCCTGGGGACAGCCAGCATGGGCACGCCCTGTGCACCCAGAGGAGTCACCATGAGCAGTACGTGCTGGTGGTGTCCCTCTGTCACAGGGGTTTCATGTCCCAGCAGCCTGTACAGCCCCACAGATGTGCTGCCAACCACCTCAGCGCTGTGGGGAAGGGGTTTGTGGTCTCAGGCCCGGGAATGTGTCCCCATGTCCATGTGGTGCTGAGGCCACAGGGTTGGGAACAGGGAGGTACCTGCAGCACTGAGCCCCAGACCCCCTTCCATCAGCACTGCTCCTCACTGCCATGGCAAGGGTTTGAGGCACATCCAGAGCCCTGCCCAGGACCAACAGCTCAGGGCTCAGCAGTCTCAGCAGCACCAACAATGCTCTGCTGTTCCCCAAGGATTATTCCCCCTGTTCCTCCACTGCCATCAAAGCTCTTCAGCCAAGGACAGGCCCGACTGAAGCTGCTCCCCGCAGGGAGGGAAGGAGGCGCTGGCCATGAAAGCTTTAAGCTCATTAGCTGCCAGTGGAACAGTAATTAGGCTGATTTGTGCAGGAAGCACAGTGGGAGCAATCTTTCTTCCTCAGGCACCACCAGCAGAGAAGGGAGAGCCTCCCATCGCCCCTCTGGTGCAGAAGAAAGGAAGGGTACTGAGGAAAAAAGAGCACGTTGGAAACCAGCTCTGCCACGGAGATCTTCAGCAGCTGCAGAGCCACTGCCACATGGAAAGGGACAGGAGAGCAGGACACAGTGAGGGGCTGGCTCTGGGATGGGAGAGCAGGACACAGTGAGGGGCTGGCTCTGGGTGGTCCCCAGGTCATGCTGGAAGTGAAGGTGAGGAAGGACAGTGCAGTGGTTGAACCATCCTGGGTCTGGCTCACCTGCCCCAGGTCTGTGTGGGGTTTTACTCAGGGCTTCTGCTTCTCACTCACAGTGCCATAAGCATACAAAATCCAGCACTGTGCCACAAGAGAGCCTCACTGCTGGAACAGTGGGCAGACCAGGGGGCTGCAGCATCACTGCCCTGGCTGAGGGTCCCGAAGGACCTTGATCCCCATTTTGCCCCTCCAGCCCTGCCCTACACAGCACCAGGCAGGCATGAGCTGGCTCCTTCAGAGCAGGCAGCAACAGAGAATGGAGTACCCAGCACCTGCTTTCTAATCTAACAGGCATCAAATATTCTCCGAGCTTCCTCAAGTGGGACCACACCCCAAAACCCCTCCTCTGCAATCCTCAGGCCTCCAAGGTGGGACCCGACCTCAAACTTCATTCTTGTCTCCAGGGAAGAACATTTTATCATATAATCATACAGTAACAGAATGGTTTGGGTTGGAAGGGACCCTTATGATCACCTAGTCCAATCCCCTGCCATGGGCAGGGACACCTTCCACTAGACCAGGTTGCTCCAAGCCCTGTCCAACCTGGCCTGGGACAGGGAAGTTTAACAGATTATCACAGGCAAAACCAGGGAGTGGCAATCTGGCCCTGGTCAATGTTTTTACTCCTAATCCCACAAGTTTGTGAGGTTTGAGACAGAGGAATGGTTCCTGCCCACATCTCCAGCAAAATTTCTCTCCTGCTCATGCACAAACCCTGCCTGAGCTGTGGCTGGCAGGCAGAGGCACCATGCAAGTGCCACATGCCTTCTCCTGTGCTATCCTCACTGTCCCCACAGGATATTCCTGGTACAGGCTGTTTTCCTCACGGCTCTGGGGGCCCTGGGCTGCGCAGAGATGTTGTGGGGCCTTTTCTGGAAAGCTGTTAGCTGAGGGCTGTGTGGGAACATGGCGAGGTAATTGGGGAAGATGAGCCTAATCTCATTTTTTTGTTGTGAAAAGGGTGTGAAGAAGAGAAAAGGAGATGTACTGGTAAATTACCATCAGGGCTGCTATAGTAACAGGGCTTTAAAGATTGCCTCGTTGGCCTCCTTGGGGCTATAGAAAGCTCTTCAGATTGTTTTGTAGTTTTCCACTCTCTCCTGGTGCAGGCTGGCCAGGGCTGCCTCGTGCCTGTCAATAGTGCCAGCCATGCATCCACCACCACTGTCACCCCGAGCCATGCCAGCCCTGTGTGCAGGCAAGGTTCAGGGGAAGGAAGGGACTCAGTCCCAGATAAGTTCATTAAATTTCTCCCTTCAGGCTCACAGAGAGTTTCAGGGAAGTACCTTTACTCACTTACTGTTTCTTCTTTCACCCCCATTCATTACCCTGACTCATTTCCCTGCAGGGAGTCAGAGAGAGGCCCCAGACAAGGCAGCTGGTACATCACAGCTCCCAGGGCAGCACCACACCTGGGAGGATGGGGAGCAGAGTCTGAGGAGAGGTGCAGCCAGAGCCTCCCCTGGCCTGCACAACACCCTGACCTGAGCCTGGAACTGAGCCCTGTCCTGAGCCCTGTCCTGAGTCTGGAGCTGAGCCCTGTCCTGAGCCTGACCTGAGCCTGGAACTGAGCCTGGAACTGAGCCTGACCTGAGCCTGGAACTGAGCCCTGTGCTGGGCCCTGTCCCGAGCCTATCTGTCCCCTCTGGCCCTGCCAGCAGTGCTGGGGTGCACAGGCCCCACAAAGGGCTGAGCAAGCCCAGAGCCATGTGAGATGTGAGTCAAGGAGGGCATCATCACCTGCCACCACTGTGAAGCTCCCTAAGAGTTGCTTCCCACCCCTAAAGGGAACAGTTTCCCTCCTCTTTTTAAAGGAAAGCCTCAAATGTCTGTGCAGCAGTAAAATGGCTCCAGTCTGAAGTGCTAACAGATGCCTCAGCTGTGACCATGGGACAGAGTTTTTCCCTCCAATCTCACATCAAGCTACTGGAGTTTGTCCCTTACACGTGGACAATTTCTATTTCTGAGCAGTTCCCCAGCCCTCATCCCTGCAGAGCTGCTGCTTCCCTCTGCATCCTTGACAGCTGCCCTTGTTTCCAGCACAGTCAGGCTCTGGGTCAGATGTGTTGCTTCAGAGTATTTGCTAGACAAACAGGATTTAACAGGATTTTTGGCTCCAGGAGCTACTCATGAACTCCTGTCCTCTCCTTCCAATCATTAATGTGTTTCATTTCTCTTCAACACCAGCTTAATGTAGGTGGAGGCGTCTGTGTTTTATGCCTTTGTTTCTTTGGAATTCACTGAGATGGAGAAATGGTAATGTGCAATTTCTGCAGGAGGGAGAATGTGTTAACAGCCAACCCCCTCAAACGACCCCAGATTAATTTAGTAAAAACAAAGGGCTGTGTGAATTCTGGTGTGAATTCTGCCATGAGGAATGGGAACTCAATAGGTGTGCTGGTCTGTGGCTTCACACATTGAAGAGTTTTCAGTAATTTCACTGCAGATCCCTAGAAACAATTGGTCTTATTCTTTATTAAAACAGCACCTAAGGTGAAATTTCATTTCAGATGAGACATGTGCCTGTGCTGAAGAACTCAGGGTCTTCTAGATATGTTGCAATATATTGAAACCAAGCACAAGTGAATTAAGATTTGGCTCCCAGCACATGCAGTCCCTCAGGAGCAGGGAGCACCAGCACCTGGGCACACACAGGCAGCCCCAGCAAGGAGAGGAAAGCTCTGCCTTCTGCAGGTGTAAATCTCAGCTGTGAGGAGCCCTGCACTGTCAGACACACGTGTTCCTTCAGGGATAACACCTCCCCTCCAGGCAGCCCTGCTCTCAGACCCGTGTGCTGCAACTGGAGAAATTCCCCTTTGCCACAGAGCTGACCCTGCTCTGGTGCAGGAGGAGGGAGCAGCAGTCCCAGGCTGCCACTCCTCAGAGGGCAGAGCACAAGGAGCCAGACTCATGGAAGGAGGACATTCCTAGCCTTAGTAAAAAAACACTACTTTTTTTCCTCATGTTTTAATGAAAGAGTGCCCAGAAGGTTCTTCTGTTTCTGTTATGCAATTTTTTGAAGCTTACCAGGATGTGGCTGTTATTCATCTGTTTTCAGGCTTGTGAGCTGAAGGGTAAAGTTTTATTAACATCTCAGAGGAAAGGACTCAGCCTTGGGGTTCCATGCATATTTACATATAATGCTAAACATGCAGGCATATTCCTCTTGACATTTCACTTGGTTTCTCGCTGAGAACAGGAATCTTCCCATCCTCTTGTTTTAGCATTGTGCAATAACCAGATGGAAAACAGCCCTTGGCTACGAGAGAGAGATCTGAAGATGTGACATGGAAGTTTTGCTCTCTAAGAAACTCTGCTGCTGGTTGCTAAGCTGGTGCTGGGCTCAATTTCTCCATGATGATAAGGCAGTAAATGCAAGGGACTTTCCTGTTGGAGACAGAAGATGGCTTTAAAGCAGATGCTTTGCTTTTAGAACTGGACATCTGGAAATGGTTCCCGTTTTTGCTGTAGATCCCACACGTGACTTATCCAAAGCCTTTGCTTTTCATCTTGTCATCTCCTGCTGAAGCTCTGAGCACTAGGCCAGGGACTGCCGTGCCTTGTGTCAGAAGATGATGATTTAAAAGGCAGCCCTTGGATGCTGTGATAAGGTCTGGTGATGATTCATCCTAAATGGACCATCTCTGTTTGGCAGCTGGCACAGCTGTGAAATGCACCTCTCCAACCTGTGCCCTCCTGGGAGACAGGACTGACACCAGGAGGTTTTTGTGGCACAACCCTCACTTGCAATTGGTAAAGCTTTTCAGTTGGCTGGGAGAGGTTGAAAATAGCTCTCTAAAAGCTTCTATTGCTCCTGTCTCACTCTTCCCTGTTGTGCAAGGACAGCTGAATGTTTCTCTCCTAAGTGTGTCTTGCTGGCTTCCCCAAACTTCAGAGAAGTTCAGTATTGGGAGACCTTTAATCTGTGGGTCCTAACTTTGCTTGAAGTCTGGCAGAGCTGGAGACAGCTCCATCTGGGAGAGGGGAGGGATGGGGAACATGCACACATGTTCTTCTCCAGAGTAGGCTTGTAGCAGCTCAGCCCATCCTGCTGCTCTGGAGGCTGCCTTCCTCCATGAAGCTCCAGCCTTACATCCAAATTAAACCACGTAATCTCCAGTTCTTCAGGCTGTAGAGACAAAAAGCTCTAAATGTGGAATAGAGTGCAAATAGATCCATCAGTATTTGTCTCCAGACTGCACAGTTGATGTGTCTCACAGTTCTTGACTAAGCAGAGCAAATTCAGATGTTGGGATGAGTGACTGATCCCAGTGCCCCTCTGTTTATCCAAGCCTCTGCTGACCAAAGCATGGAAGGAAGGCAAGGTGGGTGAGCTGTGAGCCACCCATGGCTGTTTTACCCTCACAAATGGCACCTGAGGAAACTTCAGTTGTGTCTAAAAATATTATAGTATAAGCCCACTGCACATCACAGGAGCTGTTGTATGTTGTTCATCTTCATCTTGATGCCCACATTGTCAGCATTTGTTTTTTGTCTGTCACTTTTGCTTGACAAGAAGATGTCAAGTTGGTATTTAATGCAGCCTTGAGAATGTTTATTGAGTATTGTGGCATCACTTTAATGTTCATGGAGTGCTGGGCTGCAGAGCAGTGCTGTGGATCAGATGAGAGCAAACCCCAGCAGCACAGAGTGCAGCTTCGTGCCTGATGTTTCTCACCACAAACTGCTCTGTGGTGGTGGCAAATTCAGGCTGGCCAGGCAGCCCAGCAGCCATGAGCAATCCCTCCTGAAACACAGAAGATATCGAGTTCTCCATGGAGTGCCCAAGGCCCTGCCCAAGTCACAGATGTTGGTGCTAGCTCTGGAGTTTCCAGCTGGATGGCTCAGGTGAAGGCTTTTACTGGGGTTCTAACACTTGCCTGAATTGGGTGCTACCTCTGCCAGATCTTAAGCACAAATTTTGGCCCAAGATTAGATGAGAGATTCTCTGGGGGATCAGAGAACTGCACTGGCAGTGCTCCGGTCCCGACACAGGATGGCCCTGCCTCTGCTGGCAGAGGCTGTGCCCAAGGCTGTCCCCCGCTGATGGAACTGAACAGAGAGGAGGAGTCATGCAGAGTTCCCTCGGTACATTCCCAGGAGGAGCCTGTTAATCCCATTGACCTGGCTTGATTTCAATCAACACAGGAACACTGCCTACGCAGGTTGTTCTGATACTGTTACTTGGCTGCAGCAGGGGTTCCCATCTTTTCTGATATTTTGTATGTGTTTTGTAAATGCAGTGTCACAGACGCCTTCTGCCTTGGCAGAACATGCCTTGTTCCCAGTGTCCATCCCTGGAAATGCCCTGGATTTTTTCTTCAATAACAGAATCTACTCTCTCTGTAGCCTTGGAGCCCTTGATGAAGACACAACACCTTGGAGGCGGATGTCAGCAAAATGTCCCCAGGTAACTTGAGCAAAGACAAATTGCTAACCAGCAGCCTTGTGGGGGCACATGCACAGGTGCTGGCCCCATACTTTAGTGATGTGTGTGCAGTTTTGGATGCCAAAATAGAAGAAAGATATAAAATGATTGGAGAATGTCCAGGGCAAGGCTATGAAGATGGTGAAGGCCTCAAGCAGAAGCCACCAGGTGACTGGCTCAGGGCACCTGGTCTGTTCAGCTGGAGAAGACTGAGGGGAGACCTCCTTGCAGTCTGCAGCTTCCTCATGAGAGGAAGACGAAGGGCAGGCATTCATCTCTTCTCGTTGCCAGTGACCAATGACAGGAGCTGAGGGAATGGCCTGAAGTTGTGTCAGGGGAGTTTAAGTTGGATATTAGAAAAGAGTTTTTTCCCTAGAGGGTGGCTGGGCAGCCTAGGGCCATGCACATCCATGGCAGCGCCTCCAGGGCCAGCATGGTGTCCCTCACTGGTGCCCATCCTGCTCCTCCAGGAGCTTGGGAAGTGCTTCCCAGGTCCCTGTGTCCCGGCAGAGGGGCTGGAAGGCTCCAGTGGCTGCACCAGGAGAGCTGCACCAAGAGCTGCAGCAGCAGCACCGAGAGCCCCTGGCTGCCCACGGTGCTGCTGAAGGCTGAGCTGCCACCCTCAGCAGGCTCTGCCCGTCCTGAGAGGCTGGGGACACTCATCAGCCACCACGCTGTCCCCAAAGGCTGTAATGTCACAGAATCACCGAATCAGTTGTGGTGGGAGAGCCCTGTGAGATCACTGAGATCAGCTTGGGACCCAGCTCCACCAAGGCAACCAGATGAGAGCCCTGAGTGCCACACCCAGGCTTTTCTTCAACACCTCCTTCTACAGCACTCCACCATCCACCTGGGCAGCCCGTTCCAATATCTGGTTACCCTTTCTGGGAAGGAAGTTTTCCTTCTGTTGACCCCAAATGTGTCTTGGCAAAGCTTAGAATCATTTTTGCATCTGTGCTCTTGTCCTTGTGCATCTCTGAGCAGTCTGGCACTGACTTGTTGGTCACTTCTCTGTAGGCAGGAGAAGAGGCTGTGCCAATGAGTGCTGCTCAACTGCCAGGCCATTGAAAGGTGCTTCTTTCCTTATTATTTCTATATTTACATTACAGAAGAAAGCATCAGTTCAGGAAATAACTATATAGTGTAACAGACAGTGTATACAATTATAAATGTCAGGAAATTCCCTAGAAGGAAAATTGAGGCTGGAAACTGGAATATGATTTGTGACTGTCAGAAGTACAGGGCTCTGGAAGAGCTTTTCAGAAAGCAGAGTTTTAAGATGGAGTTGGAGCAGCACATGACAGGAAGTTCTGTGATGTGATTAAATCTGTTCCCTCCAGCCCAATGCCATCCATGTCTTTACCAGTCTTCTTCCTGCAATCTCACAAGATGCTGTTTAGCACTATCCCAGCCTATGTCCTAATTCCATGCATTCAAATGATCTTTCCTATCAGTTATGAGCTCTGGAAATACAAGTTTGCTCTGCAATCAAAACAGTTCTCCTTTTCTATTGGGTTTGCATGGCAAAAAGGGAGAAAATTCAGAGAGAAGCTGAGCCCAGGAAGAAGGTGGGAGGATGGGGGACTGGGAAAGGTTTTAAGATTTTGTTTTATTTCTCATTATCCTACTCTGATTTAATTGGTAATAAATTAAACTAATTTGAAAAGTTGAGTCTGTTTTGCCTGTGACAGTAATTGCTGGGTGATCTCTCCCTGCCTTTATCTCAACCCACCAGCCTGTCATTATATTTCTTCTCCCCTGTCCACCTGAGGAGGGGACTGATGGCTTTGTTGGCACCTGGCTGCCAGTCAGGGCCAGCTCACCTCACCTCTGGGACTGCAAGATTTGAGCAAAGCAAATGCTGAAGTGCAAGACAGCAGCAACATCCATGAACCCATGTGAGGTCAGGTGAGGCAGGAGGACAGCAGGAGCCTGCTGGCTCCTGAAACAGCTGTGCTGTGCATCTGAACGTGCAGAGTGGTGCAGAGAGCCTGGCAACACCAAAATCTGATGGTTCTCCTTGTGCAAACACACACACACACAAACATCTTGTGCTCTGATGCAGAGAGGAGCTGTAGAGATCCAAGCAGCTGTTGCTCAGGCTAAACATGTTCCTGGCAAGGAGGAGATAAAAACTGCTCTCCACAAATGCAGGAGCAGGCAACCTTCTTGACAGTGAATAAAAAATTGGTAGTCAAAAGAATTATAATTAAAGCAATTATCATCTTCTCTGCATCCACACACCCTGAGCGTTTCATAAAGGCTAATGGAGTGCAGTGCTGGGCTTTGATGGATAATCACGTGGGACCGGATGACTTCCTCACCCAATCTTCAGCTGATGACTTTAACACATTTTTTTGAACTTAATCTGTACTGGCTGTGGTTATGGAGAGACTGTTCAGTGAAGAAAAGCTGGTTCACAAAGTTACTGATCCCTGTGAGTATTTAAACCAGACTCTGAAGCACTGGATGTGAGGTTTGGTTGTTTGGGTCTGCTCAAGGGAAGGCTCCTGGGGGACTGATGACTTTTGGGTCCTCTCACAGCCAGGGGTGGCATCACTTGTGGTTCCCCAGCACAGCCCAGAGCACTGAAAGAGGCCACAGCTTCTTCACCCAGCTTGGTCACTGGCAAACCAAAGCTTCCAGAAATTTATTCTCTGGTTTCTCCACCTAGCCTGGATCTAAGACTGCCCTGAAAGGCCATATTTAGTTTGTAATTACACTCCAGGAGTTCTACTGCCACAGCCTCACAGGGGTCCTGCAGGTCCAGTGCTCGTTTGAGAGCATTTGAAGCTTTCCTTCTTAACTTTTTATTCTTCCACTATCTCTCTTTTTTTTTTTTTTCCCTGCAATTTTCTTCTTGGAAATGGTTTCAGGCTGACATCTTGAAACCCCATCAGCAAAGCTTTATCCCTTGGAGGCCTTCTCTGAGATCACCTGGATTCCTGGCAACTTTGCTCTTATCTCAATTTGGAGAAGTCCAAGTCAAGCTGACTAACCATCATCAGAAATGAAGAGCAGAAAATCAAACCATCAATCACCCACAAAGAGCATCCAGCAGCACGAAGAAGCCCATTAGAGGCAAAGTGGACCTGTCAGAGGCTCAGCATGAGGTGCCTCTTTGGCAGCAGGAACTCCCACGCGTTAACTCTGCCTCTTCAGAGACAGCTTAGTGTCATTTTCTATGGGCGCCTCATAAAACAATTAAAATAAATGTCTTCAGAATACAGTTTACTTCTCTCTCTGGGAATGTTTCCAGCTCACTCAGTTACAGCATCACCACAAAGAAAATGAAATTTTGTAATTATTGAGGACAGATACCAGCAGAGGGTAATAGTTTTACTGTGGACCTGCTGGAGCATTGGGGCCATGCCAGAAAGGCACATTCAGAGGTTTTGGCCTGACTCTTTACCCTCCTGGTGCTCCCAGGAAAGGTTCAGGATCATGGAGAGGCACTGCAGTGCCGGCTAGGAGCAGTACAGAGCTCTCCTGGTGTGCCACACCCTGTGTGGGCTGAGTCTTGTAGGCCTCAACACAGTGGGTACATGCCCTAATCCACAATGAATAGTACTAAAAATTGAATTAGAGCTTATTTTCCTTCTCACTGTCTGTTCCTTTCTCCTCTTGCTGTCCTGCAGGCTGCCTCCTCTCCATCCTGTCCTCTCTAGCCCAGTCACTCCCTGTTGTCCAATGTCTTCCACCAAGCATTTTTCTTCTGCAACAGGGTTTATTGTTGCAGACACACTCCCCTTCCTCTTGCTGATGTCTCTGAGTTTGCCAGTGTTGTGTTGCAGATTCCTGGGACAGAGCCTGGACCTTGCACCCTGCTTGGTGCATTCCTGGCCAGCTGCCAGTGACACATTACCCAGGCTGAGCCCACAGCAGCTCTTTGAACACATTCCCACGCTGGTCTCTACTGATCTGCTTGTTCAAGCTTCTTCTGTTACACCTTCAGCCCACTTAGAGAAATCACCGGTAATTTTGTAGCTCATAAAGCCAGAAATGCAATTACAAGCATATCAGTAGCTTCCTTTTCTCACACCAAGGCTCCCTTGCAAATGTTTCATTTCACAGGATGTTAAAAAATATATTGATTTACAGCAGAAACTGGAAAACGTTATCTTCAAACTTGGTGTCTATGACTACCTGGACACAATTTTTTTTGGATTTATCACATTGCCAAGCAGTGCCAAGTGAGCACACGCTTCTGGCAGGAACCAATTCACAGCTTGTTCAGAGCCTGAAACATGAGGGGCCTCACACACAGCAACGACCACTCAGGCTACTGAAATGAAACAGCAGAAATACAGCAGGGGTGTGATTTTGCAGGAGCAAAAATTTAACTTTAACTTACACCAGAGCAAGAGGAAAGGCAGTTCCACAGCTCAGTTACCAGCCTGTGGTTGCCTGCTGCAGATCTTATTTCCAGCATCAAGATGTCCCTCTTGCCTGAATTCACCCCACTTTATGCATCTGAAGCCTAAAAAATGGGGTCTGTCTTGGTGATATACCCAGACAGTGTGTGATCCACATGCCAGACCCCTCACTGCTGCCTCCACCAAGAGCAGTGGGCACCAAGACTCAGGTGAGATGAGTTAATGAAGGTCTGAATGTAGGCTGGATGAGTGTTAGTTCTTCATTCTCATCACGGTCATCACAGAACAAAATGAAAATTTCACTCACCTATCTCAGTGGGGATTTGGGAGGAGGAAATTGGCCTCCTCCTGAGCCTTTGTGGCATTTGAACAGATGGGACTTGGCATGGCTTGATCTGGTGGAGGGAGAGTGAGGATCAGTCAGGTAAGCTCCTCAGTGTGATGGTACATATGCACAGAAAATACACCCAAAGCCTTCTTTCCTGAGTACAGACAAGCAGGATGAGAGATTTCTTGCTTAGAAAATCCACATCTCCTTGCAGTGGAAGTATCTGACCCACGGGCAGTCTCCTGCAGGGCTCAGGCTCATGCAATCCATGCAGTCAGTGCCCACCTTCCCCCTTGCTGTGCCCCTTCCCCAGCTTTGTGAAGCTGTGCAGGGAAAATGCAGTTTTATGTGGCTGATTTTCAAACAACCAGGAACTTCTCAGCCCTCCATACATTGTCTGTGCCTTCTGTGGTAGTCTCCACTGCTTTGTTTGTGGCAGAAAGGAGAAGCAATGGCTCCTGCCATCTAACTTGAGCATCTTTACCACCTCATGGGATTTTGTCAGGTTTGTGAGTGACACCTCAGCTGCACAGCTGAGTGGCTCAGATACTGCACCACCAGAACCATGAGCTAATCCTGTAACCAAGAATGGGCTGGAAAGCCCAAAGCTGACTTGGGTGACTGAGAAGCATCAACCAGCTCTGCTGGCTGTGTTTTCCTTCGTAGATAAGTGTTCATCCACTCCTAAAGATCATAGTTGTTGAAGAAGTAATTGCTAAGATGTTTTTCCTCCTTGGAGCTCTGCCTTCTCACCTGTTTGTGCTGGGGAGTGACAAAGGCCAGCTCTCCTAGAAGTGTGGTTGGAAGCAGGAGCTTACAGAAGGCCCAGCACACCCCCACCAGCGCTGGGGTTCTTGTGTCTCAGAGAGGCTGTGCCAGGCAGGAGCTCCCACAAGCTCTCTGCTCCTGGCTGAGGTTTGCTCTGCTGCATCAATCCAGGCAGGGCAAATCCAGAGTTTCCTCTGTGAGCACAGATGCTCCAAGCTGATGGAATGTAGGAGATGTCTTTACAGCATGCAGGTCAGCTGTTTAAAAGCTAAAAAGCCTCAAGTGGAGTCCTCCATCCTCACCAGAGGCTGTGCAGGTGTACACACCTTGTGTTTTGAATCTACATGTGTGAAGCTCCACACTGATCCATTAGAGAAGACTGAGAAATATCCATTGAACACAGAATCAGTTCTTCTGTTCTGTCCTAGATTCCAGCTTCTCCATGCAGGACACAGACATTTTGCTCGTACCTACTCAGAGACAATTTGGGAAGCAAATTGAAACAAAGGCAATTGGGATGAAGAGAGAAAGGTTTTGTATTAATTCCAACTTTTTATGCTGTAATTAACTGACAGCAAAGAAACTGGCAGTGTTCACAGTGGCACAGACTTTTCCCTGCCTTGTGGAATATGGGGGGAGTTGCAATTTCCTCCCCTGCTTACAGCTGTGTCTGAAAATTGTTATATTCAAAAGAACAAACCAGATAATTTGCCCCAAATTGAAAAACAAGACCAACAAAACAAAACTCAAGCAATCGAAAATAATTTTGTCAGAGCTTGCCCAATTTGATTTTGCTTCGCAATCGTTAACTTTCCATTGCAAAAGAATTCATATGGGAAACTTTTTCCAGCCTAATTCTTGAACCTTGCCCTTCTAATTAATCAGATAATGGTCTTACAGCTTGATTCTGTTTTCTGTTCTAGTTAAACTGTTTAGAAATGTGCTAATGATTCATTCTCATGCAATTAGATTCAGCAGCCAGGGTCTTTACTACACTTCTGCAAAGTTTGCTGTGTAGAGGAGCACAGTACAAAGACACCAGTCATGGTTTCATAAAGAAAATCGATGGCATTTGGGAAAATACATTTGAGGATCTGGACCTGTATTTAATGCATGTCATTAGCTATTTGCAAGAGACAAATGACATGAGAGAAAGCAGCTTCTTTCAGTCTGCAGGGAGATATTCTTCAACCTTTCATATTTCACTTCTCTTTCATATTAAGAATCCAGGTCTCTGAAGATCTACCTTGTAAAATTGCCACTGAACTGTAACAGGAGACACCGTGAAATTCTGGCACTGCAAAACTCAGGGAAATGAATTTCCATTGCAGCTCTGCATACATTTGTTCTTTGCTGAGCTGAGCCTGGGAAGTGACTGACGTTTTCCTGCCGTGAGTGCGCAGGGCTTTGAGGCTTAGATTTCACAAGAAGTGCAGATGCACCACTGGGAGCCCCTTGGAAGCTGCCTTGTTTACAGGGCTCAGCCTGGCGGGGCCGTGCTTAATCCAAGTCAGGTCACTGTGCTCCAGCCTTCTCATCACTGTGCAGGCTCCATGCTGATCCAGGCTACTGCAGAGAAACCCTGCCTGTTGGAGAAGGGAGAGCACAGCATCTCTTCATGCACCAGGACCTGGCCCAAGGTCAAGGCAAGAAGTCCATCAGAGGCCAGGGACCAAACCAGAGAGACACACTGGAGTGAGGCCATGGCTGGGATGTGGCCCGTGCAGTGTTCCTGAGGACAGGAGCCTGAGCTTAAAGGCAGCTCTAGAGAGCCCACAAGGCTTCTCACTGCCCTGCCCTCACAGCACCCCAATCCCAGATTTGGGATATGCACACCCACACCAGAGCTGGTCTTGGATCCAGGCAGGTAAGCCCTGAGGAAGGGAGGCAGGTCTGTTTGGAGACCCACATCCTGGAAAATGATCCATGTGTTAGGAAAGCCATGGGTGTAGGCCAGGAGGGAAGGCACCATGGGCAGCTCCAGAGATCTGTGCACTTCACATACAGGCCACTCATGCTTGGGGAGCCATGGGGTCTCTGAGGGACCATGAGGTCCCCAGGGCTGGGAGTCTGCTGGCTGGAAATGTCACATTTCCTAATGTGTGGCATTTGGTCTTTATTAAATGGTTGCTCTATGACAATTAAGCTTTTCTGTGACCACAGCTGGCCAGCAGTTGTAGTGCACACCCAGGAGTTTTTGTCACCCATTTATTGCCTGTCCTTTGACAAGGGGCCTGCTAGGAGGCAGGAAACACTCAAGAACATTTGCAGCACTGGGTCTAAGGCTGGCAGAGATGGGTTTGCTGTGATAAATGAGTACCAGTCCTGCTACTGAGCAGCCTGTGCTGGGACACAGGCAAGAAGAGAAACCTCCAGTGTAAGGGTAGCCATGGGCAGGGCTTTAAAGGGATTTTGTCTGTTGCAGGCAAGAGATTTAATGTTGCTGGAGTTACAGAGAGCAAGCAGTAACCCACACAATTTCCCCTTCAGAGACCTTGTTTCGGGTTGAGTGGCGAGAGGCTCACACAGACATTGCAACACTGAGTCATGGCTGGAGAGGCTGGAATTGTAATGTCTCAACAGCTCATTCTTTTCCTCTGTTTTCAAACAGGAGCTAGGTTCTGTAGGAGGTCAGAGATGACAAGGGAAGGAACACTGACAAAGTGCCCAGTACCTCTACTACCCCAAAACTCACCTCACATCCTTCACATGCTGAATGCATGTTTCCAAAGGCTTACTCCTTGCAGTGCCTGGCAAGCTCTGCTTCTACCTAAGCAACAAGAGTCTTGCCAAGATTCTTTATCCCTGCAGCCTCCTTCCCTCTTTCCCACCTGAAGCCTCTCAGCCCACAGTTCTTGTGTCTCGCTTGTGCAGAGACACAACCTCATGATGTCCAGCCCCACATAAATTCCTTTTCCATTCCATATTAAGGACTTCACCTGCATGTCTCCCCTACCTGCACCTCCTTTCACTTCCCAAGTCCTTGAGATGCCTCTGACTTCACAAAATCTGCAAAATGACTGTTTTACAGCTTTCTTCACTCAGCTTTAGCCCTCCAGAATCGCCAGCATTTATTTCACTGCATCATCAACTCTCCACCCATTTCAAATTCAATTGAAAGCACATTTTCTCCCTCGCCTGTGGTTCCTAAATTATATACACAGCTCATTTCAAAATATCAATTCAGAAACTTGGCAAGGTAATTATTAATAACACCTCTGTTCCTCTCTGGAGGAGAAATAAGATTAGAAAAATGTGAAATGTGTACACAGTTGTCATTCTCACTCTCCTCTTTTGCCAAACATTCTGTTCTTTACAGGAAATAAAAACAACCCTATACCCAGTATTAAGTGGCTGAGGCAGAGTAATTAGCAGGGAACCATGGAACTGGGACAGTATTCCTTGAAATGTCCCAAAACTTGGGGTGACACAGATGCCACAGTCTGCAATGAATTAGTGCTTGGCTGCAAGGGGTCAGCAGCACAAGGGGGCTGAGCTTGAGGAGCAGTGCACACCAAGAGCTGGAGCCCAGCAGCTCCTTCAGTCACTCAGTGGAGCTCATCATGGCAAACGGCCTCAGCTGTAATGGCATTATTCATTATTTGATTCCAAGATTTCACATGGGCTTCCCATGGACCCAGAGCTGCTGGGAAGCAGTGAGCTGTGGTGTGGCCTGCAAACACCAGGCACAGAATCATGGAATGGTTTGGGTTGGAAAGGACCTTAAAGTTCCTCCCATCCCACCCCTGCCATGGGCAGAGACAGCTCCCACTGTCCCAGGTAACTCCCAGCCCTGTCCAACCTGGCCTGAAACACATCCAGGGATCCAGGGGCAGCCACAGCTTCTCTGGACACCCTGTGCCAGGGCCTGCCCACCCTCCCAGCCAGGAATTCTTTCCCAATATCCCATCCATCCCTACCCTCTGGCAGTGGGAAGCCATTCCCTGTGTCCTGTCCATCCATGCCCTGGTCCAAAGCCCCTCTCCAGCTCTCTTGTAACCCTGGTGTGCATACAGGAGTTAAGTACCTGGTTTTTCTTTCTAAGTTTTCATTTTCTACCTGTACCTGTAAAACATACAGTAACATCCTGAAGACTTTTTCATTGCCCATAATGTCACAGGATGTGCAGTGAAGAAGCTGCAGGGTCTCTCCTGAAGCAAACCTAGTATATGGGTGCTGTGTACATTGGGAGCTGAGCTCAGTGATCCAGGTGTCCCCCTTATCCCATGTACCCACACCATCCCAACAGGAACCACGGTTGTGCTTTCCTAACTGTGGGGAGAGAAGGCAAAAAGAAAAGAAGTCCTTTGGAGGATGAGGGGGAAATAGAAAGATGGGGTGCCTCTAACTCCTGTGGTGGAGGGACAAATTGAGGTGTTCCCAAGGAAGGGAGGAGGTGAGAAGTCCTCAAGGGATGGGTTTATGCAAGAAGGGAAGTTGTGCTTTCAGCCTTGAAAGACAAGGAAGACTCAGCTCACAATCACTTTGTTTGAGGGGAGGATAATGTGTAAAAAGGCTATAGAGGTAGCCAGGGGCTTTTAATTCTGAAAACTTGTCCTGGAATTGTGAGGCCAGTCCTTTTTAGTGGCATTTAAAGACCTGTAGGGAAGAAGTGTTCACACAGACAAGAGCCAACTTATTGCTCACCTTACCCAGAAGTGTCAGTGGCTTTGGCTATCATGGGCCCAACAGCTCCTTCCTGGCACCTCAGCATCTAGGGTGCTGAAGATCTGCACAGGGCACAAAAAGATAAATAAATAAATAATAAATAATAAATAATAAATAATAAATAATAAATAATAAATAATAAATAATAAATAATAAATAAAGAGTTATAAACTGAATGTCTAGTATCAGCAAGAGCTTGGGAGGAGAAAGTCTGGTGACAGTGAGAGCCATTGGCTCTGTGCTATGCCAGCCAGTGCTTGTCTGGCAGATATACCCCTGTTGCCTCTCCCTGCCTCCTGGAATCCTGTCTCCCAATCACAGCTCCTGGCTCTGCCCCAGGCACCTCACTCCCACAGAGCTGTGGGGTATTTAGGTAGTACTTCTCAAGTGTTTAAAGTGCAAAGGTTTAAAGATAATCCAATATTGTTTAGAAGTTGGCCAGATTCCGTGTTCTCTGGCTGAGGAGGGGATAAGCTTCCACTTGAATGGAGTAAAAGTTGCCCTGCTGAAGAACCCCAAAGTGAAGACATGGAACCAGCTAGGGGATGGGAAAGGCCTGGGCTGACAGTGAAGTCACTGAACCTCCAGAACCTACTTCAGAACCTTTGAGATTGACCTCAGAACCTCTGGAGATCAGTCACTGCTCCACAGCCTTTCCTGGGGCTGCCCAAGCTGTGTCTGGCCATCACAGCTGGTGGGCTGGCACTGGACCCCAGCTGAGCCAAGGCACTGGTTTCACCCACACCCCCAGAGCCACAAAGCTCTCAGGTCCTGTGGGCCATCAGCATTACTCCTCACACTCCCTTCTCCATGGGCTTCCTGCAGCACCACTGCACTTTCCCCACCCCCAGTCCCATTGCTGAGTGTGCATTGTGCAGTGTGGCACTGGGTCCTGCAGCACCCCCAGGAGCCCTCCTGGGTGATCCACCACCTCCCACAGGGGCCAGGGCTCCCCCCTGCCACACACCCTGCCAGGACGAGCACTTCACACGGGCCAAGCACACATCTGTGAGCTGGCTCACTGCTGATTTCACCTCCTGGGCTGAGCCTTCAGAGCACCAGCAGAACCCACAAGCCTCTTTTCAGGAAAAAGAAACTTGCTGCATGACACTTCTGCTAAATCATTTGTTCCTAAAAGCCATGTTCACCTGCCTCTTCCTTGGAGGGGCCAGCCCTGGATTTTGGAAAGAACTGCATTAACTCACTTCATGCAGATTGCCTGATCCCTGTTCATGTACTACTCATGGAAGGCAGTCAGATTACACACAGCAGTAGTAAGCATGAAGAAGACTTGTGAAGCTAGAGCTTCTCCTAAAATATCAGTGCAGTCCTTTTGGATTAGAAGTCCTACCCTGAGATGTCCTGAAACTGGAAAAATGCCCCGAAACTCAAAGTTCGATGTTCCATCACATGGGTTTGATGCCACCTCGTGGTAGTTCCATGTCCTGATTTGCAAGGCAAAGGTTCCACTCGTGGGATGTTTCCCAAGCAGATTCCTTCTGAGAGAGAGACAGTTTGGAGAAAGAATGAAGATAGACAGATGTCCAGCTCTTCACTGATGATTTACAGCTCCACAGCACTGTTAATAAATGTTAGTAAGATTGTAAAACAGAGGGATTGCACATTATTCTGTAAGGATATGGATGTGCTGAGATGTCCTGACATGAAACTTTAGTCATAGTTGCCTCATCATCCTGGGACCCAAGACAAACACTTCTACTGAATTCACAATTAGGTTTTCAAATTTGGAGGAGCTCTTTCCTCCTTTGAAGAGCAACTTCCCTCTCCAGCCCAGTTGTCATTACATTGTGCTAAGGGTCTAATAAAGAGCTGAATTATCTCACCCTTTAAAAAGGAAAACAGAAATTACTGGGACTGGTGCAAATATTTCAACCAAGAATTGGCTCTTTCAAAAGAAAATTGTTCCTCCTCCCCTCTCACCACTCTAGCAGAGAGTGATTTTTGCCAGGTGCATTCATGGAGCTTTTGAGCCTTTCATGCATCAAATGGCCCCGATTGCTCTTGTTTGCCCTCTGATCTGCAGGAAAGACACCACTTTACAACTGCCAGAACACATTCTTGGGCCGTTCTAATATAAAACTCTCATGTTCATTGATTGAGTAATGACAGACCATGTACAAATTGGAGTGAAATGATTCCCTGTTCCTCACTTTTCCCCCAAGCCTCAGGCGCCCTCATATCCATGACAGCATCACATCAGGCCCTGCAGAGGTGCTGGATCCTGAAGGCAGCATAGCTGGGACAGAGCTGCAGCTGAGCTAATTACTGTGAGGTTTCAGCTTGGCTGATTAACTTCTACGTAGCCCTGTAATAGCACAGGCATTTTGTTTTCAGTTCTGGAACTATCTTGGACAGTGTTAATCTGGGGAAAAAGCCTCTGCAAGCAGCTCTGTGGTGCAGTGAGATAGATGTAATTTCACTGTCTATATAAATGAAATTACATTTTTGCAATGGTGTGTAACACAATCTCCAGTGTTCAGGTGCTTGTCTGCATCTTTTTCACCAGACTGAACATTCCAAATGTCTAAATACAGCCTTTTGTTAAGTTGTTCACTATCTGAAGAGTTTAGAGGGGCTGTTACATTGATCTTTGTTTACATCACTCTCAAAAACCTATTTGACTGAAATTCTTAATTTTTGCTCTTTCCTTAAAATCTGCACATTTGAATCACAGTATACAAACTAAGTGGATAAATAGGAGAGATTTTCACACATGAAGAGGCTTTAAAGGCTGAAGTGGCAGAGGCAGCAAGTGAGCAATGATCTGTGTAGCAATAAACTTCTTTCTTGCATGGACTTGTGAAAGTGGGAGCTGATATTTCCTGGCTAAGAGATATTTTCAGCAAATTTTCAGTTTTCCTAGGATAATGCTGCCGTTGAATGTCTTGCTTAGATGCCATGGTCTCAAGCCCTTGGATCTCTTCAGAAGAGGGATCAACACCTTGAGTGAAACTGGAGCTGGTAACAACAACTCTTGTCCCTAGAGAATACCAGGATTGGCAGAACTAAGAGTGTTACACCTGTGTTGAGTTTTGCTTAAACCACAGCAATAAAGGCAAGCAAAACGCCTGTGCTGTATTCACCTTCATTTCCAGAGCCAACAGAAGAGAAGGAAGTGAGGAACCATTTGGATTGAGGAGAAACACAACCCTCTGCAGGCTCTTCAGCGGAGGAAAAGGCATGTATGGGAAATCATAGAATTCCAGAATGGTTTGGGTTGAATGGACCTTAAAGCTCATCCCATTCCATGGGCAGGGACACCTTCCACTATCCCAAGTGGCTCCAAGATCGCTCCATCCTGGCCTTGGACACCTCCAGGGACAGGGCAGCCACAGCTGCTCTGGGCAATCTAGGCCAGGGCCGTCCCACCCTCCAGGGAATGATGTGATAAGGACAGTGATAGGACAAGGCTTAAGAATGGCTTAAGGCTATTCCCCTTGTGAAAAGTCCCTCTATAAACTGATCTGAAATCCAACTCAAGACTTGGCAATACAGAATAAAACATGCACAAATCCTCCTTCTCCTCTGTAGTGACTGACTCAGATGCGTAGTGGCTTCCCAAGTGGTGCAGTGTCCGGTTTTCGGCTGTTTGAAGGGCCTGGAAAGGCCCGGAGTGGCCTTGGGGCAGCCCGCGTATCAAAGAACGAGAAGAGGCTTCAGTTCTTCTTTCGGTCTTTATGTTTATTAATTGTTTATCTAAAAGATTTTCTTTCTGCCCGACAGAGCTCTGCTCAGCAGTCAGCCATGAGCACACTGTGCTGCCCTCCGGACAGCCACCTATCTTTATACCCATTGTTACGTGTACAATATTTATCATTTTTCCCCAATACCATTTATTCTTATTGCCTGGTGCACTTTTAGTAATAACCAATCCCAAAGTGCCACCATCACACAGAAGATGGAGGAGAAGAAGAAGAAGAAGAAGGACAGGACACGCCCCAATTCCTCCATCTTACTTCTCTAAACCCCCCTGTACAGCAATCTTAAACCCTGTGTCTCACCCTCTAATTAACTGATCCCTTCACCATTCACCTCGGTGAAGTCCTCCTATCCTCATACAGGTGTCGTCTCCCGTGTAGGATCAAAGTGCAGCCACCAGACACTTCTGGCAACATTCCAGGACTCCCGAGCCCCCCAAGGGTGGTCTCGGTGGCTCGGCACCTCAGTCCTGAGGTGCTGAGATCCCACAGTGCAGGTGTGTTTAGGATGGTGGATCCCACCCAGCATCCAGCTGCCTGTCAGTGAAGGTGCAGGTCCCACTCCTGTCCTGCCTGCCACCTCTGGGCTGAGCCTGTGTTTGTAACCCACAGGCTCAGCAAAGTCAGATGGCCGTGTTCAGGTAACACAAGCCCCACTTCACACCAGTCAGCCTCTGCTCTGGTTTGTCTGTCAGTGATAAAACCTGGATGTCCTGCCATCCTATCTGGGAAAGAACAAATCAGGCCAAGGTGTGCTGCTGCTGGGAATCTCACCTCCCACCTCCCAGCATCCACCCAGGTTTTGGTTGTACCTGTCCCTCAAATATAACCCTCTCCACGCCCTCCTCTTCTGCTGCCATGTTTGGGAAGGATGGGATCTACCTGAGGGGACTCTGCACTGCAGATCACCCAAGGAGCATCTCTTGCTGGGATCTGAGCTCTCTGTAGGCAGCTGATTATTCATGTTTTGTTTGCTGGCTCAATTTATTTTTAGTTGACAGAAACAGCTGTGAGGGGGAGAAAAAATGAGGAACAGAAGCTGACAGCATGATTAACTTTTTAACTCAAATTGCTTCTCAATTAAAAGAATCTAAATATTCCCTGTGCTCCTGGTGCCACTTCTCCATGTTGGCAGCTGCTGTGCTGGCAGGAACATGACACAGTTTCACAGATGGAGGCGGAGGTGGGGCTGGACAGGAGGACTGTCCACAGCTGCTCCTCCCTCTGGGGTCACCTCACCTGAGGGACTGGGGGACAAGGCACGAGGTGAAATGCTCAGCACGGCCAGCGCTGTGGGGTGGGCTCAGAGAAGCTATCAGGCTACTCAAGCTCAGCCTCCCCAACCATAAAATGAGATCTCTAGTGAGATTTCCAAGCCATTCCAACCCCCTTGCAGGTGGAAGGGTGTGGGTGCAGAGAAGCATCCAGAAGTTCATGTTCTAGCAATGAGAAGCGCTTGTAAAACCCTCAAACAAATCTCATACACACTAGCAGGAAGAAACCTCAGCTCTGCTGGGATTGATGTTTAGTCACAGTACAAGACTGGGAAACTTTCCAGCCACCAGTAATTGGGGTGCAGTCATTTCCTGTCCTACAAAACAAGAGCTCCTCTTCTCACTGCTTTTAAGTCTTGTGAATCTTAAGATTCACAAGAGTCTTCAGCTGAGCGAATTCAATATCTGCTTTTCCCTACATTGCTTTGTTTGCCTCCCAGCCTTTTCAGTACACCTCCTTATCCTGCTCTGCCCTTTGCCTTATGAGGTTTAGGGCTTTGCTCTGAATCCTGTACTCAGGTTTGAACTTTGAGTCCCAATTGTTTGCCTAATTCCCCCTCACCCCCACACATGGTCAGGAACAGGGGTGTGCTGGGGAGAGATGGGGCAAGGTTGCAGCTCAGGACATCAGAAACAGACTCTGTCCAGGCAGCCCCCGGCTCCCTCCCCCTGCAGGAATCACAGAACGGTTCAGGCTGGAAAAGACCCCAGTGGATCAAATGGTCCCACTTCCCTGCTCAAGCAGGGTCCCATGACACAGGGCTGTGGCCAGGTGGGTTTTGATTATTTCCACTGAGGGAGAGTCCACCCCCTCTCTGGGAAGTCTCTTCAGTGCTCAGCCACATTCACAGAAAAGTTCTTTCTCATGTTCAGGTGGAATATCCTGTATTTTACTTTTGGCCTATTGCCTCTTGTGCTGGGCCCCACAGAGCAGATGCTGGTCTTATGCTCTGACCTCTCCCTGCAGATACTGACAGATACAGATGAGGGCCACTCTCACCTGTGTGTCCTCTTGAGGCCCAACAGCCCCAGCTCCCTCAGCCTTTCCTTGTCAGGGAGCTGCTCCAGTCCCTTCATCACCTTCCCTCCCCAGAGGAGGCAACGGAGATGCTGCAAGAGCTGGAACCCTCTTGCTCTGCAGCCAGGCTGGAAGAGCTGGGAGTGTTCAGCCTGGAGAAGGCTCCAGGTAGACCATGGAGCCCCTGCCAGTATTTAAACAGCCTTCAAGAGAAGTGGAGAGGGACTTGGGATACAGGCCTGGAAAGAGAGAAGAAGAGATGGCTTCACTCTGATAGGGTTAGATTATTAGGAAGAAATTCTTGGCTGTCAGGGAGGTAAGTCCTGGCACAGGTTGCCCAGAGAAGCTGTGGCCACCCCACCTCTCCCAGTATTCAAGTTCAGGTTGGACAGAGGTTGGAACAACCTGGGATAGTGGAAAGCATCCCTACCCATGGCAGGGAATGGAACCAGATGGTCCTTCCAGTCCCCTTCATTCTATGACTCTATACCCACTCCAGGAGCTTTATGCCCATCCTGTTCTGAGGAGCCCAGAACTGGACACAGCATTCCAGATGAGCCTCACCAGGGCTGAGCAGATGGGCAGGACCCTGTCCCTGACCTGCTGGCAATGCCCTTCCCACCTCAGCATCTCCCACCTTGGACCCAGAACACAGGGCTGGTAAAGGATAGTTGTGACCTCCAGAGCCTTCTCTGTGGAGCTGCTGTACAGCAGAGAAGGCTCTGGGAGTGACAACATGTCCCAGCCTGGGCTGCTGTCACCCCCAGCGCAGGCTGGGACATGCAACAACCTCCCCAATGCTTTAGCTCCAGCATGAACACCCTCAGTGAATGTTCAAGGTGGAGATCATTCATCAGGCAGCAATAAGCCCCCACTGCTCCCCTCACCAGCTCCCTTGGTCAGGCAGCCTCGGCTAAGCAAAGGTGACTGTGAGCGACAAAGCACCAGCAGGGACGGCTGCTGCCGGCTGGAGCCGAGACAGGAGAAGAGACTGCTGGCCCGTCGGAAAGCCGGGGCCACCGCTGTGCCCCACACCCGCCGCCGGCCGGGGATAACGCGACCGCGGAAACATGGCGGCTACACCGTGAGGGGAAGCGCTGCGCCCCCGCTTCACTGAATGGCGACACACGGCAGGCGGCGCCGTGTCCGCGCGCATGCGCCGCTGCGCCGCAGGTTTGAACCGCCAACTGCTCCAATTCGAATTCGCATCCTCGCCGACCAATCACAGCGCGAGGGGCGGTCCGGCCCCGCCTCCATCGGTATCCTGGCCAATGACAGAGTCTGCTGTGTTTAAAACAAGTGCGCGCGGGCGGTGGGCGGGGCGGTGGCGCGGCGGGCGGGCCTGGTGGGCGGGGCTCCAGCCGCTCCCGGCGCTCACTGGGCGCGCCCGCGCTACGAGCGGGGCGTGTCAGCCCCGCGCTCCCCGCCCGCCCCCGGCGCTCCGGTCCCTCCTACGGCCGTGCCGCTCTCTCGGAGCCGGGCAGGGCGCTCTGTCCGTCCGTGCAATCCCCGCGGGCGCGCCGCGATGAAGGCGGGCGGTGAGTGCGGATCTGCCCGCGGGTGCTGCCTGTTTGCAGCGGGTCCTCCTGCTCTGAGGGGCGGCTCCAGAGCGGGCTCTGCCTGCCGGGCGCCTCCTCAGGAGGTCTGAGGGCGGGGGATAACGGGATACCCTGAGGCCGGGCTGAGGGACCGCCGGGACCGGCAGCGGGTGAGGGGTCGGGCCGGCGGCTGCGCGCCCAAATTCAAACGCGGCGGGGGCGGTGCGGCTCGGTCCGGCCCGGCTCGGCTCGGCTCTGTCCGTGCTGTGCCCCCGCCGGGGCCGTGCCTCAGCCCTGCTGTGACCCGGGGCCGTGGCTGTGCCTGGCGGCTGTGCCTGAGCGCGCCTGGCCCCAAAGCCGAGGGGTCAGGATGTGTATTGCGCGTGGGAAAACCTCTCGGGCGTCTGTGAGTTTGCACGGTGCGCAGGACTGTGCAGGAAACTCCATTCAAAAGTAAGAGAAAGTGGTTTTTTACTGTATGGGTGGCTGAACGATGGTACTTGATTGCCCAGAGCGATTGTGGGATCCACATCCTTGGAGTTTTTCAATCCACCTGGATGTGGTCGTGCCCCGCTTGGCCGGACGGTTGAAGTGGGTGACCCCCAGAGTTCTCTTGCAGCCTAAACCACTCTGGTTTTGTGAAGCAACATATTGGAAATGAACCTGTGCCATTTCCTGTCTGTAGAAATGGAGTTTTCACTGAGTTGCTCATGTACCCCCTGGTCCCCATTTGGATGGTCCTATGGGCTGAACTGGCATCCCAGTTTGGGTGTCCATTTCATTTTCATGGCAATAATACTGCTGAGGATAATACATTTTGTATTCATAAATATGTCCGTGTGTGTGTATAAATATTGCCTTGAAATAATACTCCAGAAGATATAGGCAATGGATCTTCCATTAATATTCCTGGCAGCAACTGCTTGGAAAGATAGGCTTGAGTAGGTTTGGTTGTCTTAATATCTCTGGTTGTGTTCCAGGGACTGCTGTCAGTTGAGAAGGAAAAGCTGGGGCTTGGGGGAGGTAGACGAAGTGACAGTAGTGACAGTTAAACTATTTGTTACTACTGAACAGGGACAGCTGAACTCTTTGTCACCACTACACATGGTCATAGGAGTCAGGGCTCAGAGGGGTTCTTGTTGAAGAGCACTTGAGCTTGAGCCACCCCTTCTGAGTCTCTTGGCTTCATTAACCAATTTAAACAAGGCTTTTCTGCTCTGTACTTTAGTCTTGTGGCATTATGAGGCATGAGCTGTATATGCCTGGTTAATGTGTTTGCAGTGTCCTGTGCTGCAGTGAAGAGGTGCTCAAGTGAACACCTGTGTATGTGTGTACTACTGCATAGTACCTTTTTTCCTTGTGCTGTTCTATCACTAACTGAGGTGTCCTGTGTTTTTCTTTTCCAGTGGTTCACTGTAGGTGTTCCAGATGCTTTTCTTTCCCTTCAAAGCGAAGGATAATAAAACGGCCTCGAGTCCTGACGTTCTTGAACCTCCCCGAGGATGTTCTGTTTCACATCCTGAAGGGCCTCCCTGCTGCAGACATCCTCTCTGTCAGAGCTGTAAGTGCTGCAGCTTCCCCTGTGCCAGGCTCAGGGCTCAGCTCTGCCTCCAGGAGCCTGGGCTGCACACACAGCAGGCTTCTCATGTCACACAACCTGAACAACCCAAAGAGTGCCTGCAGGGTTGAGATTTTTGCTATCCCAGGGACAGTTTCACTTCTCACTGCTCAAAAAGCAGTATTTGACTGCTTTTTGTACCTTTTCTGTGGAAATTGTCTTGCCAGATTATTGTGGCTGAATAAATAGGTTTGGTTTGGCATCTCTTGCCTTACTGGTTATCAGGCAGGCAGCAAGTTAAACATAACTTGTGATCAGTTAGTTACTTCTCTAAAAGAAGATTGCAAAGACCTGTTTTTCTGTTGGTCCTTTTATTTTGGTAATCATTATTCTGTGTTCCCTCCATGCAGGTGCACTCACATCTTAAATACCTTGTGGATAATCATTCCAGTGTTTGGGCACATGCAAGTTTCCAAGACCTGTGGCCATCTCCAAACCATCTGAGGATGTTTGAAAGGTAAGTTTTAAACATCAAAGTTGTCTGGCCTTTTAGAAGATGATGTTTGAAGGAAGATTAACTGTTCCAATCAGTCCTCAGTGTAACTGGGGGATCTGAGTTGTACAAAGAGGGGAAATATTTGCTTTGGCAATGAAAAAAAGTTGGTTTCAGGTCTGAGCTGCTGCTGGTCACTGCTCTCTCTTTAACTAGAGCAGGCCCTATTGCATATACCAAAGTTATTTCTCTTCAGAGTCATTAATATTCCAGATTGGAACATAACACATTCCCTAAAACCTCTTTGTGGTGTTCCCCTGTGAATGAACAAGTGAGATCAGGGGCTCCAGAGAATAATCCTATTTCTAAGTCTAAGTTGATTTGGTTCCTCCTTGTGCAAACCAGTGTATTGAAAAACAGGTGAATTTCAGTAACAAAGTTTGAGAGGGTAACAATAAATCTGCTTCAAAAAGATGGGGAGCATCTTTTTATTCATCTGATTTGAAGGGGATCCATTAGTGTCAGAGATTTCTTTAACACATTTAAATGCCACGATCATGGTTTTGCTTCTGAGTGTCACTTCTTTTTGAGGCAGACCAGTATGTGCACATCACTTTGGGAGGGAGGAGCACAAGGGCTCGATGTTTTGTGCATGTCCTTGAGGGCACAAGGACCAAACTGTGGATTCTGGTGCTAGGAAGGATTTTAACCTCCAGTGCCTTTTCTGTTTGCCTTTCAGGGCTGCTGAAAGTGGGAACTTTGAAGCTGCTGTGAAGCTGAGCTTGGCGTACCTGTACAACGAAGGCTGTAAGTGTGGGAGCTTGTCCTGGGGCTTTGGGGAATGTGGCATGAGGAATTTTACATTGCTCTGCTTAGGCACTGGCCACAAAGCTGCCACTGGGAATTCAGGGTTAGGAGTTCTCCTCTGCAAACTTGTGGTGAAACTCAGCTACTTTGGCAGTGGGAGAAATGTATCAAAAGGGCCTGACTAGTGACAGGAGGAACCTCCTGACACAGGGTCCTGGCAAGGCAGTTGGTATTTGCAGAATGAACCCCCCAACTCACGTTATGTGTTCCTAAAGCCTGACTGTAGTTAAGATTTTTCTTCTTTAGCAACCTCCATGGTTTCTAAGGCTCTAAATGACAGAGACAGTTCGACCTTTTCCTGTTTGTTTCCTCTTGTCTGTCTTGGCCTGACTGAATGTCAGGCAGGCATTGTGAACAAACTCCACTTGATTCCTGATTTCTCTCTGCTTCAGTGTCCATCACAGGCCACGGGCGTGCAGAAGTGAACGGAATAAAGGCATCTCACTACTTCAGCTTGGCAGAGCACCTGAATGTGTGTGCAGTCCCCTTTATCTGGCTCTTCATCCGTCCCCCCTGGTCCTTCTCTGGCAGCTGCTGTAAGGCTGTGGTCTTCGAGAGTCTCAAGGCAGAGTGTCAGCTTGACAAGGTCAGGTTTCTCTCTGCCCCTGGCTTTACCCTGCTCAGTAACTGCTTCTTGTTATTTTGGAAAGAATACTTTTGTTTCCCCGAGGAGCCTCCTGTGCTCTTGTTGCCTCAACAACTGTAGCTCAGTCATTTATTGACTTTATTGCAAAACTGCACATGATAGATCATGAGTGCTGGAGGCCTGTACTGTCTCTTTGGAGAGGTTCAGTGTTATCTCAGGGATAACAAAACATAGAGAAAAGCAAGGGGGAAGAATGATTGAAAGATAAACCAAAACTGTAGTCTGAAATTACTAGCAAAAATTGCTGTGGTCTAACAATGCTTTATTTTGATGCTTTCTTCAGGCTCAGAAAGGATCTATTCTCCACAGCTTGGCAAAGGTTTTGAATTTCTTTGAGGTGAGCAGTATTTCTGATGGGTTTGGATTTGGGTTTTTTTCTGGTGATGCTAATGTTGTTTACCTTGATTAAAAACATAAATCAGCCAGATGCTCTTTTACTCCTCAAGGGTCCCAGGAGTTTCTGTTCTCATGAGTTTAATTTACTGGTTGCTTAAAGGAACATTATTAACTTACTTTATTGAATTGTACAAATGGTGAAATTAATTTTGGCTTAATCATGGGCTTGCAGTATGTTCAGGTCTCAAAGGAAGCCTTCCAGTTGTAATGCCTTGTAAAACAAAAAATAAAATAAAAAGCCTTCAGTGGCAAGCAAGCCAAAAAGCATTTGTCTGGCTGAGGAAAAGCACTAACTGCTCTCAGAGCCTGCATCTGCAAATGGCAGCACTGAGTGGATGGGGGAGCATTCCTCAGAGGCTGAAGGGCATTCCCAAGGGATGGATTCTGCTCTGTAGCTTTAGCACAGTGTTCTGTAGCTTCTGAAGTGTTGAGGCAGCCACTTGTCTGGACAGAAGGAATACCAATATATGTCTTTTGTTTTTAGGATGAAGGAAAAAAGAAAGAATCCCTTGAAATGCTTGAAGAATCTTCAAAACAGGGTTGTTTAATCAGCTCCTACCTCCTTTGGGAAAACAACAGAAAAGCTGCTGTAAGTAGTCATTTTTTGTCTCCAAACAACTTTTACACTAACTTCTGGATCTCTGTTATGTGCAAGGAATGTCCTCAGAAAGCAATTGCTGTTCCTCAGAGCTTACCTTCTTCATAAAGACGAAGAGTGCTAAGAACTCCTGAAATGAGCTCTGGTGTCTGAAATGAGGGTATGAGCAGTTGTAGCCAAGGTGCCACAGAAGTTTATTCCAACTCTGCTGAAGGCCTGAGCACTGCTGGCCAGTGATCCCAGGGCTCTGGGGAACAGGAGCAGGAGGCTCCTGCCTTGTCTTTAATAAATCTGCCAAAGCTGCCCCCTTGGAATCCTGAGTGACTGCTCTCATTTCCTGTGAGGCCTGAAAAAAGGTTCTTAAAAACAGTGGTGTCATGATAAGAAACAGACTTGTTGCTGAAATAATAGTACCTCCAGGCAGTGTTTTTCTCTGGATACTGGTGCTCCAGCCCTTCTGTTTGTTGTGTAAAGGCTGTGGGGTTTTACATCTGTCTGTGTTCCTCTCTGTAGATGTCGGATCCTGGCAGGTACCTCCAAAGTCTCAGGAAGCTACGGGACTACGCAGCCAAGGGCTGCTGGGAAGCACAGGTAAGACTGAGCTTTCTCAGAGCTGCAGTCTTTATTAGGTCCTGTCTGTGTTGCCATTGTAGGTTTAAATTTCTCTTTTTAGAAGCAGGACCAGCATTGCTGAGTATTGTCTTTATGTGCATGTCTGTATCTCTTCTTTGAGAAATTGCAGCACACTGGTGGCAGAATGGAGTAAAGATGCATCTTTTGATGGACTTAAAAGACTGGCCCCAAATAATCTGTGTGCTCAACATTTAAACCAAACTAAGAACTACTTTCAAGTAGTTTGCCATGTTCAGTGTTTTCAGCAGGAAAAATAGAGGACCATCCTCTGCTGCCTTAGTTTGCATTTGGTAAAATAAACATACTTTCTTTTGTGTTCTCTCTACTACAGATAGCTTTAGCCAAAGCTTGTGGGAATGGAAACCAACTAGGATTAGAAGCAAAATCTTCCAGGGAAATGGTTTCTCAAATCTTTCAAGCTTCCCTTCCTATCAACAAGCAAAGCATCTTCACTGTGCAGAAAGGAATGAATGAAATAATGAGGTAGGAACTTGGATCCAGAAGTGAGACCCCCACAACAAAAACTATTCCCTATTTCCCTGTATATATCTACAATCCTTCTACAGTGTCTCTAGAGAACCTGTGCCAGGGTCTCATGGCCCTCACAGGGAAGAATTTCTTCCTAGTATCCCATCTAGCCCTGCCATCTGTCAATGTGAAGCCATTCTCCCTTGTTCTGTCACTTCAGGCCTTGTCCAAAGTCCTATTGACTCCCTTTTCCTGAATAAACACTTGCAGCAGTGTCACCCGTGTTAGCCTGCCCCTTAATCCTTAGGGATGAGTTCTGGATCCTTCCCTGGGCAGACCTTGATACATTCCAGTTGCTCTCTCACATGTAGGGCAGTTCCACCACTTCCCCTTGCTGGCATTGCTTTCCTAAAATACAAAACCATGCACGGCAGCATTGCAGCCACATGGGTGTCCCAGTGTGGCCCTGTGATGGCAATGGGGTCATGGCCCTGTGACCACACACACATCTCCAACTCCTCCACTGTGTGTGCTGGTGTGCAGGGAGGGGATGGAGCAGGCAGGTTTGCCAGGAGGGCTGCAGGAGGATCCACCACAGCCACAACCCCACTGCAGGGAGTTGGCTCTTCTCTTGGGAGGCATCTCAGGAACATTTGTTTGTCACTGCTCTGCTTGGCCTGGCTCATTCTCCAGCTGGATGTCACAGTGTGGGACACCACTTCCCAAGTTCTTCCTTAAGTCTCTCTTGCTGTCCTAGGTATATCCTGGTGGATTGGCTGGTGGAAGTGGCTACCATGAAGGACTTTTCTAGCCTGTGCCTGCACATGACAGTGGGATGTGTGGACCGTTACTTGACGCTGAGACCTGTGCCTCGTGCTCGGCTCCAGCTTTTGGGAATAGCCTGCATGGTCATTTGCACACGGTGAGGTTCTGGCTGCTGAGCAGAGGTGGTCATAATGATCTTCCAAATGCTTTCCTGCACCTCAAACTTCTTCCCCATTCCTTGCTTGTAATACTGGAAAGGCTCTTTGACTTTCCTCTGCTTTGACTGCTGTTTAACTGTGTTTATATACAAACATAGACTCTGTAAATGAGGCAAAAAACGTAGCTTCTTGAAGGTTTTTTTCTTATTTAAACACATGGTCATAAGTTGTGGATTGCTCTAAATGCATTCCATCAGCAGCTGGAGTCTTTGACACCATACTGGCATGAGAAAGCTGGAAAGGAATAAAAGCAACAGCGTTCCATAGTTGAGCCTGTGCACACTCAGATGAACTGCATGGTGTGGTGGAAGATTATCCTTCTGTGGTAATCTCCTTAATATCTTGCATCTTAACCTAGGAGAGGCTTCATAGATGAAGAATTAGGATCAGAGAATCACAGACAGGATTGGGTTAGAAAAGATCTTAAAGATCATCTCATCCCACCCCTGCCATGGGCAGGGACAGCTTCCACCATCCCAGGATGCTTCCAAGCCCTGTCCAACCTGGCCTTGGACACTTCCAGGGATCCAGGGGCAGCCACAGCTGCTCTGGGCACCCTGTGCCAGGGCCTCACCACTCTTACTGCAAAGAATTTCTTCTGTAATAGGAAGAACAGTCCAAATTAGGAATGTTCTAGTAGGTGGTTCCATCTTACAGGTGAAATAAAGAGCTGCAATTCTTTGCTGGTCTACCTGGGAAGGTACCTTGTGAAGTTGTTTAACTCTGGTCATTGTGGGTGCAGTTATCTGCTGTAAGTGCACAAATCCCCTTTCTGCTGGGGCTAACTTAATATTTAACATTGCAGTTTCATCAGCAAAGAGATGCTGACGATACGGGAAGCTGTGTGGCTGACAGACAACTCCTACAAATATGAAGAGCTGGTCAGAATGATGGGCGAGATCATTTCTGCCTTAGAAGGAAAGATAAGGGTGAGTTTGGAAAGTGGATGGAATATTTCCCTGCCCTTGAGTTGCTGTTCAAGGCAGGCTGTAGCAGTTCCTATCTCATGAGTTGGGGTTTAAGTCAGAGTTCTCCATCAACTGTGGAACCTGTGCATGTCTCAGAGCATGCTGATACAGTACCCTATGCCTTCTGTAGAGATTAAAACTTCAGTTTTAAGAGGCCATTTATTCTATCACTGGAGAATGCATCAATGTCAGTGTAGTAGTTAAACAAAAAAGCCCCAAACAAACAAAATCCAGCACCTGGAAGCAGCTGTTCTAAACACTTTGTGCTGGTCTTGTATTTCCAACCTCTGTTTTCCTTTCTGCACTAGATGCCCACCATTTTGGACTACAAAGAAGTTCTGTCAAGCATTGTCTCACTGGAGAGAAGAACTCTTCACCTTTACAGCTTCATCTGTGAGCTGTCCCTCCTGAACACGAGCCTCAGTGTGTACTCCCCAGCCCGGCTGGCTGCTGCTGCTCTGCTGCTGGCCAAGATCCTGCACGGGCAAGGTAACCCATCTTACCTCAAGCACACACTGCCAGTCTGCCTTCTCTTTCTAGGGAGATTTTTTGGGTGTTAGTTTGTCTTTAGGCAAGATGTCCCAATCACTTGGCTGGGGGAGGTGGACAGAGGGGTGGAGAAGAGGGGGACAGGTGTAAGAAGTCAAAATGAAGAGCTGAGTTCAGCCTGTTTGGCTGTATTGGGCAACCCGGATGATTAGAGGGCTGGAACAGCTCTGCTATGAGGAAAGGCTGGGAGAATTGGGATTGTTCAGCCTGGAGAAGAAAAGCTTCAGGGTGACCTAATTGTGGCCTTCCAGTACCTGAATGGAGCTGACAGGAGACATGGACAAGAGTCTATTTGCAAGGGCCTAGAGAGACAGGACAAGGGGAAGTGGCTTCCCACTGCCAGAGGGCAGGGATGGATGGGATATTGGGAAGGAATTGTTCCCTGGGAGGGTGGTCAGGCCCTGGCACAGGGTGCCCAGAGCAGCTGTGGCTGCCCCTGGATCCCTGGAAGTGTCCAGGGCCAGGTCAGACAAGGTTTGGAGCAAGCTGGGATAGTGGGAGGTGTCCCTGCCATGGCAGGGAGTGGAATGAGATGGGCTTTGAAGTCCCTTCTAACCCAAACCATTCCATGAATTCTCTGAGTCTATTTTACCTCTTACTAGCAGTGATGAACTAGAGCATTAGCATCAGACTATGCAGGCTTTGATTTAAATGAGCCTGAAGATTTCTGCTGTTAGGTCTAACATCAGTTTGGCAGATAAACCTGTCCTTAAAGCCAGCTGTGAACTTGAACAAACTATGGACAGATTTAAGCTTGCAAATATCACGATCCTTAACCTATTAAAGAAAATAAGCTGACTCACTACAGAACTACTACACTTCATGAATATGTAATTCAATATCTGAATATGTACTCTCTTCTCCAGCACACTCCTGGACCAGCCAGCTGTCTGAGTGCACTGGTTTCTCTCAAGAAGACCTCTTGCCCTGCGTGCTGAGCCTCCACCAAAAGTGGTAATTGTTTTGGGACTCTTTGAGGGGACACAGGAGTACTTGGATTGCAGCTCTGGCAAATGTGCTGCACCTGTACAGTCAGCCCTCCCCAGTGAAGGAAGGGCCTTTGGTTGGCTGCCTTGCTCCCCTGTCACAAGGCACTGAGGTTCAGTTCAGGGACAGCTCTTCTGTTTCTGCCAGCTGGTCTGGCCCTGGGTCACAGAAAACAGGGACAGAAAAGGAATTAGATGCTCACATGCTTAGAAGCCACCAGGTGTCCTGATGAAGCTTCTGAAACACCAACTCCCTTAGCACAGCACTGAGTGACAGAGGAAAATTATCTAACTTGGCAGGTTTTCTTAATATTGTTTCACAAAATCCATTGTAAGATAGGGGTTTCAATCTTTCTTTCCAGCTTCCACGATGATGTCCCAAAGGATTACAGGCAGGTGTCCCTCATGGCAGTCAAACAGCGATTTGAAGATGAGCGCTATGAAGAAATTGGCAAAGAACAGGTGGGTGAGCTGTGGCTGCATCTGCTGCTGGCTGACACCCAGAGCAGAGCTGCTGTCCCATGGCAGGCTCTGTGAATAAAGTGAGAATTTAAAATTGAGTTGCAGGGACTCTTAACTGATGTTTGAGTGCCTGTGGGAAGAACTCACTGGGATAGATTTCTCCTAGAAAATAAATAGTGTCCCTCTGGTTATTTAGTTCTTGTAAGAATCTCATGGTCTAATTCTTACAGGTGCTTTGACTTTTTAAAATCTATTTATTTATTTAATATTTTAGGTTATGAGTTACAGCCAGCTCTGCTCATTGTTGGGTGTGAAACAGAAGGACCCAGAGCCCAGTCCCTTGCACAGGAATGTAGTGGAAATTCAGACTTTCCTCAGCTCTCCTTCTGGAAAGAGAGCTAAAAGGTGAGTATAACTCATGGCTGTCAGCAGCTCTGAAGATCAGCCAGAGCCTTTCCTCCTCTCTGGTACCCTGAGGTTTCATTCCTAAATACAATCCATTTTCCTGTCACCATCTTGACATACCTATTAAAAGAGCTGGGAAAGACTTGGATTTTGACATCTGATTTCTGGGGTGTTTTGCTACAGGAGGAGGGAAGACAGCATTCAGGATGACAGAGGCAGCTTTGTGACTACACCCACAGCAGAGCTGTCCTCCCAGGAAGAAAGCCTGCTGGACAACTTCCTTGACTGGAGTTTAGATTCCTGCTCTGGTTATGAAGGTGATCAGGAAAGTGAAGGAGAGCGAGAAGGAGATGGTGAGCAGTTTATTCTTATAAAAAGCAGCCAAGAGGATTAAACCTGTCTTTTCATTTTCGCTTAAAACTGTTTCTCAGGCACCAGATGCCTCAACTTTCAGCTGAAGACCAGCTGGAAAAACTCTTCCCCCATGGTTATACTTGTTAGACTCTCTCAGAGGTATCTTATCTGTTCTTTGTCTGCACTGCTTCAGAACGTGAGGAGGGGGTTTGTATTTGCTCAGAGTTTCAGAGTCAGGCTGTTTGCAGTGCACCAAATGTGATGAATGAGCCACTGTCTTAGAAACACTAATTAGCTGTTGGGTTTTGCTGACCCTGGGCCTGGCTGCTCATTTTCTAACAGCTCTTAGTACCTGCTCAAATAGTCTGAGGGAAGAAAAGATGCTGTGTGAATAGAGGGTGAGCTTGGTGCCCTGCCCTCCAGGTGTAGGCAGACAGAAGGCTGACTCTTGCCTGGCTTTTTGCTGCTTGACTCTGTGCTGAGTGCCTGCTGGCTCTGGATGGGCACAAACTAAGGTTTCTCTCTTCCCATCCTGCAGTGACCAGCCCCAGTGGGATCCTGGATGTGACAGTGCTGTACCTGGACCCTGCAGAGCACTGTGGCCAGGACTCCAGTGACGAGGACAGCCTGCCTGGGGAATGGGATGGCTCTGGGGCACCCCACAGGCAGGGGGAGCTGCCAGGGGCATATCTGACCCCAAGGAATCCCAACCCAGAGGGGAGCTCGGGCTACTCTTCTGTCAACACTGCCAGTCCTACATCTTCTGTTGAAGGCAGCCCTGGAGCCCCTCCCAAACCTACCTCAGCACTGCCCCACGGCAACTCCACGAGCAAGGAGCCGTGCCAGCCCCATTACCTGCACAGGAGGCAAGTCAAGAGAAAAAACATGGCAGAACACACTGAAGAAAGGCTGAACTTGGCCTTCTTAAGCCTCTGATTTCTTCATGCTTTTAACTTTACCGGGATTTCTAGAAACCGTATTTCTGTTGCAGTCATACAGGGATGATAGTGAATAATTGTAAATACCTCCAAAATAACTTCCCTTCAACCTTGTCTGTCTTGTACAGCTGGGCTATTTCCTCCATTCACAGCTGCCTTTTTATGTATCCCCTATTGCCTGATCCTCTGCTAAGGTTCTGCTCTCTCTGTGAAATTCATAGCCCAGTTTTATCATCCCTCTTAGCGATAGAAAAGAACTGTCCTGTCCCTTGCTTTCTCTGAGGCCTGGCACTATGAATGAAATGAATTGACATTGGTTCTCAAGTTTCTGAATGTAACACTATGCTTGAATCTTCCACTTGAAAGACCTATTTTGAGGTTGTGCTGCCTTTTTTACTCTGTCCAGGTCTCCTTCAGCTCCCCTCTTCTTGTCTATGGCATTTGCTGCACTGACACAAGGTTTTTATTGAAAAACCCCAGAGGTAAATGAAGGCTCACTGCAGGTCTGAGCTGCTCTCTCACCTACCTCTCACATGGTTTAAACTCCATTTGCCTCTTCTCTTGTTGCCATGTTTTCTTCACCTGAAAAATCCTTCTGTGCCTTAACACATAGGAATTGGAATACTAAGGTACAAGACTTCAAAAAGATGTCACTGAAGCTAACACTGGAACTGGACTCCAGGACTGCCAATTTACTGTGGCATTGGCAACAGTTCAGCTACACACAGTGTAGTGAGTGTTTATTGACTGGTTTTTTATAAAATTGTTTTGTTAGTAGAGATGGATCCTGGTCTTCCTTCCCCTCATTCCCTGGCCTGAGGCCTGCAGAACTGCTGAGATGAGGTCAGGGTTTAGCTCTGAGCTGAGTCCTGATGGTCAGGTTGCAGTGGCACTGCCTGAAGGCTATTTACATAAATCTCACAAGGAGCACAGGGCTCAAATCACCCTCACAACCCAACAGCAGCTCCAGAGAGGCCTTGAATCTTCCAAATAAACAAGAGCAGCCTTGGGTAGTTGTCCTCAAAGTTTATTACAAAACCATGTACTTCCACTCTCATTCAAAAGAGAAAATCCCTGATTTAGTTTCCTGGCTCATGGTGGCTTCACTGCAGTTCTCCAGCTGCTGCTTCCCCTGATCTGCCATGCAGGAGTCTCTTCACATTAATTTGGTACAGCAGCAGCTCAAACTTCAGCACTGGGTCACATTAACAGGAGAAGAAAACACAAAAACCTCTCATTCTAAAAACTGGTAAAAGTGAAAATATATTTGGGAAAGGCCTCACTGCAAAAAGCTCTGAACTCTTCCTTGATCTGAAAAAAATAAAAGCAGAAAAGGGGAAGATGAATCAGTTTAAATTCCTTCCCAGGAGGAGGAAATTAGGTGAAGAGCTGACTCTGTGCTCCTGCTGCTGGATGCAGAGCCTTGGCTGGTGCAGCCTTACACTAAAATCAGATCTGGCTCTGTATCAAGCCTCACTCTGAGGTGCCTCATGGCTAAAATAGCAGGTGGGCACTAAAACCAGAGCTACAAGCTGCTTTCTGAGAGAGAAAAGCAAAAACTACAGCCCAGAGCTTCAGATATATACAAAAAATTGCCAGATGGCCTGAGTCTGCATTTTGTTATCACCTCCACAGCCCTGCAGCTCCTTCAGCATTTGCTTTATTAACCCTTGTTGTATTCCTTCCTGGGCAAGTGTTTCCAGAAAAACGTGAGGAAACGCAGGCTAAGCCTGGCTTTGTGCAGCACTGGCTCGGTATCAATGGGGAATGCCCTGTCAGGAGGAGCAGCTTGGTTTCAGCTGCAGAGATGTCACAGCCCAGCCTGCTCTGCCCTCACCTGGCACACCAGGAGGTGCCAGCACTCACCTCAGGGCACCACTGGCACATCCACACAGTCGTAGGCCGAAGCTCTCATCTTTTCCAGTGGCTGCCTCAGGAGCTGCCGCAAGGCCGCGTAGTCAGGCCTGTCCTCGTACTGCAGGGCCAGCACCTGCTCCAGGTAGTTCTGCAGGGCATCTGCAAGGAAAGGCTTGGTGGGAGCAGCCACAAACCCCAGCTGCCAAATGGCCATTCCAGGCTGCTTGTCCTGCAGCCAGCTCACCCACCCCCCCAGGCAGCTGCAGACAGGAAAACCAAGCCAAGGCTAATGCAAAGCTCAAAGAATCACCAAATTATACCATAAAATAGAATCACCAACTAGTTTGGGTTGGAAGGGACTATGAAGTCCATCTTCTCCCTCTTGAACACTTTCCAGGCATGGGACAGCCACAGCTTCTCTGGCCAACAAAATAGGATGGGGAAGTGTCCTCTAGCCCCAGGTATTTAATTTCTAAGCCCACCAGCACAGCTCTCCCTTCAGCAAGGTTCATTAAAACAGGTCATGGAAAGCAGCCCTCATTCTTCCGTAGAGAAAACAAGGGATTTGTTCCCAGCCTGCCTGACAGTTTATGAAATGCTTGGTCACCATCACCACTGGAAGCCATTCTGAACCACCACCCCAGCACAGAGAAAGTTCTGCCTTCAGGTACAGTCAGTCCTTCATTCCTGAGTCCCATTGCCACTGAGAGCAAGCCCATACCTGGAATGGATCTCTGCCTGAAGCACAGCTGGAGAAGGCATCTCACATCCTTTCTGTACCTGTCAGAAGGAGAGGCAATGGAGTAGGCACCTGGCTTTGACAAAAAAAATCCCAAAAGGCTGAATTCAGCTGGCCATGTTCTGGATGAAGCAGAATCTGGGGTTCACCAAACACCCTGGGGCCAGGCTCAGCCTTGGCTGTGGGATTTGCCACATCCCAACAGTGTACCTGGGGATTTCAGTCACAAACCCCCCTCACTGCTTTCTGCTGAGCATTTCCCAGAAGAATAGATGATTTCTCCTACCTTTCTTTCTGTTCCATCACAGCTTTTACTTTGTCCAGCTCATCAGACCAAGGCAAAGTGCCACAGAGCCATTTCAGAAGACAGTAGCCCAGAGATTCCAAGTCACTCCGTCGAGATGGTCCTGATGGGAAACATGAGACATTCACACATCACTCATGAAGGGGCAGAAGTAAAGAAATTCAGGAGTTTCATGAGGATTTGCTCTGGGGTATCAGTACTCCTGGGAGCCCGCTAACATAGTTCAGGAATCACCTCCCAGCATCTGGAGGAAGACTTCCTGAACACTGTGAAAGAGCAGTCACATCCCAACCAGGAGAAGGACAGAATGATAGTGTGGAGTCTCCATCCCTGGAGGGATTTAGAAGTCATGTATATGTGGCAATTGGAAACTTGGGTTAGTGGTGACCTTGGTGGTGCTGGGTTTACAGCTGGACTCAATGATCTTAACCGTATTTTCCAACAAATGTGATTCTATGATTTAAATGCCTTTCCAGCTCTCATTGCTTCAAGGTCGGAGCACAGCCTGCTGCAAATCTGTTTTGGGCAGGGATCCTGTCTGGCTTGAAAAAGATCCCTGCTAAGCCAGAACAAAGGGCCCTGTTCTCTATTCCCCACACACCTGCAGCAGCCAAAGCTCCAGATGGAGCAGGAACATCCCTGCTGCAATCACTGCATGACCTGGCACATCCCAACACAGCAGCCATCAGGAGGCAGGAGTGAACAGCCCAAAGAGGAACCCAGCTCCTGGTGCATGTGAATGCCTGGAAAGCAGCAGTGCCAGCACGTGTCCCAAACCCAGGCCCACCTGTGCCCTTGTGGCTGTCCAGGCTGATGAACTCCAGCGTGCCCTCGTGAGGGGTCCTGCTGCCCTCGCGCAGAGCCACGTGCTTCCCCCCGGGGCAGTAGCGGAAGGCGAAGCCGTAGCCAGCCAGGGTCACCTGCAGCAGCACAGAGCACCCACCTGAGTGCAGAGCAGCCCCCAGGCTGCCCCACAGCTCCTGCCTGAGCACTGCCCAGCCTGCCCTGCTGCCCTGCCCAAGGCAGGGACCTGGAGGCTGCCTTATCCCAAGTCACAATCCCACCTCCAGTGCCCTCTCCTGGCAGCACTGCTCCTGCTCCCTACCTGTGTGAGGTCTGCTGGGTTCAGATAGATGTTCTCAGCAGTGATGTCCCCATGCACATACTCATTCTCATGAATGTACTCCAGGCAGTCTAGCTGAGAATAAACAGGGGGAGCATATCAGATCCATGCAGGCTCCTGCAGCACCCTGGCTGTCACTGAGCTAGACCTTCCCCAGCTCCCTGTGGCCATGTGGATGAGCACTAAAAACACCACATCTCACAGCCTTCAAGTTCAAAGGTCAGGTTTTTCTCATTCTTCTTATCCCAAATTCCTTCAAGGTGACACTGTGCTCAAAAGATGCTACTGAAGTTTACAGCAGGTTTAGAGATCTCACCCAAGCCCCTGGACCAGCTTTAAAACACCTCTGGAAGATCCAGAAGGAAGTTAGAAGTCCTTTCTGAAAAAGTTCCTTGGGAAGGATTGGTTCTCCACATACCACACGAACTGCAATCTGAAAAGCTGCCTTCTCCCTCAGCAGGTGCAGGCCATCGCTCAGGACCGACTGAAGAGATCGCCCCAAATCAGAGAACACCAAAAACCTGCAGGAGAAAAGGGCTTTGCACGTTGCAGTACCTACCTGGTTTGGAGGCCCTGCAACAAACACTTGCCAAGTGATCCACTGGACCCCACTTCAACTCCAAGCTGACCTGGGCAAACACTTCCTTGACTTTTGATAAGAGAAAACTTTTATAAAGGAGACAGGTGTGCTCATTGTGTGTTGCAGACACACAGCCTGAATCTCCCTTTTGTTTAAGTGTCAAGGACCAAAATAAGGTGTCCTCTGCTCTGAAGGGCAGCAGCAGCAAAAGCAGTAACTTCACCAGCAACACAAGGACTGAAGGAAACAAAGCAATGAGAGGCAAACCATTTAAGACATGATAGGAGCAGTACACAAGGCCATGAGCCCAAGGGGCAATGACAAAAGAATTAGTGGAGAGCAAGCACAGGAGAGGGAAAGCCAGAGATGCTCAGACAGCCCAAGAGCTCAGTCACCTCACCTGTAGCTGTCTGCATGCAGTCCAAAGCCAACACAGTTGGGGATGCCCAGCAGAGGCACGGAATGCCACTTCTTCCACTTCTCCACTACAAGAGAAGAGGACAGTGCAGCAGATGCTGCTGAGGAGCTCCAGGAGGAAGGAGTTAGTGATGCTCCTCCTCTGAAGGTCTGCTCTGCCCTGGAGAGCTGACAGTGGCCTCTCATCCTGACTCTGTCCCCAGAATTCCAGTCTCATGTGTGCAAGAATGGAGCAGGGAAGATTCTGGGAATACCAGAGCAGGCTGTGGCATGGGATTGCTACAGGGCTGGGGAAAACAAGGAGAGGGGAGAGGGAGAGAGGATGAGGGACAAGCAGATTTTTACACTTCTGCCAGAAGTGTAGATTTGACATAAAATCTTCCATCCCCCTTGCCTACATTCTCTGGACAGCTTTGTTCTTGCTCAAGTTTTGGGATGAATGGAGTTGATACCAGAGAGCTGCTGACAGAACCACCCATGGAAGAGGGACAGGAGGGTGAGCCAAGGTGAGCCAGGCTGCAGGGCTGGGCAGCTCCCAGACACATCAAGACAGAGTGAGGAGCACAAGAAAGCTGTGCTCATACTGCACTGTCCTACAGCACACAGACTGCTGCAGAGCTGGCATTGACCAAACTCCTCAGCACTCTGGCACTAACCAAGCAGGGGATTATTTTACCCTGCTCTGGCCTTCCAAGAGATTCACATAACTGATGAGAGGGAAATGCCAGTTATCCTTAGTCCTTGCCCTCACAAAAAGCACCAACCTGTGCCTGCCTTTGCAGCTCGCTGGAAGAAATTCTGTTCATTGTAGATCCTCCCATCTTTGGCATCCTAAAGAGAACAGGGAGGAGTGTTACTTCAGCCACACACATCCTGCTGGAAAGGAAAGCTTGGGTAGATTGCTATAAGACCTTAACTACTCATTTTAAAGAAAGCAAAGATCAACTAACAGAGCTGAGAGCAGAGCTCAGGTGTCTTGGTTCCCTATTTAATGCTGCCCCTAACAAACACATCAACTCTGAGTATCAGCACAGACTAGGAGAGGGGCCATCTCAGGCTGGGCCTTTCCAGCAGCCCATTTACAGCTGTCTGAGGGTTAACAAGAGCCAGGCAGTGCAGCCCAGGCACAGCATGGAGAGAGCTGTGGTCCCACAGCTGTTGTGTTAGCAGGAGCCAGAGGTGACCTTCTCAGCCACAGCAGGGATGAGAGCATTTCTACAAACACACAAGTCTCTACAGAGAGCTGTAACATTTATTCTAGCAGTCAGAAAGTGAGACAGGAAAGTCGGTATTAGTAACATTTGAGGTATTGCTGTCATCAAGTTACCTCACAACTTGCACAACTGCACACAGTCCCCACTCAGAATGTCTGTGTTTGCCTACACACAACACACATGTCTACTCATAACTCAGGACAGCTGCTATCCTGCAGGGCAGAAAGTTATATTCTACCTGGTTTGATACAAAAGTGGTATCAAAGCTGGAGGAACAGCAGCTGCAGACAGCACAGGTATGTCCCAGAGGGTTTTCACTCTGCATCTTGCCTGTGAGCCCATGTGGGTCATCAAACCCCAGAGCCAAAAGGCTCTCATGTGCCATATCACACTCCACAGTGCTCAGCAGACCACCAAGCAGCCAAACGAAACACAGAGAAGTTGGGAGAGTTGCCTACAGAAATGATTACAGTTTACCACCAACTGGTTCTAGTTTTGTGGCACTTAGCAGATTTTTCTCATCCACACTGTATTCCCTCTCCACCCTCTTACATCTCTCCTCTGACAAAAGGCAGAGGGATTTTCCAAGTGCATGCAAGAGCCCCACAGAGCCATCAGTCAGCACTGGCCCTCCTACAAACCAGCAACCCCCAAGAGCCACAGTAGACAAGAAAACAGTCTTTCAGCTCTGATTCGTGAGCTACTGAAAATCAATCTACTGAATTTCCATGACATAACAGATGTTACTGGAAACAACACATTTCTGGAGAGCCCAAGATATTGACAAGTACCTGGAAAGCTGGTTTGGAACTCCAACTATAATTCCTATTTGATTTCAAAGTGTGCTCTGGCTTTACATAGTGTCTCCATGGTGGCTCTCACACAAACCCAGCACACCACCAAATTCCAACCTCTGCAGTTTCCCCTGGTCTGTGTCCTGGATTGTCAAGCAAATTGTATTCTATTTGCCATCTGTATGGCAGCTATCTCCTGTTAAGTGGGCAGTGTTCTTATCTCTTCCCCAGCCACTCCTCCCTCCGGGGAGACACCTACTGATAACAGCTACTGAATGTCCCTGCATGGCTGATAAGAGCTGCAGCATCCCACTGGGAGATGTGAGCCCAGAGGGAGGAGCCAAGCATTCCTACCCAGATATAATCCAGAGGTTTTTGAGACACCAGCACGGCTTCTCCACTGGATTCCCCAGGGGAACAGCAGCTGCCTCTTCTTCCCCTGGATCTTCAGAGAAAGAACACATCCTTCTCTACAGATCCCCCTGCTCCAGCAGAACCACCCCTGACACTGCAGGAGGGCTGAGCCACAATTCCAATGGGACTGCTGCCAACACCCTGACCCACAGGGTGTCAGGTTGGGTTCTGACTCTGTCAGTGTTGTTCTAGTGTACTGCATTGTTTATTCTACCCTTTTATTTTCTTCCCTAGTAAAGAACTGTTATTCCCTGCTCCCATATTTTTTGCCTGAGAGCCCCTTTATTTAAAATTTATAGCAATTTGGAGGGAGGGGGTTTACATTCTCCATTTCAGGGTAGGCTCCTGCTTTCCTTAGCAGGCACCTGTCTTTCCAAACTAAGACAGTCTGACATTCCCTAATCAAGATCTCCACCTCACACCACCAAGCTCAGTTCTGCAGGTTCCTGAGCCTGGTCAATCAAAGCAGCAGCCTTCTGTTATTAAGGCTTCAGGGTTTTTTTTAATCCTCATATCCATTTTCTTCACACCTTTAGCAGAAAAGCCAACTGAAATCCCAGCACAACACCCTCAGGAGATTAGATCCATCTTCTAATTTAGCAGGGGCCTCTCTGACCACTCTCTCCCAATTTCTCAGATACCCTCAGCCAAACAGGTCAGGACACAGTACTCTATGCACTATTCCTTACCCAAACAGATCAAAACTCACAAGTTTGAGGGAGTAGCTTTGCTTTTGAGGACAGGTTCCAGATGCTGACTGCGCTGTGGAAGGATGGAACAGATGTGGTTACAGGAGCATGGAAAAGAGGTTGTGCATCATTAAATGCAGCCTGTGCAGCTGGATTAACTCAGCCTCTGCTTCTTTCCCTTGAGCTTTGCAAAGCAACCTCTGTGACAGCGCCTTCCCAGATCACTACAAAATAATTCTTACCTTGCTCCAGGAGCTCAGCACCCTGACATGCAGTGCAGTTCTGCTTAAGTCCCAGAAGCATCTGGGCAGGGCTACAGTATGGGGGGCTTTGAGGAGTATGTGAAGGATAGATCATTAGTAGAATCTCAAAGGCATCCCCAAATTCATTTGCTGAGCACTCCCTCCAGCTCACTCCATGGTTTGACAAGTCTGTAAGGGATGCCAAGTCTCTCTGCTCTGTATGGATGTTAGAGTTGTATGTGGCTTCCCTTCTTCAAAAGCATTTGCACCCATGACTTGGCTCAGGGCAGTTCTTGTGCCCTTAGACCAAGTGCTATCCACAGGTTACCTGCTACTCATCACCTAAAACCTACTTCTATAAGAGCACCCTCCACTATTGATTTTTATCACATTTTTTTTAAAAACAGATGGATGCTTAGACTTTGTTATGCAAGAGCTTGAATAGTGAAAAAGAAAGTAAAGCAAACATCAGGCAAAACTCGGTAATGGAAAAAATTCCTCCTGGACAGCTTCCAAATTAATGAGAGAAGAAGATCAAAAACTCCCCTGTGGAAGTTTACAACTAGACTGAAAAGATCAGCACTTTCAGCATTAAATGGCTGAGAAGCAGCTTATGTGGTGTGGTTGCTTTCTTTGGCCCCAAAACACAGTGAGAATTGACATTTAGTGGGTATTGATACTACTTATAGCACAGGAACTCCTGTACAGTGCCAGCAAATAAAAGACAAAGAGGAAGTGTGGCAAATAAAAGAGAAAGAGGAAGTGTGGCCCCAACAATGGACATTTTATAATAAAAGAGCAGTGTGGCCTCGGCTTGATATTATGCTGATGGCAGAGTGGCTGACAGGCAGATGCCCAGTGAGGAACGGCTGGAGCTGTGTCAGGGGAGCTTTAGGTTGGAGATCAGGAAAGGTTCTTCCCCCAGAGGGTGCTGGCACTGCCCAGGCTCCCCAGGGAATGGGCACAGCCCCGGGGCTGCCAGAGCTCCAGGAGAGCTTGGACAGGGATGCCCAGGGTGGGATTGTTGGGGTGTCTGTGCAGGGCCAGGGGCTGGACTCCCGGGTACTTGTGGGTGTCTTCCAGCTGACATTATTGTATGAATGACGGATCCTGCAAGCCTGCGGGTCACCGCCAGCCCGGCGGACACCACGGTGTCACCCACGTCGCGGCCTCTGGGGGTTTCGGGATGTCCCGGCAGCTGCCGCCGAAGCCAGAGCCGGTGACCCCGCGCCCCTCGCCTCCCGGCGCCCTCTGCCCGCCGCGGGCCCCATGGTACCTTCGTACAGCAGCCCACAGCCGCCCTGTTCCAGCAGCCGCACCAGCTTCCACAGCCGCCCTCCCTGGTCCGTCAGCACCGTGTCCGCCGGGAGCGGCACGGCCGGGCCGGCCCGGGGCTTGCGGGGCGAGCGGGGCCCCAGCCGGGCCGCGGACGCCCGCGGGGAGGAGGAGGCGGCGGGGCTGGGGACTGGCGGCGGGCTCGGGGCCGGCGCTGCGGGCTCGGTGCGCTCCTCGGGCGGCGCGGGCAGCCTCCCGCCGCAGGCCGGGCAGAAGCGGAACGTGGGTTCCACGGCGAGCCCGCACTGCGGGCAGAACGGGCCGGGCCTGCGGGACACGGACAGCGTCAGAGCCCGTCCGCCGCCCCGCTTCCACCGCCCCGCTCCCGCCGCCCCCAGCACCTAAGGGAGCCGCCGGACAGCTCCGCCCGCGGCCGCTCCGGGGTCTGTGTCCCTGTCTGTATCCGTGTCCGTGTCCCTGCCCCCGTCCCGCGCCGCCCGCGCACCCTCCTGCCCGGCATGGCCCCGCCGGAGCAGCCCGGGCCCGCCCGCCGCCCCGCCACGGCCACGGCGCAGGCGCCCCCTGGGCCGCGCCTCGGCCTGGCGGGACAGCGGGGCTGAGATGGAGGATAGGGGCCTGAGGGGACGTCGGGATCTGAGGGGATACGGGGGTCGTGAGGGAACACCAGGGATCTGAGGGGCATGCGGGCTTCTGAGGGAACACCGCGCTTGTGAGGGAATACAGGCGATGTGTGGGAGCACCGGGGATGTGAGGGGCACCGGGGATGTGAGGGAACACCGGGGATGTGAGGGGCGCCGGGAATGTGAGGGAACATCGGGGATGTGAGGGGCGCCGGGGGTGTGAGGGGGCACCGGCGATGTGAGGGGGCACCGGGAATGTGAGGGAACACCGGGGATGTGAGGGAACACTGAGGATGTGAGGGAAGACCAGGAATGTGAGGGAACACCGGCGATGTGAGGGGGCACTGGGGATGTGAGGGGGCACCAAGACTCACGACGGTCCCGTGGGCTCCCGTGGACTGGCCGGGCAGGGACACGGGTGGTCAGGCCACCCCGGTGTGGGCCGGCAAGAGCCCCGGGATCTGTTCAGGCCATGCTCCCAGCGCTGCCTTCTGGGGCCGAGTTTTTTCACATTACTTTATAAAAGAGACCAGAGAACTACTCAGAAAGGACCCTGAGACTGCGGAACAGGCACTCACAGGTTAACAAGTGCAGGAGTTAATGTGTGGCACAGCATATGCATCTGTGTATCCCATCCCTTGTATAAATCCTACACCTCAAGCAGGCACCGTTTCCATAAAAGAGGTGTAGGTGCGCTTAAACCTTTCCCATCAGGTGGGCTGAGGCCGGGGTTTGCCTGGAGAAGGCGCCTGCCCCCTGAGCCCCCACAGCAAAGGGGAAACAGAGGTGGGTGAGGGCAGTGGGGACCTGGTTCTTGTCCCACAGAACATCTCACATGTTAAGGTGTTTTTCAGAGCCATGGAACACCAGCCACTGGGTGCAAGCAGGAGCAAATTGGACCTGGAAGGCGACTGCTCATTGCATGAGGAGCTGAGAGGAGCAGCTGCTCCCACAAAAGCTTCGTGTGAAGCTGGAGTGAGCTCCATGTGCTGATGGTGGAAGGTGGAGCAGTGGTGCAAGGCAGCATGAAAAAACCCCCAGGGTATGAACCCTCTGACTGAGCCCACCATGGGGCTGTGTGCAGGGCTTGGAAGAAGCAACTCCAGGTAGGGTGTCCTGCACAGAGCTCATTCTGCCATGGGCTGGTCACCCCTTCCCAATTGCTCCAAACGCCAGGGTGTGTTCCTAATATTCACTAAGCACACAAAAGGTCCCAGCAAAGCCAGAACTCTGCCAATGACTCTGGGAAGCTTGGCATGTGCTTGAATCGGTTTCTGCAGCTGGTTCTGGGAGTTTTTTGAAGAGCCTGGACACTGTCAGGAGTCACAGGGCAGGCTGGAGGATTTCTTCCATCCCTGCCACCATGGCCATCAGGGCACTGCACTCCACAATCACTCTGCAGTTTCCCCTGGCAATGAGAGCAACATTGAATTGCCTCATCTCCACTGCTAGCCCCCTGCAAAACCACTTCAGTTCCAGCTCTTCCTACATCCTATACAGGTACAGCCTCAATTCCTTTGTTAACCAAAGCATCCCCTCAGAATTTTGACAGAAAAGAAGCAGCCCTTTATAAGATTTGTTTGAATTTACCTTTACAGGCTGGTGGGTGGTGTTTTGTTTTCCCTAATTCCTGAACCAAGATCATTGTCCCCAGGCCCTCCATAGTAACCAGTGGCTCTGGTGGGAATGCCTTAGTTCAGCAGATTTATGAAGTCTTCCAATTACCATTTTAATTTTTTAAACTTAAGCTATTAATTCTTGATCATTCTATAATTTCATTGGTGGTTGCCTAGGGAACAGTGATCACGACCTGAATACATTCAATTTGGGGAGAGAAGAATCCATGCAGTAAACAGAAATACAGGGTGCTTTAAAAAGTCAGACCCCAAAAACACAAGAAAAACTGAGAAAACAGAGTGATGGAGAAAGGCAGACAGAAAATAGTGGGAAAAGGCAATTCTTTGAGATTTATTTCAAGAGCCACCAAGCCAGCATCAGAGAAGAGAATCCTCCATCCTACTTAGTGCTGCATTGAAAGTAATAATTAGCAATAAAAAGAAACCCATAATAAATAGATGAAAAGGGAAAAAAATTAACAAATTTCTCCATTTCATAACTGGCAATTTACATCAACAGGGCAATCTGGGTGCCTGCAGTCACTCCATAGGGGATTGTGTCTGCAGCATTGCACCTTTTGCCTGGTATCAGCAGAATTTGCTCCCTCTTTCCTACCTGGGGCATTGAAAACCAGTCTGGATTTTGGGCTGCAGAGGGCTCTGGCTCCTGGAGAGCCTCTGGAGAGCAGGACAGAGCAGATCTCGAGGTCAGGCTTTGGTTCTTTGAACCTTTCAGCTCTCAGATCCTCAGGTGAGCTGCCAGGGCCTCACCACCCTCACGGGGAAGGATTTACCTCTGGATGATTCCCTTTTGCACTGCCCACCCATCTCACCCATTAGCTATCATTTAAAACCCCTCCCAGGGTTTCATTTCAAGGATTTGCACCCCACTTTTGTTCTCCTTTAGCCAGAGCTCATCTCTCATGGAGATGCTCCTTCTATCCCCCAAGTTTCTCTGGTTTATCTGTAAGCTGAAATTCCAGCCCCATATGCAGCAACCTACAGCAGTGCCTGCCCTGTTCCAGCTTCCTCGAAAGCAGTGGGTTAGGTGAACTTTTAACTCTCCCTTGCTCTCAGAAGAGGGAAAAACATAAATTTTCAGGAGAAGACCTGTCTTCCTGTGGCCTTTGTGTGTTGAGGATGGTCTGACAGAGTCACAGAATATCCTGAGTAGAAAGGGACCCACAAGGATCATTGAGTGCAACTGCAAGTCTGCTGCTGTGCCCTCTGGGAAAGTGCAGACAGCTGGGGTGGCAACAGAAAGATCCCTGTCTCCCCCCTGCAGGAGTTTCCTTGGTGCCAGCCCAGTTATGTCTCCCTTATCTCACCCTTGGCTTCCCAGCACGCTGCCAGCAGCCCAAACACATGACTTATCGGATTTAGGTGCTGGCAGAGATCTTTGAGCTTGACAGAATGCCCAAAGCTGCCAGTTCTTCAACCTCTTAATGAAACAAGGCTGTTCCTTTTCATTTACACACCTCTTGGATCCTAAAGTGGTGCCTCTTGAGAAGCCATGCTGGAGTGCTGGGAGAGGCCTTGGAACCCTTTCAGCTCCAAATTGCCAGGTCCAATCCAGCAGCTTTGAGAGGTCTTGGCTGTTGGCACAGCCGTGGGAAGTGGCCCTGGGGACACCAGCTGCCTCTCTGGGCTGAAGGGACAAGCAGGCTGCCTTTGGGCAGTGCAGGCAGGGCCAGCCCGTGTGTCCAGGCCATGCTGCCTCTCCAGCTCCCACCACAGCAGGAGGTTACCCAGGCACAGAGGAGAAATGGGTGCTGAAATTCCCAGCCATGTCTCCTCTGTGCTGGTGGTGCTTCAGGGTCTGTCAAGGGCCTGGAGCTCTGTAACCCCAAGCAGGGACACAGGGACACCCTGGGGACACTGCTGGAGGCTGATGTGGGTAGAGAGTGTGCCAGCTCCCAGGGAAATCACACTTGAGGAGAAGAGAGATTGGGAAAAGCAGCAGGTATTCTGGAAAGCTTCCTCCTGTGTCATCCTTCCCAGCCCATGGAGATTTTCCTGTTTCTGAGCACTCCAAGGGGAGTCTGTTTCACTGTGCATCTTCTCAGCGCTTAAAGGACAAAGCAATACACCAAGAGACTCCAACCTGGCAGCCAAGACTGGGGGGCTGCAAGCTGGCATGCCTTGGGGTGAAAGGGAATGGGGGCCCCACCCTGGGGAAAAGAAGCCCAAGACATCTTGTCCTTGGCAAGTGTGGGGGGACTAAGAGAAGGTATTGGATCCGCTCACCCTCTTTAACTGGAACCACCATCCTGGCATTTTACTCCTGGGCAATGGCACTCCAGTCTCAGGGCTGCACCATGCAGCAGTACAGCAAAGTTAAGGATGGGAAGAAATGAGGACAAGATGGAAAATGCTCTCAACAGAAGTCATTATGTGTGTCCCTGCACCACAGCTCCTGGGATGTGTCCAGGGAAGCCCTTGCATGTCCCTGAGCCACCAGCTGCTCTGGAGGAAGGTGCCACTGGGCATCATGGGGTGTGTGTCCTGCTCACACTCCTTCCTCCCTCACGGGGAGCAGCAGGAGGCTGGGATGGAGAGCAAGGAGCAGTGCAGATGGGGTCACACAAGGACAGTGGTAGTGAATCTCTTGCCTGGCTACTGCCCAGGGTGGTGGGGTCATGGGGACAGCAGAGAAACTGAAAGAGGAATTACTTAACCAAGTTCTTCCCAACATCTCATTTGGCTACTGGCTGAGAGATGAGGGGCCAGAGCACCCTGTGCCAGGCCCACCCTGGCATGGCTGCCCTGGGGACTCACTGGCACACATCCTCCCCCCAACCTGTCCTGCATTTTGTGAGTTGTTTGGACGGGGAAGGGAAGGTCCTTGATGTCCTTGATGGACAGAGATAAGATGGTTTCATGAGCCAGCCAGCACCTTTAACACAGACTAAACCCTGAAACCATGTGTGGGGTGAGCAAGGCTGGGGTTTTCTGAACCCAGCTGGTCTGAAACAGCGGGATGGATGTCCCCACTGCTGCTGACAGGACAGCACTGTGGCTGCCCCTTGGGAGTAATACCATGGGAGATGGGGGTGATAACAGCCAACAAGGAAAGGTGGTGGAGAACAGCTTGAGCCATGATCTCAGGGACACAGGTGCCAGCAGCAGGAGCAGGGCTGACAAGTTTGGCACAGGGGCTGGTTCTTCCTTCCAGGGGTTCATGTGAGAGGTCAGACAGGGACATCCCCAAGCAAATGCTTCCCCACTGCCTAATCCCTGCTGCCTCCTCTCTGCCTGATCCTGCCTTTTTCTGGGTTTCTCCCATGTTCCTGCTGAGTCTCCTGCACACTCCCAGCCTTGGGTGTGAGCTGAGTCACTGCAATGCCACTACACCTAATTGCAACATCTCCTGTCTTCTGTTCTAGGCGCCATGAGGAGCCTGTAAATACTTTCTTTGGCAAGATTTTTGTTTTGATCTAATGGCTCAGCTTCCTTCAAAGGCAGGCAGTGAGAGGCACTGCATGAGGCAACAGGGAAGGTCACGGGGAGAACTGAGGCAACTGTAATTGGGGAGGATCAAACCCAGGCTTGAGCTGGGGTGTGGACAGGTGGCTCAGCCCGGGCTGGCGTGAGGCTCCGGCATGTCACCGCAGGCAGTGACTGTCCCAGATCCTCTCCAGGCCCACAGTTACCTGTGACTACTCAGCTGGCTGCTGGCCTCACCTGAGACAGGGCCAGTGGCCCCGTGATGACAAAGATGCTGGGCAAGACCACACCATTACCAAGGTGGCCACAGCAGGATGCCGTGCACAAGGGTGACACATGATGGGGAAAGCAAACAGGGAGAGGACGAGCCCTTGGCCAGGCCATGCCTGGAGGGAAGGCACGTGCCATCCCCACGCCTGGCCAGCCTGCATCATCTCAAAACACTCGTGTGGCTCTGCTGAGGGGTAACAGCTCTGAGCCTGGCAGCTCCTTCCACCTCTGAGCACTGTAATGAGCTTTGCTGTGTGCTGCTGAGGACGTGAGTGTGAGCAGGGAAGATTTGCTGTGGTCTGGTGGCTGCTCAGTCACCCATGGAGACAGCTTCAGTTCCTCTGGTGTCTGTGGAACCAGCTGGGGGAGGGCAGGAACAGGGCTCCCAGCTGCAGCTCTGAAGATGGGCACTGGCTCCAGGTCTCTCCCAGGGCACAGGCCAGACAGTCAGAACTTCAACTGCAAGCACCCCATCTGCAGCCAGACCCACAGCTGTGACATGCTCCAGGTGCCCTGGGGAGCCAAAATTCAGCTTTGGCCATGGCCAGGATCAAAGGCACCAAGATGGAGTGGGGTCTCCCAGCTCAGGGGGCCCTGGCAGTGCAGTCACAAGTGCCACTCTCTGGCCTCATCTTAACACCAATGCTGCTGATTCCTGTTCCCATTGCACCTTCACCCTTGCCCTGGTTCTCAGTTCATTTCCTCCTCTCCCAAGGGCTAACCAGGGTCCAGAAAGTGGCTACAAATCCCCAAGATCAGACAGGAACACAGGTTTCCAAAGCAGTTGTACTCAAAGCCATCACTGTGGCATTCAGCTACATGGAGCTCCCCCCAAAAAATATAGAATCATAGAATTACAGAATCATTTAGGTTGAAAAAGCTCTCTAAGCTCAAGTCCACCTCTTTCTCCAGCACTGCCAAGGCCACCACTAAAACATGTCCCCAAGTGCCACATCCACATGATTTTTGAACACTTCCAGGGACTCCACACTTCTTTCGGCAGCCTGTTCTGATATCTGAATTTCTTCTCTTTGTCATGTGGAAAAAGGCAGTGGCTGGGGGCTGCTTTGCTTCCTGCCTGTCATAGCCTGGGGTGGGCTGTGTTCACTGGGGCACCCCCTAATCCCCCAGCAGTAACAGCACCCAAGGTCCCCCATGTCCCTTGTTCAGTAGAGTTGCCTCAAGCCACGGCTGTCCTTGTCCTCACCGCAGTCCCCTTTCCCCACCCTTCTCTTCCTCCTCCCTCTGCCCACACTGTGCAAACTTTCCCCACTTTGGTGCTCTCAGCACTAGCAGCACCTTCTCCTGCCAGCTTGGCAGGCAGCGGGCAGGACGGGCAGGGCAGCACATTCACTGTGAGCCCACTCCAGCACCGGCACTTTGATCCTTATCGGGAGCGCTCCACCTGCCCCCTGGAATGGCTCCGCATTCCCACGCACGGAGCTGGCACCTGCTTCCACAAACCGGGGCACCAGGGCAGGGCCCGTGTGGAGCGCTGCTGCTCGGGAGCGGCGTGGGCGGACAGACGGACACGGCACACTGACCATGCCCATGCAGGGATGGACTGACCCCGCACCCGGAACCACCACGGCTGCTCACAGCCACTGCCCCCCACAGTGTGAGAGCTCCTGTCACGGACACGTGCGGGCCGCTGCACACACACAGCCCCTACACACACACACACACACACACACACACACACACACACACACACACAGAGCCCTACACACACAGAGCCCTACACACACACAGAGCCCTACACATACACAGCCTCTACACAGACACTGCCCTGCACACACGGCCGCTTGCACATACTCGGGTGTCTAAGTGGGCACATGTGAATTTGTGTTGCGTCCCACACCTGGCACACGTGCAATGCCCAGTGCACGTGCACACAGCTGTGGAATGCCCAGGTGTGCACTCACACTGGCATGGGTGCACACACAGCCACACAGCCACAGCCAGCTGGCACACGGGCAATGCCTGGGGCACACACAGGTGCACAGTGCCCTGCCCACACACACACACTGGTGCATGTACTGCCCAGCGGGGTGCGGGCACACACTGAGAGTTCACACCCAGAAGGATGTGTACACACACACACCTCACAGATACCTTCAGAGTACTACACGCGTGCCATGCACACACATGATGACACACACGGGCACGGACACACGGGCAGACATAAATACCGCAAACAGTAAACAGTGGCACACATGTGTGCACTAAGACGTGTGTGTGACACACACACACACACACACACACACACACACACACACACACACACACACACACACACACACACACACACACACACTCTCTTTTCCGGACCCTCCCACGGTCCCGCCCCGCTCGGGTCCCGCCCCCGGCGCGTGCGCGGTGCCGCGGTCCCGCGGCGGGCGCGGGTGGGGCCGCACGGAGCCGGAGCCGCAGCCGGAGCTGCCCGGCCCGGTGAGTGAGCGGGGGGGCGATGGGTGCCGGAACCAGCACCGGCACGAGGGGTGGTGGGCTCCGGGGGGCGATGAGCATCGGGGGGTGATGGTGGCAGTAGCGGGGGGGTCGGGCCGGACGGGAGATGCGTGGGGCCGCGGCCTCTTGTCCGCTCGGCGGCCCCGCCCGGAGCTGCGGCAGCTCCGGGGCCCTCGGCCGGCTCCTCCCGCTGCCGCCTCCGCGCTCCGGGGCGGCTCGGGCTCCATGCCGGCGGTGGCTCCTGCGCGGGCCCGCAAGGGTCGCGTCCCCCGTGGGCTGCGGCGGATGGAGGCGGCGCCGCGCGGGGATGCTCGGCCGCGCTCGGGGGATGCGCCTGGCTCGGACCCGCCGGCATCCCGGGGGAGCTCGGGCCGCCCCTCCCTGCCGGGAACGGACACGGCGCTGCGGGCACCGGGTGGGCACTGCCCGCTCTGCGCCCCGGGCCCTGGCTCGGTATGAGAGAGTCTCTCGTGCCAAGGCAGACTTTGATGGGCTGGAGCGTGTCGGGGGAAGGGAACGGATCTGGGGAAGGGTCTGGAGCACAGGTCTAATGAGGAGCAGCTGCGGGGGCTCAGCCTGAAGAAAAGGAGGTCCAGGAGAGACCTTCTCAGTCCACAACTCCCTGATGGGAGGGCGCAGCCAGGTGGGGATCGGACTCTGCTGCATGGGAACAAGTGATGGAAAAAGAGAAAACAGCTTCAGGTTGTGCCACGGCAAGTTTAGGTTGGATATTGGGAAAATTTCTTCACGGAAAGGGTGGTCAGGCACTGGAACAGGCTGCCCAGGAGTGTGGTGGAGTCCCCATCCCTGGAAATGTTCATAACCAAGTAGAAGCAGAAGGGATCTCCCCATCCTCTGCTCGCAGCTGCCCAGGTGGCCTGTCCTGCCCAGCCACTGAGAACTGCAGGGCAGGAGCAGGGCTGTGCCAGGGTCCATGAGAAACCTGTGTGCTGGGCTCCAGCCCCTTGTTCTTGCTGAATTCATAACACCAGTGAGTTTGCAGAGTTTGTCTTTTTATGAGCAACTGCAAACTCACTGGGCAAACCAGTGATGTAGTGTTTAAGGCAAAGGGTATGACGAGCTCTTGCAGCAGTTTTGTCCTCTCTCTCCTGCTGCTGCCCCAGCACAAAAGCAGATGCAACTATAGAGCCCATCAGGCTCCCTATGCCCACTGACCCACTCCCATTGCGGGGCAGCAGCTGGGCACAATCCAATCCCACATTCTGCAAACAGGATCTAGCCCCAGCTTTCTTTTTTATTTCACGGCCTGAAGTTCCTGTCTGGGTCAAACCCAGACTCACGTCTCTGTCGGACACTTGGTGTTGGGTTTGTAGAGGGCTGTGAGGTCACTGGTCCCTGCTGCACCCACCAGCCTTACAGAGCCACTTAGAAAGTTTTATTACTGTTTGCACAACCAAGGTGAGGCTTTTATGGTCTCGCTCTGCTGTGACTCCCAGATCTCTGTGAACACTGAGAAGGTGTAAACAGCCCAGCAGTGAGAGCTGTGTGTTACTGAGCACTCATGGCTGGTCTGGTGGCTGCTGGCCCTGGTTGCTCTATGCAGGACCTGGGACTTTCTAGATGCACCCGCCTCGGAAATCACTCGCTCTTCCTGTAAACAGTGGCCATAAAAAGTCCTTGCCCTGCTATGGCTGAATAATTTCCAGCACAGACACTGTGGGGAGCAGAGAGGAGTTTCCTGCTCCAGTGACAGTGTGGGAAGTACCCAGGGACTAGCAGCCCTCACCAGGTGTGTGATGCCACCACCTCGGGCACAGCTGTGGAGGTGTGGGCACCTGGCAGCTCATCTTGTAGGGGTGACACGGTGCCTCTGTCAACCAGCAGGAAGAAACACCGGGTTTATATTAAAAAAGGCAACGTCTGCCATTTGCAGGGCTGGTTTCTATGGGAACGGGACATCAGAAGAGCAGAACTGCGGTGTGTGCTCTAAAATAACTGCAGGCTCCCGGGAGCACGTGGCCTTTGCTCGGCCCTTTCCGCTGAGGCGGTGGCCGGGCACAGCCACCTCCCAGCAGCGAGGCGCTGGAAGTGGGTCAGGAGGTGGGATGCTGTGGCCTCGATCCCTGCCAGTGCTCAGCCTGTCCTCATCTAAATCCACTGGCACAACGGCTCTGGTCCAGGCTGGCAGCTGGTGCCACCACGTTATGGCACAGCCTGGTACTGCGGCAGGGGCTGGTGGGGACCAGGTGGTGAGGAGCAGTCTCCTATCCACTCATGCAGGCTGCGGGCAGGCAGGAGTGTCTCCTTCCTCACTGACCTCCCTGAGGATGGTGAGGGTGTGTCCACACTCATGTATTCAGGAGAGCCTTCCTCCAGGGAGGAGGAAGGGAGGAGCTCCTCAGCAGGGAGAGGAACTGGGTTACTCTCCCTGAAGCTGGTGGTGGTCGCCTCTCTCTCCTCCAGATCTTTGGCCCTGCCTTTTGGTGGGAAATTCAGTCTTATCTTGTGGTGCTTGAGGTCAGGTGGGAGCATCTCTGGCTGGCACAGCCCGATGTGCTGCCCAGCAAGGCACCTTGTTGCCTCTGAGCTCATCATCCACCTGTGGCACTCAGCCCTCCCTTACTGCCGAAGGTGGGCCCAGACATGGACCCAGGCCCTGTTCTGTCCTCTGATCATGGACATCTCAGGCCTGATCCAGGCAGCACCTCCCAAAACAGGTTAACAGGTTTTCTCTCTTGGGTTGCAAAAAAAAATTTGTGCTTTGGGTACTAGAGCCTGGAAAACCATTTTTGCTGTCAAATTCAGCAAGAACTTTTGTAACTTTGCTTCTTCCTCCTCTCATCTCCAGCAAGCGAAAGGTCCAGAACGAGTTTTCTTGGAACACTTAAAAGCTTGGAAAATATTTATTGGCAATAATGCAGTTTTCAGTCTCTGTATAGTGTTTGTGTTACCCAAGAGCTGCTTGACATTTTCCCAGCAGCAGCTGTAAGGCCCGTGGGGTGGCCGGGGGGGCAGCTTGAGTTGGAGGGTGCGGCGGGGCCAGCAGGGTTTGGGATCAGCAGCTGCTCCTGCCTCACCTGCAGCATTCGTCCTTTAAGGTGAGCCACAGCTTGGATTCCCTTGGTTTGCTCCGGATTCCTTCAGGAGGGTGCAGAACAAAGGTTTCTGCTTGGGGCTGGGGGGGCTTATTTGGGGCACTTCAGGTGCTGCTCTGGGGACCTGCTAAGGGATCCTGGGGCACAGCATGGATGTTCTGCCTGGCCACACGTGGACCAGAGGCCAGCTGAAGACAAGGCACTTCGGGAGGCACCTGAAGGTGCCTTTACCAAGTCCCCATTGCTATTCCTTTCCTGCTTGCTCTGGGTGGGGTTCTGGTGGACTTTTTGGGGCTGTAGCATAAGATTTCTGCTTTTTCCTGCCTAGAGAAAGATCCTTGAACACAGATGTCCCTGCTGTTGTGGGAATCTGTCTTCTGTGCATGGAGTGGCAAAGAGCTGGTGGGGTTTTTGTTCTCTGAGAACACATCTGAGTTTAGCATTGGGGCTGGGAATGTGCTTGCAAAGCCAGGAGAAGGCTCCTGGTTTAGGGTTGAGCCTGGGGAGGTGTGTGCCAGGGCGGGAGAAGGCTCCTGGTTCAGGGTTGGGGCTGGAAGGTGTGTGCCAAGGCAGGAGAGGGCTCCTGGTTCGGGGTTGGGGCTGGAAGGTGTGTGCCAAGGCTGGAGAAGGCTCCTGGAGAGCTGAAGGAGCTGGGAGCAGAGGGCAGGTGGGGCAGGGGGGTGTTGTTGCTGTGCCCTGTGTGTCTCAGGTTGCTGCAGCTCTGTTGCCACCGGAGCTGTGCTCGCTGTGTGTGCTCACCAGCCCGGGAGCTGAGGTTGGCAGGGTGGGTCAGCAACCTCCCTCCTCTCACTGGGGCACCCTGAAACCCCTGCTCAACGTGCTGTGGAGCGCCTGCCAGGGCACTGCTCGTGGGTTCTGTGCCCCCCTGTGTCCCCGTGGCACCTTCAGTGCTGCCAGACTTTGGAGCAGCAGCTCAGAGCTGACCCCACAGCTGCCCACTGTGATCCTGTCAGGGTTTGCCGTGCTCAGAGGCTGGCACTGCTCCATGGGGGCTGCCCCGAGTCCGGCAGTGCAGGCAGGAGCCCCTTCCTCCTCCGTGCTGCTCTGCAAGCCCAAAATCCCAGCCAGTGTCCTGGTGGGATAGCAGTGCTCCGTCAGGAAATGCCACTGCAAATGGAGACACAAACAACTTGAAGGGACGGCGGATGCTTCCCGAGAGGGGGAGGAGGCAGCGAGGGATCATTCTCGAGCGCCGACCTTCCCCTGTGCTTCGCTTGCCCTTTTCTCATCCTTGCCTCTCCCAGCAGAGTTTCTGCTGGGAAAGCACCCGGTGTTGCAGAACCAACTCTTCAGTTGCAGAACCAACTCTTCACACGGCAGGGGGTGGAGGCACAGCCTGCAATCTCCACCCATCCCAAAATAATAGGCTGCCAAGAGTTTGACAGCCTTCCCGGGGCCGGTGTTTGTGGTTCTGTAACCCTGGGCTCCTGCAGTTTGAGGAAAGCTGCTGGGAAGGACCCAGGGCTGGGTACTGAAACAGCAGCTTCCATCTCTGGGAGCAGCCATGCCAGAAACCAGGGGCACTTACTCTTAGGAGAGGGAGCACAGTGGTTACTCTTGGGGTGAAGCTGTCTGCTCCAGGCTGGGAGCAGAGAGCTGCCCTGGGCCTAGTGGGGTGTGGGATGCTGCCCTCCTGTGCCCAGCTCCACCAGCAGCTGGCACTCACAGCTCTCTCCTCTCTCTCCTCCAGGGTCCTGCGCTGGGCCCCTTCTGATGGGAGGATGGTTCTGCTCAGGCAGTTCAGGTTGCTGCTCTGGAAGAACTACATCCTGCAGGTAGGCTGGCACTGCACCCAGGGGCTGCTTCTGGCACCGCTAAGTGGGGGCACATCAGAGCTTGCCCAGCCTCTGGCTTCGTCAGGAAACCTCCCCTGTGGACACAGGGCATCTCTAGGAGGAAAACTGGGTTGTTTGTGCACGTGGTGTCTTTTGTGCTGGGCTGTGTGACCTTAGGGGCTGTGCTCTGTCCTCAGTTTCCTTGTCCCTGGCTCCCCAGCCTGCCCTCCCTTCTCCTGGGACCAGGTAACCCACGCCCATCCTGTGACAGTGGGGTTTTCTGAGCTGTCTCATTGCACAACCTCCTCTGGAAGTCCTGGTGCCTCCAAAACCCACTGGAGCCCTAGGGTTCTTCTTCTCCATTGCTTTCTACCATTCTCAGGAACAGCTTTTAGGGGTCTTAAAAATATTAAACCACTGGCTCCCCCTGCCAGCCCACCTCCCACCATGGCATCTGGGTGGGACTGAGGGATTTGGGGACCACAGGGTCCTGCCTGGTGCTGGCCCAGGCCACAGCCCCTTTAGGTGTTCCTGGGTGGATTCTGTGGCTCCACTGGGACCCAGAGCCAGCCCTGGCAGAGTGTGGGGAAGAGGAGGGAGCAGGGATGGCTGCAGCCTGGCTTTACCCTTTCAGTTACCCGTCTGCAGCTCGGCACAGCGTTGCTGTAAAAATAACCCAAAGGAAGAGGGAAGTGCTGGCTGCCCCCAGCCTTCTGGCAGCACAGAACAGGGAACTGGCCTTGGAGGGGACAAAAGGGACTGGCAGCAGGGCTGATTTGCAGCCAGGAGCATCCCCCATCCCCTCTGCAGGGGAAAATTGTTGTTTTCTGGGTGTGCTCCAGGGTGGGGATACATCTCAGCGTGTTTTCCAAGGCCACAAGCTGACTCAGGTCTGCTGTGCCAGGGTACAGCTAAAAGTCCTGTTCCTGATAAAGAAACAGAGCTCCCAAGTCACCCCCAGCCCGCTGAGAGGACAGTGGCTCTCCAGAGCTGCTTGTGGTGATTATGGATGAGTATCCCTGGCACCTCTGGAATAGAGACTTGAATTACTTCTGCTGCAGAGCTGGTGAATGTGTGTGAGCCTGCAAGTTCAGGGAGGCAGAGCTGTTCTGAAGGCAGTCCAGGAGACAGGGAGAGGTTTAGTGCCATAGTAAATCAGTGGGAGGCAGCTGGGCTGCCAGGGCTGCATTATAAACCCATCAGACATCTGCAGCGTTTGCTTTTATGAGCGTGGCTTTGGGAAAGCTCCTTTTTCCCTGCCTGCCTGAAACTTCTGCTTCCTGCCTGTGCTGCTGGGGCTGGCTGTGGCTGGAGTAGGCTCTTCCTCCCAGGGGAAGCCCCAAGAGGTGTTCTGGGCTTTGACAGTGGGTGCTGAGAGCCAGGGTAATGGTAGTCCCCTTATCATCTCCTGACAAGCTGTCCAAGATCCTGTTCACCCTGGCTCCTGCAGGGCTGTGTCCCTTCCCAGGCTGCACTCAGGGCTCCCTACCTGCCCCACTGGAGACTCTGCCCACCTGAGCCTGCCCACTAGCTGCTGCATAAAATCCAGTTGCTGAGACAGCAAAGTTGTGACACTTAAGCTCTTGGAGCTCCTCTTTCCAGCCTGGCAAAGGGGGAGGGTTGAAAATCCCCATGTTTGTGAAGCCCAAATTAGCCAGAGGCCTCAGAAAAGGTTAATGCTGCTGCTGCAGGCACATGCTCTGAGCAGCCATGAACCCCTGTGGCTGGGGACATCTCTGAGCTGTCACTGCTGAGGCTGAGTGTGCTGTGCTGCTCTTGAGCCTGGCCTGGGGTGAAGGCAGCTCGGTTTGCAGGAGGAAACCACAGAATCCCAGAATGGTTTGAATTGGAAGGAACCATCCATCTCACTGCCCTGCTATGGGCAGGGACACTTCCCACTAGACCAGGTTGCTCGATGACCACGGTTCCCCTGGGACACCAGTTTGAAATGCTAATTGAGCTGTGTTGGATGCTAATGGACCAGTGTTGGTGGGGGCTGTCACTGGCTAGGAGTCATTGTGCAGGAGAGATAGCCCTGGGGGAATTGATGCATGAAGGTCCAGAGTGCAGCGCTGGAGTTCATTCTCCAGTTGCTTGAATCTCAATTAAAAAAAAAAAAAAAAGAAAAAAAAAAGAGCCACTGTGTGTAGTGCAGGAGTGGCTCGGGTATGCCCATGGGTGTGCTTGGCATGCTGTAGTCCTGTGGCCAGAGGCTCTGCTGGGCCCCATCCTGGGATGCAGATCCAATGTCCAGCTGCCTGGAGCAACTCAGCTCCAGCAGGAAAAGTTGCGCTGGTTCCAGCAGTGTTGCTGCACAGCAGGGCCCCAGGGCACAGGGAAGGAGCAAAGCCTGGGTCATTCAGGCCAGCAGTGTGGTGAGGAAGGCTCTGGTGGAGGCTGGTTTGAGCTGGAGCAGTGCTTAGGGTTGGGGATCCCTTGGCTGGAGAGCCCTGAAGGATGTGGGAACCAGCACAGTGTCATTCCTGGCCTCTGGAAAAACCCAGGTTGTGAAACCTTGTGGAATGCAAGAACGCTACTGCTCCTTGGTGTTCTCATGCCCTGAACCTCATGACTGTCTCATCTACCTTCTGTGTTTGCATCTTCATTTTTATCTCTTGAGAGAGAGAGAGAGGGCGTGTGTACTATAGTTATCTGTGTATAGATACACACTGATGGTAGCTGTCTAGATGTCTGTGTATATACAGGTACATAATGTATTTTATATCCTTGCCCCACGTTTGTGTCTCCCCCGGGCTGCAGAAGAGGCAGATCCTGGTGACGCTGATCGAGGTGTGCCTGCCGCTGCTCTTCGCCGCCATCCTGATCGCGCTGCGGCACCGCGTGCACTCCGTCAGCCACCCCAACGCCACCCTCTACCCCAGCCAGTCTGTGGATGAGCTGCCCAGCTTCTTCTCCTCGCAGCATGCCAGCAACCCCTGGGAGCTGGCCTATGTCCCCTCCAACAGCAGCGCCGTCCGGAGCATCGCCGAGGCGGTGGAGAGAGCCCTGCCCATCAACATCAGAGGTGAGCAGGGCTGGGGCTGCTCCTTCCACCCCAGAAATTGCTGTGAGTCTTTTCTCTGGGCAGCCTAGTCCAGTGGAAGGTGTCCCTGCCCATGGCAGGGTCCTGGAACTGGATGGTCCTTCATGTCCCTTCCAGCCCAAACCATTCTGTGACAGATTCTGAATCCTCATGCTCCTGGAACACCATTTTTTTCTGAACTTCAGGGCTACAGTTGGATGGTTTTTGGGTTTTTTTTCAGTAAAATGACAGGATTTGGGGTTGCTTTTTAGTCTTATTTTATTGCAGTTTCCGTCTTGAAAAATATCACCCTAAAACAGTTAAAGAAGGTGGCAGCACTTCCCTGTGAAAGAGTATTTTTGGAAATCTTTTGGCACAGAAAATTTTAGCACTTGGTGTTCCAAGCTGTTAGAATTTTCTGTGGGAAAGCTGACTCCTGCTCTCAAGGAGGAGGAATATCTGCCTGCCCAGGATATAGGGCAGCATTCTGTGTAACTCCCCCATGTCTGACAGCAGGCAGGGCACATCCCTCCTGTCCTGGGCCCAGCGATGCTCCTGGGGCTGGCTGAACAGCAGTGCATGGTGCTTTGCTGTGCCCTTCCCTGCATCTCCTGTTTCTGCCCCACAGCTCAGGGCTTCCCCTCGGAGCGGGACTTCGAGGAGTACGTCAGGCTGGACAACCGTTCGGGCAGCGTCCTGGCCGCCGTCGTGTTCCGGCACCGCTTCCCGCACAGCTCGACCCCGCTGCCCCTCCAGGTGAGCCAGGGCAGGTGGGACAGCATCCCCCAGCCGGGTGTCACCCGGGCCTGTGCCACCCTCCAGTGAGCCAGGGAAGGTGGGACAGCATCTCCCAGCCGGGTGTCACCTGGGCCTGTGCCACCCTCCAGTGAGCCAGGGCATGGTAGGACAGCATCTCCCAGCCAGGTGTCACCTGAGTCTGTGCCACCCTCCAGTGAGCCAGGGAAGGTGGGACAGCCTCCCCCAGCCAGGTGTCACCCGAGTCTGTCCCACCCACTGGTGAGCCAGGGCAGGTGGGACAGCATCTCCCAGCCGGGTGTCACCCGGGCCTGTGCCACCCACTGGTGAGCCAGGGCATGGTAGGACAGCATCTCCCAGCCAGGTGTCACTTGGGTCTGTGCCACCCTCCAGGTGAGCCAGGGAAGGTGGAACAGCCTCCCCCAGCTGGGTGTCACCTGGGCCTGTGCCACCCTCCAGTGAGCCAGGGCAGGTGGGACAGCATCCCCCAGCCGGGTGTCACCTGGGTCTGTCCCACCCACTGGTGAGCCAGGGCATGGTAGGACAGCATCCCCCAGCCAGGTGTCACCCGGGCCTGTCCTACCCACCTCCAACCCTCCGTGCAGGTGGAGTATGAGCTGCGCTTCAAGTACAGCCCCAGGAACGCCCCGCGGAGCGAGCAGACGGGGCTGAACCCCAACCTGGACCGGGACTGGCACACCAGTTACCTCTTCCCGCTCTTCCAGCTGCCCGGGCCCCGCGAGGCCAAGTTTGCTGATGGGGGCACACCAGGTGAGCACGGCCCAGGACCTGGGGTCACCTTCCTACAGCACCTGGCAGGCTATGAGATTTTTAAGAAATAGGTGCCTTTAAAAGAAATCATTAAATTCAGTTAATTATAATGAATTATTATTTATATCAACACGAAATTTATATCTGTATAAGGCGAACAATTAAATATTTGTTTGTTATAAGCATATATTTATTTTATATATGCAAGCAATTAAATATTTATATATATTAAAATGTAAAAATTTACATATAAATCTTTATGAATATATAAATAGTTAAATGGTTATGCTTTTCTATAGATGTTTATATTCAGTTTTCTGCATATATAAACAATTCATCAAATAATGACACAATTTTAAATTAATATTTAAATATTAATTATTTACTGTAGAGCTTCTTAATATTTATATATTAATTATAAATAATTTGTTATTATTTTTATATTAATATGTCTTTATTTTGTTGAATTATTATTCATTGCTTAGATGCAATTGGACTATAATTACAATTTTGTTATATTTGTTATATTATAGCTATCCTTTATTTAAATTTTATTGTGTGACTTCATGGGCACTGCTTGGCCTCTGGGCACCTCTGCTGAGCAGGGTTGGATAAGAGTAAATTTTAATGTGCATGAATCATTTTAAAATTTAATTTTTTTCCCATTTCAATTTTTAATGGAAATTTTATATCACTATCCAAACTGCCCTGTGTTTATTGTACTGCTTAAGTACTTGAAAAGTAAATAGAGCAATTCTATGGTTTGCGGTGTTTAAGGGCAGCCAAACCACTGGCAGAGCATGAGCCAGCAGGGACATTGTTGGAGCTGCTGCTGGCTCAGGACTGGATTTTTGGGAACTCCTCCTGTGGTGGCAAAGGAAATATTTCCCTCAGTGGGATTTCTCCCTCTGTATTCAATTTCAGTGTCCAGGGAGAGTGAGGGCAAGGAAGTGGGCAAACAGGTTTTGCTCACAGTGTGTAAATAAAGCAGAGTGTTTGCTCAGTACATGAGTTAATATCAAACAAAGTTCCCAATCTCATAATTCCACTGTTATCTTCTCTCTCTATGGGTCATTTTAGCCCACTGACTTTCAAAATGTTCATTTGGGATTTTGTAAGAGAATTTAAGTTCCTGTTCAGGTAACATTTGGCAGCAATTCCACTTAAAAAGAAACAATTTTAAGTTGATTTTTTTATCTAAAGCTGTGTCAAGAGAGGTTTAGATTAGGGAAAAGCTCTTCACCCAGAGAGTGCTGGCACTGCCCAGGCTCCCCAGGGAATGGGCACAGCCCCGAGGCTGCCAGAGCTCCAGGAGAGCTTGGACAGGGATGCCCAGGGTGGGATTGTTGGGGTGCAGGGACAGGGGCTGGGCTCATGATCCTTGTGGGTCCCTTCCCACTTGGGAGATGCTGTTGGGAAATTGAAACATTTGCAGTGTTTTCTAATGCACAAAAATTAACACCACATGTGTGAGTCACAGGATATACTTCTGACTGCCACCTGTGTAGTATTGCTTATTCTGGTTTACAAAGAAAAAGAGGAGAAACACAAGCCCAGTGACTTGTGGAAGTTGATTGTGACAGAGAATCTCCCCATAACAAAGTCACAGCCATCCTGCAGGACAGCAACCATGAACAGAGTTTTCCTGGCAGCTCCTCCTAAATGATGGTTATGCAAGATCCTGGTTGGGTCTAGTGGAAGGTTACCCTGCCCGTGGCAGGATGTAGAACAAGATAAGCTTTAAGGTCCCTTCCAGGCCAAACCAGTGATTCAGTGAATTTGCTGTGGTATCAATCCTTCCCCAGCCCCTCGTGTGACAGTGGTTCTTATATTGCTTTTCCTCTGTATTCCAGTTTTAGTCCCTGTTCCCCTTCCCACAAGGGCTGTTTGTCCCTCCAGCGCCATGTCTATTCCTGGTGTGGCTCTTGCTGTGCAGGTTATCTCCGGGAGGGGTTCCTGGCGGTGCAGCACGCGGTGGACAGGGCCATCATGCAGTACCACGGCGGTGCCAGCTCTGCCAGCCTGCTGGAGAACATCACTGTGGTGGTGCAGCGCTTCCCCTTCCCAGCCTATGTCAACGACCTCTTCCTCCTGGCCATCCAGAACCAGCTGCCCCTGCTGCTCATGCTCAGCTTCACCTACACCTCGCTCAACATCGTCCGCGCCGTCGTCCACGAGAAGGAGAAGAAGCTGAAGGTGAGAGCTGGGATGTGCTCCCCTCCCTCTGCAGCTTTCCCCAATGGATGATGCCTTTAGATTAGGAACAAAATCCGTGCTGGGTGTAGAGCCAGTGAGCAGGAGGGGAGGATGGCAGCGGATTAGTGAGCCCCAGGGAAGAATGTTGCTAATCCTGCTGCCATGAGGAGGCTGGGCAGCCCGGGGTGCTGGACCACAGGGATGGTGTTTCTCCAGGGCTGGGAGAGAGGGCAACATGCCTGGCTTCCAGAGCTTGTGGATTCAAGAGTTCAGCCTGTTTGAAGGGAGGTTTTTGCCTTTTGCATGTAGAGACCTGTTGTGCGTGTGCTGTGGGGGCGGCTGGAGCTCAGCCACGTGCTTACAACAGCAGGGCTTGGCCTCCCCCAGGCCTTGGCTGTCCTGCCCTGTGCTGGGTGGCCCTGGTGGCACCACTGGCACCGTGCTCTGGGTTTGGGCTCAGCTCAGCTCTCTGGGAACTCCTCCAATGTGACAGCTCTTGTTTGGGGAGGTGGGGTACACCACGCCGTGCTGGTGGCTGTGCAGGACCACTCTGCTGATACCTGGGGCTGCCACCTCCTCTTTGCTTGTGCCATGAGGGAAAGCCACCTGTGCCTTGCCCTGGCTGTGCCCAGGGAGTGTGGGTGCAGCTGTGGGTGACACTGTGACCTCCCACAGGAGTACATGCACATGATGGGCCTCAGCAACTGGTTGCACTGGAGTGCCTGGTTCCTCATGTTCTTCCTCTTCCTCCTGGTGTCCGTGTTCTTCGTCACCATGCTCTTCTGTGTCAAGGTGAGCGTCTGTCCCCAGGCCACAAACTCTGTGCTGGCAAGGCACAGGGATGACAGGGCCACTCTGCCATGGGACTGTCCTGGTGTCCCAGGGCTCCTCCAAAGACTGGAGTTTGGGTTTCCCAGACTGAAATGAGCAGTGTTGCCCCACAGCTGCATTCATGGCAGGGTCACTCTCCCAGAGGGAGGTGGGGATTGGAGCTCCAGGGACATTGCATGCAGAGCAGGGCCACCCTGCTCCCACAGCCTCTGCAGCTCCTTGAGCTCTCCCCTCTGCATGTGCCCACAGCAGGGGAAGCTGAAGGGGACTCTCTGGGTGTTGGCCAGGGTATCCCCTGCCCCTTAGATCCTGCATCACACGAGGGCAACCTGCATTTCCTCCCTCTGGAGTGGTCTGGGAGTTTCTGGGTGTCCTCACCCACCTGAGTTTGTCTCCAGCACTTGGAGAACATCAGGTCTGTGCTGGTGACACCACAGCTGGCTCCAGCAGCTCTGGGCTTCACAAGATTTTCTTGGCAGGTGAGCGAACAGGGAGCAGTGCTCACCAACAGTGACCCCACCCTGGTGTTCACCTTCCTCGCTGTCTTCTCCATCTCCTCCATCTCCTTCAACTTCATGGTGAGCACCTTCTTCTCACGAGGTGAGTCCCCCTGCGCTGCCTCCTTTTGTTACTGACACTGGGACTTGTGAGGGGGCATTTCTTCCCATTTTTGGCTGCATTTTCTGCGCAGTGTGTGGAAAGGGATGTGGGTACTGTTGCTTCCCAAACCAGAGCAGGTCCAAGGGCTAGAGCCCCACTGCTCTGGAGCCAGGCTGGCAGAGCTGGGGGTGCTCACCTGGAGAAGAGAAGCTCCAGGGACACCTCAGAGCCCCTGCCAGGGCCTAAAGGGGCTCCAGGAGAGCTGGAGAGGGACTGGGGACAAGGGATGGAGGGACAGGACACAGGGAATGGCTCCCACTGCCAGAGGGCAGGGCTGGATGGGATATTGGGAATTGGGAATTGTTCCCTGTGAGGGTGGGCAGGCCCTGGCACAGGGTGCCCAGAGCAGCTGTGGCTGCCCCTGGATCCCTGGCACTGTTCAAGACCAGGTTGAATGGGGTTTGGAGCAACCTGGAATAGTGGAAGGTGTCCCTTCCCATGGCAGGGTGTGGGACATGGTGGTCTTTAATGCCCCTTCCAACCCAGACCATTCCCTGGTAGTATGACCAGCTCCTGTCTCAGGGCCTCATCTGGCTGGCTTGGCCCCAGACTCTGCTCTGGGATAGGCAGAGGCTTCTGCAGCTGCCCACCTTTGGGCTGGGGTTGGGGTCAGGCTCCTGCCTTGCTGGGATGTGTGTGTGTCCCTGTGCTGCCCCTACATAACGGCGCTCAGTGCACAAATCTGGAACGTCCCTGGGTGGGGAGCTGGTGAGCAGTGCTGGGTGGCCTCACCCTGACCTTCTCCCTCCTGCTTTTCCCTGTGCTGGCAGCAAACGTTGCAGCTGCTGCTGGTGGCTTCCTCTACTTCTTCTCCTACATCCCCTACTTCTTCATCTCGCCCCGCTACGACCTGATGTCCCACAGCCAGAAGCTGGCGTCCTGCCTCATCTCCAACGTGGCCATGGCCATGGGGGCGCAGCTCATCGGCATGTTTGAAGGGAAAGGTGAGCAGGGCCATCTGTTCCTGGGGAGAGCAGCATCCCCTTCCTGTCAGCCTCCTTTGTGGTGGGGTGCCACTGCCTTGGTGGAGAGACATTGGAGAGAAGAAGCAATTTCCTTCTTATTAGAGCTGATTGCTCCCATACCAGGGCTCTCTGAACTTGTGCCTGTGCCCCTGGGCTGTGCAAAGGACCATCCTCACTTTAATTACCAGAGGAATTCTGTTCTGATGGATGGGAACCATTGCATTTCCTCCTTCACAATATATATCCTTAATTTCTTTAATTTAAAAGAATTAATTTATGTAATTTAGAATTTAATTTAAATTTGTTGGTTCCACGCAGAGCCATGCATTTACTAGGTGTGGCTGTAGTGATTGGAAGGGGGATGCTGGAGAAGGGATCATTTCTTCCCAGGCAGTGGCAGAGAATGCCATGGAAGGATCATGGTGGGGTGGGGAGCCTCAAGGGGTCAGTGCCTCTTTTCCCTCCACCTGCAGAGATCACAGAGCTGTGCAGGGGCTCCTGGTTAGGGAGCAGTGAGCTGGCAGAGGGGCTGCTCTCTGCCAGTCCTGGAGAAGATGGTCCTGGGGATGCAGAGGGAGCAGTGTCCCATGTGCCTTGCAGGGACTGGCATCCAGTGGAGGGACCTCATGAAGCCTGTCAGCGTGGATGACAACTTCACCTTGGCCCAGGTGCTGGGGATGCTGCTCCTGGACTCGGTGCTGTATGGTGTGGTGGCCTGGTACGTGGAGGCTGTGTTCCCTGGGGAGTACGGTGTGCCACAGCCCTGGTACTTCTTCCTCACGGTGAGCACTGCTTGCACCCCTCCCTGGGCTGAAGGGGCATCCCTGGGGACAGTCACCACTTCTGTGCTGTGCACTAGGCCAGACAGATGGCCCAGGGTGGCACCATCTGGCCTCCAAAATCACAGGGGCTGCAGCATGTCCTCACTAAAGGCTGATGCAGCTGTTGATTTTTACTGTGGATGAAGGTCACATTGGCTTTAGAGCTCTCTCCCAGCACTTCTGGCATGCAGGGTGTTTTTAAATGCCTCCAGGCCCAAGCAAAGGCATTGGAGAGAAAGCCCAGGTGGGAGGAGCCAGATGCAGCTATTTGACACCCCTGAGCGCTGCCATGCAGGCGGGCATGGGTGACCTGTGTGTCACTGCCAGCTGCCACGTGCCAGGGGTGGGTGTCACCCCTCAGCTGAGCCACCCTCGCTCTGCCAAGCCAAACACTTGGCATCACCCTCTGCAGCTGCATGGGCACTGCAGCTGCATGGCTGCAGGGAGAATCTGTTCTGTTTGGATACTGGAGATGGATCCTTTGTTATTTGATGGAGAGGCTTTTCCTTCTCCCTTCCAAGTTCCTCATCCTAGAGTGGTTTCATGCCAGCGTCTCACTCCCTCTTGCAGTCAGACTGGGGAAACAGAGATGCAGCCATTGACAAAAGCTGATTTTCATCCACTAGTTATTGAATTGTTATTCTCACCAGGATTTAAGGTCCCAAACACTTAGTTTCATTCCTAGAGAGCCACGTCAAAAAAAAGGGGCTGTGACTGCAGCAGCTGGACCCCAGGCTGTATTTAGTGTTTTTCAGGAGTTTTGGAGGGGGTGGTCATCCATGGGCTCTCCTGGGCAGGATGGTTCTGCCTGAGTGATTTTACTTCTCAGTGGAATTTTTTCCATGTTGATGAAGATGGGGAAGAGCTGCTGTGTAAGCACAGGCAGTGCTGCTGTAAGGGAGAGATGGGGGAGGGCAGGAGGAGCTGTTCCATCGTGTCAGCCCTGCCTGCTGAAGATGTTCTGCTTGGTAATTCCCAGGCCGAGGAGAGCAGTCTGGGAGATCCTTGGGAGATGTCTGTGGGAGGAGGAGGATGGCCAAGGCTGGGATGAAGAGATGGGCTCTGCCTGTGCCTGATTTCTGTCTCTCCTTTCCTCCATCAGCCCTCGTACTGGTGTGGGCGGCCCAGGACTGTTGTGGGGAAAGAGAAAGAGGAGGAGGAGGACCCTGAGAAAGCCCTGAAGAGTCAGTACATTGAGGAGGAACCAGCTGACCTTGTGTCAGGCATCAAAATAAAGCACTTGTCCAAGGTACTGACTGCCCAGCAGGGCACAAACACACCATAATGTTGGTTTTGTAAAATCTGTTACCTGCAGGCAGCTTCTGTGTCCTTGTGCTGCCCTGGGGCTGGGTATGGCTCTTCCCCAGAGCTGGCTGCATTTTGTGGTGGGATGAAGTGCTGTGTACTTAGAGGTGAAGTGATATCTGTATTTAACTTGTTGACATCTGAATTTAACCTGAATTAGACCTGTTGTCTCCTGGTAACACCCCATGAGCATCCCAGGCTTTGCCTGCTGGGTGGAGCTGAGGCACTTGCCTGAATCGCAGCACCAACTCATGGACTTGATCTCCACAGGTCTTCAAAGTGGGAAACAAGACAAAAGAGGCAGTGAAGGACTTGACAGTGAACATGTACGAGGGGCAGATCACTGTCCTGTTGGGACACAATGGTGCTGGGAAGACCACCACTCTGTCCATGCTCACAGGTAGGAGTCTCCTGCTGCAGGAGCTCATGGCTTTACCCTTGAACGAGAGCCAGACCCTGTCTCTGAGGGTGGGGAGGGGTTTTTGATCTCCTTGGAGCACCTTCAGTTTCCTGAGCCATTGGCTAGGAGTGCCAGGGTAGTGAGAGGGGCACAGAAGGAGCATGGGGGTTCCTGCTCAGCCCTCCACAAGAGTGGGATGAGCCAGTGGGTGAAATGGCAGCCAGGTTTTGTGCTGGAGAACTGTGAGAAGAGACTGGATCTGCTGTCCAGGATTGCTCTCTGTAGGCTTTGCCATGGTAACACAGATAAGGTGGATCTGCTGTTTGTCATTCTTGATCTGCTGGGCTCCAGGATACCTATTTTGGCACAAGGGACACAATGACCTTTGATTGTCCCCTTCTGTTCTCTATTGCTCTGAGCTGCTCCTGGCAGCTCAGGGGGCTCACGGGACCTTCCTGGAACTCTGCCCCGGCCCTGCCTGGCTCTCTGCATGGCTCAGAACCGTGTTTGACCTGTGGGTTCCTCTCCTGTCTGCACTGGGGGCCAGTTCCCACCTGTGGGTGCCCTGCAGCCTGTCCTGTAGCAGGAGGAAGCTGCTGTCCCCCAGGCTGAGCACGAGACAGACCTGCTCTGGTTTTTGGCAGAAAACTGGTGGGGGAGGGATGCTCATCAGGACCCTCAGGTCACCCTGAGCTCCCCACAGGTCTGCACTCCCCGACGGGCGGGCAGGCCTACATCAACGGCTACGAGATCTCCCAGGACATGGTGCTGATCCGCCGCAGCCTGGGGCTGTGCCCCCAGCACGACGTCCTCTTCGACAACATGACAGTGGAAGAGCACCTCCACTTCTATGCAGGGGTGAGCCTGGCACTGAGCAGGGGGACAGCCCTTGGGGAGGCACCTGGGCTGCTGGAGGTGGGGAAGTGTGGTGAGATATATCAGGTGAGTCCAAAAATGGTCAGAGGGTGGAACACCTCTGCTCTGGAGCCAGGCTGGGGGTGTTCACCTGGAGAAGAGAAGGCTCCAGGGTGACCTCAGAGCCTCTTGCAGTGACTACAGGGGTTCCAGGAGAGGGATTTTGGACAAGGGCCTGGAATGACAAGACAATGGGGAATGGTTTTACACTAAGAGAGGGCTGGGTTGAATGGAATATACAGAAGAAATTCTTCCCTGTGAGGGTGATGAGGCCCTGGCACAGGTTACCTACAGAAGCTGTGGCTGGCTGCCCCTGAATCCCTGAATGTGTCCAAGCCCATGTTGGATGGGGCTGGAGCAGCCTGGGATAGTGGAAGGTGTCCCTGCCCAAGACAGGGCAGTTGGCCTAAATGATCTTAAAGGACCCTTCCAACCCAAACTGTTCCATGATTCCATGATAAGCGAACAGCCCTTGCATCCCCTTCCCACCTCATCTGCTGGCTGGTGGAGGAGCGGAGGGTCTCAGTGAACACAACTCCATGGAGCCACCCCTGCCAGCTGTGCCAGCTCCTGCAGGGGTGGGCAGGAGTCCAGCTCTGCTTCCCCACTTTCCTGTCTGGGTGTGGAGTAGGGAGTGTGGCGGGGTTTGGCAGCCCTGCAGGTGGGCTCATCCCTCCCTTCCCTGTCTGGCAGCTGAAGGGATACCCAGCCTCCAAGTGTCCTGAGGAGATCACCCACATCCTGAGGATCCTGGGCCTGGAGGACAAGCGCCGCTCGCTGAGCAAGGCCCTGTCCGGGGGCATGAAGCGCAAGCTGTCCATCGGCATCGCCCTCATCGGGGACTCCAAGGCAGGTGCCTTTGCTGGGCCCCCTCACACCTGGGCCACTGCAGCTCCTTGGGGTGGCTCCCAGGCTATTTCTCATCTGCAGTGAGCCAGTGGGAGAAGCAGGGACAGTGGGGAGCAGGCAGGAGCACCCCCACTCTGAGGGCCATGCCCTGAGGCTCTGCTGCCTGGCAGCTGCTCCCCAAGGTCATTGCTGTGAGGTTTCTCCTGGGCCCTGAGGTTGTCCCTCCCATGCTGCTGGGCCTCCCCCACCCCTTTCTGACCTGCTCCCTTCTCCTGAGTGCAGGTGGTGATGCTGGATGAGCCGACCTCGGGGATGGACCCAGCCTCCCGCAGAGCCACGTGGGATCTCCTGCAGCAGCAGAGGAGCAACAGGACCATCCTGCTGACCACTCACTTCATGGACGAGGCAGACCTGCTGGGGGACCGCATAGCCATCATGGCCAAGGGCGAGCTGCAGTGCTGCGGCTCCTCGCTCTTCCTCAAGCGCAAATACGGTATGGGAGCAGGGCAGGCTGTGCTCCGTGTGCTCTCCTGGCCAGGGAGGAGCAGGAGGGGTAGAGAGAGCAGGGAGGGGATCCATTGCTCCTTGCCTGATGGCTGGTGCTCCCCATCCTGCTATTCAGCCTCTCCTGGTGCCCATCCTCACGTTTGCTCTTGCATCATGTCCGTGTCTGGTACAGAGCAGTGCCTGTGCATCCCTCTCTGTCCCAGCCCCCTGCCCAGGCTGGGATTGACCCTCCTCTCCCTTTTCTCGTGGCTCCCCCCAGGGGCTGGATATCACATGGTGATGGTGAAGGAGCCCTACTGCAACCTGGGCGAGATCTCCCGCCTCATCTGCCAGTACGTGCCCAACGCCACCATGGAGAGCAACGCCGGGGCAGAGCTGTCCTTCATCCTGCCCAAGGAGAGCACCCACAGGTAATGGCATTGTCCTCTGCTGCCCCTCCCTGGGGGGTCCCTTCTCTTCACACACTGTCTCACAGGCTTGTTGGAAAGGGGAGCTGCTCCTAGCGTCAGCACTGGTCGTGGAAAATGGGATTCAGTTCCTCCCGTAGTGCTGAGGGTGGCACACACAAGGCAGGATTCTGGCTCTGAAATCAGATCTGCAGACCCAGGAGATCAGGGGAGCTGATTGTTTCCTGCTCTGTTCTCATGAGACCCCTCCTGCAGTGCTCCCTCCCAGTCTGGAGGCACCAGCAGGAGGATGTGGAGCTCCTGGAGCAAGTCCAGGAAGGCTACAGAGATGCCCCAAGGACTGCAGCCAGGCTGGGAGAGCTGGGGGTGCTCACCTGGAGAGGAGAAGCTCCAGGGACACCTCAGAGCCCCTGCCAGGGCCTGAAGGGGCTCCAGGAGAGCTGGAGAGGGACTGGGGACAAGGCATGGAGGGACAGGACACAGGGAATGGCTCCCACTGCCAGAGGGCAGGGATGGATGGGATACTGGGAATTGGGAATTGTTCCCTGTGAGGGTGGGCAGGCCCTGGCACAGGGTGCCCAGAGCAGCTGGGACTGCCCCTGGATCCCTGGCAGTGTCCAAAGCCAAAGTGGATATGGTTTGGAGCACCCTGGGATAGTGGAAGCAGGGAGTGGAATGAGATCGTCAGTAAGGTCCATTCCAAACTCAAACTCTTTTGTGTTTCCATGATTCTGTGATAGCTGAGGCAAGAACAGCCAGTGGAGCCCAAAGTCTGCCCTGGGGGACAGGGGTGTGCTCAGAGCCACAGGTCACCCTGGGGGTGGATGCAAGACTCCAGCCAGGTGCAGGACTGATGCCCAGAGGTCTTTACCCCATGCCCCCTCCCACGAGTTCAGTGTCTGATGTCTCCCTTCTCTGCTCAGGTTTGAGGCCCTGTTCACGGAGCTGGAGCAGAGGCGGGAGGAGCTGGGCATTGCCAGCTACGGCGCCTCAGTCACCACCATGGAGGAGGTGTTCCTCAGGTGGGTGCAGGGTTGACCAGTGCCCATGTGCTTTGGTGATGGCCAGCACAGCCCTCCGGGGCACTCGTTGGCTTTGGTCTCTGGGCTTTGTCTTCCCCAGCTCAGAACAGCTGTACCTGCCTGGATTTGTTTCATCACCTGCTTTCCCTCCTGGCACAGGGTTGGGAAGCTCGTGGACTCCAGCATGGATATCCAGGCCATCCAGCTGCCTGCTCTGCAGTACCAGCACGAGAGGCGCTCCAACGACTGGGCCATGGATGACTCCAGCAGCCTGAGTGGCATGACGGACATGACGGACGACAGCGGGGCGCTCATTACTGAGGACTGCTCCAGTATCAAGCTCAACACCGGGGTGAGTGCTGGGTATTCAGTGCAGCAGCAATGGGGAGATGATGTGTGAAGGGAGGGGATTGAAGTAGGGTTACCAGGTGGAGCCTCCCCCACAGTTGCTCTTGTTGCATGTGGTTTGGAACCACAATCGAATTGAAAGTTCAAGTTGGAATCTGCATTGTTAGGACAAATGATTTTTAGGGTTGATAGGGTTACTCTTTATATTAATCTTGGGATCCAAGTTGCTCTTCAAGGTGATCTAATGTGGTTTTCCACCTGCCGTTGTTCTATCGTTGGGGTTTTCCAGAAGGAAGATGAGAAAATCCATCTTCCTTCCCTTGCTAGGCTCGTGTTCCAGTTCCCTGGCAGCCCTTCATGCCCCGCTGCCTCAGCGCCTGTGATCAATGTCCCTTGTCTTCCCAAGGGCACGTCTCAAAGGCAGAGGGGGAGGAGGATGTTGCTGGGTTTGAAAAGCACAGAAAGTGTTGGCAGGGGCTGGGCGGGGCACTCGCAGGTGCTCACCCGGTTGCCCTGCAGTAATCCTGTTTGGGAGCCTCAGCTGCTGGGCGGTGGAGGAAGGTAAAGGTCATGGCTAAAGCTGCTTTTAACACCTGAGATCTCAAAGTGACTGTGACTCGCTCAGAAGCCATGGAGCTGGATGAGCTGGAGCTGGGCAGCTGCCCTGCTAATCCCTTTATAGGCTTAGCTGGAGAGCAGACTCTGCTGCAGGCTGGCAGATGCATAAAGGATGGTGGTGGTTTGGGGTCACTTCCACATCACCTGCATGGGGTGACGTGTCCCCAGCTGGCAGGGCTCACCGTGACCCTGCCTCTCCCCTCGCAGTTCTACCTGTGCTGCCAGCAGTTCTACGCCATGTTCATGAAGCGGGCCATGTACAGCTGGCGCAACTGGAAGATGGTGGCGGCGCAGTTCCTCGTGCCTCTGATCTTCACTGCCTTTGCCCTCATCGTGGCCAAGACCTTCCCGGGCCCGCGGGACTCGTCCCAGCTGCGGCTGACGCTGGAGCCCTACGGCCAGACCATCGTGCCTTTCTCGGTGTCGGGCGCTGCGGGGCTGCCGCAGAGGCTGGCGGAGCAGTACACGGAGCTGCTGGATGCCCAGCATCAGTCGCCACTGGAGGTGCTGGGTGAGGGCTCAGGGAGTGCCCCTGGAGCAGGTGGTGCCTGGTGGGGTGTCCAGGGCCACTGGTGTGGGTGGTTTAGGTCCCAGCTGTGTCGTATCTGATGCTTTTCTTTCCTGCGTGGGAGTGTTGCGTCACTGGCAGGACCTCTCCTCATCTGAGCAGAGCTGTCTTCTCCTCAACCCCATGTTTGTGGCCACTGGAGCAGACTTGCCAGGGAATGGTCACGGCCCCAGTGCTCCCAGAGCTTAAGGAGCTTTGGATAACACTCTCAGGCACATGGTGGCATTGTTGGGATGTTCTATGCAGGGCCAGAAGTTGTACTTGATGATCCTTGTGGGTCCTTTCCAACTCATGAGATTCCATGGATCTGTGTTTCTGTGATGAGGACTAGGGTGGGCCACCAGGGCTGAGTCTGCCTGGGGTCTTTTCCAGTTGGCTTCAGTTAGCAGTGGTGTGATGGACCCGCCCGTAACAGCGGTGGTGTTTGGCAGGTGGGCTGGAGGAGTACCTCATCTCCAGAGCCTCGGAGGAGGGAGGAGCCTTCAACGAGCACTACATTGCAGCCGCCTCCTTCGAGGCCGTGGGGAACCGCACGCTGGTCACGGCGCTCTTCAACAACCAGGCCTACCACTCCCCGGCCACTGCCCTCATGCTGGCTGACAGCGCCATCCTCAGGGTGCTGGCGGGCCCCAACGCCTCCATCACCGTCACCAACTACCCCCAGCCCCGCAACATCACCGAGAAGGCCAAGGACCAGCTCATGGAGTACGTGTGGTGATGGCACAGGGCTCGCTTTCCTGCTAGGGCTCCCATGGGTGCAGGTTGGCTCGGTTGTGCTGGAGTCAGTGAAGAAGCCAGGCTGGAGCTTCTCAGACCCAAATGTAGCTGTGATTGCACTCAGGAAGTCAGGGGGCAAAGTTGTGGAGATGACTTCCCTGCTGAGCTGGCAGCCACGTCACCCCATGCACATCTCAGAGTTGGCTGTTCCCCTCAAGATACTGGCTGGGGTTAGTTTTCCTGGGTGCTCATGGTAGTGGAGGCCATGTTGCCATGCTCTTCACAAAACCCCACATCCAGGGCCTCTGAACCTCACCTAGACCAGAGGGGCCATGTCTGGGACCTCGCCAAGGCAGCATGGAGGTTTATGGTGTGCAGGGTGGGCTGTGCCTGGGGGATGATTGACTCCCTTGAGTGTTTCTTCAGCATGTTGGCCAAGTGTAGCCTCTTCAAGGAGCCCAGTGTGGGTGGGAGAGAAAGCTGGCCACAGCTTTCTCAAGAGTGGCAGCAGAGGGGCAGGTGCTGATCTCTGCTCTCTGTGACCAGACACAGGACCCAAAGGAATGGCTGTAGCTGTGTCAGGGGAGGGTTAGACTGGAAATGAAGAAAAGGTTCTTCCCCCAGAGGGTGTTGGGGCACTGCCCAGGCTCCCCAGGGAATAGTCCTGGTCTCAAGGCTGCCAGAGCTCCAGGAGCAGTTGGACAACACTTTCAGGAGTGCACAGGGTGGGATTGTCGGGGTGTCTGTGCAGGACCAGGAGCTGGGCTGGATGATCCCTGTGGGTTCCGTCTGAGACTATTCTGTGATTCTGTGCTGTCCTTGTGTAGCCTCAGCATTGGTTTGCTGAGGTGTCCCTGCCCTAACGTGTTCCCCTGTCCCCACAGAGGCCAGACTGGCTTTGCCATTGCTATCAACCTGCTGTATGGGATGGCCTCTCTCGCCAGCACCTTCGCGCTGCTGCTGGTCAGCGAACGCGCCATCAAGGCCAAGCATGTCCAGTTTGTCAGCGGCGTGTACGTGGTCAACTTCTGGCTTTCTGCCCTGCTCTGGGACATCATCAACTTCCTCATCCCTTGTGCTCTGATGTTGGTGAGTCACCCCGGCACCCCAATGCCCTCCCCGTTGGTGGGATGCTGGGCTCTGCTCCTTGGGGATGTGTGTGGGTGTAGGGAGAAGGACAGGGCCACTGGCAATGTCTCTGTAGAAAGGACCCACTAGAAAGCTGTCCCTTGGTCCTGCTGGGAGCTGGACCATGGCCAGTCAGCTGGGACAGTGTCCTCTGGCAGTGTCCTCTGTCCTCCCTCTTTGCTTTTGGGACTAGAAAATGTTAAATCCATGAGATGTTAGAGAGGAATTCCCCAGATCTCTTCTGCATCCCAGTCTGCAGAAAGGGCCTCCCCTGGGGACAGCCATGGGCTGCTGGTGGGACCCATCCATGAGGGGCTCTCTGGGTCAGTGCAGTGCTGATGTTACCCTGGGCTACTGGGACAAGGAGACATCGCCTGAGGTCAAGCCAAATGTGCCTTCTCCCCACATTGCTGTGCCCCAGGTGATATTCCAAGCCTTCAACGTGCAAGCCTTCACCCAAGACAGCCACCTCGTTGACGTGATGCTGATCTTCCTCCTTTATGGCTGGGCCATCATCCCCCTCATGTACCTCCTCAGCTTCTTCTTCTCGGTGGCAGCCACGGCCTACACCCGTCTGACCATCTTCAACATCCTCTCCGGCACCGCCACCTTCCTCGCCGTCACCATCATGAGCATCCCAGGTGGGTCACTGCCCTCTGCACCTGCCCAGCCATCACCAACAAGGTCCAGCCCCCAGGGCTGGTCCCACAATAGCCATAAAACACTACAGTCGTCCATTCTCACTCATTAAATGTGACAAAATATGTTTGGTTTCTCTCTGAACTTCAGTACTTTTCAGTTATCAGGGTTTTTTCTCCCAAACCAGCAGTCTCTAATTCATTGATCCACCTGTTCTCTTTCAGAGCTGGGCTTGGTGGACCTCTCCAAAACCCTGGATAAAGTTTTTCTCATCTTACCCAATTACTGCTTGGGCCAGTGCATCAGTGACTTCTACCAGAACTATGAGTTCATTCAGTTCTGCACCTCATCTGTTGAAGCCATCTTCATCTGCAAGGCCTTCAGTGAGTCTCTACATCCCCATCTGGCCAGCCCCCACAGCATCACTGGGGGGTTCTGTGGGGTGGATGGTGGAACTGGGCAGTGTCATGGGGCCTCTGCCTGGGCAGGAGCTGCAGGTACCATTTTAGAGCAAAACCTGGGCAGTATATTAGGACATACATAGAAAAAAAAATCCTTAACTAGATCACCTTACTCATGATTTGGAGGAAAAATGTGTGCTAGGGGAAGTTTCACAGATGAGTAAAGAAATCCCAATCCCAAGATTGGTGTCCTCAGCCTGCCTCCAGTGGGCATCTTCTGCCAGATCCCCTCCAGACCCAAATCCTCCTGTGGGAAGCATTGGGAAGAGCTGTGGGCAGGGAGCCAGTGTGGGATGAAGATAAGCCAGGCAAAGCTTTGGGCTCACAGCTTCCTTTGGAGTTTATCTGCCTCTCCCCAAAGTGTGGATTGATCCTGGAGTTGATTTTGTTCCATCTTTCCTCAGATATCAGTTATCAGATGAACTACTTTTCCTGGGAGACCCCTGGGATTGGGCGGTACCTGACCTCCTTGGCCATCCAGGGTTTCTCCTTCCTCTTCCTCCTCTTCCTCATTGAGACAAACCTTCTCTGGAGACTGAGAACTCTGGTCTGTGGCATCTGCAGGCGGCGGAAATGGGTGAGTGAAGCACGTGGGAGGGAGCTGTGCCCTCCAAGCCCAGCCCAGGAGTCCCTGTGAGCTGGAGATGGGCCCTCATCACCTAAATCATCTTCCCAGGGAGCATCCCTGGAGCTTGGAGGAGCCACTCCTGTTAAGTGTATGGGTTGGCAAAGGGAGCGAGGCATCTCCAGAGGGATGGATCCTCCCAGGGTTGGGGACACTGGAGGAGCCCATTCATCCCCCAGCAGCCAGGTGACACAGAGTGTGTCTTCCCGCTGTGTTCAGGTGGCCCTGCTGAACAGGGTGTCTGTGCTGCCAGAGGACAGGGACGTGGCAGATGAGAGGAAGAAGGTTTTGGAGTCACCACCAGAACTGCTGTCGTCTCTCAGCAGCCCTCTGGTCATCAAGGAGCTGACCAAGGTGAGGCAGGGTGACGTGAGCATCCTGCTGCCATCTGAGCCGTGTCCTCTCGGGCCTTGCCGTGCCATCGGGCAGTGACACGTGGCACGTGTGTGGCTCCTCCAGGTCTACGACAGCCGGGAGTCCCTGCTGGCAGTGGACAGGATCTCCTTGGCCGTCAGCAAAGGGGAATGCTTTGGTCTCCTTGGCTTCAACGGAGCGGGCAAAACCACCACCTTCAAGATGCTGACGGGTGACGAGAGCATCACATCAGGGGACGCTTTTGTGGATGGCCACAGCATTCTGGCCAACATCAAGAAGGTACCCAAGGCTGCGGGGCTGAGGGTGGTGTTGCAGACCATCCTGTGTTTGCCTGGGCTGAGCCACCTTGCAGGGGCCTCCAAGAGGACATGGTTGCAGTTCCAGAGGCAGGGACAATAAATATCCCAGGGACGTTGTGTCCTTGGCTGGCTCAGCTCTCCATTATCTGGCCATGAGGAAGCAGTTTCCTCTCCACTGGGATTACAGATGTGATACAAATGGAGACCAAACCTGCTGCGGGTAGCAAACCTTTCATCAAAGGGTTTTACCTCCATAGCTGGAAATGTGGAAATATTGGAGGATGGTCTCTAAAATGAGTGTATCAAACCTTTCCAGACCTCTGCTAGGGGTGTCCTTGCTGGGAATTGCCCACTTCCTTTGGAAGAGAAAGAGATGAGCAGGGGTTAGGCTTTCAGTCCAGTCCTTCCTCTACCACTGTCCCAGACTTCACAGAATATTCTGATTTGGAAGAGACCCACAAGGACAATCAAGTCCAAGTCTTAAGTGAATCGGGATCCCAGACAAGGTCAGACATGAAGAACATTCCTTGAGACCATGCCCCAAATTGCTTCCTTCCCTGAAACTGCCTTCTCTCATGCTCTTGTCCCTGGAAGTGAGCAGGACATGGGGGAGGTACCAGCCCTCCAGCACTTTCCTTGTTCTGAGAGCATGGGCACCTCGAAATGGTCCCTCACAGTGAGGAACCAGCTTGGCAGAGGCATTGTGAGCCCACCAGCTGCTGTCCAGAGACATATGTGTCCATCCCTGTCAGCCCAGCTCCTCCAGGGGGCATTTCCATCTCATTCCCCCCATGGTTTCAGAGCTGCGGCTCAGTTCCATCACTCTGGGAGTAGCAGCAGGGCCCGTGGGTGCCCAGGCAGCCCTGGCTTGGAGCCCTGCCCGTGTGCTGATTGCCGTGTGCTCCCCTGGGCACAGGTGCAGCAGAGGATCGGGTACTGCCCGCAGTTTGACGCGCTGCTGGAGCACATGACGGGCCGCGAGACGCTGAGCATGTACGCGCGGCTGCGCGGCATCCCCGAGCGCTACATCGGCAGCTGCGTGGAGAACATGCTGCGGGGGCTGCTCCTGGAGCCGCACGCCGACAAGCTCGTCAGGACCTACAGGTGAGAGCAGGCCTGGCCAAACTGCTGTCCCTCCTCTGGTGTGCTGCTCCCTGTGCTCCTACTGGGGCTCTGTCCCCGTTCCTTGCTCCCGTTTTCATCTGAAGGTTGAACGGGGTGATCTTGCTCATCATTTCCAACCTTAATGGTTCTGTGATTCCTCTGCAGCGGTGGGAACAAGCGGAAGCTGAGTGCTGGCATTGCCCTCATTGGTGGCCCCCCTGTGATCTTCCTGGACGAGCCCTCCACTGGCATGGACCCCGTGGCCCGGCGCTTGCTCTGGGACGCAGTGACACGGACACGGGAGTGCGGCAAATCCATCATCTTCACCTCCCACAGGTGACACCTGGCTGGCCAGGGCTTGGCATAAGAGATCAGGGAGAGTGGTGGGATCCGAGGGATGGGACACACCTCCGGGGCCTGGTGGGTGGGCATACACTGCCTGCAGCCAGTGGCTGGCTCGACCCAAATCTCCCTCCTCAAAGAGTCCAGAGAGAAGGGAACACACCTCCAGCCGCTTCCCAGAAGCTTCTGCTCATGTCCTGGTGCTTACATGCCCAGAGAAGCTGTGGCTGCCTCATCTCTGGGGGCATGCTGGACTGAGCTTGAAGCAGCCTGTTATAGTGAAGATGTCCCTGCCCATGGCAGGGGGTAGAATGAGATGAGCTTTAAGGTTCCTTACAGCCCAAACCATCCTGGGATTTTCTGAACGAGTCCTCTCCTTCCTGCAGCATGGAGGAGTGCGAGGCACTGTGCACACGACTGGCCATCATGGTGAATGGGCAGTTCAAGTGCCTGGGCAGCCCCCAGCACCTCAAAAGCAAGTTTGGTAGTGGATACACCTTGCTGGCCAAAACCCGGAGCGAGGAGGAGGGTGAGCTGCAGGCCTTCAAGGCCTTCGTGGAGAAGACTTTCCCAGGTACCGTGAGATGCTGGAGTGGTTGCCCCTGGAGCAGGGGCAGGTGCTGGGTGTGAACTGCAGCACCTTCCCTAACACAGAGCCTCTACCTGCTCCATTCCCCAGGCAGTGTCCTGAAGCATGAGCACCAGGGCATGGTGCATTACCACTTGACCAACAAGAACCTCAGCTGGGCACAGGTAAGGGGCACTGGGAACCCTTCTCCTGGCCCTTCCCATGTTCTTGGTGCTTTGCTTTCGGTGGTGCATTCTCCCCACGCTGCTTTGCACTGTGGAAACCTGGCATGGGTGGCACAAGTTCCCCATGCTGACTGCTCCCTGCTCCTGCCCCTCTGCCCCAGGAACCCCCTGGCAGTGCTTCAGTGTGGTCCCACTGGGGCTGTGGGCAGTGGCTGTCCCCAGCCACTGATCCTGAGGGGTCCTAGCCCAGGGACACCGATAAAACCCCACAGTACAGTTACAGTATGGAACCCTCTGCATACAGAGTTAGGTATAGAGCATACCTAGTATAGCTCTCTGTATATACTGTCTGCATGTACATTATCTATATGTGAATACATACAGAGATATTCATAGTATATAGATAGTTTTCATATGCAGCATCTAAGTATATATATATATACAGATACATATATACATATATATATCTGTATATTACATGCACTGGATGTAGTATATATCATATACTGTATATTGTGTTTATACAATATATGATATATACTCAATAAGGTATGTGGTATAGGTAATACTCTATAAGATTATATACTCTATATCAAGTATATAGTATAGTCTATAGAGTATATTTAGAGAGAGTACATAGTATACAGATTATATTAAAACTAGGTATAGGATTATATAAAAACTAGAGAGTGAGTTTATCAATATGTATATCATATGTAGCTCAAGATAAAAATTATGTGTATGCTAGATACAGATAGTTATGTATAGTGTATTTAATGTCCTAAGTGTTATTTCTATATTATATAAATATTTTATATATATATATATATAATGTGTTAGCAGAAGCCTTGGGCAGGGATTCAAACCCAGATATGTGTGTGTATATATAAATACATATATACATGTATCTATATGTATGTATTTGTATATATGTATGTATATATGTGCATTTATCACATATAATTGTGTAAAACAATCATATCCATAGCATATGTTTTAAAATGGTGTCAGATGCTCCTGGCTTCCCCCCACTCTCCTGCCAGGGAAGGTGTCATTTTCCTGGGTCTCCCTGGAGAACAAAGCTTTCTCTGCTTTCCCTGCCACAGCTGGGATGTTCCCTGTCACAGCCTGGGGCTCCCCTGTGGTCCTGGGAGTCCTCCCATGCTGCCTCCTGTCCCTGCCCTCCCTTGCAGGTCTTTGGGGCCCTGGAGAAAGCCAAAGAGAAATATCGCTTGGAGGACTACTCGGTGAGCCAGATCTCCCTGGAGCAGGTCTTCATGAGCTTCACTCGCTTCCAGCACTACACAGAGGACAGAGGGAAATGAGCCCCTGGTGCCCCGGCACGGACTGGCCCTCAGCCTATACATAGTATATATAGAGACAGTAATTTATATATCGGCGTGTCTTAAATACTGTATCAATGTAAACCTTCCCAGCGAGGGTGAGGGGATGGCAGCTCCTGGCTGCCAGCGCTCCGGGGTGCGTGGGTGTGCGTGTGTGTGCGCATGTGACACTGCCACTCTCCAGCCTTCTTCATCCATACAGCAAAAAACTCCACCCAAAAACCCGGGAGAGCCTGGATGGGTGGAGAGGGGCGTTGGACTTGGGATGGCAGAGGAGGATCCCCTGCGCTCCCTCCTCCCTGCCCTCACTCACACCCAGCAGGACGCGCCCCGCGCTCCTCACCCGCATGTCCCTGTGTTGTTTGGTAGTTGCTCGTGGTTTAGCAGGAGCCTGTCACATAGCTCAGATCCAAACCGTCCTTGGGGCAGCAGGATGTGCTGGGATTGCCCCTGGGAGCACTTTGTGTGCAGCGAGGGGGGACAGCTCAGCTCCTGTCTGGCACCTGCCTGGCATGGAAAGAGGAGGCTCTGTCTCCTTTAAGCGCCAGGGAAAGCTTGCCAAGCGTGGCTCGAGGAGCTGGCTCTGGCCCCAGCTGTGCAGGGGGAGCTGTGGTGCCAGGAGCTGGCTCTGGGTGAGAGGTAGCCATGGAGCAGTGCCCAGAGCTCAGCCTCAGAACAACACGTGATGGGCAGGGCTGGGAGCCAGAGCTGGGGGCAGTGAGGGGTGCCCAGGGACACTGCAGGGACGGGTGAGAGGTGCCACAAGGTCCCTGGGGACGCTGTGGGTTGAGGGAGAGGTGCTGCAGGGTCTTGGCTGTGCTCTGTGGGATGGGTATGAAGTGTCACAGGGTGCCCAGGGATGCTGGTGGCCTCAGTGCTGTGCCCATGCAGGGGCTCTGCCAGCAGCACTGCCCCACACTGTGCAGGGCAGCCACAGGAGCAGCGTGAAGCCAGCGATGCCCTCGCTGTGCCCATGTCCTGCTGAGCTCACCCCTTTACACCCCACACAGCTCCAACCTGACCACATCTGTCCTGCATCTGCCTCCTCATCCCCTCTGCCCCTGACCAGGCTGTGCCAGCAGCAGGCAGGAGTAAAGGCCCTGTCCTGCCCCTGCCTGGCTCCAGGATGCTGCTGGGCACCAGCATTGCCCAGCCTTGCCTGGGCCCAGTTGGAGGAGGCAGCTCCTTTTTGGAGTTTCCCAGTGACTGGGTTGGGGTTTTTTTTGTTTGTTTGTTGGAAATCTGTGTTGATTCTTGTCTGTCCTTAACTAGTCCCTGTGTCACCTGGGGCAGCCCCTTGGGAGCTGCCCCATGATCAATGCAGAGCTATTTGCACTATAGTACTACACACAATTGCACATAATTAATATTTATGGCAAGGGGGGCTGATTCCCTCCCAGTGATTGCATTGTCAGGGGTTGGGTTATATTTTTGGGTTGGGTTTTCATTTTTTTCCTTGTGACTGACTCATTTATTCCTGTTCCATTCCTTTCCTTTGCCTAATGTTGTTGTTCAGAACAATGGTGCATCATGTTACTAAGAATTTCCCTGGATCTTAAAGCTGTGTGCTTTTATTAGTCAGCAGCCAGCAGGTGCATGGCCTGCTCTGACACCTTGGAGTCCTGTGGAGTTGCTGGCAGGGAGGGATTGCACCCTGGGAGCATCCTGGTGGGCAGCAGAGCCAGCCACTGCCAGGGCACCATGCAGGGGGAATCCCAGCAGCAGGGACTGGCCCAGGGAGGGAAGGGAAAGGGGGGGATGCTTTTAGCTGGGAGGGTGGGCTGGCAGTGCCCTGAGCACAGCAGTAGCTGTTCATGTTGGCTCTGGTGCCCCTGCAAGGCTTGGTGCTGGGTGGGGACACAGAGGCACCTTCAGCCCCTCCCTGCCCCCGATGCCATGGCAGAGCTGGGGCAGAGGCCACGCAGGGCTGGCATCCCCTGGGCCCAGCCCTCCATCGCTCTGGGGCCACCCTGGCCTGAATGAAGGAGGTGTTATGGCAGCAGCATTCCCTGTCCCAGGGCTGGAACACCCTGCCTGGCAGCGAGGCAGGCACTGTGGGCTGTGCGTGGTGCTGCTCCTGATTTCAGTCACAGCCACAGTGCCAGGTGTGCCAGCCTGGGGCTGGGAGCAGGACCAGGAGTGCTCCATGGGCAGGTGCCAGGGGCACAGCTGCTGCTGGCACTGCTCTGGCCTCCCAGGTGGGAGAAGCAACACAGCTCCTGGCCAGCTTCTACTCCGCCCTGGCTGCAGTGTGGTTGTTCCCCTCATAGGAATAATAAAGATGATTTTGTTTTCCAGTGGGTGTTTCCTGGCCTCCTTTCGAGTCAGACTCTGTTCAGCCTGTGCTGGCCTCCTGCTGTCTGTCTGGGGAGAAGGGCATGGGGGTAGAGGGGTGTCCTACGAACCAGAAGGAGAAGAGCTCAGTCTGGCTTGAAAAGCCCAGCACCTGAGGAGTTTTTTGTAGAAGCAGAAGTTGGGGTCCCCCATTCTTTTTACTTCAGGTAGCCACAACTATCCTCTCTCAGCTCTCCCAAACAGCCACAGGTGAGGGGGAGACCTGGAGCCTTTTGGCCTCCATGGCAGTGGGCAGCTGGCCCTGGCACTGCCATTCCTGCAGCTTTGCCCACTGAGATGCTGCAGCGCAGCTCTGGAGCACAGCCAGGGTGCTCAGCCCCCCTTGCAGATTCCCATATGTCCCCCCAGTCCCCAACATCACCTAAGACAGCACCAGCCCCTGGCTGAGCCCCGGGAGATGGGGCAGCATCGGGGTAAGGATGCAGCTGCGAGGAAGAGGAGCTCCAAGCCCTTGGATCCAGAGGAGCCACGGGTCAGCTGAGAGCATCCCCTCTCCAGGGGCCACGGTGCTGCAGACCCTGCTTCCCCTGCTCCCCCCGGCACAGGCGCGGCTCCACGGGCAGTTTCAGCGCTTTATTGTCTGGCGGTGCTGCTGCAGCACCCCCTGGCCTCCCGCGGCCGCAGGGGGAGCCGCTCCCTGTCCCCAGCGTGGCACCGCAGTGTCCCTGGAGCTGGAGGCTGCAGGAGCCGCAGCAGGCCGAGAACTGGCACTTAAGGAATCCTGGCTGGGGCTGCACGCTGCTCCTGTGCCGGGCACGGGGAGGGCGCGGGGCCGGGCATGGCTGTGGTCCGGTGCTCGGGGCTGGCTCGCTCCACCTCGGGCGTCTCAAAAACGCTTCAAAAACGCCTCCGATGCTGGGCTGTCACCAGGTGCTCGCAGCTTCGTTTCTCTTAGAAAGAAACCAAAGGCAACCTTTTCTTCCCTTTTATGAGCTGTTTTCGATTTTGGCCAGAAATTGCTGTGCCCACCAATCCTCCAGGTCGATGGGAACGAAGTCTGAGAAAGAGGGGAGGGAGAGAGGGGAACAGCTGGAGCAGGAGCAGAGCTCTGGGTGCTCCTTCCAAACCCCAGAAAAAATAACCATGGAATCACAGAATATCCTCAGCTGGAAGGGGGAGCCACAGGAATCACCCAGCCCAGCCCCTGTCCCTGCACAGACACCCCAACAATCCCACCCTGGGCATCCCTGGCAGCACTGTCCAAGCTCTCCTGGAGCTCTGGCAGCCCCGGGGCTGTGCCCATTCCCTGGGGAGCCTGGCAGTGGCAGCACCCTCTGGGGGAAGAGCCTTTCCTTATCTCCAATCTAATGACACCCCCAGGTGTCCTCCACCCCTATGCCGTGTCCCCAAAAGGCCAGACTGGATCAACAGGGACATTCTCTTCCTTGGGGAGCTCTCAGCTGCTGTGAGAGCCCAAAGGCTGCTGACTCCAGGTGCCACCAGACAAGTGTTGTCCCCAAGCCCAATTGGTCCTGCTGGCCCCAGGAGAAGCAGGTTCGCACAGGCAGCTCCTCTCTCTCCAGCATGATGCCGAACCCCTCGGTGGCAGGAGAGGGCCTGAATCCCAGAGGAGTCAGCAACACAGTGGAACATGCAAGGGATGCAGTGGGACATCCCCACCGCAGTGCCTGGGGACAGCTGTGCCCACAGCACCCCCAGAGTGACCTCAGCACCAGCAGGACAGACCCATCCAGCATTGGGATCCTCCTCCTCCTTCCACTACAGCCCCGTTCAGGGGCAGGCTGAGCCCACAGCCCCTCCCTGCACCCCGAGCCTGATGCACCCCAAAGGGCACCACCACTGCCACTCACTTTTGAGTCCGGGGTTGGGGGTTTTCTCCACGTACTGCACGGGGCCGCAGGCGCTGTCCCCGCTCCGGCTGCTGTCCAGCTGCTGCTCTACCTGCTGCCAGGCTGGGGAGGGAACGAGGCCGGGTGGGTTTGGGACCGGCTCCCAGGGCAGGGGGCTGCGGGACAGGAGCGGGAGGCGGAGCAAAGGAGGGAAGTGCCCAGGCCGGGGACTCGGTGCCTGTCCCCAGCACGGGGCAGGCGCTGGGGAGGGGCTCCACGTGCTCCAGCTCCCCCGGCTGCTGCCCCTGGGACCCTGTGCCCTCACCTTCATAGACAAAGCGGACGTTCTCCTCGTGGGCCAGCGTGTAACATTCCTCAGGGGCTGAGATCTGCTGCAGCAGCAGTGGGGGCCTCTTGCCATTCACTCTGTTGAAGACGAGTTTCTGTGCTGGGCTGTGGAGGGAGGGAAGCAGGGGGAGGTGAGGGCACAGGCAGCTCTGCCCACCCCAGCAAGAACTGGGGCGGTTCAGGTGTCCTGGACTGTGTCCCCACAATGCACACACTCACCCACAGCTGCAGCCGCCCTGCCCTGTCCCCAAGGAGTGCGATGGAAAGGGACCCAGCCCCAGGGACAGGGGATTCTGACACAGGAGGGGTGCAAGGGGACCTCCCTGGGGAAAAGCCCCAGCTGCCCATCTCCTACCCATCCTCCAATCTAGCACCAAGTGTAGTCCCTAAGATAAAGAATCTGCCACCAAAAGTGCAGGAATATCAGGAAATTGAAGTGAAATTCAGTCAGGTACTGGACAGGGGATGTGCCATCCTCTGCAGATCAAACACCCAGGTACACAGGAACAGCTCTGGCCCCAGCATGGGGCACACAAGGTGCCCCAGGACTGGGATGTTACACTCTGAAAAGTGGGAGCAGGTCAGGCTTCCTCAGAGCTGGGATCCCCTCTGGTGAGGGGCACTTCAACCACCCCCTGCCCGGATGAGGCAACACCCGCCAGAGCTAAAGGCAAGACTTGGGATGAGACCTGGGAGCACATTCAATGCAAACTCCAGCATTTTGGCTTTTCTGCCCAGCTCTAGGGCAGGACACGCTTGCAACAGCCACGTTCCTCATGGGGCAAAGTCTAAGGGGCCCTAGGAGTGGGATTGGAGGGCAGGAGGGACTGGGAGGAGGCAGCTCCTGCAGATCTGCAGGCAGGGGCTGGGGAGAGCAGCAACTCTCAAGCCCCCACAGCCAGGGGCAGGCAGGAGGGCAAGTGTGGAGAAGCCACTCCAGTGAATTCCAGGGGTCCTGGGAAGGAGAGGAACTGGGGAGTAAGGGGGGAGCTCATTTCTTGGAGCTGGAGAGGACGTGCAGAACCAGTGGGGTCCCACTACCCTGTGTGGGTGTGCTGTGACTCCAGGCCTCCAGTCGGGAAAGGGTCCCCGTAGGGATCCCATCCGCACCTCCCAGCCACTGGAAGACCCCACAGCACCCTGCCAACAGCCCCGGGTACTGCTGCGGGACACTGGTGTTCACCAGAAAGTGTCACCCCGGCTTTTGGGGCAGAGGGGAGCGCGGCTCCGCGGCCCCCGGGGGTGCGCGGCGCGGCCAAGGCGGGCGGGACCGGCGCTGGCCCCGCCGCCCGCTTCGTGCAATCGGGGCCGCCGGCGGAGGGGCTGGACCAGCCCGGCCCCGGCTCTGCCCGCACCGGGACCCCCCCGTGCCGCCTCCTTGGCGTGACCCCGCCGGTCCCACTGCCCGCGGGTTTGGGCACGGCCCGTGGGCAGGAGGGGGGGCGGCCACCCCGGTGTGTCCCCGACGCGGGGCGGCCACGGCGCAGGGCACCGAGCCCAGGCGTGCCCGGAGCTCCGCGGGACGCGCCAGCACCGCCGAGACCCCCGGGCCGGGCGGCACCGAGCAGAGCCCCCGGGCCCCCGTCCCGCGTCCGGCCCGGCCGTCCCGTTCCCGTTCTCTTCAAGGTCAGACCCGGCCGCCCCGCGCCGCTCCCCGCCAAGGTCACCGGCGCTCACCTGGCCGGGGGCCACAGGCCGGGCTGCGCTCGCCCCCGGTACTCGCCCAGCTTGCTGCTCTCCACCGCCTGCTGCGTGGGACCTGCGGGGAGCGCGGGGCGTCAGCGGCGGCCGGGCGGGACGGAGCCCCCGCGGCCCCGGCCCCGCGCCCCCCGGTACCTGTGCGCCGCTGCGTGGCGAGCTTGCTGGGGCCCCGCGTCAGCGTGTACATGGTGCGGGCCCCGGCCCACGGCCCCGCCGCCCTCTCGAGTGCCGCAGGTGCCCCTCGCCGGGGCCTTAAGCAGGCAGGGCCGGGCCCCCCCGGCTCCGACACGCCCCCGTACTTAAAGGGGAACGCGCATGGAGCGAGGGGGACGCGGAGCCGGCGCCCAGAGCCCGGGGGGAGCGGGGGACACCCGCGGGACGGGTCGGGGGGAGACACACAGGTCGGTGGGAGGCGTGCGGGGACACACGCGACACGTGCGTGCTGTGCAAGGGACATGTCTGCGTTGTGGGGACACACAGGGGACGCGCACGGGATACATCGGCAGCACACGTGTGGATTTATGGGGACACACAGGATGCAGGAACAAGCAGGGCACATGCTGGGAGCACATGTGAGGACTTTCATGGGACACAGAGGGGACATGCGGGAGACATGGGACTCGCACAGGACACACGGAACGCGCAGAAGGGACGTTGGACCATGCGGGGCTGAAGTAGGGGAGAGGGCACAGCAGGCACGTGGGACACACGATGGCACAGGCGCGCAGGGGACACGGGAGTCACGGCAAACTCGGAGGGGACCTGCACGGGGACATTCGGGATACGGGACACTGGAGCCACGGCACACACAGGGGACAGATAGGGGTCATTCCTGGGACACAAAGGACCCGGGCAGGGAAAAGTGAAGGGGTGCAGAGGCAGGGGCTGAGGTACCACCCCCACAGGGACAGCGCAGGGAGCCGGGTGGGCAGCCGCGTCCCCGCCAGCACGGTGATCCTTGGAGCGGGGGTTCCGCCAAGGTGTCCCCACGTGGCAGGAGGTGCAGACCCAGGACACGACCCCGAGCTGGTCCCCGGCCACCCCGCAGTGTCCACCGGCCGCCCCCGTGGCTGGCGACAGCACCCAGAGTTTTGGGGAGAGGCCGTGTGACAATCACACTGGGGTCTCTGGGGGCTCCAGGGGCTGCAGAGCCACCCCACGAGGGTGACCTTTGCCTTTCCGCCACGTTGCCCCGGTAGTGGCTGCAGAGGGAGGGCTGTAGGAGGGTACCTCCCATAAAAGCCCAGCTTCGCCTGGCCCTGGTGGGTGCCAGGCACGCGTGGACCCATCGCGCGTGTGCATCCACTGCTGCCACTCCCAACCCTGTTACTGTGCCTAAATACACTCCTGACCCACGGGATGCCACCAATGGCTGTCACCCGGCTTGTAACGTGCTGGGGGCTGTGCCTCAGTTTCCCCCCGGACCTGCCCGGGGTTTCTAAGCGCCTGTTGGCGCATCCCTGAGCCTTTCCATGCTGGGGAGGGCTGAACCCCTAATCCTTGTGCTCCAGATGGATCCCTCCGGACCTCCATCACCACTGACAGCTGCCGCGGAAGAGGGGGGGTGGTGTCCCTCCCCGGCTCCGTTTCCCTGGGGTGTCCGCGCAGAGCCTCACTTGCCCCTTTTGGGGGGTGCCGGTGCTGGGGAAGCGGCCGGGCCGGGACTGGGGCCGGGGGAATCTCCGCGGGGGCGGCGGGACCGAGGGGCAGCGGGGCAGGATGGCTCCCGGCCGCGCCGCTGGTGTAGTGGTATCATGCAAGATTCCCATTCTTGCGACCCGGGTTCGATTCCCGGGCGGCGCACTTACTTTTAGTCTTGCTCGATGTCGCCATAGGACGCGAAACACGCCCGCACCGCTGCTCTCAAGGTGAAGAAAAAAGGAGAGTTTATTTTCTGACTCCAACACTCATAGTTTTCCACAAATGACAGTGGATTGGAAGGTGACAGTGCCACCTCTCCAATGACACCGGACAAACCAACAGTCCATCAAATTTCCCCTCCTCCATAAAAGAATGCAAAACTAAGTTATTTACAGAAACTGTGTGTGAAAGTTTGCTACAAGAATGTAAACATCGGAACGCTTAGAAATTCTCAAAACATCGGGGCGGCCGCTGTGCCTTTCCCCTCCCCGCCGTGCGTTGCTCCTCCCGCGGCGCGGGGCGGTGCCGCGGCCGCGCTTCCCTCCCGGCCCGGCCATGCAGGTCCCGGCGGCGGCGGAGCGGAACAAGGGCCCGATCCTGGCGGTGCTGCGGGAGTGCGCGGGGCCGGGCGCGGCGCCGGGCGCGCTGCGGGCGCTGGAGGTGGGCGCGGGCTCGGGGCTCCACGCCGCGCACTTCGCGCGGGCGCTGCCGCAGATGCGCTGGCAGCCCTCGGACATCGACCCGCGGGCGCTGCGCAGGTGAGCGGGGCCGGGGGCACGGGGGAGCCCGCAGCACTCCGGGGGCACCGCCTGCAGCCCCTCCCTCGGGCCATGCACCGCGGCCTCGGTTCTCTGCTCCCCGTTTTGTTTTTTTTTCTTTATTTATTTTATTCCGTTTGGGGAAAACCCCAATATCTAATTCTCCTGCAGGCCTGGCTCTCCTGCTTAGTGCTTTGCTCCCTCCAGGAAAACCCCGATATCCAGCTCTTGGATAAACTGGATACGTATTTTTTCTAGAAAAGACCCATTCAACAGTGGACCCAGGCTCCACAAATTTTTTATTTTTTCAAGAAAAAACCCAATGGCCAACTCTCCAGCAGCCCAAGCTCCCCTGCTCAGTACTGTATTCTTTCCAGGAAAACCCCAATATCCTGCTCTCAGATGAGATTTATGTGTATTTTTTCACAGCAAAGACCCCCTTGGACAGTCCAGGCTCTCTGGCTTGATGCTTTATTTTTTCCAGGCAAACCACAATATTCAGCTCTTGCCCAGCCCAGGCTCCCCAGGTCAATACTCACAATATTTTTTTCAATAAATCCCCAATATCCAACTCCCAAACAACCCATGCTCCCCAGCTCAGGACTTTATTTTTTCCCAGAAACCCCCCAAATCCAGCTTTCCACTGTAGAAAAAAAAAAAAAGCCTGGTGGGGAGATGCTGGAACCAGCCCCTGTCCAGGAGAAGTTTTGTGCTGCCCACCCAGCAGCATCCAAATAAAATAATATATGGGTAAAAATAATCTCCAGGCTGGGAGGCTGCAGGAGCTGAGACCTCGGTGGTGAATGTGCCAAAAAGGGTGTAAATAACACCAAAATCAGGAGGTGCTGGTGCAGTGGTGCCAATGGGGTCCCCACAAGGGGAGAGTGCTCCAAACGTGGCGAGGTTGGGCCCTGGGGCCTCTGCATCCCCATGCTGCATCCCCGGTTGTCCAGGTGCTTCCAGTTCTCTGTGTGGCAGCTGGAAGCAAAGGGCTGGGCAAGGACCCCCAGGCTGTGCTGGACCCACATCCCTGTGGGTGTTTCTCCACTCCTGAGGGTCCGTGCAGGGCTCTGGCCCTGCCTGCAGCGGCTGCAGGGGCACCCGGCCGGCCTTGAGCTGGACTTGGTGCCCACAGCATCGCTGCCTACGTGGAGGCCACGGGGCTGCCCAACCTGCTGCCCCCCATCCTGCTGGACGTGTCCCAGGGCTGGGAGACCTGGGGGGGCACCCAGCCCGCCAGCCTGGACCTGCTGGTCAGCATCAACATGATGCACATCTCAGAGCTGCGCTGCACCGAGGTGAGCGCCCTCCGCAGCCCCTGTCCCTGCTCAGGGGGGGCTCCCGGGGGTGTCCCCAGCCCCCTGACCTGTCCCCACATCTCTCGTCCCCCAGGGCCTGTTCAGGGGTGCCGGGGTGCTGCTGAAGCCCGGAGGTGTGCTCTTCACGTATGGGGTGGGTCCCCTGTCCTGGTGCAGGAGAGTCCTGGGGGCTGCAGGGTGCCAGAGCAGATTCTGGGGGGCAGCTCCGCTCATGGCTTAGGGAGGGAGCTGGGAAGTGCAGGGGCTTGGCTTTTGGGGGTCTCTGCCTTTTGAGGCACATGCTGAGCCCTGGAAGGGGCAGTTTTGGAGGAGGCAGGTCCTGTCCTCCCTCACCTTATCCAAAGCAGGGTCTGGGGTGCCTGCAGAGGGTGACAGGACTCCCAGTGGGTGACAGGACTCCTTGGGGGCCGTGTCTCTTCCCGCTTGGCTTCTGTGGGGGCAGCAGCCTGTGGCAGGGGGGCTGGGGGGCACAGGGGGCTCCTGCCTGCAGCTCCAGCTGTGTCCCACCAGCCCTACGCCGTGGACGGCCACATCAGCCCCCAGAGCAACGTGGACTTCGACCGCAGCCTGAGGCAGAGGTAGGAGGGGGCTGGGGGGCTCCTGGGCCCCATCCTGTCCTCTGTGTCCCCCCCCGCCGGAAGCTCCCACCCTGCGTGGTCCTTCGAGATAAGCCAGGCCTGAGGGCAGCCCCCGGCCGGGGGTGTCCCGGGTGTGACCCCCGGCTCCTCCCGCAGCAATCCCGCCTGGGGGCTGCGGGACACGGCAATGCTGCGGGAGCTGGCCCAGGCCAACGGGCTGAGCCTGGAGAGGATGGTACGTGCTGGGCCCGGGGCTGAGCCTGGAGAGGATGGTACGTGCTGGGCCCGGGGCTGCCCGTGCTGCTGGGCACCTCTGAGCCCGGCTCTGTGCTTCCAGGTGGACATGCCGGCCAACAACAAGAGCCTGATCTTCCGCAAGCTGTAACCCGCCCTGCCGGCACTGCCGTCCCCACTGCTGCCTCCTGCAGGGTGTCACTGTCCCGCCGTGGCTGCCACTGCGGCTGGGGACAGCAGTGATGGGACAGAGCCCCGCTCACCCAGCTGGGGCTGGCTTGGCTGGGCAGGGTCCATCTGCCCTGGTGCCTTTGGGGCTCCCTTCGCAGTGGGATGCCCCAGCCTGGGCCACAGGACCCAGCACAGCTGCCGCGGGGGGGCACAGGTGTGGGGGGGGACAACACCCCTGGGCATGGGGGAGACTCCTTGCTCCGTTTTCTTGGAGGATGCTGTGCCAATGGTGTCTCCCTTCCCCCGTTCCTCAGGATTGTGCTGTTGTCCCCCCAATAAACTCTGTGGCTTTGCCCCCCACACCCCAGCAGCTCCCTGATGTTTTCAGCACAGACACTGGGAGTGGGGGTGTCCCCAGTTCCAACTCCAGCACCAATGAAAGGGTCAGGTCCAGCACCCAGGGGTGTTACACTGGGCCCAGAGGCTTTGGTGAAGTGGGAAGATTTTATGGGTGGGGTGTTCCCAGCAGGTCTCCCACCCCTCTGCAGCCCAACCCAGTTCTCCATTGCTTCTGGACAGGCTGGGGTAGGGGTCACACGGTGGGGGAACATGCAGCAGATAAATTACAGTGGACGTGGGAGCTGGTCTGGGGCTCAGCACGGGGCTGAGGAGAACTACCTGACAGTGGTAACCTCTAGACACAGGCACTGGTGCGGGGGCTCCCTCAGGCTCCCCCCTCCGTGCTGTGTCTGCAGCTCCCCCTGTCAGCACATCCTGACTCTCCCCTAGTCCTGGAAGCGGTTCAGGAGGTCGCAGGTTTTCTTCTCCATCAGCTCATAGATCTTCTTCACCCGTTTGTCGTTGGCTGCCCGGACGTAGCTGCTGGGGTCCAGCGTGGCCATTCCGTCGTGCACCTCGCCCATGATGATCAGGGGCCCGTCCTCCGCCGTCATGTTGGGGCAGGGGCAGCTCCAGTCCATGTCGGTCAGGGTCACCTCCAGGTACTTGATGTTGAAGAACTTGAGGCCCATCTTCTCATCCTTGAGGACGTCCTCGAGGGCGAAGCGGGCTATGCCGGAGTCCTGGTCCTCCACGATCTCCATGAGCCGCCCCACGATGGCGAAGTCGCTGCGGCAGAGGCTCAGCACCATCTTGCTCTTCAGGCGGCAGGCCTTGCACTGCAGGCTCTTGGGGAAGGGGCACACGTCCTCGCAGGTCTCCTTGCTCTCAAAGTTGTTGGTGTTGCCCTCGCAGCCGCCGTAGACGAAGGAGTGGCACTGCTTCAGCAGGTGGTTGTACGCCCAGCGCGGCTCCCAGTTCTGGCAGGGCCCCTGCACCATGGGCAGGAGGCAGGTGGGGCGGGCGCTGCCCAGGCAGGCGGCTCGGCACTCCTCGTACGTCTCGAAGTGGTTCCTGTTGGCCCCGCAGCCGCCGTAGCGGAAGGTCAGGCAGGAGCCCTGCTTGGCGTCGAAATGCCAGCGCACCTCCGTGGGCTCGCAGCGCCTCCGGTCCGGCTCCTTCAGGCACTCGGCGCTGGGGAAGGGCTGGGGGCTGCCGCTCCGCGGGGTCCCCCCCGGCTCCCGCCGGAGCACCGACAGCGGGAAGTCGGCGCGGAGCAGCCCGGCGGCGTTGCGGGCCGTGCAGGTGTAGATGCCGGCGTCCTCGTAGCGGGCGTTGTAGATGACCAGCTGGCCGATGTTGGTGACCACCACGTTGCCGTACATCTGGTCCGGCCGCATGATGAAGTTCTCCTCCCGCTCGCTCTGCTTCTCCCAGGTGATGTCGGGCTGCGGGCGGCCGCTCACGTCGCAGCGGAAGCTGACGGTGCCGCCGGCGCGCACGGACTGGTGGAAGGGGTTGGTGTAGAGCGCGGGGGGCACGGGCAGCTCGGGGCCGGCGCCCGGCGTGGGGCGCGCCGTGGTCTCCTGCGGCACGGGGCTGGTGTCGGGCCAGGTGAAGATGTGCTTGCAGGGCACCGTGGTGAGGCGGGTGCCGCGCAGACACGCCTCGGCGTCCATGTAGCACTTGTTGTAGTAGGTGAGGCCGTCGGAGGCGCAAGTGAAGTTGGGCTCCTTCTCGCAGCGGTCCTTGCACTTGCACACGGGCTGCCCGTCCCAGATGTCGCAGTCGGAGCCCTGCTGCGCGCACACGAAGCTCTCGCAGGACGCTGCGGGCGCCAGCGCCAGAGCCGGGACGCTGCCGTCGGCAAAGCGAGCGGCCACGCAGCTCCGCAGCCCACACACGTTGGTGCAGCATTTCTCAAAGTCTTCACAGTCCTGGCCGGGGAGGGAGAAGAGATTGGGGGGGACGTGGAGGTCACCGCTCTGCTGGGGCTGTGGGTGCTGTTCCCACCCCTGTGGGACTTTGGGGTGGGCAGGTGTCCCCCGCGCAGCCCTGTGCACCTCCAGCATCGCTGGGCTCCGGCTAAGGGCCAGAGCTCCCCGGCACGGCCGTGCCAGCCCCAGCCCACCCTCAGCACCCCCAGGATGTTTGCGGGTGCACCGCAGTGATGATGGTCCCTTCTCCTCACAGCAGAGAGCATCTTGCCCTTCTCAGCTTTTGCTGGCCGAGGGGAGGCAGAACGCAGCAGATGAATTGTGAAGGAGTCTCCCCTCGGGGTTCAGACAGCCCTAACCAGGTGGGGTTACCCCTGCTCAGCCTGGTGGAGCCAGGGCTCTCTGGAATGGACAGCCCGGCCCGTGGGTGGGCTCCGGCCCCCAGGGGAAATTTGGGAGAGGATTCTGTTCTCGGGCTGATGGGGTCCGTGTCCCAGCACACCCATTCCTTTCATCCCAGCCAGCCCTTTGACAGGGTGGAAGCATCCTGGGGGTGCACAAGGAGAGTGTTCTGACCAAGGGACACGGTCTGAGGGGGTGACACGAGGGGCCACCCAGCAGTTTCTCTGCCTGTGGGCAACAGGGGAGCCCAGCAGACAGGAGGGGCTTAGGGGGCAAAGCTGCAGCAGGGCTGCAGAGCCCGTTGCTCTCAAACAACTGAACCGGCTGTGCCACCCAGCACAGCACCCACACCACACCCCAAAGCATCTCCTTCGGGTGCCTGGGGATGCCCCCCAAACCCCGTTACCGCCCGCAGCCCCCCCGCTCACCTGGTCGGCCTGGCACTCCCGCTCGCAGGTGCTCTGGGCGTCCACCCACAGGTTGGGGTTCAGCTGGTTGGGGCACACGCCCAGGTGCCGCATCCTGCCCGGCTGCAGGCTGAGCCCGGCCGCCGCCGCCAGCACGGGCAGGAGCAGCGCGATGCGCAGCGGGCCCCGCTGCCGGCCCGCCCGCTGCCCCCGGGTCCCGCGCCCGCCTCTGCCCCGAGGAGCCATCGCGGCCGCCCCGCGCCGCCGGCCTGGCTCGCTGGCGAGGGCTCGGGGTAAATCACATTCAGGACGGACGGGATGAGGGAGAAGGCGGGCGGGGGACAAAGAGTAGGAGGAGAGGACCAAACCTCTGTCCTTCAGCACACCCGGCGCCCGCCGGACCACCGGCGATGCCGCCCGCCGCCTCCATCCATCGCGGTCGGCTCTCGGGGACGCGGCGGCAGTGGCGGGCGGCTCTCGGGGCTCAGTCCATCCCCGGCACGGCCAGCGGGGCGAGTGGGGTGGAAGGGGAGGACGGGAAGGTTGTAATCTGAATCCCCTCCCTTCCCACTGATGTTTCTGGGTGTTTGGAATGGGAAAGGCGCTGACCTCAGCCTCTAACCCCGGCGAGCCCGGCGATCCCTGGGCAAACACGGGGGGAGATCAAAGGCAGAATGCAGAAAGTCTCCAAAGAGGGAGAGTGAAAGGGGGGGCGGGGGGGCGCACACAGAAACCCGCCCGGCCCACGGAGCCGAATTCCTGCAGGATGAGAAAACAGCCGGAGCCTGCGGTCCCCTCGGACGGGGCGGCCGGCGGGAGGGACGCGGAGCCCACGGAGCGGGCGGCGGGACCCGGCGGGCCCGGGCGTCCCTCGCCCCGCACCGCATCTCGGGCACCCACCGGCCCCGCAGCCGAAGGTGCCGGGAGCGGGACAGCGGCACGGATCCATCCCGGCTTTCCAGCCCGCATCCCACCCGTGCCGTGCTGCGGGCACAGGACCGTGTCTGGCCTGGCGGGGTGGGTGCCCACCCAGGCCCCCCCGGAGGGGCTCCCAGCCCTCCCTCCCCGGTGATTTACAGCCAGGATGTTTCCTGAGCCACACCAGACCCCGGCACGTTGTGCTGGGGCTCAACCAGCACGTCCCGCACCAGCCCAGAGCTGGCAGGAGCCGGCCCCGGCTCCCAGGCCAGATCCCCCTAATCCCCGATGGAGACTGACCTGCAGCAGGAACATTTAATGGCATTTTGGGAGCATTAACTCTTCCGGCTCTGGTGAGAGCCTCAGCCCTGAGGAGGCTTTGCAGCCCCTGTGAAACAGCAAACCCGAGGGCGTTTTGCCCCGGGGAGGAGCTCAGCACCTCCATTCTCCCCTCTTGGGGAGCACGTGGTGGAGAGGACAAAACCGGTGGGAGCCCTTTCCTTTTTTGTTGGGGTTTTTCTGTGGTGAGGGTGACCCAACCCAGCCCCACTCCAGAGCTGCTTTCACATGGAATGGTTTGGTGCTCCCCCAGTCTGTGGCTCCTTGGGGAAGCCCTTTTGCCCCAGACCCGGTGATTCGGGGGACCCTCAGCACCCCCACGCTGGTGTGAGCAGGGTGCACCACAGTGCTCTGGCACGGTGACCTCCAGCCAGCAGCAGTGACAGTGCTGTGACCACCCCTGCCACCTGTGCCACCAGCACACAGCACTGCTGCTGCCTCGGGCTGCCCATGGTGATCCTGGGGCTCCCTGGGACCCAAACCCCAAAGCACAGCCAGGTCTGTCACCAGCTGGCCATGGCCATGCATGGAGGGCTGGAGTGTGTCCATGGCTGTGCCCTGAATCCCGTTCCACAGCCAAGCAGGCTCCCAAGGGTCCATCCAGCTGCAGATGATGAGGGAAGATTCTGCTGCCCTGGGACACTCGTGGGGAGGCTGATGTTCTGCAAACAGGGAATTGCATCAGGCCAGCCCAGCCAGGAGCTGCCAGGGCCTGTACCCTGCATGCCCTGGCAGCCCGAAAGCCCCAGACTGACCCAGCTGGCCCCAGGCACTCCCTGATCCACAAACCCACAAATTCCAGCTGGGAAGCAACATGGCAGATGTACAGCACCTTGGTCCCAGGGTGCAGCCCAGAGGCACAGGGCCACTTTGGGGTGTCCCAGGGTCCTTCCAGAGGAACTGGGGCAGGAGGGAAAGGGGACCTAGACCTAGAGCCCAACTTCTGCCCATAGCCATGTCTGAGCTCTGTGTGGTCATATCATGATGCCAGTGCCAGGCTCTGGGTTGGTTCTTGCCCCACTGCCCCTTTCCAGAGGCAGAGGAGCAGTGCCAGAGGCTGGCATGTGTCACACCGGAGACCAAGGTGCCTCATGCCTGTGCTCAACATCAGAAGCTGCAAGGACAAGCCAGGAACCTTCACCTCAGTGGTGCAAGGCTGGATGGAGGAATGGCAGCAGCTGCACGGCTGGAAAAGCAGCTCCCAACAACTGGAAATCCTCACCCACACCTTGGGACCCCGACCCAGCCTCTTCTAGTGCTTCTTCAGCTGAAGGTGAATGACAAAGCAACTCTTCCCACCCTGACCAAGCCCACAGAAATTCCACCACCTCAACAGCTCCCAGCTGTTCACCTCCATGTGTCCAGGCACCAACTGCACCCTAGAACAGGGATTTTTTTGGGTCACTTTCAAAGATCCCAGACACAGATGAGGATTTTATGGTTCATCTTCTCCCTCCAAGACAAGGAATTGGCCCAGCAGCGTGTCCTGGAGGGAAGGGTGCCATGCTCCCTATCCCTGCTCCCACAACCTGCTGCACCCAGCAGGCTCCTGTCCCTCCAATGCACCCGTGGGCAGCTGCACCCTCATTTTCACGCATCTTGCAATTGTATGAAGGTCACCACCTCTTCCCAGCCTATGTGGGACAGTGGGACCAACCCAAGAAACCTCTCATCAGAAAGGTGAGTGCGGAGCAACACACTGAGTGACCAAAGCCCTGAATCATCCCAGAGCAACCTGCTCCCTCCTTTCTCCGAGGAGCAGAGCCTTGAAGCTCTCGCAGCCTTCCCAGCCGGCTCAGGCTGTGCAGTGTTTTCCTGCCCGGCTCTTCCCAGGCACAGCTGCGGCCCCGCAGCCCCCGCTGCTCCGCCCTAATGGGCTCCGGCTGTCCCGACCCCACCTGAAACCACACACAGCCTTTGTTTCGGCCCTGGGAGAGGGAACAGACACTTCCAGAACCCCCTGAAGAAAAAGAGGAAAAAAAAGGGCTGTGTGACTCTTCCCTGACCAGGCTTTCACCTTAGCTCCAGGGTTTTCCAGGCTGCAGACACGATCTCATTTCCCCCTGCCCCCTCCCAGCCCCAGCAATTACTACTTAAGCTGTTAAAACAAGCGTGGCCAGTCTGGTACGAAGTGGAAAATCTGATCCTAGGGAAGTGAGAAGGCAGGGGAAAAGGGAGGTCAAGGGGAGGTGGGCTGGGAGAAGGGGATCAGACAAGAAGTCTCCCTCCACCCCAGGATCAAATCCCCTTTCTCTGGGGCTCCTGGTGCCTCCAAAGGCCACTTTGGTGTGACACCGGTGCTCCGAGCTCCCTGCAGCATCCCCTCCCTTTCAGTCCCATTTGTCCCAGGATGGCTTCCAGCTTGCTCCAGTCTGGGCTGCCACAGCGCTCGCTGCTCCCTCAGGATCACCCAGACCCAAAGAAGGGATTTAGGGTTTGACTGTACTTGTCCTGCCCTGTGGAGCAGGGACTGGGCACAATTCCTGGCAAACTGCTGGAGACCGTGGCTTCCTGCAGCCACCTACGGGACCAGCCCTGTTGGAGACGAGTTTGTGTTTCCTTAGGGCTCCACTACCCCAAATCAGTGGTTCTGTGAGAATCAAGAATAGATTTCTGCAGATTTCTGCATCTACAGAACAGGAATCATGGCTTCCCAGAAAATGTAATTCAAGTTATTTTGTGGATGACCTGGAAATGGGAATATACACCTGTAACACAAACAGTCCCAAATCCCCATGCATGGGCAAAACCACCACCTTTTTCCCTTCAGCCTCTTTCCAGCCCACACAAAAATGGATACTTCTCCTCTTTTCAACTGGTAGTTCAAAACAAACAAAAAGACTTTAATTTATACAAAACAAAACCATGTAGAATCAGTTAAACAACACTGACTGTACAAAGGAATAAAAAAATAAACGGATAGTCCAAAAAAACCCAACTCAGGAATGGTACAAGTGTTGGAGAGCAGCTACAGACTAGTGTTGACATCAGATGCAAGAATCTTTTCCTTTTAAATTAAAAAATAAAAAAAGTTTGTTGCTGGGCAATCACTCCAGGGAAATCTTCCATCCTCACTCCAGACAGGATCTGCGAGACTTCACAGGGTGACAAAACCTAAACCAACCACAGGGAAACAGCGTGGGGAGGTGGCACACGTGGCACAGCCAAACCAAAGCAGAGGTACAGCGAGTTTTGAGCCATGCAGCAGCTTGGTGATTCCAGGAAGGATCCCTTTCTCCCTCTGTGTCCCGCACACCGGCCGGGCCGGGGGCGATCCTGGAGGAGCCGCCCTTGGCGGTGCCGGTCACCTGTTGGCCGTATATCCCTGTGCTGCTGAGCCAGCAATTGTCTTCTGCTGCTGTTAAGTGATGGGAAACAGGTGCCAGCCATCCAGACAGGTTCTCCAAATCCCCCGGCCTTCGTGCCACCGGGACAGCCCGGCTGCGGCTTTGCTCTCGAGCCAAAGCATCCCTTCAAAGGATTCCTCTCCCCCTCCACCTGCCTGGGGTTTAATTCTGTCCTCGCTCACTTGAGCTGGGTGATAAAGCACGAGAGAGCCGAGCCAAGAGACCTGCCCATGCTGGGCTCTGCAGGGAGGGGAGGGGGAAGCCTCTGGCACCCCCCAAGTCGGCTTGGGAGGGAGGGAAGCGGTGTCCCCACAGGGGGACGTGTCCCTGCTGTCCCTGCTGTCCCTCCTGTCCCTGCTGTCCCTCCTGTCCCTGCTGTCCCTCCTGTCCCTGCTGCCTGGACACAGCGGGTCCGTCGGCCGCGCCGGAGCTGCAGCGGCTTCATCCTGCCCACACAGTGCCCCAGGCTGCCTGGAAAGGGGGAGCACAGCAAGCTGATCCCAGGAGGAGATGGCAGCACTGTATACTTCACTTACTACCACCCTACTCACAGTCTACACACCCTGACCACCTGTGAGAACCTGCCACCAAAGCCCAGCCCCACTGCCAGGCTCCCTTAGCTTTCGGGATAAGGGCTGGGTGCTATTTCTCAGTTTGCAGGTGAATTTCCAGCACAGGTCAGCTATGGAACAAAGCCAGAGAGGCAGCTGCACTTGCTCGACAGAAGATCCATCCCAAGCTCTTGCCCCTCCAAGATCCAGGAGCCATGCCATGGAGCAAAGCAGCTTGCTCTCCCAGTCTCCTGGGACTGCTCCAAGAGCCAGGTGATTTTACCACTGAGGGACCTGGAGATGGCCATTTCCTCATCCCAACCTTCCACCTTCCCAGTCCCTGCTCCTTCATGCTCCAGTGGGAAAAGCCACTTCTGTCCTTTCCCACTTTCATCCAGGAGGAGCCACAGCAGCATGAGCTCAGGCAGCATCTTTGGGAAAGCAAAGCTGGAAGCAGCCAGGATCCAGGAGCTGTCATGGATAGAGGGCACTAGAAGCGATGGATGAGACTTTGCAACAATAAGGGAAAAAATTCAGCATTTTTCCCCTGCTTTAGGCACAATGCTCCCAGCCCCTGCTCCCAAATCCCCGATGAGAAAGCACAAAGTGAGCAAGGCCTCAGTCTGACCCCAGAGCTGCCTCTTCCTCCTGCCTGCCACAGCACTCCAGCCCCCCAGGACCCTGGCCTTGCTGCTCTGCTTCTCCAAGCACTGCCATCCCACCCTGCCTTCAGCACTCACAGGTTCTAGTGAATGGTAGGAATAGAGCAGCTTGGGGCATGTTCCATGCCAATCATCCTTTCCTTCTGCACATGTAGTATTTAAAAGCACCAGCACGAGCCCAGAGGTGAGGGAAAGTCTCTTAAAGCATTTATGTGTTTTCATTGGAAAATCCTCCACTTGTCCCCTTTGCTGACACTGGGAAAGTCAATCCAGTGCTTGTATTTACATGGCTGCATAAAATTTTCCCTGACTGCTTCTTAAAAAAACCCTTAAAAAACAAGTGATATTTATATATATGTATAATATTTACATAAATAAGTGAAGGTGGCGAACGGAGCGCTGCCTTCCTCTTTCCAATTGGCCAACTCTTGCCTTGTTTTCTGGTTTTTTGGCAACAGCAGGTTAACATCCTGGTGAAAACTGTCATTAGTCCCCCGTCCCTGCTTCTTTTTGTCTACATCCAATGACCACTATTGCACCAGCAATCTGTTCAGGAGGCCAAGAGTTAAAGTTGCAGCACAGACTCTCCTTGCCTACTCCCTTAAGCCTCTCAATCTTCCATTAAATCCATTGCTCCATTGAGACTGGATGAGCTTTTTTTCCCCTTCCCCCCTCCCTAACCCGGCAGCTGCTGAATTTTCCACCCCAGGCCAAGAGGCAAAGCCCAAAGCATTCTTGGAGGGTCACTTGGCAGATCCTCTCCCCGCCAGCGCTGCGGGATCCAGCCGGCACCATGCTTCTTCCTATGCCAAGCCAAAACGTGAGCACATTCCTAACGCTCGTGCGTGCCATTGGAAAAGCAACCGTGGCCCATCTGCAAGGATCCAGCGGAGAAGGGTTCAGTGTGCAAACAGCTGTACACGGGCGGGCGGGCGCGGATCCGACAGAAGCTCGGGGTGCCCATCCTGCTAAGAGATCTTGCAGTTGTTGCGCGAGCAGTTCTGTGGGGGGCTCTGGGGCGGCCGGATGGATTTGGATCTCTTCAAGCTGTTCCCTTTGCTGCTGCTGCCGCCCCCGCTGCTGGCCAGGGAATAGGAGCGGCCGTGCATCATCACGGCGTTCATGCCGTTGGCCATGGAGAAGGATTTCAGGTGGCTCTTGATGGTGACGGGCAAGGGCAGCTTGTCAATGAGGTGCACCGGGGTGCAGGACACGATGGCTCGGCAGCACAGGTCCTGTAAGCTGAACACTGCGGGGACAAAGGACCACACGGTCAAGGGCCAGGAGAGCTCCTGGGCTGCCCTTCCCCACAACCATTCCTTACACTGCACAGCTCCAGCTCCTCACGGAGATATGTCAGTAATGATTGCACAGGAGCTGGGAGTAGGGAGAAGGGTATTTAGGGCAAAAGCTTGGGAAATCAAGGTGAGCTTTGCTGTTGGAGGTTGGTGCTTTGCCAGACACCAGCTTTGGTGTGAACACAGGGTTAGGCACTGCCAGCCCTGCTCTGCTCAGCACCCGGGGCTGGCAGAGCCTGGCTCACATTCCTGACAGACACTTGGCTTCTCAACCCATCCTCTGGCAACCAGGGCAGGCCTGGCAAAGAGGCAACAGGGTCAGCAAGTCCTGAAACAGGACAGTGTCAGCTGGGATCTGCAGAACCCCAGGGCGCATAGACCCCAGCAAGCCAGAGCACTCAGAACATCTCTCTGGCCGTCCCAGTTTCCCAGCATCCTCCCAGCCCAGCCTGCACCGTGTGAGCCTGCCTGCCTGCCTTGGCAAGTCCCTCTCCCTGCCGGGGATTCCCAGCCAGGGGCCACACGAGGGCACTCGTTATCCTCCTGCCTGCCAAAGCCACGCTGCCGTTCCCGAGCAGGCCGATCCCCACTCCCTGCTAGGGAGGCCCCGTTCATGGCATCACAGAACCATTTGGGTTGGAAAGGCCTTCTAAGACCATCGAGTCCAACCATTCACCCAGCACTGCCAATGCCTCCACTAACCCGTGTGCCCAAGTGCCACATCTGTATCATTTTTTGAACACCTCCAGGGATGGTGACTCCACCACTGCCCTGGGCAGCCTGTTTAAGGGTCTGACTACCCTTTTTGTGAGGAAATTTCCCTTAATGTCTAATCTAAATCTCCTCTGGCACAATTTGAGGCCATTTCCTTTTGCCCTTTCCATTCCCAAGCAGGCAGTCTGCAGTCTCAAATCCTCTGGAAAAGATGCAGGAAAGGTCTGTGCATTCAGCCCATCCCTGCGACCTGCAGACCATGGCACAGCAACCAGGCTGGGGACAGGAGCCCAGGCAGAAAATTTGGTGACTGGGGCTGGCAAACAGGATTTTCTCACCCCGATGAGCAGGGGCTGAAGGTCCATGTGAGAGCAGGACACCCCACAAACACAGATCTGCTGCTGCTCAGACTGCTGTGGGACACACTGCTACCTCCAGCCAGGAATAACGTGGGAAGTGAGATTATTCTGCTTCAAACTCAACAGGCTGAGACATAACATGGAATCTGCTTGTGGTTTCCCTCCTTGTGGCATGGATATATGGAATAACCCAGCCCACTGCTGCATGCTGACAGCAGGGATGAGATTTAGTCCCTTTCAGCTCCTTGGGCACACTGCTTCCATCCAAAACAAAGACAGGCTCAGGCAAGGGAATGGAGTGAGGTGCTTACACTTGGATTTATCCCACACAAATGTTTGATTGAAGTACTTTCAATGTGGGAGCTTATTTGCCCTCAGCCTCATCCAGAGTAAGTGGAAAGGCAGAGGATGCCCCAGAGCATTGCAGCTCCCAGACACGCTGAGCTGCCCTCTGGAGCTGCCCATCCCATGCCAGCACAGGCAGCTCCTGGCTCAGCTTCAGCTTGTCTGGCCTGAGGCATTCCCCCACGTGGGGAGGGTGCAGCTCCCACAGCTCCCACCCAGGCAGCCCCAGGGCCCCCCCAAGCTCCCTCCTGCCCACTGACCTCGGTTGGGTCTCCAGATCTTCTCCATGCCGTGGCGCATGAGGACGATGCGGGACAGCTCCGTGAAGGACTCGATGACGTTGAAGTTGCACAGGGGGCTCACCTCGAAGAAGGTCATGCAGTTCTTCTCGGCGTAGGCGCGCGCCTGCTCCGTGGGCACCTGCCGCTTGAAGGCCAGGTGCAGCCTGTTCCCCACCAGGATCCGGGGCACACCTGGGGCGTGCTGCAGCAAGGAAAGGGGTGAGGAAATCAGGGCTACAGCCAGCGCTCTGCTTAGCTGCAGTAGCAGTGAGGGGAAAACAAACAGAAGCTGCTCTGTGGCAGAGGGACTGCCCAGCAGCACCTCTCTGTGGTGGGGCAACTCATTTGTCACCTCCCATTTCTGAGGGAACTTTCCTGTCTTTTCTTGACCATTCCTGAGCCATTTCCTACTACTCCAGATTTACAAAGAGATGGAGGGCAGACATTTATTGCTTTGCTCCACTTATGACTGCACTGCCATCGTGTCCCCTCCACAGCAGAGCTGTCCCCATGTCAGGTAACACCTTGGGTGATCCCTCCCCATGTCTCTGCTGTAGATCATTGCATGGGCTCCTCCATTCACTCACCTCATCTATTTCCTTTATCCATCGGTCTATCCCATCAAAGGACCAGCGATTAGTGATGTCGTACACCAAGAGAATTCCCTGGTGGAAGACAATCAGAAGCAATCAGGAAGTTCCATAGCAGGGCAGGACACCCCTGACAGACCCCCATAGGCAGAAACCAAGAAGCAAAGGGACAGAACATTGCTCCAGCCACACCATTTGTGTGCTGATAGTGCAAAAACTGAGACAACAGGGCTGTGTTAATGCAGTCCCAGGTCATTAGGGAATGTTTTACTCCTGTTTTGGCTCTGGTATCCAGCAAATAATTTCCAAAATTGTAGTTTCTACACAGGAGGAGGAACTGCCTTGGTGGCTGTATTGGAGGAGCAAAACACATCCTGCTCCTGCCACAACTCTGATGCAAACTTGCTGAGGCAGAAACACACCTTTTTTCTATCCCCTTACTGACAGCTGCAGTCAGTGGGAAGGTGGCAGCAGGACAGGAAGGAATTTTCAAGCACACCCCTCTTCACCAGAACCTGTGTCACTGTGAGCCCTTTGCTGACAAGGAGGAAGATGAATAAGGCTGGTAAGCACCACAGTATCTCCACAGACTGAGCTCTCAGGACTGGGATCCATCCTGACTTCAATGAAGGTGTTTCTATTGTCACTGCCACACTGGCAGAGAACAGGCCAGAGGTACCTACAGCATCCTCACGTTGACATCCACTGTCCCTGAACATCTCATCCATGACTTGCTTCCCAGTCACCTCCTGAGGAGCAGCACGTGGTGCTGGCAGCAGCACAGGCACGACTCAAGGCAGGAAGGACAAGGGACAGCTCTGAGGAGTCTCCATGTCACCCCAAGGAGGCTGGCAGGACCCAGGAGCGTGGCCAGACTGTTGGCCGTCACTCAGGTCCACAGCATCTCCCAGCAAATGAGCTTCTCTTGAATGTGAGTATATCTGAGGACAGACACAAGGAAAGTAGGCTGTGCCTGGCCCTGCAGGCACACAAGTCAGGAGCTGCTGCTTGGCACCAGTTGGGCACAGACAGCATTTATAGAATTGTCCTGAGCAGAGCCTTTCTGCAACCCTCCCATTATTTTTCTGACTTCTTGTCACTCTTCTTTGCAATAAAGGACATTCCAAGTGACAACAGGCACTCCAAGCTGACTTGGCAGAATCACAGTATAAGATTGCCTGGAATGGGAGCTAGGGAGGAGGAGATGATGCTGTGCTGGGAGAGGAGGAACCCAGCTGGGAAGGCAGTGCTGGATGAAAGGAAACCCAGCAGCAGCAAGACTAAGGGCAAACCAAACCAGACCACTGAGCACCAGGCTCTGCAGAATCAGCCTTCCCTGAACCAGGGGCATCCTCCAGGAACAGCCATCCCCTTCAGCAAAGCCCCAGCATAGGCAGAGATCTTAAACTGGCAAAGGAAGGTGTCAGCTTTCAGCCCAGTCCTCTCTATGCATTGAGCAGAGGGAAGGAGAGAGCTGAGAGAGACACTCCCAGCATCAGCCCTGGACGAGCCAGGGGCCTGGAGCACCCTCCTGTACCTTTGCTTACTGAAATTAAGGTGTGCTACACAGATGGGAAGCACAAGCTACCCAGTCCTCCCAAAGCCCAGCTGTACAGTCCCTGCTGTGCCAGCCCCTGTGGTGAACTGAGAGCAGCCTGTGCAGGAGCTCTGTGGATGATATACTTCAAATTTACAAAAAAAAACACCATCACCATGAAATGTGAAGCACACAGGAATGATCAACTGGCATCTGGGCCACAAAGGCACCTGAATGCTCCTAATGAAGTCACATCTGGAGCTGGCACTAGCACTGCTCCCCCCTCATGGAGCAGCAGCCGTTCCCGAACGCTCTGGGTGTGCCTCGACCTTGTCTGCCTTTCCCTCAGCTCCTCTGAAATAAGCAGCTCTCAAAGCCTGAACAATTGGATAATTTTATAACAATTCAGATGCTTCCTTGCAGAACAATTCTGATTCTTGAGCTGCACCCCCAGCCTCCCTGCCCACTGCTTCCAGCCCAGGCAGTCCCTCTCCAGGTGAAATTTGTTTTTTCTGTCCTTGCTGGCCTTCCAGCATCTCCACATCTGCACTTGTACCCCCACAGAAAGGCTCAAATGCACAAAAATAGAAGGGCAGAGGGCACAAAAGGCAAGCCAGATGGGTTGGCTTGGTGTTTGACAGTCCAACACAAAGAGCAAGCCCTTCAAAGTCTGGGTTTGAGGCTGTTCTGTAGGACCTGAAGTGAGTTTACATAATGGCAGAAGTATCTTTGGGGGGGGGAAGTAGCCTCAGTTTCCTTCAAGGAAAGTCTGGAGCTCCTACCTAGAGTCTGTAATTTTATGTAGTCTCATTTCTAGGACAGTCCAAAAACTTCATAATCAAAAGAAATGGAGGTTGGTTTTGTTTTGGAAGACAGAAGGATCAGTTTCTCCTAGGTTTAGAGAGGAAAAGTAAGAAGGAAGTAATGATTTTCTGTAATTAAAAAATGCCACAAAACCAAAGATACTGCTTCTCAAGGACCCAATCTGGAAATACCTACTAGCAGGATACATCACATTTTAATTGCATATAAAAAAAAAAAGACTCTGAGCTTTCTTTTAATTTTTCCTCTATTTGTTTTGATTTCCAGCTTCCACGGCTGTGTGTGAGAATTAATGACAGCCAGGAAACAACAAAGCAAAGGGTTTGATGAGCCCCTTCCAACACAAATGGCCAGCAAGATAAATAAAGTCTACTTGCTTCATTTCTGGATTGACAAGTTCCTTCAGCCAAGAAAAACAGACCCAAGACCTAGTTTGTGACGATTATTTCTGCCAGGAATATGCCTGAGGAGGAGAGAGTTTTTAAACTTGCTGGCAGCTTCTGCCTGGATCTTCTTTGAATAGGAATAAGGATAAAACTTGAGCAAAACCACACCCCTAATTTCTCAGCAGGGTAGAAGGTCAAGACCATGATTTCTAAACGTAAAAAATGACCCTCTGTCTGCCAGCTGAGCCTCCAAGCCACACCATGGCTCCAATATTCACATTTAGAGCCTCCATGGCTCCAGCACCCACATTTACAGTGCAAACTGTCCAGGAAAGCTTCTCAAAGGCCAAGCTGCCCTTGCCTTGCTCCATCCCCATCCTGCCCAGCTGGGAATGGAGCCCAGCTGTGCTGCAGCTCACAGGGGCAGCAAGAAGGCTGCTCAACCCCTGGCCAGCTGCTGGTGCTTCAGAGAACCTGACACAGCTCCCAAGGAGCACTGGCATGCTGCAGACACCACGTTTGCAGAGCACGCATCCCAAATGCACTGTCACTGCCATTGCTGCCCCAAGAGAACAGCACTCAGCCATGCACAGGGAGGGGGCTGGCTCCAGCTCTGCACACAGTTCCAAGTAAGACCTGTCAGGCTTTTTTAAAGTCTCCTTTGGAATAACATGCACAGAATTTTAATTTCCTCAACTCAACAAATGAACAGTTTCCCATTTGCAGCCTAATTTGTTCTCTAAGTGCTTAGATGGTTGTCAACACCCTTATTATCTCCACAGCTTTCAATTTTTAGTTTCACAAAGCCCTTTTGTACCATTATGTACCCAGGTTCCCACAGTATGGAGTGAAAAGCTCCACGCTCAGCTTCTCAGACCACGGAGACCTGGAGCCCTCACAAGCCTCCAAAAGCCTTCCTTCTTTTCCTCCTCAGTCTGCCCACAGCTTCTCTGTAGGCAGAAGCTGACTGGACTCATCCCCAGATCCATCTGGGGTCTTTTCACAGTTGGATTTCAGGGTTCATTGCCACTCTGGTTTTGTTCCACACTACTGGGATTGGCACAGCCCTCAGCAGCCAGCGACAGAAATTTCCACATGAGTGCCTCCCATAGTGAACAAGGAATACAGACAGAGCACCAGTTATTGTATCCAGCAGCACATGTGGACACTTACTCTGCCAAAACCCAAATTTGCTTCCAGCAGGAGCTTACACAAAGATCTGTCCATGTAACTGAGGTGGTGGTGGGGAAATATCATCTCTGCCTGCTTGCAGCAGGTTTGGACCAGGTTTATAAGCAAAAAGCTTTTAAAGGTTAGGGGAAAATCAGCTTGCACACTCTCAATGCAAAGCAGGCTTGTCCAAGAAGGCCTCCCAGATGGCTTTAGGGGCTTCCAGCACACAAGAAGCTGCTAGGAACACTTGCACAACTGCCAAGGACCTCAGCCCAAGGCAGGCAGGTGACAGGGTGGCCAGGAAAGTGTCACTTGTTGATACTCTCCACTGATGGAAAAAAGGCTGCTGCTGAAGAAGGCTGAAGAGCCCCTCAGAGTGAACTTCCTGTCCCACAGGATGAAATAAACCTTAACCAGCAGGTCCAGTGCTGACAGGAACCAGAACACTCTGTCTCCTGCCTGCTCTTTCACATCTCCATTTTTCGTGGCTTTCCAGCTGGCACCTCAGACACAGGCTCATGGACACCCTGCTGCCAAGCCTCTTCCCAGCAGTGGGGGGTATTTATCACTGAGCTCTTGATAAGTATTCTGCAGGCAGGGCAGGCTCCTCCAGCAGCTGGGCAATCCTGTCCGAATGACCCAAGGCAGGTGAGGTATTTGCAGTAACCGAAAAAGCCCTAAGGGAGGGCTCAATCTACACCTGAGTCTGCTGAGCTGCCAAAAATCCACCACCTTCCTGCATACTAAGAAGCCCTGAACAGGATAAACAGCAGCTCCTCAAACCACCTGCCTAAGCTGAACTCAACAATATTCATCATTTCTTTAGGGCTGCAGCTTTGCTGCAAGATAGGAGCATTTTATCACACTGTCTGGGAAGGGTTTGGCAAGCCACACTTTCAGAAACAGTTTAAATCACTGGCATATGAGGACATCAGGAATGATCCTGACACTGCTTCTTCCTGGCTGGATCAGGAAGCACCACCACAGCTCTTTCTCCCCTCTGGGATCACTCTTGGAATAGTTTGCATTTGCTCACAGCAGCCAGAACAGTCACAGCTGCTCCAACAGCCGAGATCAGCCAGCCAGCCCTGCTGCAATGACTGAGACCTGGAAGCCAAGCAGAAAAGGAACAGGAGTCCAAGAGAAAAAAGGTTTCTGCAGCACTTTTAAGCACACTAAAGGTGTGCTTAAATATACTTTTCACTGTACCCCATGCTGTGACAATTAACATGAAATCCTTGTGCAGCACAGCAAGCTCCACTGCCCAAGCTAGCTCTGCAGGGCACAGCACTGCTTGGTTTCCATCTCTGCCTCCTCCCTGGCCCTGCAGTCACCATGACTGGCTGCACACTCCCCCTGCCCCAGCTGTGCCTGAGGCCACTGCTCTGCTATCCCAGACACAAATGCTCCTCTTTTGCCCCAGAAGGAGACCCTGAAGTGACGTGCTCAGGACCTGCTGGCCCATCAGAACCCAACGGAGAAAGGGATGAAGTGGAAACTCAACACCTAGGGAAGGAAGAGAAAAGGAGAGGACTCCCAGGCACATCAGCACCACAAACCTCCACCTGGAGCCCAGGAACTCTGTCCCTGACAAGATCAGATCTGCTAAAGCAGGGCAGGGCGGAAGGCAAGAGCCCTGTGATCCTCACAGCAGACGCTGAGGCAGTCATGCTGGAAGAAGGGGCTGGTTCTTGCTCAGAGCCAGCTCATCAGGGGCAGCAAGGATGTTTTACTGCAGATAATTTCAGGAGGAAGGAGCTCCTGCTGAATGTGAAAGTCCCATGGCTCAGGAGCCAGGCCAGTGGGGTGGAGGTGAAACTGGGGAAGGCATCAAGGCACTGGAGTCCTTTCCCTGGGGAGGGAGCAGCCAGAAGCTCAGCCTGAGCACTGCACCAGGCTGTGCCATGAGGGGAAAAAAAACTCCCAAGAAGGTCTGCTCGCTGTCTGGAGGCTGTTTGTCCATGTTGCAACCTCTCCAGGGTCTACTTCAGAAAATTCAGGTTTCTTTATCACTACACTTGAGAAACAATACAGAGTGTGTGGGAAAGTCAGGCATGCTTCCCTGGCTTGGAGGTACTTTTCACACCAAGTATTCTCTCAAGCACTGGCTATTCAGACCTGGGCAAGGGCTGCCGGGTTGCTGAGCCAGCCTCCTGCTCTCACAGCCAACCTGTACAAGCACTCTCTGGAAGCTCATTCCTCAAGCTCCTCTTGAGCACTTTAGTCCTTTACTCAGTGAGAACCTTCCACTAATTGTCAGCAAGAAGGTGCTCAAGGCCAGTTTACACCAATCAGTTCCTGTACAAATATCACACTGAATTCAAACAGAGCTTTTCCCAGGCTGGCACCTCTTTCCTCTGCTGGATTTGTTCTTCCTGAGCTGTTGGGTTGTAGTTTCAATAAGCTGTTTCTCTTGCCTCCAAGGGGATTTGCATCAGCCTTCCTACAGCAGAAGTCTTCAAGTCTGGTGATTCCAAGACAGTAGAAAGGAAAGCAAACAGCTCTGAATGCATCCTGGAGACCACACCAGGAGTACTGCACCCAGCTCTGGGGCCTCCAGCATGAGAGGGATGTGGGCATCTTGTAACAGTCCAGAGAAGGCCATGGAGATGCTCCCTCTGCCCTGGAGCCAGGCTGGGAGAGCTGGGGGTGCTCACCTGGAGAGGAGAAGCTCCAGGGACACCTCAGAGCCCCTGCCAGGGCCTGAAGGGGCTCCAGGAGAGCTGCAGAGGGACTGGGGACAAGGGATGGAGGGACAGGACACAGGGAATGGCTCCCACTGCCAGAGGGCAGGGATGGATGGGATATTGGGAATTAGGAATTGTTCCCTGTGAGGGTGGGCAGGCCCTGGCACAGGGTGCCCACCCTGGATCCCTGGCAGTGCCCAAGGCCAGGCTGGGCAGGGCTGGGAGCAGCCTGGGACAGTGGGAGGTGTCCCTGCCATGGCAGGGGTGGGATGGGATGGGATGGGATGGGATGGGATGGGATGGGATGGGCTTTAAGGTCCCTTCCAACCCAAACCACTCCATAACTCTAAATCAGAGAACTCAGAAGCATTTCTGTGTTTCTCTGCCAAGACCACATAGGTTATGCTGTATTTACACTAAGGCCATGCCAGAAGAAGTCAGCTTCTGCATACTGAAAATAACTGGAGGTGTTGGAAGTCCACCCTTGCAGTCACACAGGCATTTGTTATTCAAAACAAACAGTCCTCTTGCTTTGGTTAACCATTCAGAGTACAAATTTAGATATTTTCTTCTTCCACTGAAAGTTGTGGTGAGTTATTTAAGAGACATGGCATCTGTATTCCTGCTAATACATGAACAACACTGGAACATCACATGGGAGCCAACCCTTGTGGCTGAAAACAATCTGAGTTTTACTCCAAGCCACCTGGAGAAGAGTGTACAAGGACTCCAGTCATTTTCAACAGGCATTTTCTCTGTGCTCATCTCCTGGGCACTTCCAGAGGGCCTGGAGAGACTTCCCTTGGGAATTGCCTCTCCCCATCCTAGGCAGCCTCGCTCCTTAGGGCTGGTTTGCTGCTTTTAAGCATAGAGTCTTTGGGCAGACCAGGATTAAGGCATCACAACAGCACTTTGGAAAAGGCATTTGTTGCACAAGCAGAGGGCAGTCTAGAGGCAAAGGTGTGAGCTACACCTTGCTGTGCAAGGGAGCTCCATTCCCCAGCATTCAGCAGTGAATTGCTGTCTACACCTTCCTGAAAGCAGGTGGGAGTCAGGTGGGGATTGGTCTCTTCTCCCAAGTAACAAGTGACAGGGTGAGAAGAAGCAACCTCAAGCTGTGCTAGGGGAGGTTTAGATTGCATTTTGGGGTAATTTCTTCACTGAAAAGGTGGTTAGGCATTGGCACAGGCTGTCCAGTGCACTGGTGGAGTCACCATCCCTGGAGATGTTAAAAAAATCCATGCAGAATGTGGTGCTGAGAGACATGGTTTAGCTGGGCCTCGGCAGTGCTGGGTTCCTGGTTTGCCTCGATGAGCTCAGAGGGCTTTTCCAGCCTTGGGGATTCCATGGCTCTATAAAGCACTCCCACTAGAGGTCCCCCTGCCTGGCTGATGAGGTTCACTGCCTCAGACTCCTTAGGAGAGGGGTAGGCAATGATGAGGCAATCCTGGCTGATGTTCAGGTGAGAGTTCCTGCAGCAATACTGATAAAAACAGCTGAAGAAGGTCAAGAGCTTCACTTTGAGGAAGGAAGAGAAAATCAATCCCTTTCAAGCCTGTGGGCAGCCAGGTACATGACACCTTGTGGCACCCAAGTGCAGTGTCCAGGGAGAGCAGGCTGCAGGAATCACAGGGAGGGGCTGTGCCAATGCCTCACAGCTCCAGGCAGGTTCCAGACAGACGTGTGTCCCTCCCCATCCAACTGGAATGTTCTCATCACTGCCCATTTCAGCTCTGCCCTGTGCCCCAGTTTGCCCTGTGGCAGCAGCAGGTGCAAGGTCTGGTGTGTGGGCTCAGGCTCTGAGGGTGCAGTGTCTCTGCCAAGACATTTGCTCTGAGGAGCTCCAGGTCACACCAAGGGGAGTTACCACTGCCCAGTGGCTGCACACAGGGCTAAGAGCTCCCAGGTGACATTCCTGGACACAGCAGCTGCTGCTTTCCATTCCCTGTTTGATCTGACACAGCAAGGTCTTAGAAAGAGCCTGACCAAAGCTGAGTTCTGTGGTCACCAGAACCCAGAAAACCACACTGACCAGTTCTGTTCACCTCTGACTGGTGAGGGAAGCAACATGGCCTCAAGCCCACAGGTTCCATGAGAAGGCTGTGGATTCCTGATCCCTGGAAGTGCTCAAGGCCAGGCTGGATGGGGCTTGGAGCACACTGGTCTAGAGAAGGGTGTCCCTGCAGATGGGAGAGGGTTGGAATGAGATGAGCCTTAAGGTCCCTTCCAAAGCAAATGGTGATTATGTGATTGGGGTTATAGATTTTTCTGAAAAGTAGTAAAGGCTGAAAGAAAATGAAATGTAGATGCTGAAAGAAACTCAGACACAGGACTGAACATGTGAACAGGAGATCCTGCGCTCTCCCACTGCAGAACTCCACCAGGAGCACCAGGAAATTGGCCTCTGCTTCAAAGGAGCTGCCTCAAAGCATCCAGACCACCAGAGATGTGCACTAACATGAATGAACAGGACATGGGGAGATCTCAACAGCACACTCCAGGTGAGGTGCTCCTATGTCTGCAGCACAAGGGAATTTGCAGGAAGTCAGAGAAAGAGAACAACACAGATTCTGCCAGTTAGCAAAGCAAATGTCTACAGATACAAGGAGCAAAAAGCCAAAAGTGGTAAGAGCTTGAGTAGAAGTACAATGTTTCCCAAAGGCTGGGAATCTCCCAGGATACTGGCCTGCTTAGGAGGCTGATAGACAGCTTCTATCTAACAAAAGAGGAATTTTCTCCAAAGCTTTCCAACTTGAAAACAATAAGGAAAATAAAGGAACTCATTTAACTTAGGTAAACTTTATCCTGGAGGGACCCTGCCATGCTACTAAAAGGGCAACAGCAGAACTGTCAGAAAGCACTATTAAACAGCAATTTATTAAATGCAATTTTCCAAAGGACCACGAGATTTTTGTGCTGTTGAGGATCTTGATGTTATTCTGGAGCAGGGCCCAAAGGAGAAACTCAAAATGTAACATTCTGCCTCATGTTTTGAGGAACACACATACTTTACGTTCCAATTGAGCTGCTCTAGTTTCAAGTCTGCCTCAAACACACAAGTAGGAGCCACCCCTATTTTTGGAACTGACTCGAAAGCAACACAGACTGGAAGAACTCCACTGGGAAAGCCAGTGCCATATTTAAACAAATTTTAAAAACCTCAGAAAGTAGGAGCTCCCACATTAAAGCTGAGGCAGATCAGGAGTGAGAATTGCCTCATCCTCCCTGACGACCTCTCAGCCCTCCTCTGGAAATTAAGAGTGAATATTGTCTGCACAGACCTTTTCTGTAGGAGTTTAGCAAAGTCTGCCATTCACTCCCTTCTCTCCCACCACTTCATAAGAACAGAATCCCAGGCAACATGACAACACTGAGTGTCTCTTGTCATCTACAGAGATCCTTTTGGTGATCAGTGCATTCCTCTCCACATCTCTTTACTATGGCAGGAAAGACTTACACATCCCAAAGTTCAAGCACATGTGTCCATCAAAGCCCTGAGAGCAGCACTTACCTGGGCTCCCCTGGAGTAGGATCTGAAAATAGTGCAAAATCTTCCTTGCCCTGAGGTGTCCCTAAAACACAGAAAAGTTACAGCTATGAGAGGTGGAGAACTGACTCCCATACTCCTATCTCCTACTGGCCATAAAGAAATAAAATAAAAATCAGGGTTGATCCTGTCAGACCTTTAGGACAGGCAGGGTACCCAAAGTCCTCTGCATGGTGGGTTCTTCTGGGGAAGAACTGGTGGATACATCTCCACCTTTGGGTACAGGTTGTCACTGTCATTGTGCTTCCCATGGAGAAGACACATGCCCAAACCTTGGCTGCAGCACTAGTGGATGATGTGTGAGGGTATAAGTCATTTTACTCCCTTGGGCAAAGGATTTTCTGCCTGGTTCCCTTCAGTCCTCAGGAGTTCAAAGTCAGAGTGAGTGTACAGAGGTCTCCCAGCCATGGAGAACAGCCAACCTAAATATGACCACTCACAGGAGGAGAAACTGCCACTAGGCTTCACCTGTTTTTCCACTACATTTTAACCAAAACAAAGGGAATTCTCTTGGAATTCTCTTTATACCCAGATCCCTGACAGACCTGGTCTATATACCCTACAGAAAGTGAGGATCAGGAGTGGGGTACAGTGTTTCTAGACCACTGTGACAATAAGGGGCCTTTCAGTCACTGTAACTTGTCTTGTCTGGACAAGGTGCAAATAAGTGTGACAACACTGCCAGCACCTCACAGTGCCTTTCTGGAACAAGACAGCAGAGTCCAGCACTTTGATTTAACCAGGATATACTGAAAAGTGTCAGGCTCATCAGAGACACATTATGGTGTTTCTCAAATCTATTCCCTGGGCCAGGATAAAAGACACTTCAATGACCACTGGGAAGGCTGAGGAATCCCTCAGCCCCAGATTTGCAGCTCTAGGAAAAACACACTGACCTCACATGCAGGACAGTCATTTTTTCAGATGTAAAGCTTTGTAGGATCCTGGACATCAATCTAACAGCCTGTGCTTATATGTCCTTCTCCCTCAACAATCAAATACTGGGTAAGTAATGGTAAAAGATTACACTAAGGCATCATCAATCAGTGTTATCAGCTTTTCAGTTTCTGTGCTGCTCTCCAGCTCAAGAATTACATTATAAAAAGATGGTTTCAAAAGGGAAGCACTAAGTTTTACTACACACCTGGGGCTGAAATGTTAAAATAGGTATCTTACAAGAGAGACAAGAATGCAAGTGGCACATAAAAACATGGAGGCTACAAGAGATAAATTAGCTGCTTCTGTTCTTTTTTGTAAGAAAAATGAGGACATTCAGCTTCAAAGAGCAGGGGTGTAATTAAACCACCAAACTACACACTGCCAGAGTCAGACACTGAGGCTTAGGACATGGAGTTCATTCCTATTTAACAATTCACACATGTTACTAATATTCCTGTTACTTGACCCAAGCATTTCTAAGGGGATATTTAACTCCATGTTTTAGGACTGTGTCATTCCCTAATTCCTGGATCTGTGTGAAAAACAGGGTAGGGACAGACAACCTATCCTGTTCTTCCCTTCCTCTTTCATCTCCTCAGCCTGCTGTGTCAGCTCCTCAGCAAGTGAGACAAAGCCCAGCCAGAAGGGCTCCAGCTGTCCCTCAGGTGCTGACAGATAAGGCAGGGGTTACCCCTCCCAGGCAGGGCTCTCCATCTGTGTCCCAGGCTCTGGGCACTCCAGTCACTCCTGCTCCCCAGGGCTCACCCCACCCTGACGCGGTGGTGCCTCCTCGCTGCTTGTTTGAATTTTCTACTCAAGGCATTGAGGAATATCCAGCTGCTGAGGGACCAAGGGTTTCACCTGTTTTATTTTCTACTTTCCTTCTCTTGTTTCTGTTCCTCATCCTTGGATACCAGGAAAATCCAGTATTGCTTCCAGAACAATACCAGTCCCTCAGTGATTGAGAGCAGTACAGGAACATAGAATGATGGAATGGTTTGGTTGGAAGGGATGTTATACCCCAACCAGTCCCACCCCTGCTATGGAGGGACACCTTTCACCACCCCAGGGTGTTCCAATCCCCATCCAGCCTGGCCTTGGGCACTGCCAGGGATCCAGGGTGGGCACCCTGTGCCAGGGCCTGCCCACCCTCCCAGGGAACAATTCCCAATTCCCAATATCCCATCCAGCCCTGCCCTCTGGCAGTGGGAGCCATTCCCTGTGTCCTGTCCCTCCATCCCTTGTCCCCAGTCCCTCTGCAGCTCTCCTGGAGCCCCTTCAGGCCCTGGCAGGGGCTCTGAGGTGTCCCTGGAGCTTCTCCTCTCCAGGTGAGCACCCCCAGCTCTCCCAGCCTGGCTCCAGAGGGGCTCCAGCCCTTGGGGCATCTCCATGGGCTCCTCTGAACCTGTTCTAATATATCCATGTGCTTCTTGTGCCAGGAGCTCTGGACAAGAGAACTACAGGTGGGGTCTCCAGTGCAGAGTAACAGTGAAAATGGTCAGTTATGACAGACAATGACTGAATTCAGCCTATTCCAGCAAAGAGCAGCATGGTGCTTGTGCTACTTGACAGAAAGAAATCTTGTTTGCCAGAGTAACTCTCTGGTAGGAGCAGCCAGGAAGTCCCATCACAGCCCCAGGGATGGTCCACGCTCTCCACAGCCCAGTACAGCATCCCCTGGCCCTGTGTCCCTGCTCACCTGGCCTGAGCTCCCAGGGTTTGGGTTACAGAGGCTCAGAACACTCACCAGAGTTCCAGCTTGACCCTTCTGCCATCCAACAGGATAGTAGTGGTCTTGTAGTCAATTCCTGAAAGAAAAGCAATGAAAAGCTGAGCAAAGCCTGAGAACATGTTCAGAGATGCACAAGAACCTTGCTCTGCCCACATGGAGCTCTCATTTCATGTTTCCTAAAGGGATGTATTCTCCTTGTTCTGCTGCCTCTTTGAGGGGAGCTACAGAGACCTGACAGGACCAGACTCCTGCTCCATGGCAAAGGCAGCTCTGTGGAGCTCTATGAAAACACACTTAACCCCTACACTGCTTCTGACTTCTTCATTGTGGTTTTAAACCTCTCAGAACTTGAGCTCTAGGAGAAGTTGGATGGGGCTTAGAGCAACCTAGGAAGGTGTCCTTGACCATGGCACAGGGGAAGGAACAAGGTGAGCTTCAGGGTTCCTTCTAACCCAAGTCACTCCATGATTCTGTGAGATTCAGTGATTTGTAGCATTATCCCACATGGCAGTGATAAATGAGACTTCTAGGGGTGAACAGACAGAAACAATTTAGATACATCTCTGCTACATCAGCCTGCACTCCCAGCATTTCTCAACCACTACTGCCTGCAGCAGCAGGGCATTTGGGGAGAGCTTACAGGAAGGCTGTCCAAAGCTTGCTGTCCCTCCTTCTGAGCAGCTCTGGGGTGTGGATCACAGGGGCCAGGTAAGGCAGGACACACTCCCCCCTTGTGAAGGGCTGACAAGCAGCACAGGAATCTGATTTTGCTTTTCATGAAGCCCCAGTACTGGAGCAGCAGAAAGCCCACAAACCCCAACAACCAGCAGTGCTGGCATGCAACTCACTCACACAAGGGGTGTCCACTACCTTCAGATACATCAGAAATTTGTTAAAAATGGGAGCCTGTCTCACAGTCAGACTGAAAAGTTTGAAAAGAAACAACTCCCCTTGCAAGCAACAGGCCCAAGCCACATGGAACACAGCATTCCCTGAGCCCCAGGGCAAGAGGCACAACTGCACCTCCCACCTCTGCCCAAAGCTGAGGGGCACCAGGAAAAGCAGCTTCTCTGCAAGCTTAATGAGCTTCAAGTGTAGTGAAATTGCATAAACAAAGCAGAGAGCACCATTACTGACACCCACTGAAGCATCAACTAATTTACAACCTTTTAATAAAGCAGAGTCACTTCACTCTAATTACATCAACTTTACTTTTTCTTCTTGCCAACAGATATCAAACTTTGAACATCTATTAAACCCCACACTGTGTTATGTGCTATGACCTGCATTTCCCTTTTCCTGCAAGGAGAGCACTGCCCTGACAACCAAACAGACAAGTTTGTCAATAAAGCAAATGGATTTTTCTGAGTCATCCGCAGGAGTTCCCTGTTAGTGAAAAACAAATTAGATTTCAGCCTTCATAGGGTGCTATAAAAAGCAATAAAGATAATTATCTTAAATTCCAACTATTTCCAGTGCTGTATCACAGAAAATAGGCAGTTTACATTTTATCTTCCTCCAGAGACAAGTGAATGATCTGTATTTATTTCCAGGCAGACATAAATCTCCCTCATCCCCGGGGATGGTGAGGAGCAGTGGGAGTAAGGCTGCTCTGCTACCAGAAGGGAGCATCCAGACATCTTCCCCTGCCAGCTCCTGAACCAGGACCTGCTGGGCTGTTAGGGAATAGGCTAATTAAGCCCATTGCTCTGATTCAGATGCAAAATCCCAACAGACTCTGGCCCCTCCTTAGGCACAGGAGCTCCCTGTCAGCAGAGAGCCCGATCACCAGCAGGGCACAGCTGGAGCAGCTGCAGGAAAGCACCATGGATGGGAACAGGGACAGTTTTCAGGGCACCAAGGCCAAATGCTTCCAAAAATGCCACTGCTGAGCCGAAACAAATCGCTTGACTACAGCTTTTAAAAGTGAGAGAGGTTCAGCTAAACTGGGAAGAGAAGGAAACTTGTAAATGGAAATGTCAAATCCGCAGATGTCGTCATTGTGCTCCTCGCCCACTGACTGCCCAGCCTACACCCCAGAGGAACATGGGCTCCCTGTCCTCAAAACTCCTGACTTGGTCACCAGAGAAATGCTTTAAATAATCCATGTTCATCTGAAATTACACCACATACTTTAATCCAGAGGGACATCAGTCTTTGGGTGTTACATATGCTGGTCCAAGGAGGTCACACACACTCCAGTTAAAAGCAAGCTGGTATCTGGTTATGGGCTGAGAAATGTGCTGCACTTTTAAATGTACAAACACCCAAACTGAGACTAAAGGTTTTGGAGCAAACTCTGCCTACAAGCTCATTAATGAAAGACAAAAATCTGCACAACTGCAATGTTTTGGAGAAAATTTCAGCTTCCTTTTTCCATAAACACTCAGTGCATCGGGACAGCTCAAAGGCACTCCCTGGTTTTGGTCTGTTATTTTAGCTGGTTAGCACTGAGTATGCTGCAGTTCACAAGCACAGCTCTCCTGTGGCTCTCCAGGTGAGACAAAATCTGCATCAATTTGGAGGTGCCCTCAAAATCATGGGACTCTGCACTGTGCTGAACACCAGTACAGGCCCCTTTCAGCCCCAGTAACCCACAACCATGTCCTGAGCTGCAGCCCAAGGCACTCCCCCAGTTCCAGCTCACAGGGAAGCTGAGCAGCCAAGCTCCCTTTCCCAGGCCCAGCCTACAGCTCCAGCTCAGCCCTGGCTGCCCCCTTGTCCCAGGGATCTGGGGACAGAGGGTCACAGCAGCCACTAGATGCCACCTCTGCTCTGAAGCTGCTGGCAGTGCATGCCCACGGCCATACCAGGGCTGCCCCTCCAGCTTTACATTTCAGGCAGCTCAGACACAAGTTAAGGGAAGTTTTTAGAACACCCTTTCTACAGGTGACAGCGTTTCCCCTATCTGAGCATCACCTCTGCTCACAGCCAAGCACAGCTGATTTTGGGATGGACACTGAGAGGCTCTGATGCCACTGCCCTGACGGAGAGGGACCAGCCCCGGCACGGGCAGCTCCAGCAGCACACACGGCCCCAGCAGCACACACGGCCCCACCATGGGCCTGCTCCCTCAGCACACACGGCCCCAGCACGGGCAGCTCCCACAGCACACACAGCCCCACCATGGGCCTGCTCCCTCAGCGCACACGGCCCCAGCACGGGCAGCTCCCACAGCACACACAGCCCCACGATGGGCCTGCTCCCGCAGCACACACGGCCCCACCATGGGCCTGCTCCTGCAGCACACACGGCCCTGAGATCCGGCCCTGCCCGGCCCCGCAGCAGCAGCACTGGGAGAAAAGAAACCACTCTTGTTTAAAGCCTATTTTATATCAACTGATCTCTTTCTGGGCCGATATTACCATGATGCAACAAAGCAAATGAGGCTCAGAGAACAAGTCTGGGCTGTTCTCTGGGATTTAGCATTCAGGCCGACTCATGTGTTATTTTTCCAGCCCTGCTTTAGACTCCTGTTATACTGATGCCATCCCAGCCCCATTCCTGCAGCAGAGAGATGACCTGGCACAGAGGGATCTGCTGTACCTGTATCTGCCAGGCTGGCACAGAGGGATCTGCTGTACCAGTCCTGTATCTGCCAACCTGGCACAGAGGGATCTGCTATACCAAGCCTGACATCAGACACCCAATTCCCCTCCATGGAGCTGGGTTTCATGCTCCTGGGCAAGGTTCAGGGGAATCCCAAACCTTTCTTTCTTTCTTTTGCCAGTTGCTCTAAGGAAAACCTAAGAAAGCAAGTCATTTTCCCATGGGAACCCACAGGATGTGCTGTAGGAAACTCTGATCCCTTCCAAATTACTCATGCCAAGCACAACACATTTCACATCAGTATCACCTGAAAACTCCACACCCAACCTGAGCTTACTTAAAGCTTTCACCCAAAAGATGACACTTGATGTAAAAAGGAAAAGTTAAACCCCTCCAAGAGAAATGGTAACTCTTTTCCAGCACTTGATACCACTTTGTATCAGGCTGTTCCCTTTCCCCTGGGAATTCGTGGCTCAGACACACGTGTGTGCCCACTCTGCCAAGCTTCTGCTCTGCACCTGCACGAGCAGCAAAAACACAAAGGAGGGGGCAGCAGCCAAGCAGGTACATGGGTCTGGAAAAGGAAGAAACACAAGGGAGATGTGCATTTCATGCTCTCCCTTTAAAGGGGTTGATCTCTTAGGAAAATTGCTTTAAACAGCTGAAGTGAACAAAGCTCTATAAATATTTACTACTGAAACATGGTGGCCTCTGGGTTTTGTGTGGGTCTTTGTTTCAGAGAAAAGGAGACAAGGTTGCAGCTGTAACTCATCAGGTGGCTCTGCCCTAACACCAGGGTGGAGGCCAGGAGGGCACCTCCCCTTAACAAGGCAGGTTTGAGCAAAACCCAAGAGCAGTGAGCACCTCTCTCCTCCTTCAGCTCCCCAAGGTGATCCCCACTGCCCTGGGGGAGGGAGATCCCAGCTCCAGGGCAATGCCAGAGCCAGCACTGCTGCTGTGCTCACTGGTCCACATCAAGGGTCCTCCTCCAGGGATGCTCCAATGATCCAGGGCCCAGCTAACACACACAGCACAAAGGTACAACCAGGGATGGAGGGCTCAGCCCACATTAACCAAGCCAGCAGAAGGATTTCCTGAGACCTTCCCCAAAAGCTGCCAGCACCATCTCCAGTGTGTATCTGCAGTGTCTCTAAGAAGAACATCATTTATTCACAAATCTGGGCCAGGAGACATTCCAGGTGATGCTCAAAAAATCTCTTTCCAAAGGAAAAAAAAATTAAAAGTAGTAAAAATAAATCAATGTACTCAAGTGAAACATTGATAACAGTTTTAAGACTTGCAGTTTGCTTTCCTTCTGAGAGAGACTCCTTGTCACTTGCAGTCATTTCCAGTTTGTGTGAGTCAGATTGGTCAAAGATGCTTTTTCCACCTCATTTCTTACATGAATGTTTCTGCTTGTGGGAGCTTGGAATCCACCTCGCTGTTAGTCCACCCACAATAAAAAAAACCCAGTGCACATTATTTTAACTTCATTAAAACTCAGTTCCCCCAGCTTGCAAACATGTGCTATATGATGCAACCTCAGCTTTTTTCCTCCTTTTAAAGATTAAATTTGGTTTCATTTACTTATAATTCAAAAGAAGATAACCAACCTGCTTGCAAAGAGATACAGAAGGTCAACAGGCAAAATTGGAGGTGTGCAGTGATGATGAGCCAAGGCCAAACCTTTACTCAATGCATCATATAAATAAGAAATAAGATAAACTGAGTGGACTTTTGTTACCTGACTAATGCTGCAATTCAGTGGATTGTTCCTTTATCTACAGACATAATTAAGTCAGAGTGGCTGCATTCTGCAACTCCTGATGGCATCTGAGCACTCAGAAGAGGGCTAAAGGTGAGCTGTGCCTGGCCTCTTACAGCCCTGCAGAAATGCTCTGCTCGACTGGGAAATCTCAAGGCTGGCCCAGAAGCCACAGAAAGACTCAGTGTGTCACCACAGAGCCTCACCCAGCCAGCCTGGTGATGGACTTTGGTTTGTGACTGTCATTAGTGCAGCTGAAGCCACCACACCACAGATGTGTAACTGAAAAAGTTGCATTTTCCCCCAAACACCCCGGGCTCCTCTGTTTGCTCACAGGTCATCAGCTCTGTACAAGGTCTGGGGCACCTAAAAGGCCTCACTAAAGGTTTGTAGGTTTAGTGCCACACTGACCACTGGCTGCTGGGAAGAGGGGACAGCACAGGGCTGGAATGAAAACATAGAGAATGCACATCAAATATTTAACTTGCTGAGATTTCACAGTGAACTCAGTGAGCAGCTGTGAAGGGCTGGTCATGCTGTGTGGCAGCAGAGAGGAGCCTCGGGAGAAAGGGACACCGAGCTCTGGGAGCAGGGAGCTGACAGACTGAAACATGCCATGATTATAAAACACCAACAGCATCCAGCCAGGAATTTGTAACCTGTGTCGTGACAATCCCTCCTTACACACAGGGAAGGATCAAAGCCACAATCACTCAGTGTGCAGCTGGGCTCAGAGGCCCGTTCTCACTGCCACAAAGGCAGATAAGCACCTAGGAACACTTGAGAGTGGGTCAATGGACTGCAAAACCTTTACTGTGTGTTTGCAAAAGGAAAATATCAAGGATGAATCTCTGGTGAAGCTTCTCAGCACCAAGGACTCCAGGAGCTGTGACTAAGCAGGGATGGGTAAATTTGGTTTCAAAACCTTATCAACAGCTTTGTCAACGCTGTGGGTGCCAGGAACACCACAGCAATTGTGAATTTTTGAACATAAACCATGCATGAGAGCCCTGTCCCTTCCAGCCAGGGGTCCCCATGAGGGGTCTGGTCAGGGTGTCCCCTCCTCTGAGCCCTCCTGCAGGGCTGGCACAGCCTGGCTGGGTGTCCCTCAGGCTCCCCCTGGCACACCTTTGGGGGCATACCAGCATGTTTTCTGTCACATACACTAGCTGTCATCTTACTGGTGTGTATGCAAGACATGAGCTGCTGAAAGGTCCCTCCCTCTCCCTCCAAAGGGCCTGTGCCAACCTTCCTGCTGGATTCAAAAAGGAAAAAAAAACAATTTGTGCTGCACACAGTGCAGAGGCTGCCCTTTCTCCAGTGCTGGAACTGGAACTGCACTCTGCTAAGTCCAGCCCAAGGCCATTAATGCAAAAATTCATTTATCCCAAAGGCCAGTGATACCCCAGCAGTGTCCAAAGGCTCCTTGTGGATTAAAATGTCTTATTTTATGGTTTTGTTGTTCTGGGGTTTTTTACAAGCCCTCAGCAGCCTGTGATGAAAAGGCAGAATTCACCTAAGAGAATTGTTGGTTGTGGGTAAAAGCTGATAGAGGAGGACTTGTTGCTTCACTTCTAGTCAAACAAGGCAGACTGGCATGGAAACCACAGGTGGCCAGGAGCTGCTGAAAGCATGTTCAGAGCAAACAGGTCTAACCAAGTGTACTAATCCAACACCAAACCCACTCCCAGGCAGAAGGAGCTGCTGGGCCAGCACCCAGGTTATGCATGCACCCACAGATGTAGGTTTAGGATCCTCTAGTTTCACAAACACTTTACAAACAGGCAGAAACATCTGTAAGAAGATACCACAGGTGCATTATCTTCCAGCCCAGCTTAGAGGAGTAGTTACTGTCTCTGTCATCTGTAAGTGATACTAAATTGTTCAGAAAAAACGCGGTATGAGGCACAACATAACAGATGTTGCAAATGTGGCATCAACATAACAGATGAAAAAAAGAGAATTCAAGCTATTCAAATAGCAACTGATGAAGTCACCCAACCTTAAAAAGTGTGTACAGCAGCACATTAACAGCAGCAATTGAACTAGTCAGCTCAGAGCTGTGAGCCACGGGAAAAATCCCTTGCAAACAACACATGAGCTCATCCTTTTGAGTCATGCATTCAATTACCTACTCTTTAAAGAGAGAAACAAATCATCATCACCAACAACAGGGGTCAACCAAACACAGGTGGATCCATCCCAGGTCTGTGTCAGTTTACTTCACAGTATCACCACTCTGTTTTGAGCAGGATGAAAGAAGTTTCCCAACAGCATCACAGCAGAACAGCCCAGCTGTGCCTGCAGAGCTGGGACTGAAGGTCAGCAAATATGGGATTTACCTCTGTGATGCTGTCCTGCACCCTAGCTGAGCTTTGGGAACGGGATCAAGAAACCCAACGAGCTGCCAAGCACCTCGTGCAGACACCTGTTGAAACTGAGAGACAACAAACGCCTTTCAATTCTCTGTAGTTACCCAGATTTGTAGATTTTCTCCTGAAAAACACACTCCATCTTCCATTCACAGCCGCTTCATTTCAGCTGAGAGGGATTTCCACTTGGCCTGGAAGCCTTTCACAGGAAGGCTGCTCACATCAGTTCCCAGGCATCTTCATCTCCAGCTGAGAGGGTTTGGAGGTGGGGATCTCCAGCAAATAATTGCTTGTTTGCTTTTGTAACCGGCCAAAAGGAAAACATTGATTTGGAGACCTCGAAGAAGGGCGGATTTGCAGATTTCACTTGCTCACTGCTTGCTGCAGCCCAGCACCGTTCCAGCAGCTACATGGTCCTCACACAGAGGAACTTTGTTCTGGGCACACTTAAGGGGGACAATTGCATCAGAAAATGGCATTTGAAGCCAGAAGCAAATCTGTTCCTAAAGCTCCAACAATTTCAGCAGACACCCGGGAAATCCCAGAAACAGCCCAAAGTCAGTCCAGAACCAGGGATGTGAAGTGGATTTGTGCTTTAGAAGAAAATCAAGAATGATTTTATGCACAGAAGCGACACCAAACAAAAGAGTTTCTTCATGCCTTGCAATTCAGATCTCCATAAAAACCACACAGCTGCAGGCAGAAACAAAGGCAGCCTGTGAGGGAAATCAGAGGGCACCATAACAGTCTGCATTGTTGCTGGATGACCGTACAAACATCAAGATATGCTGGGAGACAAAAAAATCCCCAACACTCAAAAAAATCCAAGCGTTTGTCCAAAATACTTTGAATATCCTATCCCTCCATGGTGACACTTCTGTGGACACTGTGCAGGGGATGCTGCCCTGCAGCATCAGAGCCTCATGGCAGCCCCACACCGTGCCTGGTGCATGCCAGCTGTCCGGTTTTCGGCTGTTTGGAGGGCCTGGAAAGGCCCGGGGTGGCCTTGGGACAGCCCGTGTATCAAAGGATGAGAAGAGGCTTCAGTTCTTCTTTCGGTCTCGGTGTTTATTAATTGTTTATCTAAAAGATTTTCTTTCGGCCCGACAGAGCTCTGCTCAGCAGCCAGCCATGAGCACACTGTCTCGCCTTCTGGACAGTCACCTATCTTTATACCCAAAGTTACGTGTACAATATTTATCATTTTTCTCTAATACCTTTTATTCTTATTGCCCGGTGCACTTTTAGTAATGACCAATCCCAAAGTGCCACTATCACTACAGAAGATGGAAGAGAAGAAGAAGAAGAAAGACAAGACACGCCTCAATTCTTCTATCTTACTTCTCTAAACCCCCCTGTACAGAAATCCTAAACCCTGTGTCTCACTCTCTAATTAACTAATCTCTTCACTATTCACTCTAGTGAAATCTTCTTATCTTCATACAGGTGTCGTCTCCTGTGTAGGATCAAAGTCCAGCCACCAGACACTTCTGGCAACATTCCAGGACTCTCGAGCCCCCCAAGGGTGGTCTCGGTGGCTCGGCACCTCAGTCCTGAGGCGCTGAGATCTCACAGCCAGCCTCAGGTTACCCCTGCTCAGGGATCCTGCAGAGGCTCCCTCTGATCCTGGCATCCCCAGCCACACCCCACTGGCATTTCTGGGTTTTGCCAGCAACAAAACAGCATTTCCAGAGCCATGCTCCACACCCCAACACCCTGAGAGAGCTGCAGCCCTCACGCTGGGTGTAGGCAGGTTAAGCAGACACCTGCAGAGCTCCCAGAACAGCCACAGAGATTCCACTCCCCAGGAATTTCTCTGGCTCCCAAGTTTGGTCTTGCTGCACCAACCAGGGCCAGGAAAGGGCTGCTGCATGTTGGGAGCACCAGGATGGCTGCTAACACTGCTTTCACCTTTCCCTGTGCTGTTTCCAATGACAACAGATCTCCAGGGGCCTGACTTACAGGGCATGGCAGGTGTGCTCAGCTCTCCCTCCTTGCCCTTGTTGGCACAGCAAGCCCCTCACCACACACCTGTACAAACTCTGCTGCCTCACAGCAGCTCTCTCCAGCCTGAAACCAGGTTTTCCAAGCCCAAACTGGAGCCTCCCAGGTCCCCTCCTGACCTACAGGACAAAGATCTCACTCCAGCTACCCTGGCAGCCACTCTGGTGCACTTTTGCTGTCACCAGGGAAAAGCCAGCATTTGACATTAAAAAAAAACAGAACAAAGTATTGAATTTCAGCCTTTTAATACAGATGAGTCCCACAAGAACACAAGTGTGTCTCACCCACAGAGGTGTTCCACAGCAAACACATTTGCTGGCAGGGTGAGCAGCACAGGTAAGAGCTACCCTGCAAAGTTTCATCTCCTTGTGCCACAGCACAGGCTGCAGTGTCCTGGATGGATTTTACCACTGAGTTACTCAGGCAGCTTGACAATGTAAGAAAAACAACAATTCTTGGGACAAAAAAGGCTTTAAGATTAAATAAATGATGGGCAAAATGGGGTGAGGGGGTGGGTTGCTGCATTTTCTTTGTTCATTGCTTGGTTGGGTTTTTTTCCATAGTTCTGTCTCCAGTCCACTTGGCCTCCACTCCAGGACCATGGGCAAAAGGCCTGTTACAGGTGCTGCTACAGCTGGTACCAAAGGAAACAAGGCAGGGTAATTTCTGTGCCCAGGACTGAGCAGGGAGCAGGGCCAATCACCTGCACAGAGAGGCAAATGGTACAATAAAACCCCCAAATGGTCCCAGGAACCCAGCAGCCTGGCTGGAAACAAGTTAAAATCCTTAAAAAAAAGAATTTTTTTTAAACTCTGCATTTTATTTAAAAGGTTACCCCAAAGATGCTCAGAACCTTCTGTTAAACTGCCATTTAATTACAGCCTTTCAGTGTGGCCTTTCTGCCTGTCTCCTCCTTAACCACTGATGGTTTAAGCAGCAAATATTATGTTTGAATTGCACAAAGACTTTTGTCCCAATTCAATGCCCAATCCTGCACAGAACATGCAGGACATTAAGAATTTCAGGTGTTATATTTATAGGAGAACAGGTGTCAAAGTTTGAACATGATCTAACAACATCTAGAATGGGCCAATGGAAATGAAACAAAGATGAAGCAGAAAAGAGGAAGAAAATCTAAAAAGCTGTGGCTACGTAAAAATCCTTTCAGCAAAGAGAAGCTCTATAGGAACAAACAATCTCCAAGCTATGTTGCAACCTTACTATTTACTACAACTTTTGCAGAAGCAAACAGACTCTGATGCAGGTTTCTTGCCTTCAGCCACCACCCTCTGTGCCCCAGGGTAATTTTCTTTCAGGTGAGTCTCACCTTACAGCAAAGCCTTTAGCAAAACAAAGCTGAAGGTTTTCACATTGGAGCTTCCTTCCTCCTCCAGTGCCTGCAATCACACAGGAATTGATATGACATAATGCTCCTCTGGAGTGCCAGGGGACAGCGAGGGGCAAAGGGAGAGAAATCCAGATTTTAACCAGCAGGGTGATAAAAGCACAGCCCAAAGCCTCAGCTCAGAGCCTAGCTATTCTCAAGTGCAATGGAAAGATGCTCTGCTGTTCTGAGACATCGAGGCTGCAGAGGAAAACATGCCAGGGAACAGCTGGAAACAAAAGCGGGAGGAGGAGGAGGAGGAGGAGCAGACTAACTTCCGTGGTCTTTCCTATGAGCTTAAATACTGAACCAACCAAAAACCTCCACACCAAGAGAGGTGTGGACAATTCTGGTGTGGAATCTGGAGAGAGCAAACCCTGCCTGCTTTTTACAAACCAAAACCACAGCGAAACTTTTAATCCCAGTTATTAGAAGAACATTCCACCCATTTCAGCTTTGTACTGCTCAGCTCCCATCACCTTTGTGCACTCAGGGCTCTGGAAAACATTTACAGCCATAAAAGCTGTGCTTTTATAGAGGGATTAGGGGTGGTGAGAACTCTGCAGTGCAACCCAGAACTTTTCAGAGTAGGTCCCTCCCCAGCTTTATAAAATCTCCACAAAAACACAACCATCCTCAGAGGTTCTGCACACATAACAACCTACACTGTTGTGCACATCTAATCCTGACTAGGGAGACACACCAAACCTGCCAGACACTCACTTTGGGGGTTGGGTTTTGGCTGGATGGGGATTTTTTCGTTTGTTGGCTTTGTTTTGGAATTTAAGTTTAAATCATAGCTGGTTAGTCCCACAACAAGCAGGGCTGGAGGTTCAGCACTTATCTTTGGAACTATTTTTCACACAAAGGTTATGTAGTAAACAATGGAGAAACAAGAGATGCTGGAGCTGTTCCTGAGTTGCCTGCTCTGATGAGATCAGCTCTGCATCTCTGCTGACAGGGAAGTGAACATCCCTGAAGGACACTGATGCAAGTGCTGGCAGACAGCAGCAACTGCTGCAACAACCACTCTGCACTCTGCAAGCCATCCAAAGAGGTTTCCAGCAGCACAACCAGCACAGTCCAGCTCAAACATTTCCTGCACATCAGTTGTGCAGCCACTACAGGAACGTGATGGCTGAGCTGCACTTGGAACACTTTGCCTCAATCCTCCTTGCACCAGAGAGCTAAAGCCTCAAAGTGAAACATTATTCCAAGCATTATTCCAAAGAATCCAGTCCTGCCAGAAAACAAAGAGCAGTTTCCATGGGTGTGCAGCAGCTGAAGCAGTGGGGCAGCCACGGCCAGGGCTGCTCCAGCAGAGCAGGACACGCTGAGGGAGGAGGAGGAGGAGGCAGCAAAGCAGCACCAGAACCAAGGCTTCCCTCCCTGCTGATGCCAGAGAGCCCTGACAGTGCAGCAGCACCAGGATGAGCACTCAGCTGCTGTCACAAACCTGGGCTCAACACCTGCAGCTCTCATGCCTGTGCCCAGCAGGTGCCACTACATCAGTGCTGGCCCTGGCTGAGGTTTTACTGCACACGGGGTCAGCCAGCAACTCCTGTCTGCTCAGGAGGGTCAGCCAGTATGAAGAGAGGTCCTGTGCTTACACAAGTTCAAGTTTAGAGCAGAGCTGCTCAGCTGCACACTTGTTAAGGCCGTGAAAAGCAAACCAGTGTAGCAGGACCTGCAGCCAAACACGGCAGCACCACAGAGGCTGCTGATTAGAAGTGAGAGATCTCCATGGTCAGTCTTGGAAACTCAGGAGGCAAGGAGCAGAAGCACAGGGAAACATCCCTTCACATGCCCTGCATGGCAGCAGGGAGGATCACACAAAGTGTCTCTCCACCCTCTGCCTGTGCAGGCTGCTGCAGGACAGGTTATCTCCTGCTCGGCATGGAGCTACCAGGGAGGTTCTGGCTGCACGCTGGTGCCTGAGGGGTCACAGGACAGATCAGGAGAGGAACTGCTGTAAAGGAAGACTTGAAAGAAACATCTTAGAGATCTCCAGATTCAGACAGTTGCACAAAAACAACCAGAGGGAAAAGACATGCAAAGCTGTGGATCACTCAGATAAACAACCTGGTAATTAACAGCAGCCCCCGGGCAAACTGGAAGGGATGGACCACCTCCAAGGGCTGGGCAGTGTCTTCAGCTGCCTCTCCCGTTCCTCCTGGCCAGGAAAAGGGCAGGAAGCTGCACTGCCCCAGCCCTTGCTCCTGGCAGGGAACCCCAGCCCTAGTGGGCTTGTTGCTGCCCAGGAACTGAATTCCTGCACTTCTGCTATTGGGGAAGAGTTCTTGGGAGAGATCCAGTTTTCACCTGAACCATCAAATCTGTCAGCAGCACCTCAGGTGCCTTTTCCCTGACATTGCCTTGGGCCTGGATAGCAGTGGGATACAGAGCACCAAAGGATGGTGCCTGAATAAAGGTACTAAAGCCCAGCCAAGGGACAAGGTTGAAAGGAGGTGCTGGGACTCGGTGTGTTAGGGCTGGTGTCAGCACCAACTCTGTGCAGGGCAGGGCTCTCATTTCAGCTTTTGTGTGCTCATTGCAAGATCAGAGTGAGGACATTGGCTGCATCCTCATCACTTTCTTAATACAAGCTGAGGACAGGGAAAATAAAAATAAAAATCCACCCCCTTTCCAGTCAAAGCCATCTGCTCCAAAACACGCTCTACTCTCTCCCTAACACACATTTCTGCTTCTTTCCTGTGGGAACAGCAGCAGGTGAGGGGGAAGGCAGCGGCAGAAAAAGCCCTCCATCATGTGAGGAGGAGCACATCACCCTCAGTCTGTGGTGAGGCTCTGGGGCAGCAGCGCTGTCTCCCAGGGCAGCCCAGCCCTGCCGAGCACTGAGAGCTGCCCTGACTCACCAGGCCTCAGCTCAGGGCTGGCTGCTCCTGCAAGCCAACAAACCTGCTGGGTGAGCTCATTCCAGCACATGAATAACCAGCTATTCCAGAGTGGATGTGTGACACGGTGGTGACAAAGCCACCACGGGTCCCTCAGGTGAGGAGCAGCCTCGTGCCCCTAATGCACAAACACAGCCCCTGCTTCACGTGCAGCTCCACCACATCCATGGCCCAAACCACGCCAGAACCAACACACTTCTGTCCTGCTCCAGTGCTTGGGGATGGATGATCTGTGTGATCTGTGCAGGGCACTCACCCACAAGTAAAGCACAGTTTCACTGAGTCTGCTGTAACCAACCCCAGGCTCATGGCACAGAGCAGCCCCTCCCTGCACCTGGGGAGAAGGAGGCAGCACTGACAGCACAGAGGCCATGCAGGGAAAATGCAGGATTTCAGGTTCCCAGGTGAGATCCTCCAGAGTAGCTGAACCTCTCAGAACAGCATCCTGCCTCCACAACTACACATTTGGGAAAGGGAGGGTGAAAGCTGGGAAGAAGGACAACATTGGAAGCCCAGAAGAGCATTAATCCAAACAATAATAGGAAGGGTTAATTCAGGGTCTTCTGTGGATGGCCAAGAAAAGGCAAAAGCTAAGTCCAAACCAGTTCCAATATGCAGGGAGCATGCTTGGCTGATGCTCCTGGAGACTGATACACTCCATAGCTCAGCATGAACCTAGCAAGGAACACACAAGTGACACCTGAACGTCAATCTCCTCCTCAAAATGCCACCTTTTTGTCACTAGGAGTTCCATACTCACTGGCCTCACAGCTTGCAGCAATGGTCAGGGCATTGCTCACATCTCCTGCACCAGGAGTAACAACCACCTCTGCTCCCACAGAGGAGCTTTATTTTGCCAGCAATTTAAAGAAAGGACATTGCTGAGGCCTTGCTATGCACCACAGGAACTGCAGGGGCTAATAGAAGATGTGCCTGATTTAGACTGAGGTGCCAAGCTCCAAGGCTGTGCTGAGAAGTGACACTGCTGCTCAGGGATCCTGAAAAAGGATGGACAGAAGCACCTATGGTGCTGTGTGACAGACACAGCTCCCACTGCACCCCAGGCTCTCAGATACCGGACACAGGCAGGCAGAGGCTGCTTACAGCACCTAAAATCCAACAGAAAAAAAGGCTTTTCATCACTCAGCTGTGTGCTGATCCAACACCCAGTGCCCACGGAGCAGAGAGGAATCCCTGGATCCCTTTTCTAATAGGCTGGGTAAGAGCAGCTAAAATACAGAGCAGCTAAAATACAGAGCTACATTTACAGGGCTTCACTTCTGAGGGTGTGCCTTCCCCGAGCTGGAAGGACAATCCATTCCATGCTGCATCACAAAACCTGGCTGCTCACAACTGTTTCCACAAAACAGAGCAAAAGCAGCAGACCCTAACTAGACAGAGAAGGCAAATGCTCTCTCTCCCATCCTGCCAAGGTCAGGGACCTGAGCTCCACCCGAGATGTCCCCACCACAAGAGCAGCTCAAAGCACACACCAGTTGTACCTTCTGCACTGACCAAAACAGTGGGAGATGACACAACACTCATTTTAAAATTGGGATGTGGGATCTGGGAGGCAATGAGGACGAGGACAATGTGCTTACAAGCAGCTTTACAAAGAGAACCTCCACATAACATTCTGGCATTGCTGTTTTGGGATGGCATTAGGTACGTGCCAAAGAGGACGCCAGGCTCGAGCTGTTCCCAAAATCCAAGAGCCCAGGGGATGGTGTCTGTCAGGGAAGGGAGCAGCATGCCCTGTCAGCACGTCCCAGCTGTGCCAGAGGCACAGGGAGTTCCACTGCCAAGGCTGTCAGCAGCATCAGCAGGATCAAATTCACTTGGATATCAAAGCCACTCCAGCTGATTATCCTAAAGGTGCGTCGCCTCCCAGAGTCAACAGAAGCAGAGCCTGTCAGAGCATATATTACTGTGAAACAACAGTGTGTGACCTAATTCTCTAATTAGGAATGGGCTCAGTTGCCCACAGAGGACAAGGGAAGGTTCTGAAATTATTCACTGAGATTTCTTTTTCCAACAATAAGATGCTGGTATTTAGTTGCTACAAAACAGTGGGTTCTGAGACAAAAGGTCTACAGCCACAGCCAAAATCCCTGTTCTTTGGGTCTCATGCCTATACCAAAGACCCCACTTAACTCACTCCTTATTCCTACCCTGTCTGCTTCAAACCCACTTCAATCAGAAGACAATTCCAGCTGCAACACTTCACTTAAAAGAGCCACCCCGTTACACTCTACATAGTAAACACCAACCCCACGGAGCAGTTCCACAGCTCCCGGGTGAGGCAGGTTCTCCAGAAACACAAACTCTCTTCAGGGAAGCTCCGGAGCACCCAGCACCTCCTCAAAGGCAAACCACACCAGCCCAGCCAGACACCCGAGGAGATGAACGATAGCAAAGCCTTCTCCTTCCTGAAGAGCTGCTCCCATTTCACAGGCAGCTCCACTTCTGAGTCACCACCTCCCCGTAAATCTCCGTGGAGCAGGTGTGCATTTGCATCAGCTCCTGGGGAGCTGCTGGTGGCTCCAAGGACCGAGTGTGGTCGGAGCCACACCACTCTGCACGCTCCAAATTTGGCCCGTGCTGAGCACCAAGGAGCTCCCGATTCCCTCGGGTTCCTGATACAAACAAAACTCAGCACTACCTGCTCCTGCCCTGGGCTGCAGCGACGATGCAGGGTCCGAGCCCTTGGGGATGTTATTGTGCACGGAGGAGGGGGAAGGATGACAGATTGACACCCACAGCAGGACCCGCACCCCGCCAGGCCGCGCTACACCGTAACTGCAGGAAATGCACAGCGCTACTCCTTGGCTCTTAATTACGGTCTTGTGATAGCGTAGTTAATGGTCTGTCATGGGCTCCATTAGGAACCTCGACGCTGGCAGGAGGTGGATCACCCAACGCGGCCGCTCCCGGTACAGCCACCGAGGCAGAGCGGCTCCGGGCTGGGAATCAGGCTCCAGTTCTTTTGTTACAGCCCCGGCTTCCTCTGGGAACGGCTCGGTCCTTGTGGCAGCCGGGGAGAGGCAGGGAGGGCAGCCCTGGGACCGCTGGGGAAGGGTCCGGCTGCGCATCCCGGGATTACATCAGACACCAGCCCCTCTGCCCACATTCTCCTCCAGATTTGGGGCATTTCAAGGAGCTGAGGAGGCCTCTGAGCTGCCTGCCACGCGCTGCGCTCCCAGTTAATGAAAAAAAAAAAACAAAGGAAAAAGCAAAACAACCCCTCCCTGGCCGCCAGTTCGGCGCTGGGGTGAGGGCCCTCGGGGTCCCCGCGGGATGCGGTGACAGCAATGGCGGGGGAGGTGACAGCGGCAGGGGTGTGACAGCGATGGGGTCCCGCGGCCCGGTGCCCCCCAGCCCCCCTTACCGTTGCTGTAGGCGTAGGGGGACTCGGAGGCGCCGTCCTGCAGGCTCTCCAGGATCTCCCCCTTGCCCACGTCGCTGTCGCCCACCAGCAGGAACTTGAGCAGGTAATCGTAGCTCTTCACCGGGCTGCCCTGGGTGCCCATCCTGCCTCTCATCGGCGGGGCGGCCCGGCCCGCATCCTCCGCCCGCCAGCCTCGGGCTGCGGCCTCTGCCCCGCCGCCGCTCACCGCCGGCCGCGCATCTTCCGCCGGGGCCGCGCTGGGACCTGCGGCGGAGGAGGAGGAGGAGGAGAAGGCGGAGGAAGGGCCCGGCCCGGCCCGGCCCCGCAGCGCCCCCGCCGCTGACACGGCTCCGCTCCGCCCTCCCACTCGCACAAAGCGCCGCCGCCCCACCGGGCCCCGAGCCCGCTCCGCCCCGCCGGGCCGCAGCACCGCGCCAGGTCAGCCCCAGCTCCGGTCCCGCCACCCACCTCAGCCGGGCAGGGCCGCCCCCGCCTCACGGAGCCGCCGTGTCCGCCCGAGCCCAGGCGGTGCCTCGGCCCCGCTCTCGCCGTTCCCATAGGCTAAACCGCACGTCAATCAGAAATGGCCCCGCCTCCTCCACATATTCGCCGCTTCCATAGGCTCAGCCACACGTCAATCAGAAGCGCCCCGCCCCGACGCGCCCCTGAGAGCTCAGGGGGCAGGGCCAGTGGACGGCTGGGCGACTGAGGACTACAGCTCCCGGCGTGCCTTGCGGGAAGAGGAGCATGATGGGATAGCGAGTAGGGCGGGGTAGTGCTCGACGCGGGAGGGACTGGGGTAGCGGGATTGAGGGGGAACCGGGATTGGGGAAACGGGACTGCGGAACCGGGATTGGGAGAGCCGGGATTGGGGGGAACCGGGATTGGGGAAACGGGATTACGAAACCGGGGTTGGGAGAGCGGGATTGGGGAACCGGGACTGGGGAGGGGGACTGGAGGAACCGGGACTGTGGAACCGGAGTTGGGGGAACCGGGATTGGGGAGCGGGATTGGGGCACATCCGTGTGTGCGGGGCACCCAGGTGTCATCCAGGAAGGGGGGGCATCCGCATGTGAGCTGAGCATCCAGATGGGAGGGGCTCGTAGATTGGGGCACATCCAGATGTGTGGGACATCCAAGAAGAGGCGGCACCCAGGATTTGGGACATCCAGGTGTCAGAGATGTCCAGGTGGGTGGGTACGTAGGAGGGAGGGCATACAGGTGTCCTCCTCCAGATATGGGGTGGGCACGCAGAAAGAGGGGCATCCACAGTTTGGGGCATCCAGGTGGGTGATCATCCATGTTATGGCAGGCAGCGGGTTTTGGGGTGGGAGGTGTGTGCACTCCATTGTCGGTGGGGCAGGGGCAGCCATGGGGACATGCAGCGTGTCCCCAGGGAATGGGGCTGTGGGTGCTGTACCAGGCTGTACCTGGATGTTCTCCACTGGAATCCCTTGGCATTGGCCTGAGGAATCACTCCCAAACCCAATCCCAGGGGATTCCCGATGGAAGGTGTGGAGGAACCCCTCCCTGCCATCATTGCTGACAAACCCCTGTGCTGAACAGAGCATCCAGAGCTGGGCATTTCACCATCCCTGTTCCCAGCCTGCTGCTCCAGGGAATGCCGTGCCCATGACCCACGTGCCCTGAGCCTGTGAGGACCCTGCAGCTCCTGGGGGAGCTCTGCTGGCTGCTCATGCCAGAGGGTCACTCATGGATGGAGAGGGAGAGGGGATGGATTCAAGGGGATGTTTTTATAGAACCACAGAATGGTTTGTGTTGGAGGGACCCCAGAGACCAACCAGCTCCACCCCTGCTATGGAGGGACACCTCCACTGTCCCAGGTGCTCCCAGCCCTGCCCAGCCTGGCCTTGGGCACTGCCAGGGATCCAGGGTGGGCACCCTGTGCCAGGGCCTGCCCACCCTCACAGGGAACAATTCCCAATTCCCAATATCCCATCCATCCCTGCCCTCTGGCACTGGGAGCCATTCCCTGTGTCCTGTCCCTCCATCCCTTGTCCCCAGTCCCTCTGCAGCTCTCCTGGAGCCCCTTCAGGCCCTGGCAGGGGCTCTGAGGTGTCCCTGGAGCTTCTCCTCTCCAGGTGAGCACCCCCAGCTCTGCCAGCCTGGCTCCAGTCCTTGGAGCATCTCTGTGGCCTCCCTGGGCTCTCTCCAGAGCTGTTCCCTCTCACAGGGAGGGGGGCTTCCCCCTCTTTGGGGGTCTCTCTGGCTCCCTCTCCTCTCCCACAGCCTGAGGGCTCAGCTCCTGTGCTGCCCTGGATCCCTCTGGGGCCTGTTCTGGTGAGGGGTTTGTGTCCTGTGGGCCAAGGGGATCCTCACCCTCAGCTGCTCAGTTTGGCTTCTCCATTGGCAGGGGCCAAACCCAGCCCCACTCTGTGCCCTCTGCCAGCTCCCACGGCTGCTGCCAAGCACAGTGAGAGCAGGGACAGGGGAAAAGAAAAGGGCAGCCAAAGCAACCCCAAAGAGCAGCTAAAGTGACCCCAAAGAGCATCTAAAGCCACCCAAAGAGCAGCTAAAGCCACCCCAAGGAGCAAATGTCCTCCTGCAGCCACTGCATTGCCAGGGTAAAGGGGCTTGGAAGGTGAAGCCTGTGCAGAAACACCCACCCAGGGCACAGCCTGGGCAGCAGAGCAGGGGAAGGAGAAAGTGGGGACCCGGAGATGTTTCTTTTCTCCAGGAGGAGAGAAAAGCCTCATTTCTGTCCAACAGTCCAATGGACCCAAAGCAGTGCAGGTGGACAGGAGAGGATGAGCAGCAATCTCCTCTATTTTCTCTCTCTTTTCTCAGCCTCTGGGTCTCAGTCCTGGTGCTCCACGGGGCAGCCAAACCCTCACTCATTCCAGGAATTTCTCCTGTCTTTGGTGGGATGGTGGAAACCAAACAGAGCCCAGACAGGTGGGAATTGTGGCAAGAGGTGGGAGCCAGAGGGAGAGGGGCAATCCTGGCAGGGGCTTGCTGCAGTGTGGGGGCTTTGTCACAGCCATGCATTCAGCTGGGAGAGGGAAAAGGAGAAAGGGATGGAATTCAAGGGAGTGAGTGCTCTGGTGTGAGGAGGGAAGGAGTGGCCAGAAGGATCCACCACTCCCAGGCCCAGCTTGGGCTGCTGCTCAGATTGTGCAGAGGATTGTCCCCTGTCCTGCCCTCACACTGAGCACACCCCATGGGCAGGGCATACTGTCCCTGTGCTGCTGACAGCCACACTGTGCTCAGCAGCAAGGCAAGCTACAGGTAAGGGCTGGATGTTCCTCCCAACATCTTTGTTCTGGAGTAATCAGAATCCATTCAAGTTCTGATTAAAAGGTTGAGTTAACCAATAAAACCTATCAGTAGAACAAAGCTCTCCATCCCTATACTTGCACACAAGCACTGGAATGTGCAGCACCCCTCAGCCCTGCTGCAGCTGGCACTGCTGGCACTGGCACTGTCCTGCTGTGCCACTGCTCTGCCCAGCACTCCTGCCTGCACAACTGGAGCTCTGATGTGCCTGAAGCCAGGCAGGGCTCGTTCCTGGACTGGTGCACAGGACTGTGTGTGTGTTTCACATCACCAGGCTGTGTTTCACATCAGGGCTGCAGGGGGAAGGAAGTCACCTTCAGCTGGGGCTGGTGGTGACATTTAGAACAAGCCCTGTGTCACTGCTGTGGGAGCACTCTGCTCCTGCTGAACGCCTGGTGCCTCACGTGAGGGAAGGAGAAATGCACAGTGGCTTTGAACTTCCCTGCCAAACCTCATCACAAACACTCACACACTTTTAATGAAACCCTCAATGAGTCAGTGCTCTTTTATAATACTTTACTCAAAACCAGAAAACACCGTGAGGAGGATGATTACAAGAACTGTGAAGTTCTCAGGAACTTCCCCAGTGCCAGATGTTCAATAACGGTGGATGGCAGAGGAGCTGCAGCCTGTCCCTGCCCTGAGCTGGGCCTGGGCTCTGCAGCTTCCCCCAAACACCTCCACTGCTCCCCAGCACCTGCCTGGGAATGCAGGGCAGTGTTCTGTCACCTGCAGCACTCATCAGTGCAGGAACACTCCTCATATTTAGCTTGCTGAGATGGTAAATGGGGAGTTTGGGCTTTCCTGGTTTGAGGCTCAGGTGTGGATAAGGGCTGGAGCCAAAGGTGACAGACTCTTGCAGCAACCCCTAATGCAGAATGGTGAGCTAGAGACAAAGGTGGTGGGCACTGTTCTCACCCAGGAAGGCAGATCAGCTGCCCACATGGGGCTTGGATTGCTCTGAACGTGTTTATCCTGCACCCAAAGCTCCCAATCCAGCTGGGAAGCCCTGTGGCCTCCTGTCATGTGGGAGATGAGCTGAGATCCAGAGCCATCCCCTGTGTGTGCACAGCACACTCCCCCTGCACAGCCCAGGGCTCCAACTCTGGGCTGTTCCCTGACCCTGCAGACCTGGACACTGCCAGGTTTGGGGTGCTGCTCCCCCTGTGAGCTCAGCACAAGCAGGAGTGTGGCAGGAAAGGGCTCTCTGCTCCCAAGTCCAGAAAAGGACCAAGGAGCAGGAAAGGGATCTGAGTCAATGCACAGGCACCCCCCTAACCAAGGCTTTATCCCCCAAAAGGCAAAGGGGCTGCTAGCAGTGCCTGAAGAGGGGGAACAGGAGCAGAGATGGCACAGCACTGCCAGTGTTCACATTCCTGAGGCAATCTGAGTTACGGTGTCACTGAGCTCTGCACAACACCAGGACCAGAGTCATCAACTGAAACACCTCAAACCCTGCTGAGAGAGGGAACAGCCTTTCACTGTGGGGGTGACCAGCCACACCTTTCACTGAGGGGGTCACCAGGCACACCTTTCACTGAGGGGGTCACCAGGCACACCTTTCACTGTGAGGGTGATCAGCCACAGCCTTTCACTGTGAGGGTCACCAGCCACACCTTTCACTGTGAGGGTCACCAGCCACACCTTTCACTGTGGGGGTCATCAGCCACTGGCACAGGTTGTTGGAGCTGCCATCCTTGGAGATAGCCCAAAGCCACCTGGACACGGTCCTGGGTGACCAGCCTTGGGTGGCCCTGCATGAGCAGGGGCTGGAGGACGTGATCACAACCTCCAGCAGCTCCCTGGGATGGTGTGACCATCATAAAGGCTAAACCACTGAGGGATAGAGTTAAGCAAGAAGAGGGTATTGGAGCAGCAGGAAGAAGCAACACAGGGCAGAAGGAAAGCAGCTCATATTCTGCAGGATGAAATGCAGGTTTTCCTTAACTACTGGAAGTCAATATATGGGCTGTGTATTTGTGCAAGAGTCTTTGTGTGGGCCTGAACAGGGCACAGTCCAGCTGCAGCATCAGGGAAAACTCCCAAACCCATAACCAGAGCTTTCAGTGCAATAATTACTGAGGTTTCCTTTCAGCATTGTCACACTCTGTCCTGGTTAGGGGAAGAAAGTATTTCTCCAAGGCAGAATTTCTCTCTAGGATAGAGTTTTTCACACAGTGAATCACATTTTCCTTCACAAACCCCCTGCCTATGTAACGAGGGGGTTTGTGGCAGCACTGGGAACCAAAAGGAGGGAGAAATAATAATAAGGAAATGCAGTATTAAAAAAAGTCTGTAAGATTAGAGTCTTTGACTGATGGCTGGCAAAGCCTGCTTGCAGCCTGCTATAAGGGGTGCATGGTAGGAATGGGAGAACTGGAATTTTTAACTACTTCTTATCCAAGAGCTGTTCTGGAAAACATGGATCTGAGGACAAATCAGAGCCAGGGCCTTGCCAGCAGCCTCTTCCCTGAGGAAATGCCAGCACTGGGCCAGTCTGTGCTGCTGTGGAAGATGAGGCAGATCCTAACTCTAATTAGAGAGATGACATAAGGTCAGGTGCTCCTGAGCAGGATGTCTGCTGCACTGCTGCAATGTCCCTGCACACAGTCGGAAAGGGTGGGGGAAGACTCTTCCAGCAGGGACTGGAAAGGAAGAGGAGAGACATGGCAAACATCCAGCAGGAGCAACTGAGATGCTCAGATACCACTGCAGGCAAGGAGAACAGCCAGTGCAAGGAGCACAGAGGCAGCTCAGGCACCACTCTGGGTGCCACAGAACTGCAAGCACAAGGAGCTGCCACGGCCCAGCTGGGCTGCTCCAGGTTCTCCCTTGCAGAAGACTCAGGATCTCAGGTTTGAGGAGGAGCTTTTCCTTGGTTTGGTATTTCCCCACGCCAGAGTCAGTATCAGCCTTCAGTAAACAAACCCAATGCTGGAACATCTGATACATCTGGCAGGGTCCCAGTAGGAAGGTCACAGATGCTGGTGTTTGTGGCTCTGGGCTGTCTCTGGGGATATCATGGCATTTGTACCTAAGGACCTTGATTAGGACCAGCATGAACTGTCTGGTCCCACAGACAGATTTTAAAAGCCAGGATATTAGAAACATTACTTTCACAAGACCAAAAATAACAAAGTTTCTCACAGCAGTCAGCAAACTGAACTGTGCAGGCGTGGGAGGAACCAGGGGATATCATTTAGGAGCTCCACAGGAAAGATGAGAGGGAGGTGAGGTGTAAACCTGCTCTGCTCAGTGCCAGGTGAGGATGGGGCTCATGACTCTGACTTCAGCTGGAGTGAAAATGTTATTTACACCATTCATCCACTGAGTGCATCACAGCCTGCAGTTATTCACACCTGGAGTGCAGAGAATTCCTCAGGAAGTGATCATTCCAGGACAAGAAGATGCTGCACAGGAGTTTTAAGCACAGAACAACCTGTTCTCTGCAGTTTCTGCAGGCAGGGATGTCCCACCAGAGCCTGTAATGGCAGATGGTGAGGGGGCTTTGCCACACTGGCTTTCCCAGGGATTTGCCCCGGCTCAGGGTGACAGGGCACCATGTAGTGCCCATGTAGTCCTGCCTCCCTCACATGGCCCTAAGAAACCTCAAAGGCCTTGTCTGAGCTGGGGCAGAGGAATGAGCAGAGCTGCAGGAAGTGTATTTTGGGTCAGGACTGTATTTTGGGTAAGGACTGTATTTTGGGTAAGGACTGTATTTAAATTTGACACAACCACTGATGCTCAGTGGGACATCCTCCAGTGCACAGGCACCCTTTCCAAGAGAGAGAATAGGAGACACATCAAAATGAGACCAGAACATGGAAAGCCAAGCACTCATGCGCTTTGGAAATGTATCCAAAGCACTCTCCCAAGAGAAATCACAGAATCATGATAAAACAGTCTGTGCTTCTGGGCCTCCAGCCTCACTCTCCAACACCTCTGGTGCTGCAGTGAGGGTGAGTGCAAGCCCTCCTCAAAAGAAATTAATAAATATCCCATGAGCTCAGACACCCTGCTGTTCAGTTTTCAGTGTAGGACTCCACGAGCTGATTCTCCACATGGTTTTGATCAGCTGGATTGAGGTCTGAAGCATAAAAACATGCTCTGGCTGAAGGCACCACAGCATTGTGGCTCCAAACCACCTGAGGGGCTGATTTGCTATGGCCCTGTGAACTGACATGGAAGGAGAAATTCATCCCCAGAGCATTTGGGAGCTGCTCCCTCTGTGACACCGAGTGCTGGTTTCATGAGGCACTGATGGGTTTCACCTTTTGCTTCCAAAATAATCATTAGCATAATATATAAACACAGGGCAGGGGAGGAGAAAGTTGAAAAATAACGTTTAAAAATACTTGCCTTTAAAAATTCAGCCCTTCCTATGTTACCAAAATCTGCTTAAAGGGATGGAGCAGTTGCTGGCTCTGAGCAGCCTTTGGTCCCAAAGCATTAGGAGTTGTTAAGTTTTTCAGGTCAAGTTCCCAAGTTCTTCCACTGTCTTTAGTTCTGCTTGTCTCCTTTGTGTTTCCAGGGGTAGATGAGCTCTCCAAGGAAGAGTTTCTTGCAGAGAGATGCCCAGGAGTCCCTGGGATAGCAGCTGTAGGTGGGCAGTCTGTAGGTCTGGACCACACCTCCATAGGAGAGGGGGTTGATCTGTGTGGAGAGAGAGGGACAGCAGCAAGGGCAGCATCAGTGCTGCTCCTCACACAGCACAGAACCCTCCCTGCCTTGCTGAGGCTGTTTATCCTTCTCCTACAGCCCCCACATTAACAAATTCAGCTTGGCAAGGGGTGTTGCTAGAATCATTCCCAAGCAGAGGGGCAGACAAGAACCAGCATGAGAGGAATGAGAGGGGAGTGTGTTACACACCAGAGTGGAGGGGACAGTGCTGGAGAGACAGCAGACAGCAACAGAATCACAGAGTCATGGCATTTTGTAGTTTGGAAAAGACCTTTAAGATCATTGAGTCCAACCCTTAAGCCAGCACTGCAAAGCCACCACTAGCCCATGTCCCCAAATGCCACATCCACACTGCTTGTGAACATCTCAGGGATGGTGATTCCACCATGCCCTGGGCAGCTGTGCCATTGTCTCACTGCCCTTCCCATGAAGAAATGTTTCCTAATACCTAATTTAAATCTACATCTATACTGCACTGGGGATGCACTGGGACTCCAGGAACTCCTCTGGAATTTGGCTGTACCTGTTATGAGCCCTCAGCCCACAGCTGTGTGTGAAGTCAAACCTGGTATCACTGAAACCACCCAGTGGAACCAAGTGTCAGCACAACAGGATCACACCACACAGTTCCTCATTACCATTTTCAATTAAGTCTCCTTGGCTGAGTTAATCTTTTTTAATTTGACTTCAATCACCACCCCAAGTCTGTGCCCACGGTCCCCAGTTGCTGCACTGACCTTTTGAAGACAGGGATGTGAACAGACACATTTACTGTGCAAGGGCTGACAGAAGCATGTCAGACCTTGGGAATGCTCATCCCAGTGAAGCACTCAGGGTAGGGAGGCAGCTGAAGTCCCCAGAATGGATCCAGTGTGGCAGGAAAAGGATGCACAGCCACCAAAGGACCAAAAGAGATGGGCTTAGAGCATAGACCATGAGAGATGCCCAGGATGGGGACTTACAGAGCTTGGTCAGTGGAGAGAAATGGAAGGACATCCCTCTCTAGCAGAAGGGTTCAGCTCTGCTGGAACCAACCAAGCAGCTCTGGGAAAGGAGACTGTAATTCACAGCACAGAATCCAGCCACAAAGGAAAGAGAGACAGCAAACCCATGCACAGAGTCACTACTTGGTCAAAGCTGAGTATTTTTTTTGTCCACTAAAAAGCATCTGGGTTTCTGGGAGTTTGCCTGTGCCACCAGCTTGCTTCAACTGCTTGGAGCTCACCGAGTGGTGAGGGATGAAGCCCCAGTGCCTACAGAGATGGAGCCCTTGGAAACCAGGGTTGAGCTAAGAGTTCCTTAGAACTAACCCTGGAGATCTTTGTCAAATTAGTTTTTCAAAGTACAGGATTGCTCAAGCAGAAGGGGAAATGCCTGTACACAGAAGCATCTCTAGGAAGTTTAGACAAAAGGTCAGGGCAGCTGCTTGCAGGGAAAATTATAAAATAGAATAAACAGCAGGGGGAAAAAAGGCCAAAGAAACCTGTCCCCAGCACCAACAGCTGTAAAACCCAAGGAACAATTTCTGCCCAAGTAACAAGTAAAACCCAAGGAACAATTTCTGCCCATTTCCTCAGCTGCAGGCAAAGCAGAGTGTCTGAAGTGCAAACATGCTGGGGGAGGAGGACAGGAACTGCTGCTCCACAAGGGAGAGACACAGAGTGTGCTGCTCTGGCTATGAGCTGTGTGGGCTGACACAACATTTCTTTTTGAGAAGCATCTCTGGGTGCAGAGGTGATACCCAGGGGCAGCACTGGCCACTGTAATAGCCAGGGCTCCTTATACCCAGAGCAATTCACATCCCTGCCTCTCCTGGTACCAATGCAAGCAAACAGGCAAAACTCATTATTAGTGAAGAGGCAATATTTGTTCCCCTTATGAATGTTCTGTAGGTCAAAGCTATAATAAACCCTGCTAGGATATCCATCCTAAAGGAGCTGTTCCCTTCTCCGTTCCTCTGCTGTTTAACCCTTTCCAAAGCAATTGCTGGAGAAGATGAGACTTTCAGCACAAGGTACATGAATGGATCAAACTCATTGTGATCTACAATCTCAGAATCTCAGCTGTTTGGGTTGGAGGGAACCTTAAAGCCCATCCAGTGCCACCCCTGCCATGGCAGGGACACCTCCCACTGTCCCAGGCTGCTCCCAGCCCTGCCCAGCCTGGCCTTGGGCACTGCCAGGGATCCAGGGTGGGCACCCTGTGCCAGGGCCTGCCCACCCTCACAGGGAACAATTTTTACCCAATATCTATTCCAGACCTGCCCTCCTTCAGCTTAAAGCCAGTTTTCTCCCTGGGCTATCAGTTCTGTTGAACCACACTGCCAGAAATATTTCTTCCTGTGCACCAAAAGAAATGGCTTTAAACACTAATGAAAATACTGACCCATGTAAGAGTTCCTGAAGAATATTAAGTAGCATTTGAAATGGAAATATCATCCCCCATCCTCTGCCCCCCTCCAGGGTCTGGACTTTGTATTCCAGAGGCACTATCTTAAAAATCAAAAATAATCCCTTGGCTGAGCCAGGAGCTGGTTGGGAATGCTCAAAGCCAGCATTATTGATTTCTAATCCATCCCCAGTGCCCCACAGGACAGCTCAGACTATCACCTACAGCTGCAATTATTTTGGGTTAGGTCCATGCATCCAGCCTGACTTTACCAGGCACTGCTCCAAGGGGGCTTCCACACAGAGAGGGGGCAAAGCCACTGCAGATTCTCAAGAAAGGCACATGACTGTGTACAATAAATAAAAATTTCACTTAAAAATAGGTTTTCTAGACTACCCTCTCCAAAGGCCTATCACAAAGTGGGATATTCAGCAGAATTTCTGACACAAGCCCATTTTTTATTTCCACCAGCACAAAGAGAGAAAAAAAATTGCCTTTTCTGACTATCTGCTCATTACTATTGGAACAGAAGGCTGGGACAGACATCTACAGCAGCACTTCCACCTCTTGAGGTGATGACTTGTGCTATATTCCAGATAAAAAATGGATCTTCCTGCAGTGGTCCAAAGAAAATTCATCACAGTCATATGACTCATTGCCTTTGCACTTTAAGTCGTGGTCTTTTCTCTCTGGAGACTCCATCCACCTCATCTCACACACACTGATGCCAAAGCCTCTGCTCAGCCCTCCTATGCCTCATCTCTGGGTCTGGTTTCCTTTCTCTGGAGTCTCCTGGCCATGGAGGATGGCACATTTTGGTTCTTACACCACTGAAAGGCAGGAGCTGGGAAGACAGCTTGCTCAGAGAATGCTGATTTTACCCTAGAAGACATCTGTAGAAGGGATTCCCTCTGGAATTGCTACTAGCTGGTTTGCTGGTTCCCTGCTAGCCTGACCTTTGCTGAAATTGGGTGGGACAGTGATGGAAAAAGCAAAAGGACTGAGAAGCTGCAGTTAAATCCTTCCCACACACTCCCCCAGTGTCCAAGTGCTTTTATAAATGTTATACACTACTGGCAGCCTCTCCTCCTCAGGATGCAGAGAGCAAGAAAAGCCTCCCTGGGACATGGCTGTGTTCCTGCTGGGTCAGGAGATGGAAATTTCACTCCTGAAAGTGTAAGGAGAACTTCCCTGCTGCCACAATTTCTTTTCAGAAGATAATTTCCTTTAGTATCTTTGATGCCAGAGCATGGAATGGGGGGTTACAAAAGCACAGGTGAGCTGTGCCCATACCCCTCACCAGAACAACCCTGGAGAAAAGCAGGAGGCCCTTTCCTCTCTCATCTTGCCCAGGCTGTGCTGCCTCATGGAGCAGCCAAAGCTTTCCAGCACCACTGGAGGGGAAGAGCTTTTCCTGCTGCTTCATTCTGCCTTTTTTTGCTTCTCCCAGTGTTCAGCAATTATGACATGAAGCTGCACAGAGCCAGGAGGTGATAATGGCATGAGTCCCAGAAGTAACACAGCTCTGTGCTTCTCCTTCTCCCCTTCTGCATTTCACTTCACACCATCCAGGGCACTGCATTTCCTCCAAACAGGACACAAGCACAGAAAGCAGCCACAGCAACATGAGATTATTCCCCTTGTTTCAGCATTTTAGAGCTGATAATGTTGAAGTGGAGCCTTTCAGGGGCAGCAGCACAGAGGGGCTGGGGTCACCCTGGGGGAAGGCACAGGGCCCTTACCTGCATCAGGAGACGCAGAGGTTTTCCATCCTGCTGCTCAAGGACTCTGAACTTCACTCCAGCTGCAAAGACACAAAACAAGGAAAGCAAACCCATGGGGGGATTGTTGGGGTGTCCTGTGCAGGGCCAGGAGTTGGACTCAATCACCCCTGTGGTCCTTTCCCAGTCAGGATATTCCATGGTTCAATGCCTGGAGCACAGAGCATGGATTTGCTGCCCAGTGCTGTTGGGTGACCACTGATTCCTAGAAACTGTCTTCAACCTTTCTGGATTTGGGAACATTCCCCATTTTCAACAGGAAGCATGGATGTCTCTACAATTCTTTAAGCTTAATGTCACAGCTCCATTAAAAGTAACCCCTCCCACCTCCAGCTTGAAAACTCAGTCCTAGGGCAAGCACAAAGCCTAGAAATGAGCCAGCCAGACCTGAGGATGACAGAGGGACTGGAAAAACCTTCCACTTTCCCCAAACTTCCTCAGAATGGGAACTCCATGTTAGCAGCAGGCAGAGAGCCTGGCTTTAATTTGTGCTCATGTGGACAGTGCAAATCTGTCCCTGGTTCAGGCTGAGGGAGGGAAGTGGCTGACCTGGAGGCACTGAAACATTTCAAAGCAATCCCTGCCCATTAATCCCAGCATCCACATGTTTTTAAGAGGCTAACCCCATCCAACCTGCCACTTTCCTATTTTCTCTTGGATTTGCCTCATTGCCGATACTGTAAAGATAAATAGGAAAGATTTTGGATTCCAAGGGTGACACAGTGCACACACAGATTTAATACAATGTTTCAAAGGTAACAGCTTGGACCAGAGAGGCATTTTTTTTACAGAGATGTCAAATAACTTCACAGAAATAAAATCACCAATCCATCTCTGCAAACCTGTTCCAGCCAAGCATGCCCTGTTGTTCTTTCCTGCAGGTAAGAAGATGAGCCAAGACTAAGGCACAGATCAAACACTGACAGGAGCACAAACAGAATAACTGCTCACCATTGTAAGTGCCATTGCTGCAGTATCTCTATGACTCTTGAACACTGAAAAACCAAAATGTTTTCTCTTTTTCCTAAAGCTTTGAATTAATTAAAATAATACAGTTCACTCCTGGGATAGAATGCTTTTCTCTAGCACACAGCTCTGGTTTAAACTCTCTCCCCAAATCATAAAACTTTTTCTGTCCAGGACAGGAGGGATTTATCTGCATTTTGCTGGATTATATTGATAGAGGGGCTTCCCCAGTGGCTTGAAATAGATGTTTGAGTACCCTGGGCTTCTACAAGCAAATGTGCTGGATGACCAAAGAGCTCAGTGTGATTCACAGAGCTTTGGCTGTGAGGAAGTGTCTAAGCCATTCCAGGAACTACTTTTCTGGCAAAGTTTGTCAGAGAGAGACAGAAACGAGCAGGCACTGAAGGTTCAGATATGTGCTTGGGCACTCTGGAGTCTGACCCCAGAACAGTAATCCATTACCCCAGCAAATGCTGCTTCTCTAGGTCCTGGCCACACAGCTTCCTTCTCAAGATACAAGCCAACACTTTCTTAGTTAGATAATTTAATTGCTTAAGAGTCTTAAACTTCTAAGAAAACACGAGCACAAAAAGGCAATAAATTCATTTTAGAATGACCTGCAGGTGACTGCAGAGCTCAGGACTCTGAGCAGTTCCCTCCTCACAGGAAGAGGGGAAGGCTCAGGCTCCTGCAGATCACTCCAGCACAGAACCTGAACTATTCCCTGACTTCCAGCCAGCTCCAGAGCTCAGGGCTCTGCTTTTCCTGTACAAAGGCACCAGCAATGGCACAGGAGAGCTCAGGACATGAATCTATTTGCTTTGTTTCACATGGCACCACACTCAAGTGAGGGTTTGTAATCCAGCAATTGTGGCAGGTCCTACAGGACTGTGACAAAACCTGTCCCAACAATTCCAGTGTGAATGTTGGGAAAGGGAAGTACAGGAAAAACGAGCTGGCCTGCTCACAATCAAACAATGCTGGTAACCTGTGTGTGGGCACTCTGAGAGCCCTGAAACCCCTGCTGTTCCTTTCTTCATGCTGTGAATCCCCATCCCAACCAAGCTGGCACCACTTGAGCTGGCACTGGGTGCACAGAGGACATCAGATGTGATCTAGATAAGAAAGGCTTTTGGAAGTCATACATATTTCATTTTGGATGCACAGAAAGAAAATAATGCATTTAGTTTCTGTGTGTGGATGGATCATTCACCTACCCCTGGCCTGGCCTTCATCAGTGAAGTATTTTGTCAATTGTCACTGAATCAAAGAACTTGGAAGCCACAAGCCACAATGAACTCAACCCCCTTTCCACCAGCAAAAAATCATCCATTCATGTTGGTAGGACCATGTTGATGGTGCCTGTAAAATCAGCTGCCCTAACACCTGCCAGAGGATGTCTTCTCCAGGTTCTGAGTCTGACAAGGGAGGCAGCACCTCAGCAGTGAGCACACCATGTGATGTGTACTCTCTCAAGTGCCTTGAGTTGGATTCAACTGCTCCATCTGTTCCTGTTGCCATGCCACAGCTTTGTGCTGGGGCAGGGACACAGGCTGCAGAACTGCTCAGAGATGCCTCTTCCTCTCACAGGCAGCAGTGCCAGTTCAGGAACACAGCTGAGAAGTCAATCCCTGCTCAGGTGGGGGCTTGTTTCCTGCACCACAGACCTGGCTGGACAGGAATGAGGAGCAGTAACCTGTGGCCTTACATAACCTAAAGGAATTCATGGTGTGAAACCTCTCAGTGGCACCAGGATTTCCTCCTGCCCTACATCCTGCCCATTACTGGGTCAGGTTTCTTCAGCAGCATCTCCTGTTCCCCAAAGACAGCCCTGAAGGGTTTAAGAGGTTTCTGCCAGGAAATTCACAGGAACCTGCTGAAGGCTCCCATGGAAAAGCACCAGAGTTGGTAACAGAGCTCAGCTCTACCTTCCCAAAGCTGAGCCTGGCAGTGCTCCAGCAGACAAAGCTGCTGAGGTTGCCTCGAGCTTCCTCTGCCTTTGATGACTGGCCTTGGTTTACTGATGATCAAGCTCTTTCTTCTATGCTAAATTCCTGCTGCATGCTCTTTAAAAGGATGGGAGATAATAATTTAGATGTGCTTGACTGTAACTAGATCAACCATAGCTGTGGACAGTCAAAGGCATTCCAAAATGAGTCCTTACTCTGGTGCCAGCCCTGGTTTATGGTTATCCAAAGTGAAAAAACAATGACTGGTTTCAAAATGGTGACAGATTAGTCTCAAAAAGGGAATGATTATCTGAACTCTGCCCAGAGCTTTGAAATTCATCCAAACACCAGGGCTTCAGCCAGTCAAAGTCAGCATAGAACTGAAAGAGCTCCATTGATTTGCAACCACTGCAGATCCAACCCTTTGGAACAGCTGATATTCCAAGTATTTTTGTGATCTGGCTTGTTTCAGAGGCCAAACACCCAAAGTTATGAGCTTGTTTTACAGAACTATGGAATATCCTGATTTGGAAAGGACAAGGATCATCCAGCCCAGCCCCTGGCCCGGCACAGACACCCCAACAATCCCACCCTGAGCCTGAGGGCAGTGCCCAAGCTCTCCTGGAGCTCTGGCAGCCCCGGGGCTGTGCCCATTCCCTGGGGAGCCTGGGCAGTGCCAGCACCCTCTGGGGGAAGAGCCTTTCCTGAGATCCAACCTAAACCTGCCCTGGCACAGCTCCATGCCATGTTTGACTCACAGAAGTTTTACCTGACCTGGTAGTCTGGAACTGCAATAAAATATGTCCCTGTTTATACGGTGCTTGTTTGGATGCAATTTTTAGTGGCCAAGGACTTTCTAAAGGTGCTCCTGATTCTGCTTCAGGTTCAGATTTCTTTCCATTGACATCCTCATCCTGCTCCTTGCAGGAACTGGTTCACAGCAGGGACACCTGCACAACTCAAGCCTTGGGTTCTTCCCTACCCCCACTGCATCCTCAATTCAGGAGTGAGGCAGTGCACCAAAATCAAGCACATAATGCAAAATGCTTGAAGTGCTGCAGGGGCAGGGCTGAGGGACTCACCTGCGAGCCTGTAGGATCTGCAGAGGCGAAGGATGAGGGAATAAAGAGGCAGGGAGTCAATCAGGTCCACCAGCAAGTGTATGAGGCCCTGCACAATCACCACCAGCAAGCGGAGCTGCAAAAACCAGTTTGACAGAACATCTCAGGAAACAGGAGATTAAACACTGGTAAATTCCTGAGCTGAGCCTGGATCTAACACTGCTGTGTGCTAAGCTGAGGCCTCCCAAAGTGGGTGTGATGGCTGGAAGTGCTGAGCACCCAGACCCTGTGTGAGGGCCCCCACCAGTCTGGGTTTAAGGGGTAACTGGAATGATGCTCCTACAGCTGGAGAAGCTGTGACCAGCAAGGACATGAGAACTATTCCACTTTCAACAGCCACAGTTGGAAAGGAAGCCCAAATTCTCCCACTTTGAGTCAATTCCATCACTGTGTACCAGTGAATGTAAATTTTCCTCTCTCCAACAGTGAGCTGCAACCGCTCATTTCAGCCTGGAGAAACCCCACGTAGAGCTTAAGCAAGGCAGAAATGAACTTCCTGCTCTGTGTTTTCTGCCCCTGCATAAAGCACCTCCTTTTGTCACAATGCTTATTTTCTGCTGCCAAGCTCATCTGAAAAGAGAGGGCTCAAAAAAGATGCTGAAAGCATGTGATGGCCACTGTCTGTGGAAAATTTGGCTCTGGGCAGACTGTGGAGAGGACTGGTCATGTTGGGAGAAGGAAAAAAATAAAGAAGTTCAAACCTCTGAGGAAAACTTGGCTGAAAACATTTAATACAGCAAGTTAATTCCCTGGAAAAAAAGTTCTGGATCAGACTAGAGAGGCCATCACCACAGATGTGGACAGAAACATCAACTTCTGAGAGAAAGTAAAGAGAACAGTTTGTCTTGTGGACAGGATTTGCTGGGAATGTCCTTTGGAAAAATAAAAACATGAGCTGATGTGAGAGAATCCTTCCTAAGACATCCACATTTTTATTTTCTTTATGGATGACCATAAATGTCTAGGAAACCATTTTTTACTACCTCAGAAGAGAGTGTTTGACTTATTTAAAGGGTTAAATCTTACCAGGGTAAACACCAAGTAATACAGTGCAGTCGTAGGCAGAAGGAACAGCAGGATTGTGAACAGCAAAGTGCCAATAAATAACTAGGGAAAAAGGAAACACAATCATGAGCAGAGCAATGGTAAAATAAAATACATTACAAATAAAATACAGGAGACTCTGAGGCAATAGAAGTTTGCAGGACTTCTCAATGTGTTTTTATCTTGCCTATGTGAATAATGCTGTTACCTTAGATATTTTCAGTATTTCTCCTCTCACTGGACCTTCTTCAACACTCCTTATTATGGGAGTACATTTGGAAAGATAAAAGCTGGATCTTGACAGCACTTTTCCTTTACAGACAACATTCAAGATTTCCCATTTCAGGCCAGCTTCCTTAGGAAACTAGACTTAAGTGATCTTGCAATTTTTCCACTCTCTATCCCCAAAGGTTTTAGAGCCACTGACCAGATTTTACCAGAGAAATATGGAAAATAACAAAGAAGTGGTAATTTGAATGGGAATTCTGGAAAGAACTGAGAAGTACTTTTGTTCCTCCTTGTTTTAGCAGTGCAGGCACCTGGTGCAAACCTGACAGAATTATTTGTGATAAACATTCCCAGCAGCAACTGGCTGAGCTTCCAGCCACAGGAATTCTGCTTCTTGCTCAGTGGGAAGGTGGGAGAGAAGCTGGAGTCAGGGAGCAATATTTAGAGGATGCAGGAGAAAAATCCCTAAGGAAGGAGGTGTCATTAGCTCCACTGCCCACAGAAAAAGTTATTTTTATTCTGGGCCAGCGTAGGTTGGCGTAGGTCTAAATAATTCCAAGTGGGAGAATTCAGATTTATACCAAACAGGAACCTGACTCTTCTATTTCCAGTCACCACTTCCAGATCAGAGAGGCCACAGGAGCACAGGGCACTGCAACCTCTGCAAAAAGGGACCACGGCTGCAGGATGTCATGAAAGAAAACAACCCAGCAGCCACAGCACAGAGGTGGATCAGCATCACAGCTTTAGGGATGTAACCAGGAATAAATCACAACCCAATCCATTCTCCTCACAGCAGTTGTTTCTCCCTTCTCCTATCACTCCACTGCAGTTTAAACCTCCAAGAGTCTTTTAAGGTCTGCTTTGAATGTCTCTTCCTACCCGGCCAGCGACACAATTCCCTCTGGTCTCCAGAGCAGCAGGATGAAGCCTCAAGTGCCAAACCAATTCTCCTCAAAGTACACAGGGAGGAGATGATGCAAACCTGGCACAGAGGCTTTTAATCACCAAAGAAACAGAAAACCAGCTCTCAGCTGTGGTGCAAGAAGCTCAAGGTTATCTGTTGTAATAGAGAGAGGCGCTGACCCTGCAAGTTTCCAAATATTATTGTAGTATTTCAGTTATGTTTGCAGCTGCTGGCCTGCAGCAGTTCAGGCTCTGTTGGACTTTTGCATGGCATTTCAGAAATTAAAAAGAGCTTACAGCACTTCACAAAGAACTGCCTCTGCCTGAGCGAGAGTGTGTGGGCCAGGCTCCAGCACAACGTGAATGAAACGGGGCCTTTTAATAGAAACGCTGCCACGGCTGTTACTGTGGCAACACTGCTGGGCACCGCATTTCCCACTGCCTCCAGCCCTCCCCCACTGCCACTGCAGGCTCAGAGCTCCGCATCTGCAGCACCCAGCACAGCTCAGCCTGCAGGGCGGGGATGGGATGGGATGGGATGGGATGGGATGGGATGGGATGGATGGGATGGGATGGATGGGGTGGGATGGGATGGGATGGGATGGGATGGGATGGGATGGGATGGGATGGGATGGAATGGGATGGGATGGGATGGGATGGGATGGGATGGGATGGGTGGGATGGATGGGATGGGATGGGATGGGATGGGATGGGATGGGATGGGATGGATGGGATGGGATGGATGGGATGGGATGGGATGGGTGGGATGGGATGAGATGGATGGGATGGATGGGATGGGTGGGATGGGATGGGGTGGGGTGGGTGGGATGGGAAGGGATGGGGTGGGATGGGATGGATGGGATGGGATGGGATGGGATGGGATGGGTGGGATGGGATGGGATGGGATGGGGTGGGATGGGATGGATGGGATGGGATGGATGGGATGGGTGGGATGGGATGGGATGGACGGGATGGGGTGGGGTGGGGTGAGGTGGGATGGGATGGGATAGGATGGGATGGGATGGATGGGATGGATGGGATGGATGGGATGGGATGGGTTGGGTTGGGATGGATGGGATGGGATGGATGGGATGGGGTGGGATGGGATGGGATGGGATGGGATGGATGGGATGGGATGGGATGGGATGGGATGGGATGGGATGGGATGGATGGGATGGGATGGGATGGGATGGGATGGGATGGGATGGGATGGGATGGGATGGGATGGGATGGGATGGGATGGATGGGATGGGGTGGGATGGGATGGGATGGGATGGGATGGGATGGGATGGGATGGGATGGGATGGGATGGGATGGATGGGATGGGGTGGGATGGGATGGGATGGGATGGGATGGGATGGATGGGATGGGGTGGGATGGGATGGGATGGGATGGGATGGGATGGGATGGGATGGATGGGTTGGGATGGATGGGATGGGATGGGATGGGATGGGATGGGATGGGATGGGATGGGATGGGATGCTGGAGAGCAGGGATAGAGTGCAGGGTAGGGAAGGGGTGCAGGGCAGGGAAGAGGCACGGCAGGGAAGGGGAGGGGTGCAGGAAATGGATGTGGTATAGGGAAGGGAAGAACTGCTGCAGGTAAGGAAGGGGTGTTGGAGGGCAGGAAGGAGTCCATGGCAATGAAGGGGTGCTGCAGGCAGTCAAGGAGTGCTGTAAGGCTGCAGAAGAACCGTGGGCTCAGAGCGTTGGGGCATGTCCTTGTTCTGGGCACCACAAAGGCTCCTGTGTCTGTGTCCCAGTGTCAGTCAGAGCAGGAGGGAGGGCATCACCGAGGGCAGTGCCCTGGGCTGTCCCCAGGGCTGTGGCACTACCTGGTCCAGGTCGTAGGAGCAGGAATCCACCCGCTGCCGCAGCACGTTCCACTTCTTGCCCCGGAACAGGCGCCACAGAGAGGACAGGCCGTAGATCTTGAGGCAGTAGAGCCTGAGCAAAGAGAACACTCTGCAGCACAGCTGGCAGCTCCCAGCTCCAGCAGCACCCAGCTGTCACCAGCACAGCCCCACGCCCACTCACCCACCTGCAGAGCCAGGGGGGCAAAAGGAATACTCTGGGAATGCTGCAGATAAACCCTCATGGCTCAGTCAAGCCTGTCTGGGCTGCTCCCTGGCACGGGGCTGCTGCAGCCAGCTCTGGGCCACTGCAGGGCAATGGCCAGGCCATGGAGCTGCAGCAAGCACCAGCCTCATGGCAACTCCTTCCCTGCAGCAAAAGGGTGCTGAGGCCCTGGCACAGGGTGCCCACAGAAGCTGTGGCTGCCCCTGGACCCCCAGAAGTGGCCAAGACCAGGATGGATGGGACTTGGAGCAGCTGGGGTAGTGGAAGGTGTCCCTGCCATGGCAGAAGATGAGCTTTAAGGCCCCTTCCCACCCAAACCATTCCATGATTCTCTGAGAAGAACCAGCAATCCTATTTCCCCAAGGTCACCTGTGTCTCCCCAGTTCAGATCTGTCCCTTCCCCTGCCTTCAGACCCTTCCAGACAGGGCTGGCCAAGGTGATGCCCCCACACCTGAGTCAATGCAATGCAATTGTGCCTCTGCAGCAGAGACACCAGGGAGAGGAGTGGAGCCCCTGAAGCTTTCCCAGTAGTCCACAGCTCTAAAAATCCTTAAGGGTGGGAAGAGACCAGTGAAATGCTTGGTGGCCCCCAGTGCATCCCTTCCTTGGGATTTCAGAACTTGTGCTATGAGACTTGGAGCTACTTCCCTCACAGAAAATGACAACTGTGAGGGACACTTGGGGTGACAAGGGGTGGGAAACAGACACCTCTTTATGGAGTAACAGCAAGGAAGAAAGAGCCCTTGGGATGGAGAGGAGGCACAAAGTGCCCTGGGCAGCAGTGCCAGCACACAGGGAGGTAAAGAAAGGGTACATGGTCAATGTGTGGGGCAGAAGGGAGTCTGAGAAAGCCTGAGCCACAAAAGCCAGACTGGCAAACCAGGCTAGCTAAGGTGTGAAGGCTGCTCAGATTTCACAGCAGCAATGAGAAAGCAGAGGTAAGGAGTCTCATCCAAGAGAAGAATCTGGTTTGAGGAACACCAAGTGCTTCAAGGAATTGGCATGGTGCCTCCAGACGGGCAGGCACAGCTTGGTGCACTAATCCCTAGGCAGGAGGGAGCCCAGCACAGCTCCTCCAGGCTCTGGCACACACCTGCCCATGGCTCTAAGGCCAGGCTCTCCCTGCACCCCTGACATGACACCCAGGGGTGCTGCTGCAGTGGCACCTGCCCCACCTGCCCTCTGCCTGCACACACATGCCTGCCCTCGTTTCACTCTGTGTTTGCTGCACAAGGGGATCTCAGGCTTCACCAGCACCTGAACCAGCAAATCCTTCCTCCTGCCAGCTGCAGGAGTTCAAGGGGCTGTGCTGGCTGTGGGTGACTGCTGACTCTTCCTGGCTGTCCATGGGGACAGCACACAGCTGTACACTCTGTACTTCTGACAAACACAAGACAGGCTGGCTCCTTGCAGCTCCAGGGAAGAGAAATCAGCTGACAAAATGCTTTTCCTACTTCCTACTACCACTCTGCACAACCAGGATGAGCAAGGCCATTCCTCCAAGACCCACACAGAAATTCCAGTGATTAGAGGTGTTGGGAAGAGACCTCCCACTCCTGACATTACTGATTCTGGGTGTAAGACCTGTGCTCACAACAGACCTGGCTAATAAATCAGGTCTCAATATTTCCAACCATTCCCTAAACTACCCATATCTAAAGATTTACTATTTCTTGTCCTTGTTTCCTATGTAAAGTCTGAGGAGGGACAATGGCCATTCTGTACTATATAAGGCAAAAGGTCCTTTATCTCTTCTATCCATCCCATCTCCCTGGCAAGCACATCCTGTGGCCTGTGGGACTCCTTGGTGCAGCACAAGTAAGAGGAGAGCAGGAACAGAGCACAGTGATGGGCACCTCTTGCACAGGAAGCTCTAGATGTGCCCCAAAGCCCCTTGCACTCCCCCTGCTCATTCAGAGCCTCTGCCCAGCTCTCGGGCCATGGGACCCTCCAGACAATGACACCAGGATAGTGTCACAGACCCCCTGGAACCCCAAACCTGCCACCTGTGCCCCACAGTGCAGGCAAGGACCTCTGAAGCAGGGCAGACAGGGATTTTGGGGCTCCTCCTAAACTGCAGGGGTTCCCCTCTGCTCCTCCTCTTCTCCAGTTCCCCTCCAAATCTCTAGCAAGGTGAAATGGAGGAGAGCACTATGAGCTGGCTCAAAGGGATGGGGTGAGCTGCTTTCTTGTCCTCTGCCTGCCATGCAGTTTCATTTTCTAGGTCACTACCACAACAGATAAATATCTAAATGGAGGAGAAATGAAACATGGCTTGCTTGCACTGCTGTGCCCATCACTTCTACAGGCTTAAAAAAGACTTCAAGAAATTACTGTGAGTTAAAAAGTGAATTCAGGAGAACTACACCAGGACTGAATGCTCCACACAGCCTGAGGGGTTCCCAAACACAGCCCAGGGAGGGAGGGGACTCACCTGGCCCCGTAGACATAGAAGCAGTAGATGTGGAAGGTGAGGAGCGCGATGATGTCGGACAGGATGCAGAGAGCCACGGTCAGCCCCAGGCAGGCCGACAGCCCCACGTACCACAGGATCATCTCAATGAACGGGGACAGCAGGTGGATGTAGCCTGGTGGACATGGCACAGGGTCAGTGTTTGACTGGGTCATCTCCCTCCTGGCCCCTCAAAAGGCTGATTCCCCTCGCCCTAGAACGCTGCTCCAGAAATCAGAGCCATGACAACATGGAAGGGCAGCTGGAAAACTCCTTTAGATGCCATCTTCTCTTTAGGAGGGCCAACAAAAACTCTCCTGCCCAAGTTTCTGCCCACTGGGAGGATGGGGAGGAGTGTGCACAGCTTGAACACAGCAGTCACCATTCTCCACATGGGATTTTATGGAATTAGCATGGCATGGTTTGGGTTGCAAGGCACCTTAAAGATAATTTAGTGCCACCCCATGCCATGGGCATGGACACCTTGCACCAGACCAGGTTGTTTCAATCCCTACCCAATCTGGGATGTAACATTTGATTTCCTACATTTGTGTCCAGGTTCTTCAGTACATTTTTAACTGCACACATCAACCTTTACTGCAACCATCCCTGTTTTTCTGCTCTTCCCACAAAAGCCACCTCATATGGCTTTTGTAAAATAAAGCAGTATGGACAAACAGTCTCTTTCATCACCAAAGTGAGGCAAAGTCACAGAAACAAGACCATACTTGACTGGTGAGCAAAGCAAATCAGTAAAATAACTGTGGAGTTCATGTCCATCATGCCTGTACTCCTCCATCAAGGCTAACAAGAGTGTTTCATTTCAAGGAAGAAACTATATAAGAAATAATAAAATTGCACTAAGCTGAAGTTTGAGATAGCACAGGGCTGGCATTTGCAGGCTTGCACATTTCTCATCCCTATCCCAAGAGCTGCCTCTCACATGGCAAAGAGCATAAAACCCTCACAGCAGTGCCTTCCCTTGGACACTCACCACCAGTGACACCAAGGAACTGAGCCCCAGCAGCAGCCACACTTCTTGCAGAGCATCAATACCAGCACTTTATTTAATATGCATGAATTCCTTGTGTGGGAATCCAACTTTGGCTTCAGTTCCCACAGCAGGAAGACTCCCAGACAAGTCTGTACTTGCAGAAGTGCATTTTGATTCATTACTCACCTCTAGGCAAACATTAAACACTCAGAGGGAAGAGATGAAAAGGGAGGCTGGGAAGTTAAACAATTTCACTTACTGATCCACAGATGGATGTGATAAAGGAAGAAGCGGCCCAAGACTTGATCCAAGGCTCGGTTCATTTTCAGTCCAGCTGGGGCTCCCATCAGCCACTGGAGCAGGTCCTGCAGCTCTTCAGCCACGTGCTGCAAGCACAAGGAAGCCAGGCCATGGAGAGAACAGACTCACACTGAACAGGGCCAGTGCACTCTAACTGCTGCCCCCTCAAGTATTCCGCCACATTCAAACCAACGTGAAAAAATCCAAACAGCTGCTTTACAGACAGCTACCTAAATCAGAAATGCACTTTTATTAACTCCTTACTGAATCAAACACAGCAGCTGAGAGGAACCTGAATTGCTTCAGTGGTCTCTGTGCTGGGACCATGGAACTATGTCACCTCTGGCCACCTCTGGAAGGCTTGCACAGTGGGATTTCTTGGGGTAATGAGGGTTCTGGACATGGATGGCAAATGCTGGTGCACAAATCCACTTCTGGGGACAGTCAGGTGAGAATCAGAGCTGAGTTTGGGGAAGGCTGTTAGGATTTTTATAGGGGGGAAGATGGCAGTGCACTAATAGGCAAAAGAGAGTTAATTTTTATAAACAATCTGTGTCTGTTTAGAGCAGGGTAGAAAACACAATTACATAAATGTATTTCATGCACACGCTCTCTTGATACTTTGTGGTGTCCTAGACAATATCCCTGATCTTGCCTATCACACTCTGCAGCCTTCATGGGTACTCATGGCATCCTAGCAACAAAGCAGCCTTGGAATCACTGAGGAAAAACATGAATGGAGGTGCTCCCCACATCACTGAATCAGAAAATCATTGTGGTTGGAAAAGCCCTCTAACATCAAGTCCTATGAACCTTAAACTGCCAGGTGCAGCCCTAACTGACATCCCCAAGTGCCACAGCCACATGGCATTTGAACACTTCCAGGGACTCCACCACTGTCCTGGGCAGCCTGTGACAGTGCCTGACCACCCTCTTCATAAAGGAATTTTCCCAATATCCAACTTAAACCTCCCCTGATGCAACCTGAAGCTGTTTCCTCTTGTCCTGTCCCTTGTTCCCTGGCTGTCCCCTCCTGTCAGGAGCTGTGCAGAGCCACAAGGTCCCCCCTGAGCCTCCTTTTCTCCAGGCTGAGCCCCTTCCCAGCTCCCTCAGCCCCTCCTGGTGCTCCTGACCCTTCCCAGCTCTGTTCCCTTCCCTGGACCTGCTCCAGGCCCATGTGCTGTCACTTCACTGCTGCAGAAAAAAACAAACCCCAGCTCTGGGCTTGTTCTTCCCTACCTCAAATGTGCGTTCCAGACTCTTCACTGAGGGCTGTTATTCACTTTTTCTGGTGATTTCAGCCCAGGCTGGTGTTATTTATTGGTTTTATCTCTCCACTCCACTACTCCACACTCCCCTTGCAGCTGGGTGATTTTTCTCCTCAGAACTTCACACCTGCCCTGTTTCCCTGAGCTGAAGCCATTGCTGAGCACCAGTTACCAAGCTGTGAGCTGAGGGAGCTGATAACCTTCAGCAAGCAGGTGGGGAAAACATCTGGGAGAAGTGACCTCTTACACTGTCCCACATGGACAGAGATTGTGAGGAAAAGCCCCCTTTCTCCAAAAATCCCACTTACAGCCCACACAAGTGAAGGGCACTGAGAACTACCCACGTGCAGAACCACCAAGCCACACTCCCCAAAGCTCATGCACTGTAGCCTACTTTCCTTATCATTCACGTGTATCACTTCCCTATGGAAAAAAATATTTCCAAGGAGTGGTTCCATTTTCTTTATTAACCAACAGATGCTGGCAAAATGAGTTTGTAAACATTTACTTTTAATGCAGCGGCAAAATTAATGGCTCCATTTCCAACTTCTCCAAAAGGCTTGTCTTTCTATTCCCTTCCTTTTCCATCTGTCTCACTGCAAGCCAGGACTGATTGGATCCCATGGAGCTCACCTCTGTGGCTGAGAAGCGTTTGCTGCTTTATAAATAGACTGGTTTTAATATTTAAAGTGTTGGATTGGTAACTTAGAAAAAGCATTTGGGGATTTTAATGAAATATTTAAATGCTTGAAAGCAGTCCTTGGGCAAGGCTGAGTTTTAGCAGGGAGTATTTCTGGAGGCTGCCAGTCCCAGAGGTGCTGCTAAAGCCTGGCAGGGGCACGTAGCCCTGGGAAGGTGCCCTACATTGCTGGTATTGAGCTGGGCAAAACAGGAGTCCTGCAGCATAACCTTGCAGGTTGTTTTCCAGACAGATATTTTAGGACTGATCAATAGCAAGCAGAATGAGGAAAGGTGACGGTGAGTCCGATTCTCCTCCTGCAGTCATGAATACTGAATGTGGGCATATTAATAAATCAGATACAGTGGTTTGGAAGTGTTTCATAACAGGGTACTGGGACATGACCAAACTGGAGACAGACTGGTGCTAACCAGGGTTAGATGAGCTCACTGTGGAAATATTCTCTTTCCTGTCATGCTCTTCTTCCTAGTTTCCATGTGCAGAGGTAAATGCTGATGTGACATGGCTGGAGAAGGACACACAGGGCACTGTGATGCTCCAGGAAACAGAGCTGGGGAAGGGGCTGGAGCACCAGGAGGGGCTGAGGGAGCTGGGAAGGGGCTCAGCCTGGAGCAAAGGAGGCTCAGGGGGGCCCTTGTGGCTCTGCACAGCTCCTGACAGGAGGGGACAGCCAGGGGGTCAGGCTCTGCTCCCAGGGAACAGGGACAGGACAAGGGGAAATGGCCTCAAGTTGCACTAGCAGAGGTTTACATTGGATATTGAGAAATTTTCTTCACTGAAAGGGTGGTCAGGCACTGGCAGAGCTGCCTGGGGCAGTGGTGGAGTCCCCATCCCTGGGGGCCCTTGTGGCCAGGGGTTAGGGTGAACACAGGGGTGCTGGGCTGATGGTTGGACTTGGTGATCCTAAAGGTCTTTTCCAGCTTTAAAGGTTCCATCTGGTGCAAGTCAGAGCATGCAGAGGCAAAGCTGTCCCTGTCAGACACACCTGCCCTGTGTCTGTGGCAGGTGGTTGGGGCTCTAAGATACACTACTTTATAAATTAACATCTAAAAATATTTTTCAGGAAGCATCTCTCTGCTGGCTTTGTTTATGGATCAGTGGAACAAGACTGACTAGGAGAATACATCCAATTATCTCCAAGCCCCAGAAAAGCTTTTGCAGGCACAATCTATGATAAATATGTAACTGTTTCAAACAGATTGCAACTTAGGAAAAAGAGACATCAGCAAGGATAAAAGAGATAAAGGGGGAAAAAAAGGAGATGGTTTATGAGCAGTTCTGTTTAAAACCAGTGCAAATCTTTGAGTCAGGTATTTCTGAAAGAAGGCTGTCTTGTGGAAGGCAAAAGCAAGGACAACCATTGGGAAGCCTGGTGGGATCAAGAGAAGGAGGAAGGTAGGAGTTGTGAGGGCACCTACAGAGAGAAGATTATTCAAGTTTTCCATTTTTGGATTTGAAAGGCTGCTTCAAAAATCAGTCTTTCCTAACAGCTCCTTGCCAGTTACTCCCTGGGTGTCTCTGAATCACATCTGCCTCACTGAGTGACAAAAGCAGCTTGTTATTACAGCCAGCACAGTACAGCTCACCACGCTGGAAAAGTGGGAGCTGCACTCAGAGATGTCTTGTGCAGCATCAACAATTGCCACCCAAGTGCTGATCTGAGATCCATTTTATCAGAGGATAACAAGGGAGGGCCAGGGAACACAGCTTGAGCTCCTGGCAGCAGGCTGAGCTTGTGACCCTGGCAGTGCTGAGAGTCAAAATCACCCACCTGCACTGCCTTCCTTCCACAGAAATGTTGGCTGGAAAAAACCCAAGCACTGTACCCAGAGCCCACACAGCTGGGATTTTGTCAATGTTAAAATCAATCAATCAAACCAGTAAGGTTATGTGTTATATAAGGGTAGTCTGTCAATATTAAAATCAATAAGGTTAAAGTGAGGTTATGTATATAGACTTATATAGACAATCTTAGAGTTATGTATAGTTATATACATATAGTTATAGTTATAGTTATAGTTATATATATATATATATATATATATATATATATATATATATAGTTATGTATATAGCCTTATTATACATAACAATCTCATTACAGTAGCAACACAGAATATCCTGAGTGGGAAGGGACCCTCAGGGATCATCCAGCCCAGCCCCTGGCCCTGCACAGACACCCCAACAATCCCACCCTGGGCATCCCTGAGAGTGTTGTCCAAGCTCTCCTGGAGCTCTGGCAGCCCCGGGGCTGTGCCCATTCCCTGGGGAGCCTGGGCAGTGCCAGCACCCTCTGGGCAAATGAGATACCCAATGTTGTATTTACCAACAGACACAGAGGTGTAGGGTCAATGCTATCAGCATATCTGGGCACAGCTCACAGCAGAAGAGTGTTAGGGAAGGAGCAGGGGCTCTCTGCACACAGGGAATGCTGAGTTACTGAACTTGGCAGCACACAAGCACTTGAGAAAGCCCAGTGATGGGAATAATGCAGACCAGATGGACACTCAGCAGCAGAGAGGAAACCCACTGCTGAATGGCTGAGGGGAGATTTTGCTGTCATACTGGAAAAGAAGTGGTGCTGGCTTGCACACCACATGCTGAAGTCATTGGTATATTTTGGGATCACTCAGATCTGCATTTTTTAAGGCCTGCATATAATGCATATAAATCAATGCCCAGCAAAGGGAGTAAAAAGACTCCAAATGATTTTATGTCCACAATCTTATATGCCTGAAAGAAGAAACTAAGGCTGGAAAAAAGAAGAGTTGTGAATGGCCTGAACTGATAAGCCAGGAAAAACAGGGAAGAAAGGCACTGAGTGGCTATCAGCCCCCCCAGCCATGCAGGAGTCAGCACTTCCAGGAATGAAAGCAAACAGCTCCTGGTGATAGCCAGGTACCAGAGTGCACACACGGAGGAGGAGACTTGCTGATGACAGCTGTCACTATGAGGCAAAAGTTGAGTGACAGATGAGCTAAATTACTGAAAGAGGAACAAACAAGCAACCCTCACAAGAAAGCCTGTCCAGGACAGGTGCTGGGGTTGGACACACCTTGGGCACAGAGAGTGTCCATCTGCCAAAGACACTGGGCAGATGGAATCCCTCCCAGAGCCACCTGTGCAACCAGGAATGCAGCCAAAGCCACTTCCCTGCAGACAAGTTAAGAAATCAGATTTCTGAGAGCTGGGCACTTCCAGTAATCCCAAAGGGAAAGCTCTAGAGAACTTAAACTTCTCCAGCTGAAATATCTGTAAGGGAAAAGATGTAGGATTAAGGCTTAGAAGAATATTTGCAGTGTACAGCTCAAACACAAGACCAAGTGTCCTGCAACAAATGTGCTTCTCCCTACCCACCAGCACTGCTGAGTAGTGCCTACAGCACACATGCTGTCCTTAAAGGTTTGACTATGAAAGATAAGAAAACCAATAGTCCTGATCCACAGCTATGCTGGACAATCCATACATGCTTTCTGCAAGTCCAGCAAGTACAAGAATGATCAGAGACCTTGCAATAATTAAGGAGTTCAACATGGACCACAAAGACTGTCGTCAAAGGAAATGTGAGGTCTTCCCAGGAAATGCAGCATAAGTAGGAAAAATAAACAATTGCTGGAATTTTCTCATCAAAATCAAATTCTTCTCAACCAAGAAGCTGGAGAAAGAGCAGAGAGAAGACATTCTCCAGCTGCTAGAATGAAACCAATGGAAAGAGTCATGTAGAAATGAAAGAAAAGTGGGCAGAGAAAGGATTAGGCTGTGCAGCTGCATGGCAGGGCTCAAAATTGGCTGCACATGTAATCCCAAGACACAGAAGCTCTTAAAAGAGAGCTGACCTCAGATTAGTGGTCTGGTCTCCAGCCTCTGAAGTACATTATATGTTCCTAAACAGATATGCTGGAGCTCTGCATCTAAAGTGAACTACCAGAAGAGCAGGACAGTGTGGGTCTCACCAGCTACCCGTGAATTTCTGCTGATGTTGGGGGATTTCAGTGGGCAAGAGGAGTTATGTTTAAGCAAATCACAACACACAGCAGGTTTTCCTAGTCTGGCCATATCCCAGAGCTCTAGGCAGGATTTCAGGTGTTTGTACCCTGATCAGCAAAGCCTTTGGACTTCCCCATGAAACTCCTTCCACAAGCATAGCTGCACTGCTTATCATATTTGACTTTCCAGCAGTTTATCAGACTCAAGCCAGGTTACAGCTTTTTTTTCACCATGAACAACCCATATAGCAACAACCTGAGGACACTTTCTGTCGACTCCAGAAAAAAATAAAATAAAATAAAAGCACTATGGCTCCATAACCACCCAACATGCAGCTGCAGAGCTCTGTCCAAGCCATAATTGTTCCTTTAGAAGTTTGAGGAGCCCTCCCATAAACATCTAATTACTATTCACAGCACATGCAAAGCAGAGCTGAGTTTCTTTCGAGCAGCCCCAACAGGCCTGATTTGAAGATTTCACTGTTCTTGAGGAGACCTAATTTGCATGACTTCAGACAGGTCTCTCAGAAAGCTTGTGTGAGAGGCATTGCTTCCTTACCAAGCAACCCAGAGCAGGTGAAAGGGGATCAGATTTGGCCAGACTTACATCAGCCACAGGGATGAGGGTGTCAGCAAGGTGACCAATGCGGTTCTTCCTGTACAGCCACGACATCAGCAGTATCCCCAGGGCCACATCAATCAGCAGAGACACAAAGATGTTGGCTTTCCTGCAGGCAGGACACAGAGAAACAGAGTTAAAGGAAGGACAGTGTTTAATGTTTCAATGACAGTTGTTGGCTTTGCTTATGCAGCACCTTTAATGTCCCAGGGACACCAGGACAACTCACTGAAGAGGAACAATTTTGGAATCTTTTCACTTCCATTGGTGCTCCTGTAGCCAAGCACAGGAGAGGTTTGTTCAGCCTGCAGAAGGGAAGACTGGGGGGAGATCTCCCAGCTGTTTACAGCTCTCTCCTGAGTAGCAGCTCCAAACTGTGACAGGACCCAAAGGAACAGCTGGAGCTGTGCCAGGGCAGGTTTAGGTTGGATATCAGGAAAGGTTCATCCCCAGATGTGCTGGCACTGCCCAGGCTCCCCAGGGAATGGACACAGCCCTGAGGCTGCCAGAGCTCCAGGAGAGCTTGGACAGCACTGCCAGGGATGACCAGGGTGGGATTGTTGGGGGGTCTGTGCAGGGACAGGGAATGATGATCCCTGAGGGTCCCTTCCCACTCAGGATATTCTGTGATTCCATGATTCTAAACTCAGAGCCACTCAGATCCTGCCACATCACAAAACCTTTCTTAGTATGGAGCAAAGAGGGGATTGAAGCTACAAAGAGGAATGTTAGACAGAAAGGTATATACACACTCAGGGGGGATTTACCAATTACCTGTACCAAGGGCAGCTGCACTTGGCACAGTCACACTGAGATCAGATGGCTTTCCCAGACAAGGCAATAAATAGTGGTTTTGGGTTCATACACAAACCCAGAAGAGCTGCTGGGCTGCCCTTTCCTCACTGAATGGAATTCCATGACGTGAGTTACTCAGGAATCAGACAGAACAATCACAGTTACTTTCGGCCTTCAAATCTGTTAATCTATTTTAAGTGTTCCCTGGGAGTCTATTACTGCACGATCAGAGAATCACACAGAACAAGCCTGGCTGTGGAAGAGCTGTAGGGCATCCAGTATCTGTCTCAGATCTCTGCTCTGTTCCTCTCACTGTGCTGCATGTTTGCTTTTTCTCTTACACTTTGTTACTGTTCTAACAGTGTAACTGGTGTCTCTGGTCTGCAGTTTCTGCACAAAAAGCTTTCCCAAAAGAGTGGGTGAAGAAGGGGAGCATTTAAACCTTTCTGCTCTTATGGAAAATGCCACTGAACACTGATGGATGCCCGTGGTTGACAGCAGCACATGTAAAAGCAATGAGCCTGTGGGAGTAGTGACAGCAAAGCACTCACACATGGGTGCAGCACAAGCTTTTGGGGTGCAATATCCCAGTTGCCTTTCCTGAGCTAGGGAAAAAGGCAGGTATCTGGAAAAAGGCATGATTAACACATAAAAATACAAATATACATGCATATGAATAGAGTGTAGAGTAAAGATATGCAAACTAGCAGGGAATAGAGGAACATGATAGGGTGCAGTGAGGGCCTAGTACTGTCCAGGCATGGGATACGTGGCTTGGGCTCCCCACAAGAGACAGGAATAGAGCCAAGACACACCTAACTTTACATGTACTCCATACCTCATCAGCTGATTTTGGTTTTGAGCCTTCTTGTTGCTGCTGATGACCTGGAGGTGCTGCAGGCGGTGTCCCAGCTGCTCACAGGTTGAGAGTTTGCTCCACAAGAAAGACAAAGGCCAAAACTTCAGCACCCTGCAAAACACATGGGAATGTCTCCTCTTGCCTTTGCCATGGTGCAGGCAGGCCAGCATCCAACATCCATGCAAAACACTCAGTGTGAAGTTAAGGTTGGGCAACCAGAGCTGGTGATTAGATGTTAATGACTCCCTGAAAGGTTAAAAGAATTAAGGCAGCCTTGCCAGACCAAGACATGCAGACAACCCAAGCTCTCATTTGCACTCTGTCAAACCATGTCTCACTCTTCCAAGGAAGCCACAAGGCAATCCTGATCCCAGCCTCTGCTTTGGATACATCACTGGGCTTGCACAGTGCTCCAGTCTCCAGGAGAGCAGAGTCAAGTTGTGTTCAGTGCAACAATTCAACATGGTGTAACTGCTGCACAGACCCCAGTGTTACTCATCACTGATCCTGGAATGGGTTGGGTTGGAAAGGACCTTAAAGCTCATCTGATTCCACTCCCTGCCATGGCAGGGACACCTCCCACTGTCCCAGGTCACTCCCAGCCCTGCCCAGCCTGGCCTTGGGCACTGCCAGGGATCCAGGGGCAGCCACAGCTGCTCTGGGCACCCTGTGCCAGGGCCTGCCCACCCTCCCAGGGAACAATTCCCAATTCCCAATATCCCATCCATCCCTGCCCTCTGGCAGTGGGAGCCATTCCCTGTGTCCTGTCCCTCCATCCCTTGTCCCCTCTCCCTCCCAGTCCCTCTCCCTCCCCCACATCTCCTGGAGCCCCTTTAGGCACTGGAAGTGACTCTAAGGTCCCCCCAGAGCCTTCAGCTCTCCAGGTGAACCCCTCCAGCTCTCCCAGCCTGGCTCCAGAGCAGAGGTGATCACAACTCTGTGTGGTGTGAGCCTGGTATATAAAACAGCTCTGCCCTCCATGCAGTTATGTCCTTTCCCCCCTGCTTTTCTTTTTTCTTCCACTTGATCCTGCTCTTTTTTTTTTTTTTTTATTACTTCCAAATTCTTTTTTCAGGGTCTTCACTTCTACCTTCTCTCCACTGCCTTGCAGTGACCAGCATTATGTAGGTAACCAACTTTTAGCATTTAATTAGGTTTCAAAGTTAACATCCACATTAGGCCTGTAGGGGAGGAAACAGTCACAAGGTTCTTTTCTTATGACTCAGAAGAAAAGTACAAAATGATGCTCAATTATTTTGGGGAGTTACTTTTATTACCACACAACCTATAAAGCAAGGATAGTTGGTGATTTGTGCAGGCTGAAGTGACACAGCACTGGGAGCAGGCTGGTCACAGAAACCACAGCAACACATGGCACCAGGTTTGGTTTGGGGGATAAATTCTGATGTGGCCATAATTTGGATCAGTTCTGTACACAGGAGTACACCAGCCAGTGCAGTTGTTGCACTATTTTCACTGTGTTTTACTGGTTTTTGTTACAGGTCCAGGAATCCATGGTCACTTTTAGTCACTTTATCTACTCCCCTGTGCTGCTCTGGCACTGTTTTTCAGGTTACATTCATTTCACACAATACCATTATTCCTTGTATTCTGCTTCACTCTGGAAATTGCACAGCTGCTTGGACCATTCCTGAGCAGGGCCTGGAGATGGATGTCCCTGCAAACTGTGTGTGCCTTGCACGGATTTCACCCAGAGCCTGCCAGCCCATGCCCAGCAGCAGATGCCTCCACAACAGGCCAGGATGGGCACACTGGGCTGCCCACTGCTATTTATACAATTCACACCAATCACAAAGGTACAGCTCCTCCAAACCCTGCTCAGTCCCCTGGGGCTGCTGTCCTTTTCCTCCCCACACCCTCCTGAGCCCTTTGAACCCCACTTTGTGCATCATTTGTCAGCTGAAGGACCAGAGTGCTGAAGTCCCCCTCTTCCCCCTCCCTCCCCATTCAAATTTCAGACACATTGGGTTTGAAGCACACGCAGTGTACTGTGAATCATTCTTAATTTGAGGTCTCCAAGTTACTCAGCTCTGCTACAGCCTCCCACCTTGGAGACAAATGAATGCACTGTTCCTCAGCTGACTTGTCAGGAGGAGGGAGCTGGGGCGGTGGAGAAAAGAGCAGTGCAGGGGAGGGAGAGGGGGTGACTGCTCTGGCCACGGATCACACACACCTGGCCTCACAGATTCACCAAGACACCACAGCAGATGAGTTTTCCCTTCCAATTATGCCCCAGCTCAGTGGTTACAAACTGTGGTGTGGCAAAACTTGACTAAAGCAGAGAATTGCACTTGAAATGTAAAGAAGGGGAAGGAGGAACGCTCTACCTGTGGGATTATGTACAGATGGCTGAAGGTGAAGAATTATGGGTCAAACACCAGCTGCCAGCCCGTGTCAGCTCAGGCAGAAAGCAGCAGCTCTGGGGCCTGTGCCACACCACACACTCACTGGGTGAGAGCCCCAGCCTCTCTCAGCAGTGGGGGGCTCTCACCAGCCATGGCTGCTCCTCAAGCTGGAGGCAGCCAGCCCCTGGCTCACCCCAGTCTGACAGCCCCAGAAGGATGGAGAGAAAGGACAGGCTGCTGCTGTCTGCCTGAGGAATGTCTTGTACAAATGGGAATGACTCCCAAAGCAACCTCAGAGCACCAAAACATTGTGCAGCCTGCAATGGTTCAGCTCCTCAACTGGACACCATGGGCCCAAAAACACATCCCAGGGATGTCCCTGTCTGTGCCACAACTGACTCTCTTTTCACTCACCACCACAAGCACAACCCCTATTCCACTCACATAGTTTCACATACATACACATTATTGAAATAAAAATACAAACATACTGCAAAAAGCTCAATAGAGCAGCTGCAAGATGTGCTATGGGAACTCTCCTCTCTGTGAGGACTGAGGAAGAAAGCAAAAAATATTCCTTGTGTGGTCTCCTACCCCTTTGCACATTGACTGTGCATTGCCAGAAATACTCCCACTTGTTTACAACACACTGTATAGAACCATTTTCAGGACTTCAATGGAAAACCAACCAGATAAAAACACCCAACAAAAATCTAGTCATGTTGTGTCATTGCATTATCTAAGCAGCAGGAGATCTTTGGGGTATTTCCAAATATATGGAATTTTTGCAATAAATTAACATAGCCTCCATGAGTAAGCCTTGATTTTCCAATTCATTTTTTTCCCAAGAGTGAGAGGGGAATTTTCAGATATCAGATGAAAAGCAATCTTTCTGAATCTGGATCACATGCAAATATTAAGCTCCATTAACCAGACCCCCTGTGTGTTTTCTTGCTCCTTGCTAGAAACTGCAGGAGCAGTGCCTCCCTTTGGATGAGGAATTGGAGGTGTTTATAAACAGACTTTTTAAAAACAAGCACACGGAATTTATTGCCTGAAGACTAAAACATCCTAACGTCCCCAAGAGCAGAGACCTTCAGGGACAATGAGAATGCTGCCCCCAAGTTCCTCGGAAGCAGAATCGCAATGGCCACCCCTCAGCACACGGTGGTGCTGCAGAAATGCCTTAACTCAGGATGTGCAGGACCTGGGAACACGGGGTGAGCTTGGAGGGATGGCAGCGACTCACTCCCTGAGATTGCCAACACTGCTGCCCTGCAAATACACAACAGGGGCATAGCCAAAAATCCCCAAACCCCCTCAGCCTGAGAGGACATTGCTGATCTCTTTTTTTAGCCTTTCAAAGCTGACTATCCCTTAACATCACAAAAAAAAAAAAACCAGATAGAAAAAAGTCCTGTGACCTGAAGGAGAAAAAAAATCAGTAAATCTTATTTTATGGGATGTCCTGTCCCGGCATGGGGAGGAGGGGACTGGAAGGACACCTGCATGTGACATCTTGAACTCTCCCTGCCTCGAGTATGTTGGCAGGAAGGAGGTTGTACCACACATCATGTGGTACAAAATGGAACCAAATCCCTTTAAATGACTTAGAAGGTCAAGCAGGAGACTTGGTATAAAGCCAGGCACTAATCTCTGTTCTCCAAGGTTGATGTTTTAAAACACATAGGAGATAAGTAAATACAAAGTTGATACTGGGGGTGAATAAAACAAAGGAGAGAGAAAGCTCTGCCTCCCAAGGTTGAGGACAGGCTCAGTGTTGGATTGGGCACAGCAAGCCTTGCATTCTGCCTGCTGCCAGGTACAGCTGGCTGCTGCTCTACCTCAGAACATCCATCCTGGCCCTAGGAAAAGCTGAAGTCACAATTCCTGAGAAGCTGGGTAGCAGCTGTCTGGGCCCAACCTGCCACTGAGCTTGAGCTCCCAACTTGTGTTTAGACTGCAGACTGAGACTGGATGCCAGCAAGGCTTGAGCTGAACCTGACTCCAAGCCTGGCCTGAATCCTGGCACCAGTTGAGGTGGGACCAAGCGAGACCTGAAAAGAATCATCCTGTCTGTGGTGAGGGCACACAGGCAGAAAAAGGACTTTTAAATCTGACTCCAAATCTTCTGCCCAACCACAAAGTTGTGACTTAATCACCATTAAGAACCAGTAACACACAGTATCTACAGAGCAATTCCAGGACACAGGGTCCTTGGTGATATCAGGTTTGAATCTCAATCTCTTCCAATAATCCAAAACTGGACAGTTTTTCTTTTGTGTACCAGACTGTGTAACCCAACTGCTCAGAAAATTTTTGCATGGGAAGAGTTTCACTGTGATTCTTTTACAACTGTATCACACAATTGGAAACCTGTTAAATACCTCCATTCCTTTAGGCTGTACTTTAAAAGATTTATCCATTAATATAGTAGTAGCTGTTATCAAAATTTCATCAATTACAGTTTCTTCTTGCAGCTTAGAACCAGAACTCCACTCTGCTCTCTGTCACAACCTCTCCAGGCAGCTGCAGTGGTGGAATCACCATCCCTGCAAGTATTTAAAAAACATGTGGCACTTGGAAACATGGGTTAGTGGTGGCCTTGGCAGTGCTGGCTTAATTGGACTTGATGATCTTAGAGGGCCTTTCCAAGGTAAATGATTCCATGATTTTAAGTTTCTTCCCTGCAAATCTGCTCAGAATCAGCTTTCAGTCCAAGCACTTGTCACGTATTACATTTGGAGCATCCTATTCAAGCTCACAGTTGTGAGAACAGGATTTCACCAAGGGTTCAGGCTGAGCAGTAATCCCTCTAAACTTCTGTAAAGTGCCAAGGTTGCAGCACCACAGTCTCTTGGAGAGAGGATGGATTTAGAAACAGTATTTGGATTTAGAAACAGTATTTGCTGATGTTTCACAGCTGCAGAGGGAGTCACAGCAAGCAGGGAGGAGGGAGTCCCCGGCTATGGAGACTAAGGACAGCCTCATGTCATTCTGTCAGCTATAGAATAGCTGGAAATCCACTGTTTCAGCTGTGATGAAACTGAAGCAGGGCTGAACTATCCCTGCTGCAAATGGGGAGGACATTGATGCCTCCCCAGAAAACCTCCCAGCTCCATGAAGAGCTCTGAGGAAGCCTCTGGCCTTGTGCTCCACTCCAACAGGACCTCTTGCAGCAGCCTGTTTCCAACAGAACAATCTTGTATCACATTTCTGACTGGGGTTGAGCAGTAGTCCTGCAAAGCCTAACCAAGAATTCCATTTCCAGGTAGAACAAGCTGGGCGATGTCACATCACCTACCTGCTCCTGCAGATCCCAGAGAGCAGAGAGAGCAGGAGTGTCAGCAGCATGCAGGCAGGCACAGAGGCCTGCTTCAGCAGCTCCACGATGATGCTGGCCTCCACCCCATCCGACTGCCAGTGGGTCAGCTTGATGGGCCCCTCGTCGTACCTGTCTGTCATGAACAGCACCTGGCTCCTGGCCACCGTGTCAAAGATGGCCGAGAGCTTTGAGGCATCCTCTGCCCCCTGGCCAGCTGTGTCCAAAGGGGGGTGCAGATGGGAAAGCATGACCTTGCGCTGGTCATAGTACACCAAGATGATTTCTTCCTCCTGAGGGTTCTTAGAGTGTTTCTGAAGGACAGAACAGCTCCAGAATTTGCTGTCTCCCTCTTTGCTTATCTGGATCCACGGCTCATGGCAGAATATGGTCCCAAGGTCTTCCAAGAACTCACTGAGACTCTCTTCTTTCTCCTGTTTGCTATTGCTCCATGAGCCAAGCACAGAAACACTGACTTTAGTCACACGCTGGACTTCCCCAAGGTACTGCTTCACCTGCACAGGGATGAAGGGGAAGTGCACCACAGCAAGGATGACAGCAGAGTTCTGCTCCGAGATCCAGCGGCCGATCAAAATGCCGCTGTCTGCTGAGGAGCAGCACAATGGAAAGAACACCTTCAGTACCATGGCAATGACCCTGCAGGGACACACACCTGTCAAAAAACACAAAAATTCAACTTGAGCATGGTGAGTAAATGCAAAGAAAATCTGAGCTGGCCTAAGCCACCAGAGAGGGGAACTAAGCATGTTCGAAAACACTAAGCCCAACCACATGAATAATGCCATCAGTGACAGCCAACAGCCATACACACGTTCAGGGGGTTCCTGATGATCTGCAGTCTTTGAAGTGAGGGAAGGTGAGCCTGGAGTTTCCCAGTAAAGCCCTTCTCCCAGCCTGGAAATGCCTTTCATGGTGGTACACAGATAAGCACAGCCCATCAGACCAGCCAGGACCTGGCATTCACCCAGCCTTAGATCTTGGATCCCATATTGCATGTGCTGGAGCACCTCCTAGAGAAGGGACTACATCACAGCTCACCATGGTGCCTCTGGGGAGTATTTCCTGCTGCTACCAACAATCAAACACTGGATCAGTCTCCTTTACCACTTTACAACCCAGACCTCTGCAGCAAACTCACAGAGCAACCTTGATCCCATCACTCAACTCCTCTTGCCTGAGTTTCCTCTCATCTGGAAACTGAGACGATAACTTTGGCAGAAGGGGCTACAGTGATTAATTGAAGTAGTTTTAATTCATTAGATTCAACAGCCTAAAAAATGAGAAGCACCTCTACTTTATCGGGGCTCTTTATCTTTAGTGCTTTCCTCCTCCTCATTAAGAACACATCTCAGTGGCCTTGGGAGCCTTTTGCAGAAAGGAGCTTTGAGGCAGTTGACAGTGTCTCTTTAAATAAGGTGGAGGTTTCTAACAGGGCTGTAATTGCAGTAAGGAGGGCGCTGGCGCAGAACAGCAGCATCCGGCCCCGCTGTCCTTTCCTGTCCTTCAGAGCTGTGTGAGGGATGTGGAACTCCACAGGCCCCCGAGGCTGCTCCTCTGCAGGGACCAGTCAGTTGGAAAGGGAGCACAGAGGGGATTTACAGCAGGGACAGAGGATGCACAGCAGGAAGGGCCTGGTGGCTTTTTCCTCTCCCTTCAGAGAGGAGAGCTGAGCCAGTAAAGCTCAGCACCTGGAATTTCCTACAGCACAGAGGGATGGATGGAGGAGCAGTTACAGGGAGTGATTAACCTCTGGGGTTAATCACTCACAGTGGGGTAATCAGGGGAGTTGTGGACTCCCCATCCCTGGCAGCATCCAAGGCTGGGTTGGATGGGGCTTGGAGCAACCTGGGACAGTGGGAGGTGTCCCTGCCCATGGCAGGGGTGGAACGAGATGGTCTGTAACATTCTCTCCATGTCAAACCATTCTATGATCTATGACTCTTCTGAGATCCTGCTTCCTCACAGACTCCAGGTCTCTGAGGTTATCCCTTGGGTCAAAGAGGGAGAAATGAAGTCCCTCTGTGGCCTCCAGATCTTGCTGGGGTTGGAGAATCCCTGGAGCAGCAGGAGCCAGTGCTGAGTGCATTCAGGACCTGCAAACACTGCGCTTCCAGCACCACACTGCCAACAAAATCCCTCAGGAGAGGGAAATCTTGGGATATACTTTGCAGTTTTGCAGTAAAAGGGAATATTGAGCCCAAGAAAAAATATCAAAGACAACCCCATGATGTTTTTCCTATTGAAAGAGGGAGAGCTGTTGTGAGTATTGCTACAAGAGACTCTCAGTGTCTATGCACGGCTGTCCTTAAAGGTCTGTCCATCCACTGGACATTTCAGAGAGGAACTGTCAACTGACTCTTCATATACACACTTATTTTTCACTGAGATTGTTTTTAAAGATAGCCACAATCCTCTGGGAAAGCTTCTCATGGAGCAGAAACACTTGCCATCATTGTCTTCTCTAGTTTGTGAATTCCTCCTCTTACATCTTCTCCAACTTTTAAAATTAACATAGTTTTATACATGCAACTCCTCTGGCTATAGCTCAGGTCAAATGATCTGCCCCTTGGCTGCTTGAAACATGGCAGAGAAGATTCTGATATGATTTTCAGGCTGTACAAAATATCTTGATAGTTGAAAACCTGGCTGATCAACTATTGTTATGTTAATGTTCTCATATTCCCAAATCCACGACTTGTCATTCATCCACCTCATTCATTTCAACAGACCGAAATATCAAATGTCATCACAGTCAACTGCTTCACTGCTGCTAATTTTAACAGAAAAATCTTACCAATGCTCATGCAGTCCCTGTTTCTAAAGTGCCTAAAATCTTTGAGATCCACCTATTTCTGCTGAAAACATCCACCTTTCCCTGAGAGCACCAATGCAATGATCCCAGGTCACCAAAACAAACAAAATAAACACCACCTAAAATGTGTTAATGCAACAAATGAATACAGAACCCCATGGCTGATTATTCCAGAACTTTGGTTAGAAAAGCAAAGGTGAATGGTGGGATGTGGCCACAGTCTCACCCCAGAGGCTGTCCTGTGGCCACAGGGTGCCAAGGGGGACTGATCCCATGGCAGACCCACACCTGAGCATCCCACGATCCTTGCAGGAGGGTTAGGGCCAGGATCTAAAGAATCATAGAACCATGGAATTGTAAAGCTTGGAAAAGCCCTCTAAGACCACCAAGTCCAGCCATTCCCCCAGCAGCACCACCACCACTAAGCCATGCCCTCAAGTGCCACATGCACACGGCTTTTTGAGCACTTCCAGGGCTGGCATTCCACCACTGCCCTGGGCAGCCTGTGACCGTGCCTGAGCATGCTTTGCATGAAGAAATTTCCCCATCTATCCTATCTATACACAAATTAAACGTCTCCTGGCACAACTTAAACCCATTTCCTCTTGTCCTGTCTCCGTTTCCTGGGAGCACAGCCCGACCCCCCGGCTGTCCCCTCCTGTCAGGAGCTGTGCAGAGCCACAAGGTCCCCCCTGAGACTCCTTTTCTCGAGGCTGAGCCCCTTCCCAGCTCCCTCAGCCCCTCCTGGTGCTCCAGCTCCTTCCCAGCTCTGTTCCCTCCCCCAGACACATTCCAGCCCCTCAGTGTTGCGAGGAGCCCGGCGGGGCCTCCCCGGTGCCCGCGCAGGCCCCGCGCCCGGCCCGGTCCGGCCCGCCCCGCTCCTACCGCCCGCTCCGCTCCGCCGCTTCCGCCCGCGGTTGCTCGGAGACGCCGCTGCCGCCGGGCCGTGCAGCGGGACGGGCCCGGCCGGCGCCGCCACCCGCCGCCCGCGTTCCGCGGTGCCCCGGCTCCCGGCTTCCCGCTCCCAGCTCCCGGCCTGCCGGGCCCCGCCGGCCCCGCTCCCGGCAGCGCCGCTCCCCGGGCTCGTCCCGGCGCCTTCCCGCGGGCCCCGAGAGCGGCGGGGCCGCCTGAGCCGCGCGATAAGGAGCGGCAGTGCCCCCGCCTGCCCGGCCACCGCCCGCCTGGAGCGGGGCCAGGGGCTCGGCCGTGCTCACGGGACACTCCTGGATCCATCCCCACAGGCTGGGGGCTCACCTGTGCTCACAGGACATCGCTGTCCTCTGTTCCCAAAATCGAGGGGCTCCACTGTTCCCACAAGACCCTGCTGTCGCTCATTCCACAGGCCAGGCACCTTTCCATGTGGGACCCCATTGTCCCTCATCCCCAAAGTCCAAGGACTCACCTTTCCATGCGGGACCTCATTGTCCCTCATCCCCCAAGTCCGAGGGCTCACCTTTCCTCAGGGACCGCCGTTGTCCCCCATCCCAGTGGCGAGGGACTCGGCGGTGCTGATGGGACCCTCTTGACCCCCATCCTGACCTCCCCAGTGGATGCCTGGCCCAGCAGAGGCCCGTGGGTGCCCACAGGTGCCCAAGAGCTCTGTCCTGTGATCCGACAGTGGGCTTGGGCCAGTGAGCTTGGGAAGATGCTGGGCAGCGTGAGAAGGTCCCACATGGAAAGGGAGAGCAGGTGCAGAAATGGGAGTGGGCTAGATAAAAGGTTTGGGGTTTTCATTTTAGTTGTTGGATGCCACAGAATTGGAAATAAGATGGGGGAGATTAGTTCTTCTGGGAGGGAACTCAGCTTCCTGGGACTGACCAGGCTGATCTCGCTGTTCCTGCAGATCATGCAGCCCTGCTTGCCTCACTCTGCAGGGAAAGGAGTCCTGGAGAGCCCCACGGGGTGTCTGCTGTGTTCAGAGCCCGTTCCAGGGCCAGGAGGGAGCAAGGCCTTCTCCAGGGATCATTTGGGCTGAAAGGTGGTGACTTGGGTCTGGGACATCAGCAGAGACCCAGGAGTCCATAAGTTCCGTGCCCACACCGAGGGCTGGAGCGGGGAGAGGAAAACGCCCGTGTCTGTGCCAGCACACCCTGCACACCTTCCCCTGGCCCTGCAGATAAAGGCAGCAGACTCTGCCTTTATCGTGGCTCTGAGCCCTCCTCTCCAGAGGACAACAGGGCAGTTCCCACCCCATGATGTGGGCCACTATTCCATATGAAACGTACTCTGTGTAGTGGTTGTTGCTTCCCTGTAGAGGTCAGGAATGCAGCACAGAAGGAGTTACCTTCATCTTACCCTTTTCCTGAAGTCTGCTGCAGACCCAGTGTGCTGTTCTCTGATTGCAAAACCCTCTCTAACAGCCTGGGAATGAGTTAGGACAGACCAGTTGGCTCAATCATGCCAGGCTGGACAGGGCTTGGAGCAACCTGATCTAGTGGAAGGTGTGCCCAGTTATGGCAGGGTGTAGATCTAGTGATCTTTAAGGACCCAATCCAAACCATTGTGTGATTCCATGACTCAGTGATGCAGCATGGACTTCTAGCATGGCCTTACCTCTCTGGTCAAGCTCCAGCATCAGGAAGATGGGACCATAGCACATCAAAATCACATGCAGAGAGGAGAAATATTTATATCAGCTTTGGAAAACACATAAGAAGTCAAGGGTGTGGTGATAACAAGTTTGCCAAGGCACCGATGCAAGGCCAATGCTGAGTAGCTGGGTCATCCTTTACACACTCTTGTGGATCTGGAGATGGTCTAGTCCTGGAGAATCTGAGGGCCATCAGGCAGTCAGGTCTGGGGCAATGTCCAAGACCAGGTTGGACAGGGCTTGAAGCAACCTGGGATAGTGGAGGGTGTCCCTGTCATGAAATGATCTTGACAGTCCCTCCCAACCCAAACCATTCCATGATTCCATGAGCACCAACAGATGCACAGCTCAGTGGGGCTGCAGGGGAACCACCCCTCCTCTCCACCTGTGTGTTTGGTTGGGGTCAGCACGTGATGCCCCAGCCTTGGTGGGTCTGTACGGGGGCCTCACACAGTACTTAAAGACTTTGACACAGTTCTCCCCCGTGTCTGCCACAAAGAGGTGCCCAGAGGAGGAGCAAGCCATGCCAGCGGGCCTCCGCAGCCCTGTGGACACCAGGCAGACGGGAGCTCCGTGCTCTGGGAACAAGTGGACTGTACGGCGCTGCTCGTCTGCCACCAGGATGCTGCCATCCATGTCCACGCAGACCCCAGCAGGGTTGCCAAACTGGTGTCCATATTTGCTGCTGAGGGAGCAGAGGAGCTTACAGCTGCTCATGAACACCTTGACGTCTCCACACTCCTCGCTCACCACAAAGCCTCCACTGGGCACTGGGCTGACGTAGCGAGGTCCCTGCAGATTCGATACAGTGTGGGCATTGAGAGTCCTGAAGGCATGGTCCAGAGCAAAGCTGTGCACTTGGCCTTGTGCATAGTCTGCTACCAGGATCTTGCCCATGGAGTCTACTCCAATACCCCTGGGGGAACCAACCTTCCCGATCTTTATCCATTCCCCCTTGGAGAGGCTGGTGTGAGGGTTGAAGACCCAGATGGCTTCATTCACCATGTCAGCTACAGCCACCATTCCCATCCTAGTCACAGTCACATCTTCGGGCAAGAAAATGCTGCCTCCCTTGCCCGTTTGCTGGCAGGGCAGGGACTGCAGTGTGTGGCCTGTGCTGCTGAGCACGTGGACCCAGGGAGCACTCTCAGCTGTCACATAGATGGAGCCATCCAGGGAGCAATGGATCCCACTGACACCCCCGTAGCGGCTGCCGGTGGGGTTGGGGATCTGCCGGACCAAGTCATCCTGGCAGTAGTGGAGGAGGTTCTTGATGTTGTCCAGATCTCCGCACAGGCTTTTGGCCTTATCTGCCAGCTGGTGGACCTGGTGCTGCGTCACCATGCCCATGCCACGCTGGCTGTGCAGCAGCGGGCTGGCTGACTGCAGTGTGGTTAATGACTTCAGCTGGAGGCTGTAGATGCTTTTCAGAAGCTTCTGCTTCAGCTGGCTGGTCTCCAGCGTGTAGTCCATGACAAATCTTTTGTCCCTGTTTGGGGGAAGCAGTTAGGACCATGACTGTCCCTGCCTGCTGCCATTTCTGGGGCTGTGCTATGGTGCTTGCTTTCTTCCCAGGGTCAAAATGTTGGTGCTAGTCTGGATTTATTCATGCTAGAGAGACCATGTCACTTTATTGCCAGCTAATTATGAAATAAAGACAAACAAGGACCATGGCATAGAAATTAAAAGGTCAGCAAACTGGACCTGCATCTGGAGGAACAAGCAAAAAAGGTGCAACAGCTCAACTGGTGTCAGATGTGGCCTGAAGATTTACGTGTAAAGGTGAGCCCTGTGTGTGAATTTATTGCATGGGACCTCAGACTTCCCAGTTTCTGAGATAGTGACTTCTCTCAGGTCTTTAACACTTGTTACCCCTATTTTCTGTGAGCCTCACCTCCCCAAACCAAGCCCAATCCGTGGTAACACTTGAGTCACTCAGGGTGACCATTCCTTGACTCCCACATGTCAGATGTCAAACGTGGCCAGTGCATGCCTTTGCTCAGGGCAGCCCCATCCCATCCAAGTAGTTTAATACAATCACAGAATATCCTGAGCTGGAAGGGGCCAACAAGAATAATGGAGTCCAACCCCTGTCCCTGCACAGACACCCCAGCAATCCCACCCTGTCCATCCCTGGCAGCGCTGTCCAAGCACTCCTGGAGCTCTGGCAGCCCCGGGGCTGTGCCCATTCCCTGGGGAGCCTGAGCAGTGCCAGCACTCTCAGGTGAAGAACCTTTCCTGATCTCCAACCTAAACCTCTTTGGCACAGCTCCAGCTGTTCCCTGAGTCCTGTCCCTGTCACAGGGAGCAGAGATTAGCACCTGCTGATCCAGTTACTTGTGAGGTAGCCAACAACTTGTCAGGAAGAAAAGGGGAGATTCTGCTCTGAAACATACATTCAATCTTCACCATTTTTTTTTAGACAAGAGAGCCACCATAAGAACCCAAATTTTTCTTTTGCACTCTCTCCCTCAGTTTTAAAACTAGACAGTGATGGGAGCCCAGCTTTGCTATGTTCTCCCCAGGCCTGGCTGGAGCATGGCTTACAACACACAGCCAGGAGCTGGCAAGTGAAATGTTAAGAGAAATATGACCTCATTAAAGCTCCTAGAGAGGCATAGCTTTATTTTTCTTTAAATGTGATTATAATTAAAATTATAATGGGCACACTTGACTGTTTTGAGTTGTTTGCAAGCCATCACTCCACTTTTATTGCCTCATGTCCCAGGATTGCCTGGATCATGTGCCTTATGCTGCTCACAAAAGTGACATTTCCCCAGACCACAGCTGAAGAAAGCTAAGGCATATGATGCCAAATGGTCCCTCTCATGTGCAAGTACTGCAACTATCTAAAAGCCATCCCTGCATAATCACAGAGTACCAAATGCAAATATGAAATGGTGGGAATGAGAAAATACAGATGGAAATCCAATTTCTGCTGTTTTGAGGCTTGGGAACAGCTTTTTCTTCCCCATGGTGGTTATGCCTTGTGCCTCCAACAGCAGAGATCTGCTTGGTGGAAACAAGCCCTCCATATCCTAGGACTGCTTGTCAGGGTCCTCCTTCAGAGCTGGACAGAGTTCTCAATCCAAGAAGCTGGATTTTACAGATGGGGAAACTGAGACTGCCAAGGAGGCGATGTGCCAGCTGCCACCCCTCATCAGGAGCATCCATCCCGCCCCCTGGGCACTGGACACCCAAAGCTGCCATCAGACCCTTGACAGTGTGTCCTGAGCCTAGCCTGAACTGCCTGGGGTCCAAACCCAAGAGGAGGGCTCTGACACTGTCCCCCACACAGCTCAGGCCAGCCACCTGTGGATAGCAGCTCAGCAGCACAGATCCTGTACCTCAGTCCTGCTGTCCTGGGGCTGCCTGTCCTTCCCTGGCAGCGCTGGCCTCCCTCCGGCTCTGTCCTGCTCCTCGCTGGGCTCGGGGCAGTGGGACCAAGGGGTGTTGTGTTGTTAGTAACAGCTGATTGCCCTAAGGTCTGGGTAAACACAAGAACTCCTTGTGCTGACAACCAGAAGCAGCAAGACAAGGGCTGTTCCACGTGGTTTTCACTCCCTGCTGGTCTCCTGCCCAGACACAACGTGCCTTTCTCCCAGGATCAGTCTGTGTCCCACATCCCTGCTGGTGCCAGAGGGAGGCACCCAGCTGCCTGGGGGATTTGGGGCCTTTATGTAGAGGGAAAAGGGCTGGTTTGGTGGGACAGGGAAGCTCACACGGTGAATCAGGGCTGCTCACAGCTTCACCACTGCCTCCCCATGTGCCCCAGCCTGGGCACAGGGCAGCTGTGTGTCTCAGTCTCCCCACTTTCAAAAAGGAGTCTGGTGAATTTTGCCACATCAGGCTTTGAGGTGCAGTGTTGGAGAAGCTATTCTAGAAGAGGCAGATCAGCCAGGACTGCTGGAACAGCCTCCCTTTCCATCTCCACGCTGCTCAACCCAGGCTCCCCACAACTGCACAAAAGCATGCTTGGAGTTGATGGTGGCATTTATTAGCTCTGCCCCAACAAAGAGGGTCAGGAGTAAAAGCAGAGTTAGCAAGGAGCAGCCTGCAAGGGGCTGCTCAGAACCTGCTCTCCCTCCCTGGCAGTGATTCCTGACAGTGCCTCCTGAGAGTGCCCTCCCCACCTTTGCCCACAGTGAGCTCAAACCTGGAGCTCACAAACCACCTTAAACCTGGCAAAGTTGTGAAGAAGTTTGTGTCTGTTCATTATTCAGATGGACCAAATGTGAGTGAAGTTTTGGTCAGACTCAGCCACGTTTGGGATGTTTGGAGGGGCTCCATGTGCCTCACTTAGGACTAAGGGAGCAGGTTGGGTCCTTCTGGCTGCAGGAGCTGTGGGATGGGGATCTGCTTCCCCAGTCCCAGGGCTGGGTGCTCTTCTCAGCAGGTATTTAGGGCCCTTCTGGCCCTGGATCAATGTATCCCTGAACCTCACACTGCCTGCCTCAGACCTTTTACCAGCCAAAATTACAAAAATAACTTGACATGACAAGTGCTGGGGCCGCTCCATCCAAGTCCCAGCAGGATGGGAGGCAGCTTCAAAAACCATCTCCCAGGGCAACAGGGTCTGACCTTTTGTTTTGCTGTTGTGTGCTCCATCACCAGGATAAACAAACACAGCCTGGCCCTGGGGCTCCCGTTCACCTTTCCAGGACCGTGGCTCTGTCACAACCTGTTCAGAAGGCACCCCAGAGCCCAGGAGAGGCCTGTGTCATGGCAGAGCCCTGGCACAGCCCATGCCCACGCCAGCTCTGGGACTGCAGGGGTCAAGGACAGGGACATGGTCAGCCTGCTGCTGCCAGAGATGGACTGAGGGAAAGAGAGGTCATGTTCAGTTCAGGCTTTCCTGGAGCACATTCCTTGCAGGCAAAAGTGGCAAAATTCACCCTTGTGGCTTCTCCTCCTCTGATGCAGGGGCAGCAGCTCTTGGTTGTGTGTCCACAAGGAACACACAAGCCCTGTGTGTCTGCCAGTCCCTGTGCCCAGGGAGACAGGCATGGTGCCTGCCTGACACGCTACAAGGGAATCAGTGGGGGATCCCACAGGAGGAGTCAAGGTCATTGCTACCATGTCACAGACTTGTGGGAAAACAACCCAAACCCATCCACTGAGAATATTTCGCCCCCTAGAGCGCAGCTCTGTGACTGGGGAGAGCGTGACATTGAAAATCCTCAGTGTCAGTCCAGTGTCACATGTGGGGCTGCAAAACCTTCCTGTGGCTCTGGTCCCTGGTGGACATCAGAGCACTCCGGCCCCACAGATCCCAGCAGATCCCCATCCTGCTCCACACCCCTGTCAGCAGCCAAGGGCTGGGGGAGTTTGCTGGGACTGCAGGGACGATGAGGGGACGGAGCGGGGTGGCAAGGGGTGGGTGTTGGGCTGGACACAGGCTGGTCATTGCTGGTCATTGCTGGTCATTGCTGGTCATTGCTGTCATTGCTGTCATGGCAGTCATTGCTGTCATTGCTGTCATTGCTGCCATTACTGGTCATTGCTGTCATTGGTGGCCATTGGTGGCCATTGGTGGCCATTGCTGCCATTGCTGTCATTGCTGGCCATTGCTGGCCATTGCTGCCATTGCTGGACATTGCTGTCATTGCTGTCATTGCTGTCCTTGCTGTCATTGTTGTCATTGTTGGCCATTGCTGTCATTGCTGGCCATTGCTGGCCATTGCTGCCATTGCTGGACATTGCTGTCATTGCTGTCATTGCTGTCCTTGCTGTCATTGTTGTCATTGTTGGCCATTGCTGGTCATTGCTATCATTGCTGTCATTGCTGGTCATTGCTGGTCATTGCTGTCATTGCTGGTCATTGCTGTCATTGCTGTCATTGTTGTCATTGTTGGCCATTGCTGGCCATTGCTGGTCATTGCTGTCATTGCTGGCCATGGGTGGTCACTGCTGGTCATTGCTGGCCATCGCTGTTATTGCTGTCATTGCTGGCCATTGCTGTCATTGCTGTCATTGCTGGCCATTGCTGGCCATTGCTGGTCATTGCTGGCCATTGCTGGCCATTGCTGGTCATTGCTGTCATTGCTGCCATTGCTGGTCATTGCTGGCCATCACTGTCATTGCTGTCACTGCTGGCCATTGCTGTCATTGCTGGCCATTGCTCTGTGCGGACACCAGGCGGCCCCGTCTGTCCGAACAACCGGGAGTGACTGGCACTGATCATCCAAGAGCTGGAGTGCGCCCTGTGTGTGTCCGTGTGTGTGCAGGGGAAAGCCGGATCCCAGGACTGTGCGAGAGGTTTCCGTGGGAAGCTGGAGCACCCGCTGCACATCTGCACACAGAAAACACGATCCCAGCCTGAGCAGAGCCTCTGTCCTGGCTGCACACCCCCACTGTTCATGGAATGCTTGCAGTGTCCAGCTGGGAACATGAGGGGACCTGGGGACACTGGGGGACACAGCTCTTGGAATCTGATCCCCCACACAGACTGAGACTGGGCGGGGGCTTCCTCAACTTGGTTCTGTGGAGGTGAGAGCAAGAATTCAGCTCCTCTTCAAGCATCACAGAAATCCCTCCAGAATGGAAAGCTGTAACTACTCTGGTCCCTCCCTAAAACTGACCTGGCCCTGTCCTCTGGCCAGCATGGACACCCCAGAATCCCTGCTGCTGGTTAGCTAACCAATGGAAAAGATTCTCCAGAGTCTGATAAGGGCTCAGCTGACACCTCAGCTTCTCCCTAGCTCCCTCCTCCTCTGCAGCCTCCCTTGCTCACAAGGCTCACAAGAGGATTAGGGAGTTAATCCTCTTTGGGACATCAAGCTCCCTGTTAAGACTGCTGGGAAGGGCCAGAAGCTGTGAAGCACAGTGGGGCACTGCCACAAAGCCCCTTTCATGCCAGGAGCAGCCCTGTGGATGAATCCCTGGGCTGGTGGCAGCCTCTCCATTGCCACCACCCACTTCTCCACCCAGCCAGAGCACAAAGCTCTCCCCAGGGCCATGGGTAATGGTCCTATCAGGCTGTCTCCCTCCACCCCATCCTGGCCTATCCACCTGGTCTGGAAGGGAGGTGGAAGGAAGGAGAAACATCCTCCTGTCCTGGCAGGGACCAGCAGCCCAAGGCTGTGCAGGATGTGGGAAATGAACAAAAGCTTTCTGCAAACACAGCTCCATGCTCAGCCCGCTGAGGAGGGCTCTGGATGTCCAGGAGCTCTGTAGAATCCCAGGGGCATGGCTATTACTGGAACAAAGTGATGTGCTGGAAACATTCCCTTATGGATGATACTGAGCCAATTGGTCTTTCACAGAGGGATTACTCCAACTCCTCCTCTGGAGGGGAAGGGTCCAGGCTGGCCCTGCTGGTGTGCCACAGGCTTGTCATTGGCTACAGGTGGGCAAAGAAGCTCCTGCGCCTCCACTTTCTGTTCCCTTCCCACCCAAACTACAAACTGTAAACATCCTTGAGTACCCTGCACCTAAAATCAGGGAGGAAATAACAGTGGCTCAGTGCTTTTACTCCCTGAGCCTGGGATCTGGGAAAATGATGTGATGTTTTGGTTTTGCAGCAGCTGCTGCCTGGGGTGGGGGAGCCAGGGCTGCCCAGACACAGTACCCGGCTGTGCAGGTGCTCCTGGGGCTTCAGGAAGCTTCTGCCTTGCAGGAGTGTTTGCTTCTTCTCTCTCAACCATTCAACCCTCAGCATCTTCCCCTGCACCCCAGGCAGCAGTGGGGAGCACTCAGCCACCGTGCCCTGGCACCACTTGGCATCTCCAGTGCTGCTCCAGTCCCAGTGGGCATGGGCCCCTTGCAGGCAGGGAAGAGGGCAGGAAGGCAGGAGCTGATCAAACAGCAGCAACAGCAGCCAGGATCTCACCCTGCCTTAGCCTGCAAAGCCTGAGGGAAACCTTCTCTCTGCTCAGCTGGGCTGCCTTTGGAAGCATCGGCCCTGGTGAGAGCCCGAGCACTGCTCTCACCCACCCCGGCTCTTTTAAGTGCTTAAACCCTCACTGCTTCCCTCCATGGGCCTTTGATCCAGCTCCAAAGCTAGAAAGGTTCTGCCCTGGGCAAATACCCAGGGAAACGATCCATTCCGAGGCATCTAGAGCAGGTAAAGGAAACCTCCAATTGCAATAACAGATGGGAAAACCAAGCAGGGAAATTTTGTAGCCTTTTGTACTGTTTTTCCTCATGTAAAACTGAGGAGGTGGGATAGCTGCTCCTCCACACTGGTTACACACTATGGGGGGATGGAGAACATGGCTGCTGCCGGAGCAGATCTGGAGCTGCAGTCTCAGGAACTGCTCTGCACTTCAGTGTTTGTGGCTGATGGAGGTTGAAGAGTTCATGTGGGTCCCAAAATACACCAGCAGTGCAGCAGTGTGCCTGTCAGAGCCAGGGGACAGTCACCAGGGCACAGCGAGGTGGCTCGAGGCACAGGTGCCACCACAGTGGTTATGGTGGGGAAAGTGGTGAGGAACTAGTGCTGCTTCCACAATCAGCTGGGAGCAGAGGATCCAAGATAAGCCACAGGCAATGTGTGGAGTGATGCTTCTGGCTGCCTCTGCTCCTCTTCCTCCCACAGAGAAGGTCCCAGGAGGATCAGGAGGACTTGCTGTTCTTCCCCAGGAGCTGCAGTCTGGGTGAGAGCAAGGCTGGGCTGTCCCTCTGATCTGCATTGCCCTGGCAGATCAGCCTTGCCAGGTCTCAGCACATCTGTGCTGCTTCCCTGGTGCGCTACCAGCCCTGGGGGCAACATTTGTGCCTCGAGGGGAGTCACAGCCTCCCCTGCTTGCTCCTGCTGTGCTAAAGCTTCCAAGGAGGAACAATGCTGGGAAAAGGTGTGATGAAGAGACAAAGGGAATGGTGCTCTCCTGGCACTGTTAGTACCTTCCAGAACACTCTACTTGGAGCTCCCAAGAGAAACCAGTCCTTACTTAAGTTAATGAGGAAACTACCCCCCGCAGCGTGCAGTCATTTGACAGAAAGGAAACCTTCCCAGCCTTTCCCTTGGTGGGAAGAGCAAGGTGGGTTGGGACAGGCCCTCTGGAGTGATGAGACCCTTTTGGAGTCAATTCCTGATTTGTCTCCCCAGCCCCAGAGTCATCTCAGCCTGGAGCTTTCCCTGCCCTTGTCTCACAGTTAAAGTTGCCCTGTCACCGCTGCAAGGCCGGGTCATTGCCTCCCTCCTGCCTGAGACGGAGCAATTCTGCTCCAGGTTGGCTTTGCAGCTTCACATGTCTGCTCAGAAATCTCCTGGCCGACCTTGGCCCTTCTTGAGCCCACGTTTGGTAACTTTCCACTGCTCCGAGCTCCGGCCTGCCCACGTTGGGGTAAGAGAAAACTGGTTGTGCTGGGCAGGAACCACTTCTTGTCCCCAGCTGGTTCCACCTGGTAGCCCACAGTTCTGAGTGAGTGCCCAGCTCCCCAGGCTGCTGCAGGTGGGGCCCTGGCACAGCGGGGTGGGGCACCTCAGCACTCACCTCCTGCTCATCTGAGCCACGGCTCTGGATTTGTGTGGTCTCAGATCACTGGGCTCTCCCCCACCCAGTTGCACATTGCTGTGTGCGAGGGATGAACTCCCCCAGCAACAAACGTGCCCCCATTTCTTGGTGTCACACCCAGCACCCTACTGATGCTTGGCAGCATCCAACTCTGGAGATGGCATTGGGTCTACCACATCTTTTACTGTGGGCAAACCCAAGGGAGTTTGCAGTTCCATCCCTTGGACCGTGGTTTCCCTGCCAGGCTGGAGTGCAGTGGGAAGAGGTGATGCCCAGCACAGCCCCAGCCATCCTCCATGCAGGTGGATGAGTCCTGGGACTCCTGCTGACTGTCCCTCTGCAGCAAATGTCCTCTTCCAGCATGGGATCCACCCCTAGATTTTGTCACCGGCCCTTTGCCACCAAGCTGGGGAAATCTGGGGACACAGCATTTTCAGGGCACTCTGGGATGTTCCCACCTGGAGACATATTGGGGAAATCTGGGGACACAGCATTTTCAGGGGTCTCTGGGATGTTCCCACCTCATGTTCAGGGCTGTCCTGCTCACACTGAGTAGCCTGACATGATGTCCTGCCACCCTTCCCCTGGAGCTCTGGTCCCATCCCTGTGTCCCAGGGTGTCCGGATTGCCCCTGCACTCTCTCCCCTTGCTGTTGACCCTGGCAGGGCATCCAGCCAGAGCCCACAGTCACACCAGTGTGGCTGGAAAACTGGCTGGGGATGCAGCAAAGCCACCCTCTGTGTCCTCCACTCCCAGCTTCCCTGGGGCCATGTCCTTGTGCCAATGGGATGGGGAGCATAGCAACCTCCTCTTTTACAAGGAACTTGGAATCTGGTTCCTTCCACTGCCTTGCCTGAGATAAGCCTTCCCTCAGGGTTTGTTTATTAGGAAACTTCCCTCCCTCCCAATCCCTGAGCTCCTTTGCTCTTGAAGCTAGAGGAGAAGGAATTCTTGAGTAGGAGCAGCTGTACCCACCTGGGGTCAGAAACCCATAAAAGTTGTGCAGCTCCATTGACCAGGAGCTGCTGGGCCCTGAGCTTGCCAGGGACCTGCTGTGACCCCATATCCCCCAGCCCAAGGAGCAGGGGGGCTGCCTCACCAGGGCAGGGGAGGGATTTGGCTGGGTCCTCCATCTGTTGATTGGGAGTGGGCTTGGGTGGAAGGAAAATGGGGGGGACATGAAAGTAGAGAGAGTGTGGCCAAGCATGGCCAGGAACGATGGCTATCATGGGCCTTCGTGTAAAGGGTGGGTAATGGCTGCTATCAGATGCCTCTAGGGTGACCAAATAGCCGTGTAATGGCTCCTGTGCTGCAGTGGGCTGAGGGCCCTGGGGGTGCAGATTGCAGCCTGGATAAGCCACCCCTGGAGTTCAACTCCCATCCATTATTTAAATGTAAGGGTAAATGCTTTCATCTTTTCAGCTGGAATGGTGCCACCAGCTCAGCCACCTCCCTGGTGGTGGCCTGCAGGCAAGAGTCCCTGGGGAGGGGGCTGCCTTGGATAGCCGTGGCAGGGCAGAGAGGGGAGCCATCCCCTCTGTGGGGGTGTTACCAGCTCCCCTGGGGACACAGTGCAAAGGCTGATGGACAGGGTGGAACTGGGGACATGGGATATGACCAGGCACACTCTCTCTGCTCTTCCCTGCACCAGAACTCAGAGTCTGGTGTTGGGTGCCAAAGTCCAGCCATGGTGGGTTGTGAAGGAGACAGAAAGAAAAGGCCATGTGTGTGTGCAGAGAATTCTGCAGGAGCAAGAAGGGTTGTGGTAGGATATGGGGAATGACTTCAAACTGAAAGGGAGCAGGTTTAGATTACTGATTACAAAGAAATCCTTCCCTGTGAGGGTGCTGAAGTCCTGGCACAGGTTGCCCAGAGAAGCTGGGCACGTGTCGTGCCATCCCAGGAAGTGTCCAAGGCCAGGTTGAACAGGGCTTGGAGCAACATGGGATAGTGGAAGATGTTCCTGTTCATGGCAGGGAGTGGAAAGAGATGAGGTTTGAGGTTCCTTCTGACTCAAATAATTCTGGAATTCTGGGATTCTATGAAGTAGGACACTCATGGCTTCTGTGAGGACATATCTCAGCCTGACTTCTGCTGTCAGACACAGTGGGCAGCCCCTCTCCCCAGCACAGGACAAGCCAGGGGGATCCTGTTGTTGATCCAGCAGAATGAAAGAGTCAAAGCCCACCCACATAAACACAGACCACACTCAGCCAGTGTCAACATCTGGCCACATCCTGCTGGTGGCTCACCTGGCACCTCAAAAACAGAGGCTCTGTGACAGGAACTGTGACATGAGACTGCTGCAGCATCCAGCCAGAGCAGGCAGAACTCCCAGGAAAGAACAGAGCAGCCAGCAGCAACTTCCACTCGGAGGTTTTCCCTTTAATGGTTTGGTTTTTGTTTTGTACATTCGTAAAACTGTGAACAATAAATAGCGTGTGATCGGCCCCCAGCTTCCACTTGCCCCCCCAGCTTTCTGCAGAGGTGAGGGACACATGGAGTGACACAGGGAGGGTTGCTCTACTCATGGGAGGTGCTCAGCTCACATCATGGGCCCCACAGAGCAAGGCAGCATCCCAGCTCTGGCAGCAGGATGGAGTCAGGATCTGGGGACAGAGAGGTGACAGTGTGCAGGCAACATCTCAACTAGAAAGGGGTGAAAGGCAGCATGGCCTGGTGATCTGGACGTGGATCTCCTGCTGAAGCTCAGGACTGATGGTCCCAGAGCTCAGCTACCCCTCTGGTGTCCTGGATCTCCAAGGTGCCCGTGTTCAGATGGGGATCTGCTAAAAAATATGGGATGATGCTTGGAACTGGGAGGAAATGTGGTTTCCAGGTAGGCAGAGAGACCTACATGACTTGATGTTCCTCAGAGGAGGTAAAGGCAGGGAAGGATGTCATGGGGAAATGGGATTCCAACTTCCTGGCTGTGCCTGTGGGTTTCCTGCTGTGACTGGGGTGAAGGTCCAGGCATGGAAGAAGAGATGGTGAGGAGGGAGAATAGGGAGCCCTGAGATAAGGGAACAGGGAGGTGCTGGCAGGGGGGTGTGGGCTGCCAGGGTAGTGAGGGGGCTGGGGAGAGGAGGTGACAGCAGGGCATGGGGTGACAGACGGGCACAGGATGGCAGAAGAGGCTGGAGAGAGACTGGGAGGCTGTTGCGGGAGGGTAATGTGAGCAAGGTGCTTGATGTGGAGGGTCTGCTGTGCTGATGGTGATCTGGCATCCAGAGCTGACAGCACAATGCACACCCAGAAAGGCTGGCAATGCCACCTCCCTGGGCTCTAGGATTGACGAACTTCCACCCAGGTTCTGGGATCTGTTCTGGTGGGGTCTTCTCACCTTCTCTTGTGGAACCAAGGCCATGCTGGGAAGCAGCAGAACATGGCCCATCAGGAAGATCTGGAGCTGGCTCAAAAGGGCTACGCTGCAGAGCAGAACATCTCTCTGAATATCCCCCTTTCCCCCACCCCACACTTTCCTCCAGAGAGAAGAGACCAATAACCCCACAAGGGCCCTGTGCCCTAAGCAAATTCTTGCAGTGAGAAATAAACCCCTTTGATGATGTGGAAGCTTTGTCCAGAGAGCAATCAGGTGAGAAGGGCCAACTCTTCATTTGTCTGGGTCCATCAAAGCACCTGGGAATTCCAGGTCCCACACGGGGCCTTGCCTTCTTCAGCCACTGCAGTGGCCCACACTCTTTGGGCCCAGAGTGTACAAAGCTCCTGGGATGTGCTATGTATGTCCCTTATTTGTGGTTTTGCCACTGTCTTCTTTGTCCTGCCTTCCTGGCCCCCATCCCAGCACTTCCCATTTCAAGGAACAAGCCACCAAGTTGGGGAAGGGCCTGGGTGCTAACAGAACACCCCACCATGTCCTGAACACAAAGTGTGAATGGGAGAAGAATTGCTTCTCCAGGAGAGCAGTACACGGAGGGACTCCAAGAGTTCCTGGCCCAAACATGAGGGCATCCTGAGCCAGCCCAGATGTATCTTACAAGGGTGGTGGGGACAGGGATGTGTGACTGCCCTGCAGTGGGTCCCAGTCTGCCCAACAGAGTCAGAAGCCCCCAGTGAACACAAGGAGAATGTTTTGGGAAGGCCAGTGCTGATCCCACAAGCAGCAGGCACCTGCTGGATGGTTGGATCTCCAGTGCTCTGGCTCAGAGGTGGTTGCTCAGCATTGTTCCAGCTTGGAACAGGCCAAGTTTCTCCCTTCACAGTTGTTTTGGGGTTTGTGTTCCTTGAGCTCTGTGGTTCACAGCAGCATCCTTCTCACCCTAATTCTGTTTGAGGGATTAGGACTAGTGGGCAGGAGCTCCTGGGAGCTGAACTCTGCAGGACTGGGGCCTTGGGGAGGAACATGCATCACGTCTGCTTGGGGAGAGAGGGAGGGAAAGTCCTTTCTGTGTGAAGGCAAAAGGAGGACCAGGACACTGGATGGTCAGTGGACAGGAACAAGTCCCCACAGCCCAGCATTGGCAAATGGCCTGGGCGAGAGAGCTCAGGAGCCAGGTGTGGAGCTGGTGGCTCCTGTGTCGCACTTGTCATTGTGACCAGCAGGATGTTCTTGTTCTCCACAGTGCAGAAAACTCTTGGCCTCTGGGGCAATCCAGCCGGCCATCTGGTTCCTGGTTGTGATCCTCCAGCCTCTGTGAGACAAAGCCACTGTGTCTTTGCTCTGTACAGGGCGACAGCCATGGTCAGTTTGAGCACAACCTGGACCAACCCTTGGCCCTCTGTAGTCCCTCCCCTGTCTACAGATTGTGGGAACTGGGTGGCAAATGTCCCTGAGTGTCCCTGATGGGCTGGGTGAGCCTTTTGATGAAAGCTTGGTGCTTTTGGCAGTTTTCTCTTAGTGTTTTTAGCAGTTTTCTCTTGATGCCTGCCCCTTTCTGAGGGAGTTCCAGGACTGGGGTGCTGAGGCTGGGAGCATGCAGAGCCCAGCAGCACTGTCCGTGACACACTGGGGAGCACAGGGACTGGGTTTTTACACCTGGTGGATTCAGCCGGGGGAGCCGCTGGAACCCCACACTACGTGGTCCCAGCCAGGCAATGGTGGAGCTTTCATCCCCGACGAAGAGGAGGAGTGGAGAGGTGGGACACTGGGAAGTGAAGCATGAGGTGGTCAGTGAGATCCAGGAGCTTTGGAGCAAGGTGAGCTTAGGGGTCAGCATGCAGAGGGCTGTGGACACACACGGCGTCGGTGTCGGCGGGGAGGCCGCAGGACAGGGAGCGCTGCATGGCCCGGCAGCCCAGGGGCCCATCCTCGACGCCGGCTGGGAGCTGCGGGCCCTGCGTGCTGCTGGACCTGCCATCAGAGCAGAGCAGGACGCTGGAGTCTGCCTCGCACTTGGTGGGCCGGCTGTAGTAGGGCTCCATGACGTGGCGCAGCTCCAGGGGCACCGTGAGGGGCAGGACCTCGGCCTTGATCACAGCGCCCAGAGGGGCCTCGGAGGAGGCCGCCCGCAGGCTCTCGGAGCGGCTCATCTTGATCAGCAGGTCGATGGTTTTGTTCTCGGCCTCCAGGAGGCAGTTGGGCAGCCCCTCTCCATCTCCAGCCTCCCCGGGGGCCGGACGTTTGCTGAGGGGCCCTTGGTCTTTGCCGTGAAGCTTCTCACTTGCCAGACTCACGTTGCAGGGCTCCTTCTTGGCCTGCTGGACCTTCTCCAGACCTTCAGAGGATCTCTTCACCGACAGGTCCAGCGGTCCCTCATGGGGTTTAGTGGCTTTCTCCAGTGCCTGGTGGATGTGGTAGAGCTCTCTTCGGATTTTGACCAGCTGGTCCCTCAACTCTTTTTGCCCAGGGGTGTCCTCCTTTGCCAGATCAGACAGTTTCTTCTCCACCTCTTGGTACTCCTCCAAGGTTTTGGACAGGTCCCCAATAAGCACGGTTGTGGCCTCAGGGCCTGTCATGGCAGAAGTCTCTTGGGGTTGGCTCTGCTTGCAGAGGCCATGGTCCAGGGCAGCACCCACAGGGGGAAGGACTTCAGTGTCATTGCTCCTCTCTGGTTCCTCATGCTGGCCTGTGAGGACATCTGAGTACCAGTGGTCCAGGGCCTTGGGGATGTGGCCAGGGTTGGCCCTTGGACCACTGCAGAGAAGAAGTGGATACAATCAGTAGGGGAAAAGACAGGAAAATCCTCACACTTATGTCCAGGGCCAGCATTGCCATATTAGCCAGGTTTCCTCCACTGGCTGCTGCCAGTGTGGGAGCCTTCCAGGAAGGGCTTTGGTCAGAGCAGGCAGAGCCCTGGTGCACCTGCTCCTGGTGCTGCTCTCCGAGAGGAAGGTGGATCCTGACACACACAATTTCATATTTCATGGCACTGACAAAGGGAGAGGCCAGCCTGGGGAGATGGTGCTGATCCCACCTCAGCTAGCCCAGCCTGGATTCCCCCTCTTCTTGGAGCACTGGAGAATGTTGATGGAAATGGCTGTCCCACAGTCCTGAAGGCCCAATTGCAGGGAATCTGTCCAGCCAGCCTGAGGGCATGGAAAGGGCACGTGGAGATAGAAAACCAGAGATCTTCTCCACAGAAAGCTCCTCTGGGTGTCAGAGCTATGGGTTTACTGTGACATTTTTCTTGGAGCCACAGCTGGACTTGCACAACCAGGGGAGGAACTGAAATTCTGTTTAAAGGAGCTGTGCACATTTCTAGCCCCAGGTAAAAGGAAATGTTTGGGAACGTGACCCTCCTTCTGGGCTTTGAAACCAGAAGGTGAATCAAAGGAATGCAAATGTGTATGTTTAAAAATAGGCAATGATTGCCCCAGCAAACCTGGGATATTTGGGGACACAAGAGGTGCTTTCCTGGTTCCTGGGGAGCACACATCCTCCCCACACAGACACCACATCACCTCTGGCTCCATATAGATCAGGGGAAGGCGAGGGACAGCAAGTGTGACACAGCTCAGGTGCTTGGCTGCACTTGGGAGTTTTGAGGCCCTGGAGGGCAGGGAGCTCTGCTTGGGTGGGCACTGGTGTGGACCACCAGCCTGAATAGTGCTCAGCCCATGGATTAGAGGGGGGAACAGAGAAAAAAGAGGATATGGGGATAAACAAGAACAACCTGAAGTGAGGAGGAGGCAGAGAGATCTCAGGCACCTTACCTGCTCTGGTAGCTGAGCTTCCCAGGCATCATCCTTTCAGGTCCTATCAAATCCAGCCCATTGGCAGGGAACTTCCTCTTCAGTGGGTTTCTTGGAGGGCTGCTGGTCTCCAGACAGGTCATCACTGGCAACTCTGTCTTCCTGACACTGCTGTGAGTGAAAGCCCCATCCTTTATCCCCACCATGGTTTGGTAGATGTCAGTGGCTGACTTCTTGCGTAGGTTGCTGAGGCCCAAAGCTGGGTTGCCCTCCTTCTCCTGGGACAGCCATTTCTCTTCTTCTTCCTGCCCCACCATGGCAGAGTGGCTGAGCTCAGAGCCTGGCTCCTCCCGGACACCTTTGGCCCAAGGAAAGCTTGTCTTCAGCACGGGAACTTTCAGCAGCCCAGGTTTGTTTGGCTCACTGGAAGGTTTGGATTGAGGTGGTGTGGGCATGACCGAGCTCACCAGCTGCTGGGGGTCTGCCTTGCTGGAGGACATCTTGCTCTCGGTGGAGCCGAAGGTGTGCTCGAAGAGCAGGGGGTAGTAGAAGCGGGGCAGGAAGGCTGAGCGCTCGGGGCTCTGCAGAGGCTGGAAGTGAGAGGCATGGGGGTGCATCAGCTGGGCTGTGGAGGCCAGGAAGGGCAGCTGAGCCAGGTGAGGGTGTGTTGTCGTGCTGTTGGCCATGGTGGGGCTCAGGTAGGAGAAGAGACTGGGGTTCAAAGGGTAGTTAATACCCAGCAGTGAGAGGTTCAGGCCCTGAGGTTCATGGTAGTCACTGTAGGCTGGAGGGGGGTAGCACGGGATAATGTTGCTGTCGGTACAAGATGGGGAGACCTCAGGTGTGTTCCTCCTTTGCCCGTTTGCCACCAGCTTCCACTGCTCCATCAAGATCCCACCACTGGCCAGGCATTTCTTTGGCACTTTGCAATGCTTTGGCTTTGCATCTAGGTCAGGGGAGGCCATTTCCCTGCTCTTCATGACATGGTTCTTGAGAGAGAAGACATCTGTGATGATGAAGTCGGGCTCCACCTCCTTGCAAGGCTTGTTGTCCCTCTTGTTCTTGAAGCCGAAGACCAAAGTGTTCACTTCTGGTTCAGCTGGGTCACCTTGGCAACCTGGCTCTTCGTTTCTCTCTTTCTTCTCCCCCGCATCCATCTCCCTCAGCAGGCCAGCAACATCCTCCTCCTCCTCCTGGAACTGGCCCCCTTCCTCAGCAGCCCCTTCAGCAGGCAGGATCTCCACCCCTGCCATCGGCTTCTCCTCGTGGCCATCCCTGCTGGGGACCTGCCTGGCCCGGGCGGAGGCTCCCGGGGTGGCCGTGGGGTCACAGGTGTCCTGCTCGTCCCGCCGGCCCCGCAGCCGGGAGCTCTCCGTGTGCAGCAGCCGCAGCTCCGGGTGCAGCAGGTTGCCCTTTTTGTAGGGCCAGTCAGACTCGATGAGGAGGGACAGGGAGTTCTTGCACAGGCTGTACTTCATGTGGTTGTACAGGTGGGACTTCTCCATGCAGGTGAAGGGACACTGGAAGCATTTGTAATTGTAGGGTTTGCCCCATGGCCTCGGAATGTAGTGAGGCTTCTTCGGCTTCCTCTCCTTGTGCTTGTAGACCGAGGTCAGCTTGCAGCCCCCGTCGTCCTTGGACATGGTGGAGGCTGCCTGGAGATGGCTCCTGGTGGGAATGGAGGGGCACAGCAGGTGAATCTTCCCACGCCTCTCTGGGAAACACAATGTGCCCTGGAAGGGGGACAGCATGGAGGTGGTGAGCTGTGCCTGCAGCTCGCAGGGAGATGGCTCTGCTCTGTGGGCACCTCCTGGCCCCAGACAGGGGAGCCCCAGATAGTGGAGCTTCTGGGAGCTCAGTATGGAGCTCCAGGTTTGAGATTTAAATCCAGGCTGGATGGAATTTTTGATGGAATTTTTGCCCAAACCCTGCAGGTATGCCTGTATATACTGATCCCATCATCAACTCTCTTCTCTGAAACCACCCCAGAGGAAAAGGAAAACAAACACTATTAAAGGCGTTGGAGCTAAACCACCTCAAACTGACATTGAGGTGCCCAGGTGACCTGCCTGGCCAGCCACAGCCTCTCTGGGGCAGTCCCAGCTCAGCTCAGGGACCATTTCCCTGCTGAGGGCAGGGGATAAAAGAGAAAAGAGTCACAGCCCCAATACCATGCTGGTCATGGACTCATTTGGCTTTGCTGCCTCCTGAGCTACGGCAGTGCCAGAGCCTACCAAGGCGTTCCAAAGCTCTGGCACCAAAACTGCTGCAGAGCTGGGCTAAATTTGATACCTGCTGCCCAGCATGTGAACATGTGATCCACGAGCAAAAAGGGCAGTGGGACTGATGGACTGGATGGGAGAGGCTGCAGACTGCCTGCCTGAAACCTGGTGTTACTGCTGGAAAAGCAGTGCAGCCTCTCTAGCCCCATGGGACTGACACTGTCCTGTGACAGAACAGGGATAATCTGTCCTGGAAAACCAATCCAGGCTAAACTACATCCCCCCACTTCCAGGTGGTGCCAAGATCAAAATATCCAGCCAATATCCCTTACAGGACACTGACACTGGGCAGCCCCCTCTGTGCTTCCCACCACAACCTCCCTGCGGACAGCAGTGTCATGCCTGTCCCACAACCTGGCCGATACCAGCTCTGAGGTGGGCAGGAGGCACAGCTCCCCCACTCCTCATCTCACAGAGGAGTCAGACTGCAGAGACACCAGTCAGGAAATTGGGCTCCATCACAGATGACCAAGCAGTCACAGGGCACCCAACCCTGATGCAAATGCCTGTGTCACCCCTCCATATACTGCTTTGCTCTGGAGAGACTTGCCTGCTTCTCCTGGGGAGAGCAGTGAATTTGAGGGCTCATTCTGTGTGTCTGGGGCTCATTTCTCAGGGGCCAAACCCTTCCCCCATGTACCTGGTCCCAGGATAGAGCTCTGCCCCAGAGACCCTGCAGCCAGGCTGGTGTGGGAATGCAGCACCCAGAAAGGAAAAGGCCAGAAGCAGCTCCAGATTGGCACCAATGTGGCAGCTGGAGCCACTTGGGGAAAAAATCTGCTCCCTGGCTTCTGGGAAGAAGGAGACAAGATTGGGAGGATGGGAAGGGAAACAGCATGTGTCTCTGGAACTTTGGGCAGCTGGGACTGGGAGTTGCCTGGGGCCAGGCCCCAGCAGTGGCTCAAGAACCTGACAGCCCCTACAACAGGCCCTGCTCCCCAGCAGCCTGGAGTGTGCCTAGCAATAACCCACATCCTTCTGCACACAGTCTGGGGCTTCCCTGTGGGGCTGGGGGAACCATTGCAGCTCCCAGGGCAGGGGGATCAGCACAGCAGGGCCAAGGGGCTGGGATCAGAGTGGGATGGGCAGGGAAGGAGTCCTGCAGCAGCACCACACTGGAGGATGGATTGCCACATGGCCCCATGGTAGTGCTCACCTCCCATGGCTGGATGGAATTGCTGCTGCTCCCCTTGGTGAGCCCACACCTTGAGTCTGGCCTCTTGCCCTGCAGCCCCATGGCCCTGTGCTTTTCTCCCTAATCATCTGCTCCAGGTACACAGGGATGCTCTGGCTGCAGCCTGCAATACCAGTGGCCCTGGGGGGGACAGTCCTGGGGGCACAGTGCCACCAGCCCCATGACCAGGCAGTGGCTGTGCTGGGCTGAAGGATGCTCCCATATTCTGGTACCCACTCTCCTCACCAGGGGCACCTGGGGGCATCTCCTTCCCCTGGGAGCATATTTGTGTGATAGAATTACCTGCATAGAACTCTTTCCAATTTCTTTCTGAGGTTTGACATCAAACAAGGGAGTATATCCCACCTGCCATGGGGACAAGGAATGATCCACAGTGTGGCCTTCCCAGTGGCAGGCTGAGCTGCAGGCAGGGCTGAGGGACAATCCCTCCATGCCCACGACATGGGCTGAGCTGGTGCTTGACCCTGCCACCAAGACCTGCTCATGCAGAAAACAGGCAAAAACGTCCCCTTGTAACGAACCCACATCCCCTGGGATGTGAGGGGGAGCCCTGGGGGTGCAGCCCTGACCTGCAGCAGCCCAGGCTGGTTTCTCCCATCACAGTGGGATGTGCGGGCAGAGCTTGGGGCCTCCTGCCTGCAGGTTCACCTCAGCACTCCCCAGTGCCCGCGGGGACACGCCTGTCCTTCAGCCCTCAGCCACGCTGTGTGTGCGTCACGCCTGTGAGCTGTGAGAGCTGCACACACGCTGCGCTGCCCGCGGGAGCAGAGGGGATGCAGCAGCAGCTGGGCAGGATGGGCCCCTCCGAGCATCACTCCCTGGCTCCAGCCACTGAGCCTGGAGTGCCCTGAGCATCCCGGACCTGCCTGTCCCTGGTGCCCTGCCCCTTGTCACCCTGCTAGAGGGTGAGAAACCAAGAGTGGCGGAGCGGGGAGCTGGGCGCCTCGGCCCCACTGCGATGCACGTCGCCTGTTTGCAGGTCAGTTGAACAAACATTTGCTGTTTATGTGCCAGAGGCAGATTAAATCTTTGCTGGAAGACTGGAACTGGTTGTTCCATTCCTGCACACCTGATCCTCCTCCTCCAAGGCTGCTGCAAGAGCCGCTTGTTCCCCTCCTGTGCCCGGTGGTGCAGAGGATGGCAGAGAGATGTCCCATGAAGGGACAGGCAGCTCGGCTGCTTCCACATCCTTAACGCTGTGGAGAGGAGCAGCAAGAGAGGAAAAGGGGAAAGAGCAAAAAGGAAGAATGCAGAGAGTGGGGAGATGACCTGCGTGTGAGGCAGGCGGGCTCCGGCATCCCCAGAGCCGGCTCAGGCCCCGCGGAGCCGGCAGACAGGCGTTGTGGCTCCTGGTTGCTGAGCAGTTCCCGCACCAGCAGATCTTCGTGGTCTGCTGAGTCTCTCTCTGCCACAACACATTATTTCCAGTGGGCTGTCAGCTGCGGCGGCGGGGGCCGTGCCTGGGGGCAGCACCGCGCACCTGTGCCTGGGAATTGCAGCATCCCCGCTCTCCTCCCCGGGACCGCCGAGGGGAGAGGGGCACGCTCCGATGGAGGGAGGCGAGGGGAGGAGAAAGAGAAGGGGAGACAAAGGGAAGGAAGAAGAGAGAGATGCCCACGAAAGAGATCTGCAGTCCCTGGTGCTCCAGTATTTAAAAAATGCCAGCCTGGTCTCCAGGGACAGGGATGCACAAAGGGCACACAGCCACTGGGGCAGCTGAGCCACAGCACCTCAGTTGTCCACCCAGCTCACATCTCAAATAGCAGCCAAAACTTGATTTCCAGCATGTAGGCCAAGCATCTATGGTACTGCTCCAGTTTTCCTAACCCATCAACCATCCCAGCAGACCTGCTGCCACTGGACAAAGCACAGAGAATGCACAGCCCCACTCTGAATCTGCAGGAGCTTCTCTGGAAGCTGTGGAAACATTTAGCTCCTGAAGCATGTGTAGCCCCATCCCCATGCTGCAGCAGGGAGTTATTGGCACACCGCCCAGAGCTCCATCCTCAGCTTGTCCCCACAAGTCTCATTTGATGCCCCCCAATACTTTAACTGGTAGAAGCAGCAACCATGGTCCCTGTCCACCCTCCAGACACATGGCTCACCACCACAGCCCTGCTTCACCATCTCCTTTCCAGACTGAAGCTGGACACAGGGCCAAACCCTTCCAGAAGCCATCCCCTGCCCTGAGCCTTCTGGTGTGTGGCAGCCACTTGCAGGAAGGGGCTCAGTGCAGTGGGCTTCCTGCACCAATACAAACCCTCTCCACCCCTAGGTGGGCATGGGAACTTGCCCTGATCTGCTTTTGCAGACTCCCAAGAGTTTTTCTGACTGGAACAAAGACCCCATCTCTCAAACTGATGTCCTTTCTTTGCTGCTGACCTCCAAGTGCTTCAGTGCTGACTGGGAGGCTGCCAGGGAGCTGCAACGCTCCCATGGAAATTGGCTACCCTCAACCTTTCCCAGATGGCTGTAGGACATGGCATGGAGGAATGGGCTCAGGAAAGGCACTGAAGTTCTTCTCCAGTCAGTATTGTAGTGATGAACCTCCTGCCTTGCACCTCATCCTACAGCTGAGGATTCCTGTGGTCTCCTGCAAGCAGCTTCTACCCTCCACAGGGGGGATTTCACTGGTGGTGCCCTGCACACCCAGCACCAACCGCAGGACCAACCACAGCTTCCTTCCAGGCTGTCCAGGCCACTCATTTCCCAAGGCTCAGCATCACTCCAGTCTGCGTGGCCCTGGCATTGCTGTTTGTCAGGGATGCATTGCCCTGGTGACTGTGCCAGCACAGGACAGTGTGGAGCAGAAGCACAGCCATTTGGTGGGATCTCACACCAACCCCACAAACCTTCCTGCTCCTGCCGTTATCTGGGCTCTGCCTTTCTGGGGATTCCCGTGGGGTTTGATCCCGTTTTCCGCAGCGCCGGGGCTGGAGCAGCCGGGCAGCGGACGGGGAGAGGCTGGGCCGGGAGCCGCTGATCAATGCAAACCATTTTCCCTACACTGCACGCTTTTGCCGCAGGGGCTGCTCAGCTATTAGCGGCTATCGGGTCCCTTTTCCTTTTCATAGCCTGGAGTGGTGTGATTTGAGCTTTTAAGCGTTTATCGGAGCTGGGATGAAGGCAATTGGCCACGGCAAAGCAGCAGGCACTCGGCAAGAGGAGAGAAGCTTGGCTGGTGGGGCTGGGAGCTCTGCCCTCCCCAGCCTCACCCTGCACAGCCGCTCTGTGAGGGCTGAGGCCATCCCACCACCTCTGCCTCTGGCTCCCTACATCAGCAGCTTTGCAACTATTCCCTCTCGAGCTGTGCCTTCCTCCGGCTTGATCTCCATTATTGCACCAAAATCCCTTCTCTTCCCAAAAGCTCGTCTTCAGAAGAGCTGGGGTTCCCTGTCTCCTCCAGTCAATCTTTCCATGTCTGCCCACCCACCAATCTTCGTGTCCAGGGCCAGAGGATATGGTCCACATCCACAGCTCAGTGTGGCTGTGCTGCTCAGGGGGTTCTTCATCACCACTGCTGTGTCTCCATATGTGGGCTCACCAAATCATGTGCTTCACACCCCAGGGGCAAGACAAAGTCAGAGTCATGGTCTACAAATCTGACAGCATTTGGATTCCCAGCCTTTTGGTTTCCAGCATTTGGAGGGATCTGGAATTTCTGGTTGGGGAAGCTTAGCTCTCCTCACAGGTGGATTTTGGTGAGACCCAAACCCCAGCCCAGACATGGGCCCATCTTTGTGAGCATTGCTGCCTTTGGATGTGCAGATTGTCTGGCATCTCCTGCCTGTCCTTGGGCTGTCCTTCAGCCAGATGATGAACATACTCCCCATAGTCACAGCACCTCCACATGTAAAGCTTTCCCTCATTTTGTGTCAAATCTTCTCCCATTTGTGCACTTCCTCAAGAAGTGTTGCTATGTCTCTGACCTCTCCTCCAGCCTCCACCCACAAAAAGTTGGCCTGAAGGCTCCCTATGGCAACCCCAACACCCCGTGAAAAGCATTCAACCAAGTGACAATGGGCTGGAGTCATCATCGTCTGCCTGTGACACTCACAGCACAACTCACAGGCTCCCTGAGAGATGAGATCAGGCCGTCACAGCCTCCAGGCTACTCTCCAGAGACCTGAGGGTCCCTCACCACAAAGGGCTTTCCTCCCACAGCCTTTCCTGCTGCGAGCCCTTCGGGGAGAAGAGGCAGGTCCTGGTGAGGAGATATCAGACTGTCTCTCCACATTATATCAGCCACTCGCAAAGCTTCTGCCTCAGCCCCACTCTGGGAGCTTCCTACATCTTCCTCCACCTCCACTCTAGCTGCTAATGGAGCCTCAGGAGACCACAGGCTCCCGGCCATGGAGTCAGCAGCTCAATGGCAAAATGATCTCCAAACTTGTGAAGACATCATCAATGTCCGAATGAAAACGTGCAGCTGGATAGAGGGGAAAGTGTCTGTGCAACCCAGGAGGATCAGCAGTGGGGTTGGCATGCAGGGATGTGCAGGGGAGGTGGTGCCCAGGCTGGCATGGTGAGCATGGGGAGATGATTGCCAGCTGGAGAGAACTTGGGGGGCTTAAGAAGTGTGTGCAGCTGGAAGGGGAATGTAGGTCCAGCCATCCTTTGTGCTAAAGTCTGTGTCATGCCTGTAATGTGCAGGGCATTCCTGTTTCCAGATAAAATTCCACAGCTCTTTCCAGTTTCTATGACCTCTGAAATTCCTTTCCCCACTTACAAGTTTCTCCTTCTCCTGCTGGAGGAGGCTCCCACTGCCTGTGACACCTGCACGGGGAGGTTCCCTTGCAGCCTCTGGGGATCTCCAGAAGCCCTTTCTGGTCACTGGCACCTGTCCCCTCTGTGTGCTGTGGCACACCAGCAGCAGTCCAAGACAGCAATGTGGGGCTCAACTCTGACCTGATTACCAAAATCCACTGCTCCTGTCCACCACAGACCAAACCACCTGAGTGTCCTCAGTGTGGACACAGAGGTTAGATCAGCTCTCTGCCCACACCAGCACAGATCCCCAGTCTGGGTGTGGACAAGATTCCCCCTCCTCTGCCACCTCCCCTGCAAAGCAATGGGCTCTGTCATACACTGAGGTGCATTTAGTCACCCCTTGACCAAATTGAAGGCTCCCTGAAGCTCCCCAAACTTCTACAGCCCAGTTCCTCCTACTAGAAATGTTTTCATCCACTTTACATTTATCCTTGGGCAGTTCACATTCCATAAATGCCCTCCACTTTGCTTCTCCTGGCCTGGCAGAGCCCAGCTCTTTTTGTGTCTCCTAAGACACTCCAAAGGTGGCAAAGATTCCCATATTGATACAGCCTTGCTCTCTCCCTCCTGCTGTTCTTGTGTTTGCTGCTCAGGTGTCCTGCTCCACCAAATCACTCTCCATCTCCCAGATGCACCTTCTTGCAGTTCAGATTTACCCCATATCCTCTGGGGACAGGAACAGGGAGCCTTCACCCCTGCTCTGGCTGCCCCCTCCTGCCTTGCAGCCCAGCCCTCTCCTGCTCCTGGCTGTGCCCATTGCTGTGTCCTCACTTATCCTTTGCTGCAGGAGAGGAGCTTCACACAAGGACATCCCAGGCATTTCCCTCACCCTTCCCTATCCCCATTCTTCCTGCTATCTTTAGAGCATTTCCCATCCTCTCCTCTCTTGGTCCAGCTCCTGGCAGCCAAGGTCCTGGCCCTGCTCATGTCTTGGATGTGGCTCCTTTCCTGCAAAGCTGCTTTTTAGCTCATTTGCCAGGACATGCCCTGCTGCAGGGGGCTGCTGCATCCCAAATGCAGGATTTTACCCTTCCCTTTCTCCAGCTGGGAGCTGGCACAGCCCATTGAGCCCAGCAGTTCAGCCAGTTTTTGACCCACCTTGTCTTTGCATTTCCAGTTTGGCCATGAGGACATTACAGGAGAGGGGCCATGCTAAGGTCACCTAAACAGGATCCCTTTCTCTCCCTCCCCTGTTTAGGCAGCCAGTCCTCTCCTCACAGTGGGCAGTTGTGCTGCTCTGGAAAGATTTGCACACAGTAAATTCACCCTGGCACCTTCTTACCATCCTTGAAGATGGAAAGGACTTCAAGGAGGGCTCACAGCTGTCCCAGAGAGCAAGATGATGTCTGGTTCACTCTGGGTGCTCCCTGATGGGTCTGAGCCCTGTGTGCGGCAGGGCCAGGGGCCACTGTCCCTGCATGGAGCCCTGCACGTCTCAGCAGAGACTGGGATGGAGCTAGCAGTGCCCACAGCTGGCCCTCCCGGGGCTGTCTTGCTTGGGTCAGTGTCCCCAGGAGCTTGCAAAGCAGAGCATTGCTGGTGGCAGCACCCAGCCCTCGTTTGGGATCACCCCAGGCAGCCAAAGAACTTTGCTCAGTACATTCTCAGCACAGACCTGACTGCCAGCACACACTCAGTCACTGCCTCCCTTGATGGACTCTCCTGCCAGCTCAGGGGACAGGGGAGGGCAGGAAAGGGGACCACAGGTCACAGGGAGAACACCTGGCTCGTGTGCACACCCCTTTGTTTTCTTGGCTGGGGTGTTCTCCCAGGGAAATCCCCAAAGATCCTCCCTCCCCTGGCTCACAGGACAGGTCTCTCTGTAGCCAAAGCATGGCCAGGATGGGGCTGTGATTTCAATCCTAGGAAAGGGGGGTTGCAATGCTGGGGCCCCTCCCAGGAGGACATGGGCTTATCCCTGCTCCTCCAGCCACCTATTTTGGGATGGAGGCATTTAAATCATGGCAAGGTCCAACCAGTCACCAAGGAACTTCCACCTGCGAAAAACTTTTTATGTTTAAGGTTAAAGCCAATAAAATAAACTGGGAAAGAGGGGCTTGATGTGCCATGGGCAGTTTTGTGACCACATCCATGAAATCCAGTCCACTGCAAAATCACTTTCAAAACAGTAACATCCCCTGCTTCTCCCTTCCCATCCTTAAGAGAGCACAAACAATTCCACCTGCTAAATAAAAATCTAAAGGGGAAATGGTTCAATGCTGGCTGGGAGAGCTTGGGAGCAGCAGGGAAATTGCAGAGAAGAAAAGCTTGTTGGGATGGACTGCAGGGAATGTGGAGGAGCTCTGCCAGGCAGAAACCTTCTCACAGGGATGGGACACCCTGGCACAGGGCCAGCACACAGGGACACCCAAAAACCCTTCAGGAGAGGAGCTCAGACTGCTCCTGGGGGTTACAGCTCCCAGCAGAGAGGAGGGACGAGGCTGCTCTGAAGGGACACAGAGCACACCAGGCACCACGTCACACCCTGAGCACAACACACCTCTTTGCAGCCTCTCTGCAGGCAGATTTCTCTCCCAAACATGTTTTTCTTCGTATTTATTTTTATTCTTATATACCTATTTATTCTTGGGCAGGACCCCCTGCAGTACTGTGGGCAGCAGGCACCTCTCTACTTTCTGCTGGGTACTTGGTGTTTGGTTGGGCTCTTAATGCAATTAAGGGTGGTGCTGCCTGCTGGGATCCTCCCTGTGTTTCCAGCTGCATTGCACCCCAAAAATGGGCTGGGATGAGCTGCTCAGCCCCTGGCCCCACACCGTGGCTGCAGGGTGGGGACAGGAGCCGAGGGCGCTGCTGTGACTGGAGGCAGAGACGCCAAGAGGGCAGGTGGCACTCGGCCACCAAATTGCCCAGCGAGGTCTGCACTGGCCGAGGGATGACCAGGAGGAGTAAGAAGGGCCCGAGGCAAAGCCACCGGGAGGAGGCAGGGATGTTATTAGCGGTGCAGGAAGCGGGAATTCAGCTCGTTAGGCTGCGCTGTGCCGCAGGACGAGGTGGAATGGCCGTGCAGCCGCATTCCTGCGGGTCCTGGTGCCGCACACTGCCGGGAGCAGCCGCTGTGACATCCCCGGATGCCTGGGCAGGAAGGGGTCTGTCTTCATCCCCCCTTCCCTTCATCCACCCTCCCTCTCTGCCCCTGGGTGGGGCAGCGCTCTAAAATTCCTTGGAATCTCCGGGAAAGAGTGAGAAGACCTAAGGGAGTGAGGGGTGACACATCCACAACCTCCTGTCCCAGATCTTCATGGAGGGGAACCCAAATCCTCGTCAAGGAGGAGGAGTGAGAGCAGGGCAGCAGCATCCAGTGGACACCAGAAACTTCTCCCAGGGTTTGCCACCACCCTGATGCACAGCTGGGCCTCACTGACCTCATTTCCTTACCTTTTTTCAAGAAGCCCCTGACTGCTGTGGACTATTCCTTGTTATGTGACCTTTTGATTTAATTGCCAAAATCCCTACAAACACGCATTCCCTGGCGTGAGGAAGTATATTCCTAGTTGACACCATTAAGCATCTCAGTAACTCACCTCCTCTGGCAATTCAACAACAGCTCAGTTTAGTTTTCACTTCCTTTAAGAAGGATTCAGAGGGAAGAAAAATATGGATAACAACTATAATACTGTCTCACTGTTAAATTTCCCCCTTCCCCTGGTTTGTATTTTTTCACAATTGCAAACACGCATCACATCTCCAAACCTGCAGAAAACCATTGATCTTTTTGATTATTCCCCAAACGTGGAGAGGTAAATTTGTTAAAATTAACCTGCCCTCTCTGCCCTCGCAGGCTGGTTCCCTTTTCCCAATGTATCCTTTCATTTTCCGGTGGGGAAACCAGTCAGACCTCTGAATCACCACACGGTCACGGGGAAAGCATCCAAAATCCTCCACAAAGTTTCTATTGTCAGGGACTCGCGTGAGCAGATCCCCGGTGAAGGCAGTCGGACGTGTCATTAGGAGAGCAACCCAAGCAGAAAGGCCCCATATGACCTCCCCGGTGCCGAGTGCCTTTAATAATCAGGAGTTACACGGCTTGCAAAGAGAGCGAGGAGCGGGATCAGAGAGCATCACTTGGGAGCACTCGGCTCCCTGCTCCCAGCGGTTTGCACATCCCGGGCACCGGCTCCTGCTCCCGCCTGTGCCGTGGCACAGCGCTCCCCTGGGCACCGCCAGATGCCCAGAAATGTATTTGGGACAGTGCATAACTGGCAGGAGCAGGCAGCTTTTAACAGGGGGTTGTTTTCCGCTCCAGGTCTTTAGTGGGTTTTGTTCCCTGCCCAAATCCGCAGCGAGTCCCTCTGCTGCCTCCAGCACGGTCCACCCTCCGCCCATCCCATCCCTCCCCAAAACAGATTGAAATGTCAGCACTTACAGCTCGGCCCCCGTCCCGGCGGGGTCCCTGCTCGGGGCCGGGGGGCTGCGGGGAGGCTGTGGGAGCGGGCCGAGGGCTGTTCCCCCCGTGCGGGACACAGCGTCCCCAAACCCCGCCGAGGCGGGGGGCGGCTGATGTCCGGAGCCACTCCTGAGCATTTACAGGCTTGTTTGCAGGAAACATCAAACTCGGCAACAGAAGCTCCAGCCCAGGAGTCATCGCCCCCGCCGTCCCTCCCCACCCTCTTGCTTGGTCTCATTTGTACCGATTTGCCCCGCAGGCTTCGCGCTGATTTGCCGTGTCCCTGGCAGGGCTTCGACCGGGGAGGGGGAGCGGGAGCAGACGGGGAGCGGATCGGGGGGAGCAGCCACGGGGAGGGTGGTGGGGACCAACAGGAGCCTGGCTTGCCAAAAGCAGTTCAGACCTAGAAAAAGCTTTAATGTGCACAGACGGAGCAGGCTGGAAGCAAAACCAGCTGGGCTGGAAGAGAACGTGCTCGGCAAGAGGCTGGTTTGGGGCTGGGTGCGTGCGTGGCTCCGGGCTGGCTCCTTGCTCCAGCCCTCTGCCCCCGGAGGGGAGGCAGAGAAGGGAGGGGAAGGTTACATGTAAAAATTCCCCTTCCAACATCAACTTTTCTTATCGACGAGTGATGGGCACGATGCCAGCCTGGTTTTCTCCGGAATTAATGATTTACCTGCTCCTGCCACCACCCTTGCCCTGACATCTCCCGCACTACATCTCCGGCTCAAGATCCCCCTCTATGCCACGAGATGGGTCCTCTGGAGCTGGGACAGTCTCACCATCATCCTCACCTTGTGCCCACCCTGGATACCATCACTGTACCCTAATGCCCTGTGTGGGCTGAGCACCATCACCCATGGAGAGAAACAGAAGCCCCATGTGGGGGTGATTCAGAGCTTGGGTGCATCCCTTGTCCCCTTGCAGGTCTTTTTCTCCTAGAATTGAGTCCCAGACCATCCAGTTGGAGTGGCTGGCACCCAGCAGGGTGTTCCCCTGGTTGGAAGGACTGTGGGAAGCTGTATCCCAAGAATCTCCTCACAAGAAGTTAGACGCAGTCCAGATATCTGCATTGGGCTGTCCCTGCACGGCATGGTTTAATGCAATTCCTTAACACTGGACCCTTCCAAAACCTCCTGATGCTCTGGGCCAGCTCATCTCTTTGGGGACAATAGAGGACACCCTGTGTCCCCCTCATACTGGCCCACCAGCTCCATGTCCTCGGTTGATTATTTCACAGGGCTCTGCTGTCAGATCCAGCACTGGGCACAGCACTGGGGACCCCCCCGGCTCTGCACCCCCTGTTCACGAGGGGCCCCTGGCTGTGCTCTGTCCCCGCAGCGTGGCAGGGACACAGCCCTCGCCGGGCTCTCCGCAGGCAGCCGGGCCCAATCTGCCGTGGCTCAGGGCCACCTGTGCTGGCTGCCCGCGCCATCTGCGAGGGGCGGCTGCCACCCCCGCCCGGGTCAGCGAGCAGGGCACGGCGGGGCTGGGGCAGCTCGGGCCGGGTGGATGCCGCTGCATCCCGGAGCGGGGAACAGGAGGGGATGGGAGCAGCCCCCCGCAGGTTCCTCCCGGGATCTGCTGCCGAGGGGTTTGGGGGACATTCCTGAGCCCTTTAGTGGGGACAGTGCGCACCCCGGCCTCGCCGACTGGCTGCAACCCCTGCTCCTGCTGCGTCTGGTGCAGGGACACAGAGGTGGATCCCGGGGGGGTTCTCTGGGGGTGTCCTGAATCCGGACCCCCTTGCACTGAGCACGCGGCTGAGCATGGGGACATCCCGTCCCCTCCTGTCCAAGGGTGTCCCAAGGGGAGCAGCCAAAGGACCCCGGGAGCCTGTTGGCAAAGAGATGTGTCTGCCCTGGTGGCAGCCACCATCCTCTCCTCCCTCCCTGCTCAGCTCCAGGAGCATCCTGAGAGCTCCCGTCCCCGGCCGGAGCCCCCCGCATGTCTGGAGTCCCGGAGCCGCTGGAGCCGCTGGAGCCGCTGGAGCCGCTGGAGCCCGGCACCGGCAGGCTCAGCCCGGGGTCCCCGCCTGTCCTGCTCCCAAGGGACGTCGTCCTTTGATGAGCCGATAACGGAGCCTGCCCTGCGCCTTGCTACAGGTAGCCGGAAAGTTTTATTCGTCACCGGCTGCTGGAAAGGTCACGGCGTCCTCCTCCCCCTTCTATTTCTGGCCGTGCCCTTTCGCCGTGAGCCGGCAAGCGCTGCCGTGCTCTGCACCCCGGACACGCCGTCTCGGTGCCGGGTCCCGGGGGCGGTGGCAGCGCTACGGGCAGGATGCTCTGTGCCTGCCCACGCCGCCCGGGCTCTGCAGGGACCAGAGAGACCGCTGCAGGGCGGGGGGGGCCGTGTGCCATCGGCTTCATGGGGAATAATGGGAATTTGGGGGTGCTGCAGCAATCACCGCGCCCCAAAGCCGGAGGAAGTGGGTCTGGCCCCGGCTGGCACCGGCACTGGCACCTCCCGAGGCACCGGGGCTGCACGGTCGGTGCCGTGCCTGGATCGGGGTGCCAGGGGTGCCCGGTCTGTGCCGTGCCTGGAGCAGGGTGCCAGGGGTGCAGCGGTCGGTGCCATGCCTGGAGCGGGGTGCCAGGGCTGCCCGGTCAGTGCTGTGCCTGGAGTGGGGTGCCAGGGGTGTATGGTCTGTGCCATGCCTGGAGCAGGGTGCCAGGGGTGCAGCGGTCGGTGCCATGCCTGGATCGGGGTGCCAGGGGTGCCCGGTCAGTGCTGTGCCTGGAGCGGGGTGCCAGGGGTGCCCGGTCTGTGCCGTGCCTGGAGCAGGGTGCCAGGGGTGCAGCGGTCGGTGCCATGCCTGGATCGGGGTGCCAGGGCTGCCCGGTCAGTGCTGTGCCTGGAGTGGGGTGCCAGGGCTGCACAGTCGGTGCCATGCCTGGAGCGGGGTGCCAGGGGTGTACGGTCTGTGCCGTGCCTGGAGCGGGGTGCCAGGGCTGCCCGGTCAGTGCTGTGCCTGGAGCGGGGTGCCAGGGGTGCAGCGGGAGGGTGGAGGGTCGGAGGGACCCCAGGAACCCCGCCCAGGGTCGGTCCTTCAGCACAGACACACGGACAGCTCTCAGCTGCCCTGCACAGATGGGAACGGGAGCATTCCAGCACTGCGGAAACGTGGGCTGTGCGATGCCCCCCGGTTTTACTGCTGCCACCCAAAAGTGGGGAGCAAAAAGGGAACACCCCTCACTGACAACAGGAGATTGAAAAAGGGGATTCACCCTGAAAACTGCCCTTTGCTCTAACCGTGCAGGTTTTTCCTAACTCTGAGACATACCCAAAGCTTCATCTGAGCTCTTCCTGTGGGTCAGGCAGGATGAGCCCAGGGATCCACCAGCCTTCCCAGCCGCTGTGGCCTGGGATCACCCCGGACCCAGCTCTGCGTGCGTGGGTTGGCTTTCAGCTGCACAAGGAGCCCTGCAGACCCTTTGTACCCCAGAGAGGGACCCTGTTAGTGCTCACAGCACCCCAGCACGTCCAGGGAGGGCTGTGAACCCAGGAGGAGCTGCAGAGCAGCCCAGCTCCCCTTCCCAGCCTCCCCAGTTTGCCCAGGCAGAGTTGCACCCCTCACAGTACAGAGCCTTTTCCAGCTCTGGGCCAACCTGAAGAAGGTTAAGAAAAGCCCTGGGGAGGTTTTTCATCCCTCTTTGTTCATGGAGCAAAGATATTCCCAGCCCTGAATCTATAGATTGGCCCTTAAACTACAACAATCTCCAGGGAGCAGAGAAACAAACGTAGATTTTGGTTGCGGTTTGTTGTGTTTTGTGGTTTTTTTTCTGTTTCTTTTCCTACACAGACAGTCTTTGCCCAGGAGGGGTTAGCATGAAAAATGCATGTGGGGATTGGGGGAGCGGGGGGAGTGGGAGGAAGGAGCTATCGATCAAGCGTCTCTGAAAGCCACGCAGCTGTGCCAGCCCCTGCCTCTGCCAGCCCTTCCTGGAGCTCGCAGTGCCAGGCTCTGTGCCCGCCCTGCCTTTGGGATGGGGCCCCTGATGTTGTGCCCAGGGAACCACCCTGGATCCCGCGCTGCAGTGATCAGATGCCTCTGCCAGCCCTTTCCAGCAGTGCCAGTGCCAGGCTCGGTGCCTACCCCGGGTTTGGGATTCAGGAAACCGCCCTGGATCCCGCAGAGTGATCGGATCCAATCCCTGCGCTGTGTGTGGCTCCTCCATCCAGCTCACAGCTCTCTCCTCACCGCACAGCATGTCACAAATGGGGCCTTTTCTCCCAGATCCAAGGGATTCTCCTCCCAAGCTCCACAGAACCATAAGGAGGATCTGAGCAACAGCAACAGCTCTGCTCTCTGTGCCCATCAACCCTCCTGCCCGTCACACACCTTCTGTACTAATCAGAAATAATTATAATAATTGCAAATAATAAAAATCCTGAGCCTGATGCAAACAGGGGCACGTTTGAGGGTGGGCTCCAAGGCAGGCAACCAAGCACGAAGATGGGCAACCCAGCCCATCTCCCAGACCAAGAGGAGCAAGCTGGGGCATCTCCAGATCCAGCAAGGGCTGATGCTGGCAGGAGATCAGGGACACAAGTCCTACTCTCAGCTTTAGGAGCTGTGCTGTGTCTGGCCCCGGCAGAGCTGGTGCTCCTAACAGGGCTGGTGCTTCCCACAGTCAGTGCCCTCGTAGCTGTGTCTCTGAGAAACCCAGGGTACAACCCCTGTATCAGGGTAAGGCACTGCAGGGGTAAAACCTTCTCCAGATGGTGCTTATCGAGATGGGAACATCAAGAAATGGCGCTGGAGTGGACGCTTTGTGCTATTGCTGTCTCCTCCACCAAACCCAGCACTGCTAGCCAAAACCAGTCTGGAGCCTGGGAGAACCAGAAGGGCTGATTTTAGGCATCACCTTGGCTGAAAGTGCCCTGAAATTTGTCCCAAATGTGAGATTTGGGAAGGGTGGGAGAGGAGGAAAACAGAGAGGAGAAAAGCGGCGGGAGAAAGGGATTATATTATCCCATGGCGGGGAAAAATCCCTGACATCTTCGCTTCTCCCTCTGGCTGGTCACTAGAATGTGGCATTGGTGACCTCCTGCTTTTCCAGTGGCACCAGGATGTGGCACCCAGAAGTTCCAGCTTGGCCTGATTTAGCTGAGATTTTGCTCAGTTCCTGCCATGCTCGGTTCCTGTGCACCTGGGGGGAGCAGCTCGGTGCCCTGCTCACAGCTGGGATTTTGGGGTGTGAACACAACCAAGGGGGCTCAAAAACGTTGGAGAGGGGCTGAGCTGTCCTCATTTCAGTACAGAAATCTGAGAACATTTGCTACCAGGAATGATTTTCAAAGATGTGGAGCCGTGGGGAAGAGGTGTCCTCTCATCCGCTGTGGTCCCAGGCAAAGGCAGGGGACTCCCCAAGACCCAAGGCCCTGTGCTGCCTGATCCCGGCCATTCTGAGATACTGTGAGCCCTCGGATTTCCAACCCTCACGCAGGTAAAGCTCAGAGGGAGCAGAGGGAGAGCTTGGCCCGAGTCACCAACCCCAGCCTGGCGCAGACCCTCGGCTCCCTGCCAGCCCCCAGCACATCTCGGCCCCTGGGTCCATAACCCAACACTCAGGCAATCACACCTGAATGCCTTCAGGATGGGCATCTCCAGCCGTGCCCGCGGCCCCGGTGCCCTCAGCAGGGTGCAGAGTGCTGTAGAGGTGAGCCCAGCCCCAGCCTGGGTGCTGGGGACACAGCCGTCCCCTCCAGCCCCAGCCCGGGTGCTGGGGACACCGCCGTCCCCTCCCGCCCCAGCCCGGGTGCTGGGGACACCGCCGTCCCCTCCTGCCCGTGGCAGCCGCAGCTCCGCTCACCGAGGTGCCTCTGACCGCTGCAGGTTCTCTGAGTGCCCTTATCTGAACGCAATGTTAATTACACCCGGTGCTGAGCTCTGATGCTCCCCTGGGCTGACCCTTCCTACGTGTACTGGGGCACTGCATCGAGGGCTGAGCCAGGCACACAGAGAGGGGGAAACTGAGGCACAGAGCAAGGGAACATCCTCAGCCTTCACCCACAGAGCAGTTCTATCATTGCACTTGCTGGGGGTGTAAAAGCCCAAATGCACCGAAACATTAATTTTAATTATTTTGTCCATCTTTATCCCCGTTACAATTACAGATCCCTTTAGCCTGGGACTGCCAGGGCTTGTCCAAGACCGGCAATTCCTGGAGGTTCCGCAGCCCCAAACACAGCCAGGGCTGCTGAACCCACACATCCCCAGCAGGCGCAGCCGAAACCCCAAAGCACACAAACCCCTCTCTGCCCTGAGCTCGGGAGGCCCCGCCGAGCCCGGAGCTGTTGCTAGGATGATTTTCCATCATTGAGCAGGACACGAACTATCCCCGGCACAGAGCCTGCTCCCCTCCGTGGGGCCGTGTGTGGAGCGGGGATGCCGCAGCAGCCGGGCTGGGCTGCACAAACCCCCAGACCCGCACAAACCCCGCACAAACCCCGCACACTTCGGTCCAGCCCGCGTCCCCCTCAGTCCCAGCTGGGAACAGCTTCCCTTGCAAAGGAAATTCCAGCGCAGGAAGGTGAGGGCAGCCAGGCAAGCGCTGGAGGCGGCGGGCTGAGCAAAAGTGCTTTTTAAAGTTGTTTGATGGTTTCTTTTGCTGCTTTGTCAGAGGCAAAGGGACCCCAGCGGGATGGGCCGGGGATGGGCTGGAGATGCCGGAGAGCAGCCGGGCAGGAGCAGGCGCGGACCCCACAGCAATTAGTGCGAGTAAAGGAACGTCGGCTGGCCCGGGATGCTCTCCCACTCATGGTGCCCGTGTTTGCAGCGACAGAGCTGAGGCTGGGCTCTGCCAGATTCCATCACTCTCCACCACTGTCCTGAACTCCGCTGGCACCAAAAACGCTTTAAAAATCCCGGCTGACAGCAGCAATAACTGCCCCATCCCAGCTGCCTGCACGGAGCAGGTCCCTCGCACGTTCCCCCTCCCTGGGAGCCCTCGGGGAGAAGGAGGCGAGGGGCACTCACCTGCACGCAGGGCTCCTCTGCCTCGCCGCCGCTCCGCTCTGCCTGATGTTCGCTCTGTGGAAGTGGGAAGCGTTTTAGATCATGCACTAGGTTATATATTGTCTGCAAGTCTGGCCCTAGGGCGTCCATCAGTTGGTCTTGCTTTGCTCCTGCCCCTATATGGAAGATGCATCACATGCTCCGCGGCTCCCAGCTATCCGCCTGGCGAAAGAGGAAAAGAAGAAGGAGAGGAGAAAGGGGGAAGAAAAAAAAAAATTAAAAGGATCTTCATCACCATGAAAGAGACAGGGAGAATTTCTCAGTGGAAAACCCACCAGCCAGAAATCCCTGCCTGACCTGAACTTTCCCGGCTCTCCTTTTGTTATCCCTGGCTCCCAGTGCCCCTTTCATCTCTGTTCAAGGCCGGGGAGATGTGAAGGTGCCTTCACCTTGATCACTCTCCTGCCTTGCTCGGAGCAGGTGAGGGGCTGCAGCTTCTGCCTGGTGCTGCTGTCCCCCTGCAGCTCTCCAGCACTGAATATTTATCCCTGCCCAGCCATGCCCCCCGTGCTGCCAGGCAGGGCAGGGATGGGATGGGGCATTCCCAGGGCTTCCCAACCATCCTGCCCCAAACACACTCAACACCCTGGGGCATCAGGGCCATCTCACGGGGGCAAAGTTACTGAGGTGGCATCTCCTGGAGTGGGGCTGGCCAGGAAAGCTCTGTGTGGTGCTTGGAATGGGGGCTGCTCCCCTCACCCACCAAGGAAAAGGGGCTGGGGGGGAGCTCAGTCAGGTGTGACTGTCCTGGCCACCACCGTGGTGGGGACAGGAAGGACAGGCAGGAGCTGCTGCATCTCCTGTCCTGCCAGATGTCCTGAGGGTTTGAGGACATTTCTCCAGAAGCAGCAGGAGTTTCCTCCCTTTCCCCTATCTCACCTCCCCTCACCTCTCACACAGCTGGTTGTGCAGAGCAGAGGCTGCAGGAATCCCAGTTTCATCATCTTCTGCACCAAATCTTACCTGGGGGCTTCTCAAACCTTGGTACCACTGCCACCACCCCACAGCTCCCCAGGGCAATGTGCAGGTCCTGCTTTCCTGCTTGGCCCCTGTGTCTCCAGGCTGGGAGCCAAGCAGGGCACATCACTCTCCTGTTGTGATAGGGCATTCCTGGCTGGAGCCTCTCTGGGAAAGCCTTGGCCTCCCTGTCCTCAGAAAGGGAACTCGAGGTGCTGACATCCCACCCAAACAGAGTCATCCCTGGGCCTGATGTCTTCTGGTGCACCTGGTCACCCAGAGCACAAAGGGGTCATTTCTCTGTCCACAATGATGGGTTCCTGTTTTCATTAGGAATTTAGTGGGGGTTTTATGTAATGTTTTAATTTGTATTTTGTCAAGGTTCAAAACCTAAGAATTCTTCATCAATAATTTCATTTGTTCCCTTCCCAAACATCCCAGCCTTAGCTGAGCTGACAGTGTGCCCCCAAGGTCCCAGACCTTGCCCACAAACCTGCAGCTTCCTCTGAACTGCATTTCTACCTTCTTCAGAAATAGTGGGGGAAAAATAATTTTGTTATGCCACTTAATTGAAGCAATTCTGGAACCTTGGGTACACTCACATCTGAACCTGGGTGAGGGATCTTCATCTTCAGGTGGCACAGACATGGGGAATTTGAGGTGGCATCTGATAGGACCTCTAAATACAGCTGAGCCCCGTGAGATCATGAGCAAAGATTTCCTTATAACACCTCAGGAGCTGAAGGGCCAAGGGCCAGGCTGGTGATGTGTCTGCATTGAGGGGTCTTTCTGGGCAGGAGGCATCTGGAATCACAGAACCTTGGAATATCCTGAGTGGGAAGGAACACAAAAGAAACATGAGTCCAGCCCCTGGCCCTGCACAGACCCCCAACAATCCCACCCTGGGCATCCCTGTCCAAGCCCACCTGGAGCTCTGGCAGCCTCAGGGCTGTGCCCATTCCCTGGGGAGCCTGGGCAGTGCCAGCACCCTCTGGGGGAAGAGCCTTTCCTGATCTCCACCCTGACCCTGCCCTGGCACAGCTCCACCATTCCCTGATCCTGTCCCTGGTCACAGAGCAGAAACTGGAGCTGCCCCTTGGGAGGAGCTGCAGCCCCCAGTGAGTCTCTCCTCAGCCTCCTCTTCTCAAACCAAGTCACTTCAGCCACTCCTCACCTGGCTTTATTCCCCTCTATACCATCCTCGTGGCCCTCTTCTGGTGGCTTTTTAATAGCTTTGGATCTCTTTTATGTTGTGGTCCCCAAAACTGCCCCCAGAGCTCCAGCTGGGGTTGTGCCTGCTGCCTTTGGTTCATCAAAGCTGGGCTGAGCAGAGCTCTCCTCCCTTGGAGCTCACACTCCATCCTGCTGCAGCTCAGTTCTCACCGTTCTGAGGATCCCAGAGGCAAAGCCATGGAGAGACCAGTGTCTGCTCTGAACATGGTCCACATGGACCAGGATTTCCTCAGAGTGCCACATTCTCACAGCAGAGCTGCTTCTGGTGTCTCTGTGTGCTCTGGAGCTCTGTGCTGTTGCTGTAGAGGGCCCATGGCAATGCCAAGAGGTCTGGTCAGCCCAACCTCAGCTAAAATAGCTGTGTCAGAGCAAAGGATGTTCCCCTGGATCTCCATCTCCAGGCACACGCTGCTGTGTGTCAGACCAGACCTGCTGAGGCTTTGTGAGAGCTCACAGCTCTTTCCAGCTGAGGAGAATGTTCCCTGTTGGACTCTTGTCTCAGTCACAGCTCTGATCCTCAGAGCAGGACAGTCCCACCTTCTTTGGGGATGGCCTGATGGAACAGAACAGGGAAATCTTTCTGGAGACAGAGCAGGTGCTCTCTCTTTCTGGGTGCTCTCATCAGGAGGGCAATGGCTTCTTTCTCTTTAGTCTGAACTCCACTTGGTTCCACTTCAGCTTGTTCCTGAAGTTCTCAGTGATTTTCAGCAATCTTGAACTCATGGTTCTGATTGTGGAATTTCTTACTGCACCCACACTTATCCTTGTGTTTTACCATACACAAACACACTTTCTCAGCTTTGGGGCTGGGTAAGGCCCCATCCCTCCTGCCAGGATCCCCACCCCACTGAACACCCTCCTCTCATGCTGATGCCACTTTGACATGACGTCCCAGCAGGCTGGAGGTGTCCCTGCTCAGATAACAGAGCTGCATCCAGCTGGGAAGCTCAAAGGCAGCACAGCTCAGACCCTGGTGGGAGACACTGCTCCTGTTGCTGCAGGACCCAGGGGATCTGAGTCCTGGAGCAAATCACACCTTGTCCTTGCTGAGCAGGCTCAGTCTGCTCCCAGGGGATGGCAGCAGGAGTGGAGGGATGAAAAAAGCCAGGATAACTGATGTCCTTGTGGTTCTGTACTTGTGAATGCTCAGAAACTGAATGGTTTACAAGGACTTTGGAGTGGGAGGGATGGGCAGACCCTGCCAGGCACTGCTGAGGTGGCAGCTCCAGCAGGAGTCACTGAGTATGGAGGAATCACACCTGGTTCATGAATTCCCCCAGCTTTGAGCAATAGGAAGCTTGAACAGTGCCCAAGAGAAATCTCCTGTGAGTTTGCTCTGCCTGTGTCCTCTCCCCTTTCCACTGTTCAGCACCACCAGAGACTTGGCTAGAGGGAATTTCTTCATGACCTTGTGCAGCCAAGGTGTCCCCTGTGGTGGGTTCAGACCCTGGAGAAGATGGGGAAGTCTCAGGCCAGTTCCAGAGGGACCCAGATGATATTCTCTAGAATCAGTTAAAGTTTTCCCTTTTAGGTAGACCTGTTCCCTTTATTATAATCTTTTACAAACTAAATTGACAATTAACAGCTGTGCATATCTGTTTTCTGGAAGGATTTTTTTTTCCTGAGGACCAAAGGAAGGACCAGTTTCCATTCCCATGGAGTTTTGAATCTGGAGGGTTTTGTTCTTCTGCCCAGAACTAAAGACAGTGTCCTCTGTTCTGCTTTGTCTATTCAGCTGAAAGTCCCACCCAAAGGGTTTTGCTGCAGGTCTCAGAGTTGAAAACTCAGGTGTCTACACATCAGTGCCTGGGACAGGTGTCTGTGCTTGGGGCCTGAAATTCTGAGCCTGAGCCTGGTTAAGGGGGAGAGCCCTGTCCTGCAAGGAGCCAGCCTTGCCTAGGTCAGCCCTGCCTCTGCAGCTGGCCTGGAGCTGTCAGAGGAACTCCCTGGGAGCTTCTGGGGTCCTGCTGGAGCAGCTGCCCCATTGCCCTGTGCAATGCTGGGGGGGAGGCTGGGAGGAAACCCCTGCTTAAGAGGGGGGAATTTCCATTTTGCTGTGTGGCTCAGAGGTGATGGAGACCATTGTATGTGATGGAGAAGACAGAGGGGCCTGAAGGGGCTGTGGCTGCAAAGTCCATCAGCTTTTGCTGTGACAGAGGAGCTCAAGAGGCTGGAGGCAGCTGCTGTGACAGAACGAATCTGGAGCCCACATCCCTCCCTGCTGCAATTAAAAAGGCAGAAAAGGGGAAAAGAGCAGCTTTGCTGGTGACCTTTCCCTGCCGCAAATCTCAGCCCGCCCCACTTCCTACACCAGCATCAGGAGCAAACAGCCGGGCTGGGACCTGGCAGGCCTGCAGTGGCACAGAACTACCCGAGGAGCCTGCCCTGCCCGTGTGTGTGTGCACAGCAGAGTGCTGCTTTCTTCCAGCCCGCAGGCTGCTCCGGGGAGGGGGAGCGGGCAGGGCTCGCTTGCCAGCTCCTCCTGAGGTCCACTGAGAGGTGTCTGTAGGGCTCATCTCAAGAATGTCAGAGTGCATGTGCTCTGTGAGACGGCCTTTCAGGAGGCATCAGCCCGGCTGTCACGCAGTGGACCACAAATCGGGAGTGACAGCTGTCTCCGTGTGCACCATCCATCTGTGGCAAATGTGTCAGCTAGCTGAACACTCCCGAGGAAACTGCTACAGAGCTGGGAGAGGAGACAGAGAGACAGAGGGGGAGTGAGGGCGAGGGAGAGGGGGGAAAACACAGCAGCAACAGGGACCACAACCAGCAACACCTTAACGCACCAGGGCCAAGGGTCTGGGTGCTCCTGGAAAGAGAGAACAAGGGGCTGTTGTGTGGTGGCACCTCCAGTGCTCGGTGGAGATGCCCATTAAACATCAGCCCTTGGCCCTCCCAGCCCAAGAAGCTCCAAACCATAAACATCAATGATGCCATAAAGCTGTCACACGAGTGGTGTCACTGGTGCCACAGTGCAGGGAGCAGGACAGCTGGGCTTGGAGGGGCAGCAGGTCTGGGGGAGGATGCAGCAGTGCCAGCACCACCCCAGCTGCTGATGCTGCTCAGGACCAAGGACAGGGTTGGGCACTGGGGCCATGGTGGGACAACCTGTCTCTTCCTCTGATGGATGTCACCTCCCTCTCTTCTTCTCTCCCCTTCTGTTCTTCCCACCACACTGAATTCTTCATCCTGCCTGAATTTGGTGCTGTGGGACATCACAGCCATAGGAACTGCATTTGCTTCACCAAGCTTCTGAAGCAGGTCCATGTGGTTAACAGAGAAAAGGTGATGATTCTTCCCTTGAATTTCTTCACTCATCCTGTTCAAATGTCCTTGAAGAGGGGATTTCTTGGGCTGGAAAAAACTTGGTACTTGCAAACCACTCACTCCTTCTTCAGATGATACCAAAAAGTTCAGTCCCCTCACCTGGCCTGTGTTTTTGATGCTTTTCCAATAATACCTTTTGAGATCCTCCACCACAAATTTACCATTGGCGCAAAAAAACCTCGAACTGTTGTACCAACTCTGGAGAGCTACCTGCTAAATTATGAACTGGAGTCTTTCCAATGGAAAGCTGCTTGGAGTATTGTCCATGTATTCGCAGAGACCAAGGAGCTGGAAGCTCCAGGCCACCAGCCACAGGTGGCACTGTACCTTGTCACCAGCTCAACCCTGACAGTGAGCAACAGCTCGAGTCTCTCAGAGCCAAAGGCCCAGGCTTCATTCCTGGGCACTGTGTGGGCACCTTCAGAGCTGTTTGGAAGGGGGAGAGCCTTCCCTTGCTCCCATGGAGGTAGGAGGACAGAGTTGAAAGAAGGTGCATAGAGGTCAAGATCTGAGTCCTTCTCTGCTTTATGGTCCCAGCTGAGCTCCAAATTCCAGCTGACAATGGTAAACTGGGTTGTTTCTGGTCATGGGTGGGGCCACAGGAACAATTTATTTCCAGCCTTAAGTTTTCCAGCAGGACAAACCTCGTACAGAGAGGAAACTTGGCCAACACCCATGAATGGGTTCTGCGATGACAAAACATCAGTTTCCTGCCCCAGATCCCAAATTTGGGCCTGACATCTCCCCAAACCTGGGACACTTCCTGGCCCAGATGCTGCTGCAATGACTGTGAGAGCTTTGTCCATTCTCCAATGGACAAAGGAAATGGATGGGATGGGATGGGATGGGATGGGATGGGATGGGATGGGATGGGATGGGATGGGATGGGATGGGATGGGATGGGATGGGGTGGGGTGGGGTGGGGTGGGATGGCTCGGCTCAGTTGGAAGAGACCAACAGTGACCATCTAGTCCAGCTGAAGTCCTTTCAAACATTCATGATCTGAAGCTGGGAATTGCAGCAAGACAAAGCTCTCCTTTCCTCTGAATTCACCGGAGTTGCAAGGAAATCTTTCCAACAAGGGAGGCATGAAATCCCTGGCACTGGCTAGGGCAAGCTGGACATCTCCCTCACTGCTGCTGAGGAACCCCCAAAGCACAGGCAGTGACATTTCCACGCTGCTGCCCCGAGCAGGGGCTGGGGATGTTCACAGGAGCAGAGGAGAGGAGCAGTGGGGCAGGGAGGAGGGGCTGGGAGTGAGTCCATCAGCTGGGAAAAGGGAGCGTTGTGTAGAAGATCCGTGATCTAAACCCTTTTTCATGCCAAAAAACTCTATGCAGTAAGAGCTAATTACAGTTTAAATCCCAGAAAAAGCAACATATTCCTCCCCCCATTGGGTTTGAATGATAATCCCTCTAGTAGTGCTTATTTATAACAGCACTCAGCACCAAAGTGAGCAGTGAACACAGCTGAAACCTTGTCTGGGAGACAGGAACCTGTCAGCCAACAAAGCCAGTGAAAGGTGTTTCCACAGGGAAAACATGGAAAAGACATGCAGGAAATTCCCAGCTGGTTTGCAACACCCAGGGTGGTTGGAGGGAGAGCTGCACAGAAAAATAAATCAAAAGTTCAGTGATTGGATTACCAAAAGCCACATTGGTCTGGCAGAAGTGAGTTCTCTGCTTATGAACACAGGGGATGAAGGTGTTGAAATGTGAAACAATTTATAGAAGGATTAATTCTGCATTTCTCAACTAACTAAGGACCACTGTGAATCAGGGCAGACGAGCTTAAGCAATCTGTGGAATAAAAATTATCCCAGAAACGTGGGAAGGTGAGAGCAGAAGCAAATATAGTCCCAGCATCAGCTGTCATGGGTGATAGAGCCTCAAGAATCAGGCTCTAAAAGAGAGATTTCCTCCATATCATTAAAATTGCAGCTTCTCTGATGGCCTTGCTGGCACTGGGACGGGCCCTTCGCACCCAGCCTGTGTTTGATTTGACCATGTGGGAATGATCACATGAGGGAGGCTGGGGCAGAGCAGAGGGAGGCTCCTGCTCTTCAGGTGGCTTCCAGAAGTGCTCCAGAGAGCAGATGTGCAGGTCTGTGAGGGGCTCCCAAAACAGCAGCAAGTGGCATCTTAAATTTGGGTGGGGAACCCTGAAGAACAGAGGGGGAAAAGGAGCACAGCAGCATTTAAGGGAAAGTAATTCCAATAATTCAATAAAGCAAGAACTGCTCTGATCAAGGTGTCCTCAATTCCAAACTGAGCAAAGGTGGCTGAAACAACAATCTGAGTAAGATGAAATGGAAAGCTGAAGTGTCCATTCTGTTAGTGTGAAACTCCCCCATCTTGTGCCTGTATCAAACACACACCCAGAGGTATTTCACATTAAATCTGGGCAACTGGGACCACCAGAGAATGTGCACTTGCCCAGAAAATGCAGGAACAGGATGGGTAAAGAAACGCTCAATGACTCAGAGACAGGAACTGCTTTGCTTTTCTATTCAGGGACTGAGCTCTAAACCCCTGCAGGAGCACAGGGGCTGAGGGAGGCTCTGCACAGGACCCAGTCAGCACCTTCACCCTCCAGCCCACCTGGTGATCACCCCTTGTGCCGTGTCTTCCGATAGATTAGGCTGCACAGAGAGACTGGGAGCTTTTTTACCCATCTGATCTTCTGTTTCATCACTGGAAAATGCTTTCACAGATGTCCTCGTTGCCACAGGTCTTTGGTTGGCAGCATTTCATGGGCACATGTGACTTGCATACCAATAAGGCTCCCCTTGGCAGGTCCTTCCGCTGCTTGCTGATCCTTTCTCCTCAGAACTCTCCCAGGACTCAGCTGTGGTCTGTGTTTGGTGGCCTGGCCATTTTCTTGGAGTTGGGAGAGATTTAAACTGACAGAGAGCAGGATTAGATTAGTAAATAGAGAGAAATTCCTCCCTGTGAGGGTGGGCAGGCCCTGGCACAGGGTGCCCAGAGCAGTTGTGGCTGCCCCTGGATCCCTAGATGTGTTTCAGGCCAGGTTGGATGGGGCTTGGAGCAGCCTGGGACAGTGGAAGGTGTCTCTGCCCATGGTAGGAGGTGCAATGAGATGATCCAGAGCATCTCCTCCAGCCCAAACCATTCCATGATTCAGTGGAATTCAGTTGGCAGGACTGTGGCTGCAGACAGATCTGATCCTGATGTTTCCCTGCTGGGATGTTCCCCCTGTTTGCCCTGAAGAGCAGCTGTCATGGGCCCACTCCTGCCTCATGGATCTCACCATGCTTGATCTTTTGGGCTTTTCCCCAGCCCAGTAAATTCCCAGACTGCTTTGGAAACTGCTCTCCTTCACCCTGCCTTCCCTCTCTGTGCTTGGATCTCACAGTTGGTTTCTAACAGGGGAGCAGGCAGGGCTGTCATCTCCCTGCCTTGCAGAAGGTGCCTTGCTGGGTCCCAAAGTCCCACACAGGGACCATTCCATGGGCTGGTTTCCAGCCCCTCCCAGGGGCTTGGCAGTCTCAAAGCCACCAGGGAAGTGTCCTAGGGTGGTGTTATAATGCTTGTATCCCCATCCATGTGTTCTGTTTATGCTGGATATCATGTTCTGTGCCTTCCAGACTGGCTCTGCAGAGCAAATGTTTTGTTTTGGTTTTGCTATCACCCCACGGCTGGTGGGACACAAGAGACAGGGCAGTACATGGTGCTGCTTTTGGTTTTTGCTTTGCTTTTCACTTTGCTCTTGCTTCTGCTTTGCTCCAGCTTTGCTCTTGCTTTTTGCTTCTGCTCATTAGTTTAGCTAAGCAATCCAAATTTTCCCTGGACTGTTTCTCCTTTCCCTTTTTTGGACCCACTCGAACCTGCTCCAGACTGAGACCGAGAGTTTGCACCTTGTGGCTGCAGCAGCTGCCCCAGCACCGGAGGGACTGAGAACGGAGTGACCACCCCCAAGAGAGACTTTCTGAAGTTGTCATCTTTTTCAGAGGGGTGATAGAGTGGTGTCACCTGGTATTGTTCCTTTTGTGTGCTGGGGGGTGCTGTGCCTGTTCAATAAACAGGTTCTGTGTGCTGGGGGTGCTGTGCCTGTTCAATAAACACTTCTCTCCAAGGAATCTTTCCTGACCCGGTTGGGCACAGGGGCCGTGTGGGTTTGCTTTCTGCAGGGGCCCCTTTGGAGGTTTTCTCCAGGACAAGAAGACAAATGGAGGCTCTGTCGCCCCTTCCACCCAGCTGGGTTGGGAATGTGAAAAACACCAATCACTTGTTTTTAAAATTTTAAAAGTTTAATAGTAATAAAATGGTTATAAAAATAGTAATACAATTAGAGTAGTAATAATTTGGACAAATTGAATTAGGACAATATGAGACAATAAAGACAAAGAGTTACGGATGTCCGGGTACCTTTTTCTGGGCAGCATGAGCCGGAAAAAGACCCACGTTAACAGAGGATTAACCCTTAAAAACTACAGCCTGTTGCATATTCATACACTTCATACATGATGCATAAATTCCATTCAAATACAAGATTCTGTCTGGTCATCACCAACTTTTTCCTTCTAATCCTAACAGCACCTTCGAGGTGAGAAGAAGTTCATTTCTTCTGATAGGAGGGCAATAAATTCTTTTTCTCTGAAAGGTTCAGGTGTCCTGGAGCTGCTATCTGGTGCCAGGGCCTCATTCCTTTCTTAAAAAAATCCCACTAACATAGTTCTTATTTTAACTGCAAAAGTTCCCTTTTAACTACAAGACTACATTTATCATATTATTAAAATGTTAATACACCACTACTAATCAACACATCAAAATACATATGGTAAATTGTTGCAGTGTGTTGCAATTTCCTGTTTTAGACTTCCCAGTCCCTTCCCAGGTGTGGCAATACCTCTCTCCCTTCCCCCTCGCCCCCTTGCTGAGTGAGTTCTGTCAATCAGTTTTAGCATTCCAGCAAGGCCTTGTGTGGTTGGTCAAGTTCAAAGGATGCTCTTCAGGCCTGGGGTCATTGGCCTGTCTACGTGTCCCTTGTCCCCTGAGACCCTGCCGCTCCCACCTGGTTGGTGCTCACCTGTCCCTTCCCTCCCCCTGTCCTTGAGCTTAAATTGAGCCAGAACCATGTGCTCGCCATTCTGTTGGAGCTGTTACCAAGATTCAGACATCTGGGACCATGGAATAAACTCTGGATATTAACCCTCCGGCAGAATCCGTCTCCTTTTCCTCTTCACCCTCACCTGAAGCCCTTCCACCTGAGGTAAACTGAGTTTCTACAAGCCTGGGTTTGTTTCAGTGCCCAGCTGCAACATCCAGCCAGCCAAAGGTGTCTCTGGGTGAAACACCACAGCTGCCGCCTTTGGCCCAGCAGCAAGGGTCAGACGAGCCCAGGCACAATCTACCTGGTAATATTGGGATCTTACAACAATATTTTGGCACCCAAAACGGGTCTGTAAATATCTGTGTAGAGCCATATAAAAGGCACTTTTCACGGGAAGATCTGTGCCAGCTGCAGACCCGAGCCTGTGCCCCTTGGCCTCTGCCCCACCCTGGTGATGGGTGGCACCTGCAGGGTGCAGGATCTCCAGCACAGAGGGGCAGAGCAGGGCAGGGCAGAGCAGGGCAGAGCCCTGGCCGAGCTCAGGGGGCTCTGGTGGCAGCAGCAGGAGCGGGGCTGAGCCCCGGGGCCGTGCCCGCTCCACGCTCGGCTGGCTCCGCGCTGCCTGATGGGCTCCGGCTGCCTTCAAGAGCCATTAACACCAAGGCACGGACACAACAGCAACAAAAGGCTCTGAAGGTGTCCCTTTCTTGCCTCCTCACTGGGCTGGGGGTGACGAAACCTGTGGAAGACAGGTGCAGGACAAGAGTGAGGCTCTCGCAGCTGAAAAATAAGAACAGAATTAAAAATCAGCAGAAGAAGAATGGCAAATCCCCTGCAACATGTCTGGGATGCTTTGGCCACTCAGGGAAGAGAAAATCAGGTTCAGAGGCCAGCAAAAGGGGTTCTAAAGTGTGAGAAAATCCATGGTGGGAGCAGCTGCTTTCCTGGATTTACATCCCAGTCTCTTGCCACCTCACTTTGTGCTCTCTGTCCTGTGACACACTGCATTCACTCACTTCCCCAGCTCTAAGGAGACCTTCCCGTTCCTGTCCCCTGTCATATCCTACCCTGCAGGACCTGAGGCAGGATTTCCTGGAGCCCTGGTGCTGGTTGGATGCCATGCACACACTGGGTGGCCTGGTGGTGGCAGGCCACTCAGTTTGTCAGTATTTCCTTGGAAATTTGGGTCTTTTACTGGACAAAGCCCGGGATGCCTCACAAAAATTCTTACCACTTATCAGATTTTGACTATTTTGTCCAATTCAGTTGAAATGGGGCCAAGCATTAGGGAGGGAGGAGGCTGGGACAGGCAGCTGCACCTACAGCACTGCACTGGAACTGTGAGAGGGACCAGGACAGGCAGGAGCTGGGAGCAGAGCAGGGTTGGGCTGGTGCTGCTGGGTTGCTCACCAGCACCTGGCAAGGCCAAGGCTTGCTGGAGCCATACAATGAGGAATTGGAGACAAATCCATGTCAGTTGACACAGCCTGGCTCCCTTCAGCTGCTCTGACAGGTTTTTGGAGAGGATGGAGCTTGGCCAGTGACAGAGCAGCTCTGTGGCCAGTTGCCTTGGAAGCACTGGTCTGATCCATGCAGCACATTGATTCAGAAAAGAGGGGAAGATAAAAATAACCTGCTGCACATTGGGCAAGCCAGGCCCTGGCTTGGGAGCATCTCCCAGGCAGGAGTCGGCTCTGGCAAGTTGTGCTTGGGTTGTCATTTCTCCTGCTCACCACCCACCTGCTTCTTAACCTGACATGGGAATTCAGGGAGAAGTGGCAGAGCTGGAGGGAACTGGACAGATGTGAGAGGCACAGGAAGGGAGAGAGCAGGTCCTGCTCTCTGGTCCTGCCCAGAGCCCGGGGTGGACAGCAGGGAAGGAGCCCTGTGGCATGGAAATGGTGAGGGTCTGAGCCCACCTGGGCTGCTCCCAGGGCTCAGTGGGGTCGATGGAGGCACCAGGGAGCTGCAGGGTGCTGGGAAGGGTGCAGGGAGCAAAGGGGAGCACTGTGATCCTTCACTGTGACCCACCACAGGTGTTGGAGGCAGAGCTTGTAACTTCAGCATAGCAAATGTATGCAAGACAACAGACCAGAGAGAAACAGGAGGCTGAGCAGCTCTTTCAAGCAGCCAGGGAAGAAAAAATAATCAAAAAAAGCACTTTGGCTGGAAGGTGCTTTACAAAGTATTTATGAGGTGGGCTCGTTAAAAATGGATAAGCTGTGCAGTGAGGCTGCAGAACTCCTGCAAGCACCAGGAATGGGAACTTCTGCTGCCCAAGGAAGGCCAGGAGGAGCGAGCCTGGGCTCGGGGGAGCAGTGTGGACATGATTGCTGTGCAGCCACACTGGGCGGCAGGATCTGACCTGCACGGGTCCTGTTGCTCTGCCTTATTTGTGTTCAGGATCTGGTTGGAAGGGATCTCCACCCCTCATCTTCATCCTCTACCTCCTTTCTGCAGGAGCTGGAGTAGCTCCTGACACCAGGCTTGTGCCCCACACGTTTTAGGGGCTACTGCATCCAGGCTGAATCCACTATCAGCTCTGCAAACCTGGCTGCTCTGCACAGGGAAAAGGAGAAGGCTCGGATGCAAAGTGGAGGAGCACCGGGCACCCTCCATCTTCTGCACAAAATGCTCCCGGCCAGAGCTGACCGCAGGTTGGACGAGCCAGGAATAGCAAAGAAAGGGTGCAACCTGCTGGGATGCAGCTCTGGATGTGGCAGACGAGGAGGAGAGAGGAGAGTTTGCAGGGCGTGGATGAGGGATCGCAGACAGGTGGGAGCGGTGCGAGGTTGGGTCAGCGCAGCGAGGGTGAGCCCGGCTGTGCTGGGCGGAGCCCTGCCCGCTCCTGCACCTGCTCCTGCTCCTGCTCCTGCTCCTGCTCCTGCTCCTGCTCCTGCTCCTCCTCCTGCTCCTGCTCCTGCACCTGCAAGGCCGGCGCAGCCGGATCCATCCTCAGTGTGTCCATCCTGCCCGGACAGATCCCACCCTGCACCGTGTCCATCCTCCCCGGACCGATCCCACCTCCCCAGCCGGACCGATCCCACCCTCACTGTATCCATCCTGCTCCGACCGATCCCACCCCCACCGTGTCCATCCTGCCCAGGACAATTCCACTCCGCCATGTCCATCCTCCTTGGAGTGATTCCAATCCCACTGTGTCCATCCTCCCTGGATTGGTCCCACTCCCCTAGCCAGACCGATCCCACCCTGCACTGTGTCCATCCTCCTTGGACTGATCCCATCCCCACCATGTCCATCCTGCCCAGAACAATCCCATCTCCCCAGCCGGGCCGATCCCACCTCCTGTGTCCATCCTGCCCGGGACAATCCCAGCCCCCCGTATCCATCCTGCCCAGACCCATTCCACCTTCCCAGCCGGGACAATCCCACCCCGCCGTGTCCATCCTCCTTGGACTGATCCCACTTCCCCCATGTCCATCCTTCCCAGATCGATCCCACCTCCACCATGTCCATTGTGCCCAGGACAATCCCACCCCGCCATGCCCATCCTCCTTGGAGTGATTCCAATCCCACTGTGTCCATCCTCTCTGGATTGGTCCCACTCCCCTAGCCGGACCGATCCCACCTCCCGTGTCCATCCTGCCCGGGACAATCCCAGCCCCCCGTGTCCATCCTCCCCGGACCGATTCCACCTTCCCAGCCTGGACAATCACACCCCCACCGTGTCCATCCTCCTTGGACTGATCCCACCCTGCACCGTGTCCATCCTCCACGGGACGATCCCACCCCACCGTGTCCATTCTGCCCGGGACAATCCCACCCCTCCGCGTCCATCCTCCTTGGATGGATCCCACTCCCACTGTGTCCATCCTCCCCGCATCGATCCCACCCCACCGTGTCCATCCTCCCCGGACCGGTCCCACCTCCTACTGTGTCCACCCTGGCCGGACTGATCCCATTCCCCCGTGTCCATCCTGCTCGGACCAATCCCACCCCCACTGTGTCCATCTTGCCCCGGACAATCCCACCCCCCCCGTGTCCATCCTCCTTGGACTGATCCCACCCTCCTGTGTCCATCCTGCCCAGTCCGGTCCCATCCCGCCGTGTCCATCCTCCTTGGACCGATCCCACCGCACCCCCCCGTGTCCGCCCTCCCGGTTCGGTCCCCCCGGGCCGCTGTCCCCGCTCCGGGAGCCGTGGGCGCCGCGGCAGCCGCTGCCATCGTTGCGGGCAGCGCTCCGCGATGTGATGGGGAACAGCTGCTCGGTGCAACGCGACCTCCCCCGGGCCGGGTCCCCCCGCTCGCAGCACCCGGCGGGGCGTGAGAAAAAGAGCAGCGCTGTCAGGGCCCATCAGCGCTGACGGGCACGGGGGGAGCGGCGGCGGAGCGGAGATGGAGCGGGGATGGAGCGGGGCTCCGGGATCCTCGGCACGCGTGGTGCTGGGACAGGGTCCCTGGGGCAGGGGATGTGCCCCGGGTCGGTGCTTCCCGCAGCGGTGGTTGGAGAAGAGGTAAAACAGGAGAGGCTTTGAGGAGGAGGAGGAGGAGGTGGTGGTGAGGCAAAGCCAGCAGGGTCTGTGTCCCTGGGAGGGTGCTTGGGCAGCAGCCTGGCCTGGGTGAATGCTTCTCTCCTGGTGCCAACCACAGCACCTCAAAGTTATCACAAGCTTCTTAGCTGGTGCAAACCACACACCTCTGTGTCTGCTGTGCACAGCTGGGCTCTCCCGGTGTCCCACACTCAGACCATCCCTCTCTGCTTTTCCCATTCAAGCCCCCTGCTCTGTACGGGCCCGGGCTCCAGATGTTTCCAGCTGTGAGGAGCCAAACGTGCATCCGCTAAAGGCACGGCTCAGCCTCCCTGCAACCCCAGCCGGGAAAAAAGCTCAAATCCCGTCTGGGTGGGGGAGAGGGGCCTCCCTGCTGCCCTCAGCTCGGTGTCAGTGCTGTGGCAGCGCGGGGGAGGGCAGGCAGCGCTGGGGACAGCAACAGATGGGAACGGCTCTGTGCAGCTGCGAGCCAGGGCTGGGGCTGCTGGGCTGGAAATGGAGCTGGGCTGGGCTGGGCTGGGCTGGAAATGGAGCTGGACTGGGCTGGGCTGGGCTGGGCTGGGCTGCCCAGAGCCCCCCTGCAGCACCCCCATCCCCTGGAAAGGCCACAGGGAAATACCTGCAGGAGGCAGCACGGGGAAGGGCAGCCATGGAGCTGGGGTGAGATGTGACCGTGTTCACAGGGGTTTTCGGATGAGGGAAGAGACGAGGATCTGACTCCATGTTTCAGAAGGCTTGATTTATTATTTTATTATATATTTTTTTCATTAAAACTATACTAAAAGAATAGAAGAAAAGGTTTCATCAGAAGGCTGGCTAAGAATAGAATAGCAAAGAATGATAAACATTTATGGCTTGGCTCTCTGTCCTAGCCAGCTGGGCTGTGATTGGCCATTAATTAGAAACATCCAACATGGACCAATCACAGATGCACCTGTTGCATTCCACAGCAGCAGATAATCAATGTTTACATTTTGTTCCTGAGGCTTTCAGCTTCTTGGGAGGAAAAATCCTAAGGAAAGGATTTTCCATAAAAGATGTCTGTGTCAGTGAGGGGCTGTGGGGCTGCCCTGTGACTGCCACAGGAACGTGGCCACTCCTGCTCCCTGCTCCTCCTCTGTGCTGGGGCACTGCCAGCTGAAATGATTCCCAGACAATGGAACTGATGCTGAGGAGAGAGAGATGCTGCTCTGGGAGATGCTGAGACAGGGGGAAGAAGGTCCTTCTGTCCCATATCAGATATTGTCTGTAAAAGATTTACAAAATTATGGAATAGTTTGGGTTGGAAGGGACCTTAAGGGTCTGCTGGTTTCAGCTTTCCCGAGGGTCTTCTCTCAGCTTCACATGGGAATGGTTCCCTGGCCAAAATCCCCAGGTCACACCCATGTCAGACACCCCCCCACAACACTCCAAATCTTCTCTGAGGATCCTGGAGTCCTCACCATGCCTTTACTCAGGCAAACATTCGTCCATCACTGGCACAGGATAAAATACAGACTCCAAACAACATCCTGTGATGGATGGCACCTCCATAAGAACAAAACCAACAGCAGGCTGGGGCTGCTGCTCACCTTCCTCAGCAAAATCCAGGGGAGCAGCAAGGTCCTGCTCCATGAGCAGGGCAGGGGAGCTCAGCACCCTGGGGCTCCAGCTGAGAGCAGAAACCTGCCCCCAGTGATTACCTGGTGAATCACTGCTGCTGTGGCTGTGGAGTGGGGCCTGGAGTCTGGCTGTGCCTGGCCACGACCAGACAAAAACCATTTGTAGGGACCCTGCAGCCAAGGCAGGAGCTTTCTGTGCAATCTCACTCAGGAGCACAATTTCCATGGAAATGGGGAAAGCTGAGGCTTCTCCACACCTTTGTCTACCTGCTCCACCTTTATCAGGAATATTTTCACCATCCTAAAGGGTGGAACCTCATTGACTTGGCCCATGACAGCCCAATGTGTAGAGGTGGATTTGATGCTCTGGAGACCTGAGCTGCACAGAGACCCTGACCCTTTTCCCTCAGGCCTCTGAAGTCCCTTCAGGCGAGCAAGAACCCTCAGTCATTAGAAAGGCTGCACTGAAACCAATTGCCCCAAAAGAGAAAAGCTTCACATCCCATCCCCAGGCCCCCAGGCCTTTAGGATTTCTACAGGCAGCATGAAATTAGTAAATTGCTATTTGTGTGATTCCCTAGACCCTTGCCCATAGGACATTTTTGCTCTGTCATATAATGTAAACTGCAGGCTTTGGATGTTCAGGGAATCAGAAGTAACTGGAAGAAGGAAATGTGACGAGGTTCCTTGGAGAGCTGCAGGCTCCCCAGAGCCTCCCTGGGAATGCAGCATCACACGCAGAGCTGAGAGAAGCACTGACCCCTCCTCAGCTGAGCACATCCATTCCTCCCATGTGCTCATTGCTGGGGAAAAAAGTCACCATTACAGCCAAAATTAAAAATATTATAATGAATGGATTAATTTAATGGCAAAAGATTTCTCTGCTGCTTCTGATCCTTGGTGGTTTTTGCTCCTTGTTTGTCTCCTTTATTTCAAGGTCACTCAGGTGCAATCTGGGTATTTCTGTTACTGGTCAGTGCTGAATTTGAAACTCCATCCTTGGACACAAATAATCATTCAGAGCAGAGGAACTGGGACAGACATTCCCAGCCCTCACTGGAAACTCTTCCTGACAGCAATACCAGGCTTGGGGCTGCTCCTTGCCCTGCCCACAGACAGGGGAAATGCTGGGTACCCCCAGAACTCTGCACCTCCTCCCACCTCCACACACAGAACTGCAGAGCATCTCCAGCATCTCCAGCATCTCCAGCATCTCCAGCATCTCCACCTGGAGAGGGACCCACAAAGATCACCCAGTGCAGCTCCCTGCTCCCTGCAGGACCACCTGGAGCTAAACCACGGCACTGTGAGCATCATCCAGGTGTCTGAAATTGGGTAAAATGAATTTAGCTCTGGCTCTGAAGCTTTCCTGTCCCCCCAAGTGCTCACCAGGAACCTTTGTTCCAGGTGGGTCATGTCTCACCCACCACTGCATCCATCACCTGTATAAAGGAGAAGATGAAAAGATGGAGGATGAACATAAAAATCATGGAATTGTATGAGCTTCTCTTGACCATGAGATGCTGCTGGGGAAACCTTGTTTGAAAGGCTGAAAGCCCTCTGCAGATACCTCTCTCTGGTTTGGTTTCAGAATAATTCAAAACAAAATCTGGAATTCCCTCAGCAGCTTCTGTGGCACCAGAACAGGGCCAGAGGGACGAGCTGACCCTTAGCCATGAGTGATTAACCATTAATTAGCCATGAACAATTAGCCATGGTGTGGTGCTGCCCTCCTGGTGTCTGCTCAGCTGCTGCAGCCACGTGAATCATCTCCTTTTCTCTCCCATGGGTGGTGTCAGAGAAAAGGGAGCAGTGGAGTGGACACACACCCTGTAAAGGAGATCTCAGAATCACAGAATCACTCAGGCTGGTGAAGCCCTCTGAGGTCATTGAGCACCATCACTAACTCAGCACTGTCCCCAAGTGCCACCCCTGGGTGGCTTTTTAACCCCATTCCAGGATGTCCTGGAATGCTGGTCCAGTGTTTTGTGAGCAGAGCAGGGTGAGGGAGGTGGGAATGGGCTCCAGGATGCTGCAGGAGAGGCTTTGTCCAGAATGCACAGGCAGAGAGTGGAGGACAGCAGGAGGGGATATGAAAGCAGGGGAGGGAGGTGATGTCCTCTCATAACTGCTCTCCCAGGTCCAGCCTTGCCCTTGTGCATGTTAAACCTTCTGCCCTGGTTTCTGACCCCTGAGGGCCAGCAGGAAGGGGTTCCAGGTTATTGTCCTGGGCACAGAGAGCTCTCCAGCCAAACCAGAGGGGTGCTGTGCTGCTGTGCTTTGCCGGGAATCACGAGAACACTCTGATAAGAGATTTGTCTCTTGACCTTCAAGCAGCAAACTCCATCCCCAGTGCCCCACCACTGCTGCCACCCTGCATCCCATTTGGCCTGGAGGTGCCTGGAAGAGGCTGAGGAGCTCTGTGGTTCATGGATCCCGGCTCTGCAAGGCACAGGAGGTGTCTCAGCACCGTCAGCATGGCCGGTTGTTGTTGTCATTGCTGATTTCTGTACTCTCCTGCCCCTTCCTCCCTGGCTGGTGTGGTGGCCCTGTCATTACCAGCTTTCTCCAGCTGCCTGTCAGGGTCCTACTGGCCTCAGCCTTGCCTCAGGCTCCTGGATAACAAACAAGGCACACAAGAGTCCTTGGGCTTCCACGGACTTAATTAGCTGGTGTCATTTTGGGGATGTGTGTCCTGCTGGAGACACAGACAGCTCAGGAGCATCTTTAAATGCATCCAATTAGAGAGGCCACAGGGACAGCTCCGGAGTGCAGGGGCTGCTCTGAGACCTCACTGTGGCCTCACTGAGGCTGGGGCTGAGCTGCTCTCCCCCTGGCAAACACCAGGCTCTCCTCAGGTGGGACCTGTCCCTGCTCTGGCCCTGGTGGCACTCACAGCATCCTGCCTGGTTTTTCTCCAAGAAAGCTGCCAGTGAATCCTGTCGCACTCAAAGCTTGGGTAGATGCTGGGATAAAATCTGTGAGTGTTTGCTGCAGTTTTCAGCAGCCCTGGATCTCCAAGGAGCTGCTGCCTGGAGTCTTTGGGCACAGCACAATTCCCCTGTCCCTTCCCCACTGCCAGGTTCTGCTGTGTGTGACAGGCTGATGTGCCAATTCTCACCGTGACCACAATCGAGGAGTTGGACTTGGTGATCCTTGTGCTGAGCTGGTCCCTCCCAGCTCAGGATATTCTGCGGTTCTTTGATAGTCTCTTTCTGAGGTCCAGCCCAAGGAGATCCTTTTCCCTTAGGATGGTTTCCTAGGAGTCCAAGGAGGCACATTCATGTCCATGCCTTTCATGGGCACATGAACTCCTCTGCAGGCTGGGACTGAGGGCTGCCAGCACAGGCACCCCCTCCCCACTGCAATGAGCTCCTGCCCGTGGGATCCACAAGGAGAAGCCACCCTGAGGTGCCACCGAGGGGCAGTGGCTTGGGGACCTCACACAGAACCTCCACTGGCACGGCAGTGACCTGAGGTACCCTGAAACCAAATGAGAGGCCAATGGAGTGAGGATGTGAATCACAGAACCACACAAAGGTTTGGGTTGGAAAGATCTTAAATGCCCATCCAGTTCCACCTCTCCCTGCAATGGGCAGGGACAATTTCTACTAGACTTGGCTCCTTCCAGCCCCCTCCAACCTGGCCTTGGACACTTCCAGGAAGGGGCAACCACAGCTCCTGTGGGCACCCTGTGCCAGGCCCTCACCACCCTCACTGTAAAAACCTCATTTATATCCTACCTAAATCTCCCCTCTTTCAGTTTAAAACCACCACCCTTCATCCTACGACAACAGGCCCTGCTGAAAGGCTCATCTCTGTGCCATGAGTGTTAGAGGATGTTTTCTGGGATGTGTTTGTTCTCTAACATCTGCGCACAGCTGTTTGCAAAGCCCTGGTGGGGAGCTCTGCATTCCAGTCAACCATGAACATCTCCAGCCAAACACGAACACGCTCAGGCTGCCGGAGCCTTCCTGTGCAAGGTGAGCTCATCCCTTCTCCCTGCCCACATCCTGGCTCTGACAGGTCACCTCTGGCTCCTGCCTTTCCCCCGGGAGGTCCCTTGGTGTCCCCATCCTCCCCTCCAGGTGACAGCACCCACAGCATCCCCTCACCTCCACCTCGGCTCCCTCAGCAGGAGCAGCCTGGTCAATCCCTTCCCCGGGGTTCAGAAATGATTAAATCAATTAAATCCTGGTGGGAGTGGGGTTCCCATCCACCCCCAGTCCCAGATGTGGTGCTGAGGGGCCGCTCAGCGTCAGTGGCAGCCCGGCTCTGGCTCCCAAAGAGTTAACGCCGAGCAGCACCATTAATATTCTCACTGATAACCCCAAATACCAGCCCTGCACGGCTGTCGCTTTCATTAGCGCCGGGAAAATGAGCCCTTCAAAATAGGACAGGCGGCTGGGGGGGCGTGGGGAGGAGGGCTCTGGGGCCAAACATGCGATTTTCCGTGCGATTGACGGAAATTAAACCGCCCTCCCCTGACGTCAGGGGCCGTGGGGCCGTGGCGGAGGATTCCCCAGCCCCCCTCGGCCCCGAGCCCCCCGGCCGTGCCCGGGTGGGCGCCCCGAGCCGGCAGCGGGAGGTGTGCGGGGGCTGTCACATCGCATCAGCCGCGGCCGCCGCTCCGATCAGGTCCTGCCTTGGCCGCAGAGCCGGGTGAGGAGACACAGAGGCACTGGAGCGGCTGGCACTGCCAGGGGAGCCGGGCACGGGCACTGCCAGGGGGGCCGGGCACAGCCGGGCACGGGCACCGCCCAGGGATGGGCAGAGCGGGCAGATGGGGTTTGGGGGTTTTCCTTTTCAGATGTGGAAGGGAAGCGAGAGCCCTGCTCGGTGTGTGGGAAAGTTTGTCTTCTGTTGGGGAAGATGAAACAGGAAAGCCTTATAAATATGATTGCCTGGCATAAGATTTTGAGAATATAGAAACTATAAGCGAGATTGAAATGAAAGCAAGGTTTGAGATCCCTCAGTTACTGAACAACTGGAAAACAATGGTGTGGCCAGCTGAAGGTGATCCCCTTTTGATGGAACAACACCCTCTGCTTGCAGACAGGCCCAAGGGTCAGAGCAGACCCTACAGCTTGGCAGAAGGGGCCAAAAGAGGAGTTTTTAGGGTTTAAAATGTAACACAGTATGGTGATGTAATGATTCTTACAGGCTGTATGGAAATGCTGTAGGATTTGTATCTTGTACTAGATTGGTTAGTGAGAATTAGAATATTCAACAGAGAAGATTTATTGTATTGTAATGGGAACCTTGCTTCTTACCTCTTGCCTCTCACCCTCTCAACCCTCTCTCCCCCTCTCCTCTCTCAGCCTGCTCTGAGCTGTGGCTGCAGCTCCCAGCAGGGCCCTGCCCCAGGCCCTTTGCAATGAACCCCAAGTTCCTGACCTGGCTGCAGAGATCTCTGTCTCCATCCATCCCCATCCTACCCCCCAACACTCCTACAGTCTTCCATGTAACCTGTCCAGGAGGTGCAGAGCCCGTGGCACCACAGACCTCCTAAATTTTGCTTTACCGAGTGTAATCTGAGCCCCGGGGGCACTGGGACGGGAGGGTTCAGCCAGGGGCCGGATCCATCCTGGT